>NC_090296.1:178675969-179304184 GCF_039906515.1 Pseudorca crassidens | reverse complement strand
TCGCTGCTGCCTTCCACTGGGTCCTTTACAACACTGGGCAATCTTTTCTCTAGTTCTTGCTTGACCTTAGCCTTCTACTAGCAGGGAGGAAGGGTCCCCCCTCATCCTATTACTTCCTCCCTCTGCTTTATCACACCTCTTCTCTCCCCCGCCCCGCCCCCCATTCGTTCTTACATCTCCCTCTTCTCTCTGGGCTTACAGTCGCCAGTCTCGTTGATGAGCTGGGGGTCCCTCCAGCCCATTCTTCTCCCTCACATCCCTTCTCAACCTCAATGCCACCCTCGCTCTACATTTGACCGCTTGGCCTCCCCCAGTCTCACAGGAAGTTGCATTTTGCTCAGTCTTTTCTGGGCTTGAAGCCATCCATCTTCCCTTTCCTTTAGCACCAAACTATTCAATTCTGAGCTGATGCCTGATGCCTCAGAAGTAATTTCTTGGATCTCGGAACTGTTAAGGGGCAGACAGATGCCGGGCACACTGACCATACTTTCTGGCTGGCAGAGCCCGTCAGGTCCCAGACTCCGAGGGCCCTGGACACAGACCAGACTGGGCACAGACTGCCGTGTTCAACCGATTTAGGACGTGAGAGGAACAAGCTTGGGGCTTATTCAGATAGGAAACCAGCCCTGGATAAAAAATATGTTCCCACCACCAGCCTTTCCTTTTAGGAACCGAAAACATGGCTGGTGGACTCTGGAAGGTAAGTCTGTGCCAGGCTGGGCCTAAGTTTAGAATACCGTACAGTCTGCTATTCCCAGCTCAGAGCAAGACCCCCCCTAAATAGACTCCTCTAGTTTTCCCAGCAGGGCTGAAAATACACAGCTCAGAGGATACTCAGAAACGAACCAAGGCCAGGCAGGTTTCCATCTCCAACAACTGTCAATTGCCTGCTTTCCCCAGATGCACATCAGTGAAGAGAAACACGTGAATGAGCAAATCCACCCGAAAGCCCAGGCACGAGGAAGCTGGGGAGCAGATGTCGTTATTCAGCCTCTCCTCCTGGAGGCCTCACATGAGTGTTTCCTCCTGTTTGTAACAGCTGCATCCTCAGAAAAGGACGCCAGCTCCACCTCGGGGTGGTCAGCTCTTTCTTGGAAACCAGGGGGCAGAAGTGGTGGGAAGGACGGAATTCTCGGGCTGAGCACTGATGAGGGGGCAGAGCCGGCTCCAAACCCAACAGGCCGGGTGGCGGGGTGTCAGGGAGACCCCCTTCCCTGTGCGTGAGCAAAAGGCTGAGAGGGGAGGAAAATACAAATTTTCAGTTATTCTAGGAACGTTCTGTGCTCACTTCCCACAGCGCCAGGGCGCGCTGCCGCTGGGTAAGGACCAAGCGGGGCACACGGCGGCCCGGAGGCCGCTGTGAAACACTCTTCTTGGAGGTAACGCCACCTCGGCTCACGACGGCTCACGACCTTCCTCAAACAGGCAACTGCGCGGGGATATACGTGTATGTAGAGCTGATTCGCTTCGCTCTACAGCAGCAACTAACGCAACCATGTAAATTATACTCCAATAAAGGTGTTAAAAAAAAAAGAAAGAGAAGAGAGAAAAAAACTTAAACAAAAAACAATAGGCACCGCAACCACGCTGCTGCTCCCGTCGGCCAGGGATCACGTGGGACGTTCAGCGCCCCCCGCTTCAGCGTCATTCACCCACAAGCCCGGGGGCGTGGAGGCTCAGCACTGGAAGGGACCCTGGATGTCACCCTGACTGTCCTAGGGACTGAACAACGCCCCGAGACAGGAGACTTCCCTTATGAATCCGCACACACACACACCCCCGTTTCATCTGGGTCTCCAGACGCTCTCTCGCTTCCCTGTTGCTGCCTCTACACTAACGAAGGACGTGGCGTTTATATCAATCCCGCTCCATCAGGCCTGTCTGGCTCTTCTTCTCCACACACAGATCATTAAACTCTTCTCCTCGCCTTTGGGTGTTTTTGTGTTTTGTACACGGTCTGTTCTACCTGCACGGCTCTGACTGTACACTTTTCTAGTCACTTGCTCAAAACAGGCTTGGTGATGCCTGGTGTGTATCCCCAACTCCTGGGATCCATCCCAGTTCCTGTGGTCACCGCAGCTTGGCTGGCTGGAATCCGGGGAGGGGAGGGGTCTCCATGAACGCTGAGGAGGGTGCAGAGTTGAAGCCCCCCTGGCTAGCCCAGCCTGGAATCCCCGCCCTACCCTGGACGGCCCGGGTGAGGCTGGCATCTCCGTGAAGTCCTGCTTGACTCTGAGCCCACCTTGCCCCTCTGCCAGGCCCCTGACGGTGAAACTGACCTTTCTCTTCTTTGTTTTTTTTCAAAAATGTCTGGTGAAGGAGAGATGAGGTTTTAACTGGCCTTCCTGCCTTCCACAGAGTGAGGCTGGATCAGTGAACAAGTTCTAGGAAGCAAATCACTTCCCTTCTTTTGAGGTCATTTTCCTCCTCTCTAAGATAACCTCAAAAGCCTCCTACATGAAAGATAAATAAGTACTGGGGTTGTAATGTACAACCGGGTGACAATGGTTAACACTGCTTTATGGCATACTTGGAAGTTGTTAAGAGTAAATCCCGAAAGTTCTCCCCACAAGGAAAATAATTTTTTGTAATTAACGTATGAGGCAATGGATATTAAGGAAACTTATTGTGGTAGTCATTTTGCAACATATATGGACGCCAAGTTATTATGCTCTAACACCTTAAACTTATACAGGGCTGCATGCCAACCCTCTCTCTGTAAAACTGGGGAAAAAGTCTCATACAGCTGTAAAAGCCAACCGTTTATAAAATAAGAAAAACTTTCTTATCTTCACTGTCACATACTTTGACCTATCATCCAAAGTGACTTATTAAAAGAATACCAGGCTGACACACAATCAAAACTGCCTCCTTTTCAGAAAATTCCTTCCTTCCCCTTTCCCTCTCCTGTCAGTTTGGGTTGAAGAGCATCATTTTGGAATCTGACAGTTCTTCCTGGAAACATTTCTGGCTTTGCTGTTAGCTAGTTGTGTCCCGTTGGCTAAGTTTCTTTATCTTTCTACATATATTTCCTTATCTCAGAAATGGAGACAAAAATCTACCTTACAGGATTATCATAAAAGAAAAAATGCGGTGATATTTTAATATGATTAGCACAGGGCCTGGGACATCATAGATGATAAATGACGGCTGTTACTATACATTACAATACTGTGAAGCTGGCCAGGAAAGGACCTTGGGCAGGTCCCCTTTGGAAGGTTAATCAGCATATGAGCATCCGGAGAAAATGCCGCAGGAGACGGTGGAATCAACAGGGAACAGTGTTCTAGAGGACTGGTCGGGGCGGATGTCTCCTGAAGTCAAGGGTCTGCGCACTGTATCGGCTATTTTACTACTCCTGGCCTTTGTTTCAAAAAGGAGGCTCATGGTGCTTTAATAAGAGCTGAATGATGCAATTGCTACGTGCCAGATGCACTAAACCCTTTCTGTGTGTGCACGATCTCAGTCACTGCTTACTTCAATCCTGTAAACTAGGTACTGTTATGCTCACTTTAAAGATGAGAAAATTCAGGCTCAGAGAAGTATAAACCCAAAGTCACTGGGTTCAACCCTAGTAAGTGGCACAAAAACAAGGTGGCCTCGGGGCACCGCAGGAAATGTAGTCCAGGATGTCGTAAACTATCAACTCATCCCTCTGGAGGTGAAGAAACACTCACTTGAAAAGCATCTTAAAAGGAAAAGAACATGTGACCTCAATTCATTTACGGACTGAGTAATAAGTTCAAGGAATAAAACGCCACTCTTAATGCCTCCTTTGGGAATCACCCTCACTAAAAATGATCCTAAAATACTTCACATGAAGCGAAAAAGCTACAGCTATCTTTTGTGCATCTGCAATTAGTGCCTTCAGAAGACTGTGTCCTCGAGTGTTGGTTTGGGGAAAGGATGAAACCCACGGGCCAGACGGGATGCAAGCTTCACCCGTGGCTTTCACAACGAAGCCCCAGCTGACCGGCATCTCTAGCGGGTGATTCTTCTTACCACGGGTGCCGAGCTGCCTGCTCGCATGTGTATCTTTTATTTGGATCTTTCTCCATCAGGTTCCGAATGAAGTCTTTTGCTGTTCAAAAGGAAGGCACAAGAGGGGGAGTCAGTATGTGGCTTGAGATATGACAATATGATACCAGGGTGCCTCTGTGGGTATCAAGGTTACCATGGAAACACGAGACCAGCCTTCCACGGACACTCGGGACCTGGGACAAAAAGGCAGGTGGTACCAGCATCTGGGGAAAAGGGAAGACAAGGTTTGGGTTTCTGAGTGGTGACCCTGCCTTCCCAGCTCGAAGTCCCTTCCCGCCGGCAGCTAGTGGCGCCTTTGTTTCGGGGGAAAAGGTGAAATATCTTTGTCGCCAGGTGCCTCTCGCTCAGCTCACTGCTGCCTTAGGGAGCTGTTTTGCTGACGTCCTCACGTTAGGAGCTCACCGAGTCAACAAAGTCGCCCGAGTACCCACGGTGGATGCACAGCCCCCCAGAAGCCCCCTCTGCAGCCTCCGCGGATGACTACAACCAGCGAGCAGGAAATTACGGTGCAGGAGATGTGCCCCGGTGGGGAAGCAAAACTGCTTGGAGGCCCAGGACCAGGTATGACCCAGAGCAGGACACTGAGAACGTGAGAGGTTGGGACCCAGAACCAGAAGATGACACGTGCCAGGCGGGAAATCTGTCGCCCTGTGGCGTCCGGCAGCTCCCTGCCCACAGGGCTGGACTTCCGGGGGACAGCGGGGTCCCTTCCTGACTCAGGAGCAAACTACCCCCCATGTGGCTCTTTCCTGCAAGCCTTGGAGAACTATAGCCCGGTCCTAGGGTTTGGAAGATGGAGGAAGAAAGCAGGGCATTTCCAGTTAGGAGGAAATAACACAAATAATAAAATGGGATATTTTAATAGCTCATTCATTATTTCATGTGATCCTGACACCACCTACAAGGGTGGGAGTGGTATTATTACCATCTTCATCTTGTCAGGGAGGAAACTGAGGCTGGAGACATTCCATCTGCTTACGTGGGCCTGGGGTTTGATTTTTATCCCTGAGGAGGAAGTGAACTTCCCTGGGAATGTTCTGTGTGGCACAGTAGCTGAGACTCGGGCTCTGGAGTGAGGGCGTGGGTTCAAACCCCAGCTCTGCCACTTACTAGCCGTTATTTCACCTTCTGGGGCCTCAGTTTCCTCATCTGTCAAATGGGGCTAATAGTAATCCCCACCTGCTAGGCTGTCCTGAGGACTGGGTGAACTAGGCACACGTGCGGAGTTTAGAGTGCACAGCACACAGCAAGGAAGCCCAATAAACTCGAGCTAATACGGTCTCACTCCAGAGCACCCAGCTCAGGGTACGGCCAGGAGTGGTGGAGAAGTGAGTCCCCACCCCTCAGCCTGGCTCGGGGCACGTGTCCCACACGTGTCCCAAGCCTCTCCTCGCTTCTCAAGTCAAGTCTAAGTGCGTAGCATCCTCAGGAGCCTCAGGACCGTTCTGAGCCCCCGGGGACCGCTGGAGACTCGGGTGGGCTGGGTGTCGGGGTCCCAGGAGCCGCCCACAAGGAGCCGAGAGACCTACCGGAGTCGGAGATGTCGTCCCAGTAGGGGGAGTCGAACTCATATTCTGCCTTGAGAATCTGCTCGAAGAGCTTGGAGTCATTTTCGTCATAGAAAGGAGGGTAGCCACAGAGCCTGGAAGACAAGAGGGTCTCTCGTGAGGATCTGAACCGGCTGAGGACCCAACACCACGTGGTGGCTTCACATCCTGCCTGGGAGGAAGCTGTCTTCCCTGGAGTGGAGGAAGCCTGCACCGTGTGCGCTACAGACACAATCTCAGCAAAGGACCCACACGTTCTCTGGGCACACGGGGCACAGAAGTAAAATCGTGACTTCACAGGTAGCTAAAAGGGTTAACCCTGGTGGCGACTGAGGGTCAACACATCTTAACGCTTTGCACGGTATTCACCAGAGTCCTGCACGCCCTGAACACCTACCAGGCCGCCCTCTGTGTATAAACGTCATTGATCTTACTGCCTGGGATATGGTCCCTAACAGATGATGGGTTAGTGAAACAAACAAAATATATGTTTGGTATACATTTCAAGACCTTTCCAGGTTCATTTTATTTAATGAATCATCAGAGGAAGAAAGGGAAATTTTATACACTTGAGTCACCAAATTGCCGCAAGTGGCCCCAGACTGCAGAGTATCACCTCCCGGGCCCGGTTCAGGTATCTGGAGGGTTACAGCTTTGCCCATTAATATGCAGCAAGCAGAAGTTGACATAAATCTTAATACCATGACCCTTTTTCCACTGAACTGTTTCAAAGTCGTTTTTTTTTTTTTTGCGGTACGCGGGCCTCTCACTGCCGTGGCCTCTCCCGCTGTGGAGCACAGGCTCCGGACGCGCACGCCCAGCGGCCATGGCTCACGGGCCCAGCCGCTCCGCGGCACGTGGGATCCTCCCGGACCGGGTCACGAACCCGCGCCCCCTGCATCGGCAGGCGGACTCCCAACCACTGTGCCACCAGGGAAGCCCTCAAAGTTGAATTTTAAAAGATCATATGGGAATTCTCTGGTGGTCCAGTGGTTAGGATTCGGTGCTTTCATTGCCGAGGGCCTGGGTTTGATCCCCCGTTGGGGAGCTAAGATCCTGCAAGACGCGTGGCACGGCCAGAAAACAGTTAAGAAAGAAAAAAAAAAAAGAGGACACTAGGATGTTGGTGCAAGAAACTTCTAGTTCTAGAGGTACTGACAGTCATAACAGAAGAAGGAATTTTTGTTAAATACCCCAAATACAATTCGTGCCACGAAATTGTGGGTTCTCACTCCCAGGTCTGCTACGGGCTCTGAGGTGACCTTTACCATTAAAGGCCAATGATGCATTTTCTGGACAAAAATGTCCTCATCTAAACACGAAGAGGCCAGACTAGAAAATTCTTAATATTCTTTCTGGCTTTAAGATGCTGTGGGTCTATGCTTCCTCCCCCAATCTGTTTGGCCGGTCCATGCCTGAGGCCCATGGCGGGCAGGCAGGGGCAGCCTCTGGTTGGGACTGGACATCAGGGAGGGGTGAGATTGAGGCTGTGGCCATAAGCGACGGACAGAGTAGAAGACAAGGCTGGATTCGGGAAGGCCAAGCACAAAGCTGGACGGCGCAGAACTTGGTTCCGGGCCCGAGACAACCCACAGGGCGGCAGCAGCCACAGTGAGAGAGTCCCGCCCCCAGACGAGCCCTGAATCTTCCCACGCAGCCCAACTTTGTTCAAAGCACAGCTACAGCCTAGAGACCAGTTTAATGAGAACAAGTGAACGGGAATCAACAGACTCCAGGCCTTCGAGGGATTTAGGCTGCCAGCAAGTAAGAAATTTAATGAAGGTTCAAAACACAGCTTTTAGTACAAATTTGCAGCCGCTCCTGCCGCCCTACACAGCATCACTGGTCGTGCTGCACAGGGGAACGGCCGAAGACACTTTTAAAGGCTGTGAGACATTCTGTGGGCTGATAAGATTCAGAATCATCTACCTCTACAAGGTGGATTTAGGGGCTAAGTGCCTGGAAAATTTCATTTTTAAAGATTTGCTCCTTTTGGCGAAGTAAGAGCCAGTGCTTCTGAAACCACGAAGCACATATTTCACTACCCAGGAAAGCCTGCAGCTGAGAGATGGATATGGAAATGTTTCCCATAATGAGGATTTGGGCCACATGAAATGTGCATATTAGGAAAAGCAGACAGGGCAAAATGTTAGTTCATCTCGGAAAATAATGAAATTTTAGATGTGTGAGGTTTTTGTTTATTAACTGTGTTTTACTTTACAGTTTGGCTTTCTTTTCAAGGAAAAAAAATCTTCAAGAAAATTCCAAGAAAGATTTAATCTTCTTGTGCCAATTTTCTTAAAGTAATCCTGATTTCTTCTGGTTTTAGCTCCTCTTTTGGGGGGGAGGGGGAGTAAAGAACACTGTGTTTATGTGTCTGTACAGAGGATGGAAGGAAAGGAAACGGATGGAGTTTGGGGACTGAGTTAAAATTAAGAAAGAACATTTTAAAATAAGGGCTGAAACAGAACAGAAGGGCAAGGAGAAGTTGTAAAACCTTCCTCAGATCTAGAAGATTCGCAGAGTTCCCTGGTCAGGCTATTTCGTGAGCAGGTTTGTGTGGTGGGTTCCATTAGGAGAGACGACTTTGAGTTGTTTCTATCTCCACATACAGAATGCTGATTTCCGTGGTCCTGGATCACCCATTTGCAGATTTCATCTCTGTGTTCATATTTCACGTTACCAAACCACTTAAATAACCTACAGATGATCTCACTGTGGGTTCTCAAAGACGATAAAGCCACTCCCAATTGTTCTAGGCCTAAAAGCCCATGGTTCAGAATAACATCTAAACTTGACAACCCGACAACAGATGGTCACGCCCAACACGGGCAACTTGCCTTCCTGGGCTCATCCGTCACGTCCATCCCAGCCTCAGGATGGCCATCTGGGGAGAATGCTCCCACCTCCCGTCTTCCCTTTGCTGCTTAGTCTGCCATCTCATCTACCTTGGCACACATACACAAACATACTACTAGATTCTAGTGTAGCTTCGACTGAGCACTTATTTGGGGTCAAAAACTCCACCAAGGCGCTTTGCTGTATTATCTCACTTAAACCTCACTCTCCCAGGCACTTCCCTGGCGGTCCAGTGGTTGGGACTCTGCATTTCCATTGCAGGGGGCACGGGTTCAATCCCTGGTCAGGGAACTAGATCCCGCATGCCGCATGGTGCGTGGTGCGGCCAAAAAAAAGGATTAAAAAAATATAAAAAAATACAAAAAAACGAAAACAAAAATCCCCTCACTCCCCCCGGAGGTGTGCTTCCCCAACACCTTCCCTGTGTACTTCAGAGCCACCCTCCGCTCTGCTCTGTCCCCGGGAGGCTGACCTGTACGGAGGGTTGACTGAGGGTTGAACTCTCTGGCGTCTGGTAGGGGGTTGGCCAGTGGGGGCCCCAGGGTAGATGAGGGAGGAAGGAGGAAGTCAGGGAAGGGTGAGTGTTGCCCTGAGCCTTCCCATCCAGCGCTCAGACTGGTTACAGCCCTGGGCTGAGGGCCAGGCTGCTCTCAAGGGAGGGGACTCTACCAGACTCCCTTGGGTGTGGTAACTGCTTTCTTCCTCCCCCAATCACCGAGGGTCTAAGGGTGCTTACGGCTCAGCTGCTATAAATCTCAAGGTCCCGGTGCTATTCCTTGTGGTCCCCTCACACCAGATCCGTGTATACAGTCCCTCATACAATCCTCATTTTAAAGGTAGAGAAACGGGGCTTCCCTGGTGGCGCAGTGGTTAAGAATCCGCCTGCCAAGGCAGGGGACATGGGTTCGAGCCCTGGTCTGGGAAGATCCCACATGCCACGGAGCATCTAAGCCCATGCGCCACAACTACTGAGCCTGTACTCTAGAGCCTGCAAGCCACAACTACTGAGCCTGAGTGCTACAACTACTGAAGCCCATGCTCCACAATAAGAGAAGCCACCGCAATGAGAAGCCCGCGCACCGCAACTAAGAGCAGTCCATGCTCGTCACAACTAGAGAAACCCTCGCACAGCAACGAAGACCCAACACAGCCAAAATTAAATAAATAAATTTATATTAAAAAAATAAAGGCAGAGAAACTAACTTGCAGCAGAGTCAGGACGCCAGCCCTACCTGTCTGATTCCGGGTCTGTGTTCTTAACTGTTTTGCCTGTTCACTAAAGGAAAGGAGGCTTGAGAACTGAACCTTATGTTTCAGTCTTGACTTGCATTCTCTCTGCAGGCCATTTCATTTGCCCACCGGTCCCTTCATCTGCAAACAGAACCTGGCGACTGAACGCTACTTCCCCAACCTCATTTCCCACACTCTGGGTCTAGTAGCTAAGATGCTTGGGGCTGGTTCGCTGCCCACTGGGCACTTTTTGTTTCTGGACCAAGGTAAAGGTATGCACTCTACCTGGGCTGCCCTCCCCTGGGCCCTTCCATCGACTCTGGCACACCCCTGGAGACCGGCTGCCGCGTTACTAGCAAGACCCAGTGCCCTGCTGCCAGATGGGGTCGGTGCCCTGCTCTGTGTCCCCACGGCAGCGGACAGAGCTCCGTGGTGACACTTCCTACACTGCACGCTGCCCTGACCTGTCCACAAGCTCCTTAAGGCAGGACCGTGTCTTATGTTTTACTTTTGTCTTTGGATTTTCAGTGTCCAGCCCAGGGTCTACCCATGGCAGATCCTGGGTAAATGTTTGGATGAACAAAGATGCTCTTGAAAAAGAGGCTTCATCGTTGGCTGCTGAGCCCCCGGATGGGCTCTGAAACGGAGACATGGATGACGGATGAAGGATAGCCCACCACTGCCCAGCCCAGGTAGCTGTCAAAGTTCCCACCCACCCCGACTCCTCCCTCCTGTACCTCACCCCTCTCAGGAGGTGGCAAAAAAGCAATGCTCTGTGTCATTGACAGATGTTCCAGAAGAACCCAGTGTGCAGGGCCAGGTGCTGGGGGCAACCTGGCCTGTGTTTGTAGAGAGAATGCAATGGGTTATCTAAAATGCCACTTTCGTCTTGTGGACAAGGTTCATAAAGGAGAAGGTTTTCCATGAAGAGCACTTTTAACATAAATGAATGTGAAAATTGGCCATGGCCAACCACGGCTGATTCACCAGGGCACAGTTATTCTTGGAAAATGAAATGCTGTGATAGCATAAGAGCTCCTGCTGAGAGGTCCTGAGACTTGACTGTGGTAATTATGCTACATTAAGGGACCTTCTTCCTCCTTGCTTGCCCTCGGCCATGTATATAAAAATATATAAAAAAATATATGTCCCTATAAAAATGGACACCTGCTGAAAAGATTTGCAAATAATGATCAGTTGTTACCTCTTTTCCCCTTTTATGTAACTTTATTATAATTCACCTCAACCTTCTATGTTCTTGCATATTTCTTGGACCTTTGAATTACAGATTTAAGGTTCTGCCTTTCCTTATGGCTTTTGGTACCAGAGACAGACACAGAGAAGACGGGAAGGAGCTGGTATCAGAAGTGCTGGTAGGCGATGAGATGTCACCTGTTGGGACGGCTATTATCAGAAAAATAGAAGTTAACAAGTGTGGGGATGTGGAGAAAATGGAACTCCTGTGCACCGTTGGTGGGAATGCAAAATGGTGCAGCCAGTATGGAAAATGTTACGGAGGTTTCTCAAAAAATTAAAAATGGAACTACCATGTGATCCAGGAATCCCTCTTCTGGATATATTCCCAAAGGAAATGAAATCAGTGCCTTGAAGAGATATGCATGCTCCCATGTTCACTGCAGCATTATTCACTATAGCCAAGACATGAAAACAATCTGTGTGTCCACTGATGGATAAATGGATAAAGGTGTAGACAGGGAAGCCATACAGGTAGGCGGCTGGCTTTGCAGCTGTGAGGAAGGTGGCTCTGAGGCAGAAGACAAGTTAGCAGCTGTGCTCCGGCAAAGGAAGGACAGGACGGCGCAGGTGGTGGTAGTTGGATCGGGGGAACAGATTCTAAAAGAGTTTAGAGGGAAAGCCGGGAAGATTAGGTGATCAGCGGCGTGGAGAGGGAAGGCCAGGATGCCTCCCAAGTCCCCAGCATGGACACGGGGGCTGCCGTCAACCGTGGTGGAGAACACAGGGGTAAGGGTGGGTCTGAGGGTGGCCCCGACACGTCACTGTGGCACCTGGCAATTAAAACTTCTCTTTTCGGTGGACACGGTCCCCCCCTTGGGGAAGCAGCTCTGGGAAGCTGTGTCCTTACAGTTAGAAAATCAACACCTAATGTTCGACCCCAGCCTGGCTTCTGGAAAGACAGATGGCAGGAGCATGCTTGGGACCACTGTGGCCTGTCGGTGGGAGAGAAGGATGGAGAAGAGTGAACCTGGGTCTCTACTCAACCAAGTCCGACTATGGTCACATCCAGTAGCCTTTGTTCAGTCCTTTGCTCCACCACAGAGCTGCAAGGGGATGCAGAGGATAGAAAATCTGCTGTCCAGACCCTGTGGAACTCGGTAGGGCTGGGCAGAAGTTCAGGCCTGCCTCACTGACCCAGAGTAACTGCAAAATCAAGTAACACGTGTAAGCAAGTTTTCTGACCACCTGAAATATACATCTGAAGTGCCCAAACATATGCAAGTATTATACATAAAAAGCATCTGAGCGCAACAGTCCACGCTGATGACTGAATCGTCGTTAGGAAACAGCAGCCCAGACCTTGCCCTTTAGTCTAATGGGAAGAAGGGCTCTGAAGGTGAAGAGAGAAGTGATTTTTCAAGGGAAGGTGTGTTGCTGTTCTCTGAGGACTGACTTTGCTTTCGGACGAGTTTCGTGATGTGGTTTCCTCAGCCTGGGATTTAGAGAAATAAAGACACAGATTCAAATCCTGGCTCCAGCCAAGTCCTGGTGGAGTGACTTAGGGGAAATTATGTAGTGTCTCCCGGTCGCAGGTTCCTTTGTGAAAGGAGGATAACGAGGCCCACCTTATACAGAGATACTATAACATATATAACATACACTATATACTAATCTATACTACATATAACACACACACATGGATTGATGGGTGGATACAGATAAAAGATATACCATTTGAAAGCGCCTGTCACACAACAATCACTATATCCCAGCTGTCCACCCTTATCACTACTTCTCTTTTCCATCCCACCAACTCCATCTCACTTTTCAGGCTCCTTCAGCTGAAATACTGTGCACTGGGACTCCGCTCAGCATCAGGAAGGCCAATGGGAGGGGGAGAGAACAGACGAGTCCTGAGGGACTCAGTTTACGTTCTAAATGTGAAAACAAAGCAACATATTTTAAAATTTTGTAACTAGTCTCAGAATCACCCACGAATGACCACACATCCCGACCTAAACTTCTAAACTGCTCTAGAAGGGAAGGAGAGAGGTGTTCCCTCTGGTCATGATTCTGTGCCCTGCGTGATGGATATGAGGACAGGATGTCCTGGAGACCTGCTTTTCAACCTTAACCTTTGTGGGCCGGTATTTCCAAGCATTTTGCCAAGGAGCCCTCAATTCTAGGAATAGCTCAAGCTTCCCTGAGAACACTTACTCAAAGGTATATTTGTGAAGAAAGAATATTTTTATGCAATTGAGCAAAACAACAGACCTGCACGTATACTGCAAACCAGAGGAGCCACATAGGGCCCACCCAGGCCCAATGGGTCTCTGAAAAAGACAAAATCCATCAAATCTGGGCGTCCCTCCTCTGGATGCTAGTCTGTTGGATATGTAACAACCACTGGACAGCCACCAGTTCACCCTTTGTCTTGGCTGTCAGTAGTTATTCAACAAGTGTGTATTGGATGAATGTCTGGGACCCCGTACTAAGGAATCTGGGTTGTATTTGTCTTACTCTGGTTAATAGGACAGACTTTTAAAAATAATAAAATAAAGCAAAGCATTTTAAGCTGACAAATCTCTGGCAATTAGCTGCAAAGCCCAGCAAAATAGATTTCAGCGTATTATTTGGATTTATAGACCAGAATGACCAACGAGACCCGAATGTTTACAAAAATGTAATGCAATTACTTCAGCAACTAGAGATTGGATTATGTGCATGCCAGAGCTTTCTCCTTACAAACTTGGAAGAGACAAGGGAAGGTTCACGTATTAGAACCACATGCAGGCTGACTTCAGCAAGGCATCGCTGGTGAAATGCAATGGATAAATGTCCCACGTCACCCCTGAGATTTGGTTCATACGTTGAACGCTGAGAAGGAGGAAGCAGATCAGGCAAAGACCTAGAGGAGGAAGGAAAGGGACACTGGAAGGTAGATGGGAAACACATCCCTTAGAAAGTTTATACACACCAGAGCTGAAGATTGGGAGCCAGGCAGGAGGGGAAGAAGAACAAACACTTCCCCAAGCGTGAGAAGTTAGCAGCATACTCCACTTGGAGTAAAATAGTTTAAAAAAATTCTGTACACAGTAAAGGGTTAGGCTGGACAAGACATCATGCAAAGCTGCTGTGTTGTGATCCAGGGTTCTACTTCCAAGTGTATAACTTTTTGATTCTTGCATCAGCCAAACGGACAGCACCTCCAGGAAGTCTGGGGGATGAGCACAGAGGCCCCAAGCCTCCTCCTGCAGGTGAGGTACAACTGAAGGAGGTTCGGACAAACCCACTCCCGACTCAGCTCCTGCTGACAGTGGATCGGAGGGCTTGGTGGGGAGGAGAGGGTGAGTGAGGGGAGCATCCAACAGCTGGGATGTTGTGTTAGGAGAAACACAGCGAGACTTTCAGCAGAGTGATGGACCTGCACCAAGGGGTGCAGACGTCCAGTCTGGAGGCGGTTAACATGCGCACTAACTGATGGTTCTGAACCCCGGCGGATTCCCAGCTCGACTTTTGCATCTAGACTTTGCTTTTTTTGTTGTGGGGCTCTTGCTCCCTCCCTCCCTCCTCCATCCCCCCAGTGTCCTTCTCTCTCACGTTCTGCTTGGGAAGCAGTTATGAATCTGTGCAGACTAACAGCCGTGCTTGGGAGATGCCTTGGTACCTCCATCCTGTTGGCCTTGGCTTTATTTTATTTTATTTTTTTTGGTTATCTACCTGATTTATTAGCAATAGTTTGACGAAATCAATGGGAAAGTCAATAAGCCTAAGGAAAGTAGACTCAACCTTCTTATATATAATATATAATTCCTCCAAAACTCTTCCCCCGCCCCAGACCTTCCCTCATAAAAAAGTCATAAAAATACGTAAAGCCATAAAGTATTAGGGGAAAATTTTTTTTTATAAATCCTCCTAGGGTGGGAAAGGCTCTTAAAAATATGAACCAAATTAAAAATTGATACATTAACTATATAAATATTTTAAACACCATAAACAATGTAAAAAAATGACAGTTGGAAAAAACTCACTTGTAAGACATATACAGCCAATTTCCCTGATCCACTCCCCCTGAATTTTTAAAATCACTAATAAAATGAAACATTTAGAAGAAAAACAATTTACAATAAAATGTGTCAAAATCTACTAAAATGGTCTTAGGGATTAAAAACGAAAGGAACCCATGAACATAAAGAGAACGAGAGAAGAGACAAAGCAGGCAAGAAGTATTAAATAAATTTTAGAAGCTGGAAAGTGCCTACGTGAAGGAAAGGAAAGAAGCAAAACTATTTGCCCTGTGCAACCTTAGAGAGGCTAGGGTGCGTGGCAAGACCGAAAAACAAAAAGGTTTGCTGTCAGCCTACATAAGAACTCAAACCCTGAGATCTCCCCCCAACTCTACACAGCCAGAGTCATGCATAACTTAAAAATTTTTGCGAGTGTGCACATACACATTCACAACAATGAGTTTTCAATTTGGAGAGTTAATTCTAAATAATGTATGTTCAAGTCTTTATAATCAATAGCTTTAGGTAACAAGGAAACACCATTGTATGGCTTCACACGGTCATCAAAGGTTCTGTGACAAATCAACTTTCATCCCTTCCACGCTACCCAGTAGTCCAGGGGAAACATGTGAGCTGGACAAAAAGCATTTTTGTTACACCTACAACTGTCACTTTCTGGATCAATCACATCACATGCTCCTTTGTTCTTAGAAAATAAGAGAACTGGACTAGAAAATCTTCTCCTGGACTAATATTTGACCCTAAAAGGATATTTCAAAGCTAAAGCTAAATTTATGAAAATTTTAAATTTGCCTTCAAAGATCAGTCACAGCATTATTGCCACGTACATATGCTGAGTCCTCCTTGGGGAGAAAAAACAAAAAGCTCCCAAATTATGAACTCCACCTTCAAACATTCCAACAAATATTTAAAAAAAAAGAAGTCAGGGCTTCCCTGGTGGCGCAGTGGTTGAGAGTCCGCCTGCCGATGCAGGGGACACGGGTTCGAGCCCTGGTCTGGGAAGATCCCACATGCCGCGGAGCAACTAGGCCCGTGAGCCACAACTGCTGAGCCTACGCGTCTGGAGCCTGTGCTCCGCAACAAGAGAGGCTGCAATAGTGAGAGGCCCGCGCACCGTGATGAAGAGTGGCCCCTGCTTGCCACAACTGGAGAAAGCCCTCACACAGAAGCGAAGACCCAACACAGCCATAAATAAATAAATTAATTAATTTAAAAAAAAGTCAAATACAGAATTCAGACCATGCAACAATGTCTTTTAGTAGGTATGGGTTTTTAAAATTATTTCTGCAATCTCTCCATACACAGGCAAAAAAAGTATTATTTTGCGTATTGGAACTTGCAGACCTGATCCCTGCATAGAGAAGGGAAAATTATCCCTACAACACGCTTACCCAGGTGGCCAATTCATCCGCCAACCTCTAAGAACACGGAGATGAACATGACAGACAGACCGTCCCCCATCTGAACCTTCATTCACCACCACTCGATAACGCTTCTTCAGGCCCAGATCAGCAGCACATTTCTTGCCAAAAATCATTAAATGTCCAAGAAGACTTTCATCGTCATCTTCTGCCGAAGAAATCTGGGATATATGTTTCTTGGGTATCACCAGAAAATGTGTTGGTGCTCGAGGGGAAATGTCGTGGAAAGCAAGACACTGGTCATCCTCATAAATGATTCTGGCTGGGATTTCCTTATGAATGATCTTCCTGAAGATTGTGTTCCCACCAGGCCGGGCGGCCTGAGCCTTAGCGATCTCATCTGCCATCTCGGCCTCCCTCCTGCATGGCCGGCTGGGGAGAAGCTGGTCTTGGCTTTTGACTGAACTTTTCACTTGTCCCCTGGCCTCCGATGGCTCTCTCCCAAGGAACTTCTGAGGATGATTAGAAACTGTTTTCATTCTCAGAGGGGCATCCCTGGAAGTGCATTGTGAGAGCACAGCAAGGTGACCGGAAGCCGGAAAGCGGTCTTGTGTGTGGCCTGACTCCGGTGCACCTGTACTTGGCACTGAATCATGGGTTCCTGGTCCCTCCATCTGAACCACCTCCACGAGTGTTTGCAGACTTGCTGGTGTGAACTGGTACCTCTCCCCTTCCCACCTCCATCTCTTCCCCTCCTGGGCACAAACCCTGCTCAGACTAAGTGGTCTGAATTCATGACTCTTGTTACTACAGCTCCTGGCAAGCTGGCCATTTCTCTTTCTGTGCCCCTTTTGGTTTTTTAACTATCTCTGTACTGCCTCCCTTCTGTCTCTGTGCTGCAGTGCTACATTCCAGACGGTAAATCTTTTAAAACATAATAAAAGCCTCTTTTGATTCTTTCATTTGCTCGGTGTGGTGCTAGACGAATTCAACATCCTGATATTCAGAGATTATATTTTTCCCATTACTAAGTGTTGGTGATATATATTTATTTATTTATTTTTGGCTGCATTGGGTCTTCCTTGCTGCGTGCGGGCTTTCTCTAGTTGCAGTGAGCGGGGGCTACTCTTCATTGTGGTGCGCGGGCTTCTCACTGTGGTGGCTTCTCTTGTTGCGGAGCACGGGCTCTAGGCGCACGGGCTTAGTTGCTCCGCGGCATGTGGGATCTTGCCGGACAAGGGCTTGAACCCATGTCCCCTGCACTGGCAGGTGGATTCCTAACCACTGCGCCACCAGGGAAGTCCCAAGTGTTGGTAATATATAAGTTCAAAGCCGGATCAAACCTTCCAAGTTATATTTTAAAAATTATATCTCAAATTGAATGGGACATCTTTTATCAAACACAGTAAGCACATCATCTCCTTAGATAATTGGGTCTTGGAGGATAAACCATCGACCTCCCCTGCCTGACAGCCTTGCCGATATTTGAAGACAGTACCTCCAAGCCCAGATCACCGTACACTGCTCTTACGGAGCCTTCCTCAAGTCCCGGGCAGGGTTCCCATCTCTCCCCTGGGAACTCACCCTGCTCTTGCCTCCCATCTCCGTAACAGCCAGCAAGACTGGATTGTAAGTTATCTGTTTACTGTCTGTCGCCACAGTAGCGACTCTGTGGCCAGGCAGCCATGAATCCAGCTCAGCAGCCCCATGAGATTGCCGGGCACATATTAGGATCAATAAATGTTAGTTAAGTAAATATCCCGATGCATTTAGATACTTAAACGACAGTTTCCAGGAGATGATGCTTTACGTGAAATGTTTTTCCATTTGGCCTGAGGCGGCACCATTCAGTGTGTAAAAGGAGCCATTCCCTTCCTGCTTCCCCCACTGGGTGCCCTCTCTACCTGGGGCTTTGCAAAGACAAAGGCACAGATATGGGTGGATTCCACCCTCCATGAGGTCATGGGAAGCTGCTCCCACCACCACGGAAGATGCAGAACGTCTTCACCTCAGTGACACGGCTTGTAAAATTTCCTCCCTCACCCTGTGCCTGTCCCCGCGCTCACTTTTTGAAACCAAGGAGTATTTCATGTTGGGCTCTTTCCTAAGGGTTAGAGGTGAACCAACTGTCAACAGACAACCAACCGTATTTCTTCCAAAGCAGCGAAGAGAGGGTCACAGGCCCATCAGCAAAGCTGAAATATGGTCAAGCAGGACTTGTAAACAAAAGGCGTTTAGGCAGCCACAGGGTCCACTCAGTATAGACTATGGCGGGGGACGGGGCGAGAACCGGGTATCTTTCTGAAAACCCTCAGAAAGCAGCCACGCTGAAGTGCAGTTGGCGAAGTAAAATCCGTGAACCCATGAATCATAACCAACCATCAACGCCTGCTAAAACAAAAACAGTGAGGCTGGAATGACAAAGGAAGGGCGCAGGGTAGTGGCTGGTCTTCAAGGCAGGAGGAAGGAGCAGCCGGTGTACGAACTGTCTGCGCGCACCACTCTGACCGGCCGATGCACACACCTGTGCGCCTTGTCAGAAATCACCTTTGGGAGAGAAAGGTGACCCGGAGCCCATGACAGCCTTTATGGAAACACCCAAGGCCATCCAACTCCATCCAACTCCACCCAACTCCACTGCTCTGATCCCTCATTCACTAAAGAAATTCCCCATTTGAATTTGCTTTCTCCTGGAGCTTTTCTCCCGGAACTTGCTAGTTTGATGACGTGCATATCCTATGAACTCACAGGGCATGCCTCTCATTATGATTTAATAAATGGACACTCTAATTGTGTGTGTGTTTTTTTAATCTCTTTGGAGTCTGGCTAGTGTGAATCAGTTCACTGGGATCACCTGAGCAAGATGAAGCAACAGATCTGATTTCGTTTCTAAACGTCTAAAGCCAAAGTTCAGACCATGAACCCATGGTGGCCGGAATGCGGCTACGTGTCCCACGTTGCTGTAGCATATGAATGTAAGATGACTGCTGCCTGCTGACAACGCCAGTTCATTATTCCTGTTAGTGTTAACCACCCTCATACTGAGAGTACTAGTAACAACCATCACAATACCCCAGGCTTGGATGTTCACTGGGGTTCAGTAATTATGATGCATTCTCTCCTGCTGAAGCTTGGGTTCATGCCGCCTCCCTGGGACATATGTATCCATAAAGAGGCAGCTGTCAGTGGTTGAAAGAATGGTGACTACTTTGGTGACGAGCATCTATTGTCTCAGCAAATGGATGTAGCATGCGGGTTAAGCATTCTTAGTTCCATTCTTACAAAGCTAATTATGCTCTGTGCATTGGCCAATTTAGTTCTGCGACCTAGTTTAGAAAACTGAACCATGCAGGAGGCCAGTCAGAAAGTAAGGGTGTGACCAAAAGTATTTGCCTGGGATTTCCTCTAGGCAGAGAGGTCACAGGTCACAGCACGGGTAAGTACCCTCACCACCCACGGGAAGTCCACCCTAACCGTCCAGCCTGCCCTAACGCCCTAATCTCCTTAAGATCTCAGTGTTTATACCAGCAAACATTCACCATGTTTCTCCACAACATGCTGTATCCCTGGGCAGAATGTAGGCAAGTGATCATTCAACAATCTCCTTGAATTTGTCGGTAGAAAGGCAGCCTACACGGAATCACAAGATCGAGTTTGGACAACGAGATGCTGATTCTCATCTTGAGTGGGGAACTTCATTGCCTTGGAACTTGGGCTACCTTGGCTGAGCCAACCTCATCAGCCTGGACACCAGCACATTCATCACGGTGTCCAGCCCACTCCATCCTCAATCCTTCCCAGCAGCTTCGGCTACTCAGGCAAAGATGTGTTTTGCATGCCCTGATCCCCAAAGGAAGATTCCTGGGCAGGGTAAGGACCTATCAAAAGGGTTTTAAAAACATGAGTCTCCTTGTTAGGAAAAGATATCTCTCCTGCCAAATGATGGATAACAGAAATGAGTGTGGAGATCCAAAGAGAACCAATTCATCAAGGACCTGCACTGACAAAATGAAGAATGTTTGCACGGCACACGGAGAGGAGAAACGCGGTGTCTGTCACAGCCGCCGTTGCTGCAACCTGATATCTCAGTGTGACAGGTTTATCAAAGGAAAATAATACCGCTGCACCCCCCAGATGGCAGAGACTAATCTCTTTCCCATTACAGGTGATGTGAAGAATGAGGGGCTCTGCACGGATCCCCAGGGGATAGCCGGCTTCCCCTGTGTGCTTCCTATTGGTCACGACCCACTCAGCAGCCTTCCTCACCAGTCTTCAGATCCAGGATGGGATGGGAAGACCGGGCACAGAGAATCCGTGGGAAATAGCCAGAGTCTGAGGCTGAGGTCCACGAGTTCTAGCTTCTGACACTAGTTCAACCTGGAGCCAGCCTTGTGCTGGGAACACCAACCCGGCCGGAGTCTTTCACAGAATATTTTCATCAGTCCTCAAACATGCCTCAGGCATCCCCGTTCCTGTGCCTGCATCCCTCCCCTGGTTGGGATGCTAACCTCTAGCTTCTCTGCTTATGTTAGACTTTTCCAACCTTCTAGACATCATTGGAATAGTGGTGCCCTCTTCCTGAATACTCCCATCCTCCTCAATGGTGGCTTCATCCTAGAAACCCCTAGAGCTGTACACAAGCCTTGTTGTCACTCAGTCTACTTAGGAAACTACTTGTCCCGCCGTATACATCGTTAGTACTCTGATGAGAGGCATCATGTCTTTGTCATCTTGATTATCTTTAGCACCTACTGCAGTACCTGGAATAGAGAATGTACTCAAGAAATGCCAGTTGTTGACACTGATAATGGATGATTTTTCTTTTTTCTTTTTGGTTGCACCGGGCAGCATGTGGAACTTCCCCAACCAGGGATCGAACCTGTGCCCCCTGCAGTGGAAGCGTGGGGTCTTAACCACTGGACCGCCAGGGAAGTCCAATGATAATGATGAATTTGAGACCAGTGGTTCTCCAGGCATAGACTTATTATGTAGCAATTTATATCTAGGATTTGGTCTTTCACTCATAAGGATCTGAACATCTTGGAAGGTACAAATGAGACGCCCAAAGTCCATTCATTCTCTGCTTGAGACTCTCAGAGCTCTGGAAGGCACCAAGGAAGACAAAAACCCAGGCTGCCATTTTGAAATCTGACAGAATCATGAAATCAACCTGAGACTAATCCCTGGGGTTAAGCTACTGGTGACCAGGTAACCGTCAAGTTTATGCTTATCAAGTTTGTACTTAAAATAGAAACAAAGAAATACAGTATTTCTTTGCTTGATGCTCTACATGACCCCAACCAAATATTGTATTGTACACTGCAATGATAAGGATTTGGATGTCCTACTGCTCAGATCATACCCAGATTTATATCTCCACACATGCTTACACTAGTCAGTGGGTATCCCAAAGGCGTCTCAAGTTCAACATGCCCAAAACGAAATTCTTGATTTCACCTACCCCCTAAATTTGTTCCTACACCACTCTCCTAGCCATCTGCCCCAAACTTGGGTTTATCCTTGAAACATCCCTCTCCTTCATTCTTCACATCCGAAGTATATCTACCACTCCTCCTCCATCCCTGCCCCACTGGTAGAAGCAACCATTACCACTCATCTGACCTAAGCCTCTGAACCAGTCTCCACACTCCACTTCTGCTCTGTCCAATCCCTTGTTCACAGAGTAGCCAGAATAACACTCGAGTGAAAATCACTGGTCAACCCTTCTTTGGCTTCCCACTACACTTGGGTTAAAACCTAAGCTTTCTTCCAGGTCTCTCCTTCCTCTGGCTCTTGCTGATATCCTCCTGTCTTGATACTCTAACCATGTTGGCCTTCTGACATTTTCCTACCTATGGGCCATGGCGGACATGGTTCGTTACCTACTGCAAATCCAATTCCTGCCTTCTTCCTCACTAGCAGCACTGTGATTTCATTCAAGGGTGCACTGCACTGTCATACGAACGTTTGATATCATTGTTATTATAAAGTGGGTGCCATGCCCAACCTGAAGCATCCATGTTTTAAGGGGAATTTGCTGTAATACTTTCACTAAGCTTCGGTCAACCAAACCATTTACTATGGACTGACTTCTGTAATCCAAATTCATATGCTGAAACCCTACCCCCCCAACATGATGGTGTTTGGAGATGCTCCTTTGAGAGGTAATTAGGTTTAGATGAGGTCATGGGGGTGGGGCCCTCATGATGGAATTAGTGCCCTTATAAGAAGAGATATCAGAGAGCTTTCTCTCTCTGTCTCTCTCTCTCTCTCTCTCTACCATGTGAGGACACAGCAAGAAGGTGGCCATCTGCAAGCCAGGAAGAGGGTTCTCACCAAGAACCAAACCAGCTGGCACCCTGACCTTGGACTTCCAGCCTCCAGAACTGTGAGAAATAAATGTCAGTTAGTTAAGCCACCCAGTCTGTGGTATTTTGTTAGAGCAGCAGGAGCTGACTAAGGCACCACTGCTTGGTTTTAAACTGCTTATCCCAATAATGCAGTACACACCTCCTCATAGGTGTACTGATATATCATACCCCGATGCCAAGACTTCAGGGAGATAATTATATACACAATTATAGAATACAAAGGGAATCTATAGACATTAGTGCAGATCAGAGCAGTGGTTCAAGATTCAGGACAGACGTAATGGAACAAATAAGCAGAAGGCCAGATAAGGGCTATTTTGTTTTGCTTAGCCCCATGGAAGATTTCTGTAGATAACACCCGCTTTGGTGCTTTGCTAGAAGGGGACTGGCTTATCATTCATTTCTCTAAGTCTTTCACAGTCAAGTTGGGTGAGGATAAGAACTTTAGTCGAGGGTTTAGGGAGCCAGGTAAATAACACAGGGCCCATGGCCAGTATCTGCTCACCCAGGACCCTCCAATATGGTATGCAAAATTGTGTGAGTGTGAATTTATTAGGGAAGAGGGTCCACAGCTTTCATTAGATTCTCAAAAGGGTCTGTAACCCACCTCCCCCCACAAAAAGGATGAAACCACTGCAGAAGATGGCCAACGTGACTTGGAACTGAAAGCATTCTCTAGGTGCAGTGTGTTAGTTTTGCAGCTCAGATGAACCTGGCTTTTACCTAATTCCATAACTGGGAGCCCTACAGGCCAAATATATTATAATGGATAAATTCTCCTGTGATAATGACAAGAATCCACAGGAGCTGTCAGCTAAATCCTCACTCAACTGTAAATGCTGCCCAGTTGAATGTATGCTGTAGAAAGACCATTTGCCTCTCAAATAATGAGACAAAGCCAATACAGGGGGGACGTTTCCAGCATTCCCTGAGGATGCCACTGTCAGACCTTTCTCCCATCACAATCCCTCATAGCCTTTTTTTTTTTTTTAACATCTTTATTGGAGTATAATTGCTTTACAATGGTGTGTTAGTTTCTGCTTTATAACAAAGTGAATCAGTTATACATATACATATGTTCCCACATCTCTTCCCTCTTGCGTCTCCCTCCCTCCCACCCTCCCTATCCCACCCCTCCAGGCGGTCACAAAGCACTGAGCTGATCTCCCTGTGCTATGCGGCTGCTTCCCACTAGCTATCTACCTTACGTTTGGTAGTGTACATATGTCCACGCCTCTCTCTCGCTTTGTCACAGCTTACCCTTCCCCCTCCCCATATCCTCAAGTCCATTCTCTAGTAGGTCTGTGTCTTTATTCCTGTCTTACCCCTAGGTTCTTCATGACATTTTTTTCCCTTAAATTCCATATATATGTGTTAGCATACGGTATCTGTCTTTCTCTTTCTGACTTACTTCACTCTGTATGACAGACTCTAGCTCTATCCACCTCATTACAAACAGCTCAATTTCGTTTCTTTTTATGGCTGAGAAATATTCCATTGTATATATGTGCCACATCTTTATCGATTCATCCGATGATGGACACGTAGGTTGTTTCCATCTCCGGGCTATTGTAAATAGAGCTGCAATGAACATTTTGGTACATGACTCTTTTTGAATTATGGTTTTCTCAGGGTATATGCCCAGTAGCGGGATTGCTGGGTCATATGGTAGTTCTATTTGTAGTTTCTTAAGGAACCTCCATACTGTTCTCCATAGTGGCTGTACCAATTCACATTCCCCCAGCAGTGCAAGAGTGTTCCCTTTTCTCCACACCCTCTCCAGCATTTATTGTTTCTAGATTTTTTGATGATGGCCATTCTGACTGGTGTGAAATGGTATCTCATTGTAGTTTTGATTTGCATTTCTCTAATGATTAATGATGTTGAGCATTCTTTCATGTGTTTGTTGGCAGTCTGTACATCTTCTTTGGAGAAATGTCTATTTAGGTCTTCTGCCCATTTTTGGATTGGGTTTGTTTTTTTGTTATTGAGCTGCATGAGCTGCTTATAAATTTTGGAGATTAATCCTTTGTCAGTTGCTTCATTTGCAAATATTTTCTCCCATTCTGAGGGTTGTCTTTTCGTCTTGTTTATGGTTTCCTTTGCTGTGCAAAAGCTTTTAAGTTTCATTAGGTCCCATTTGTTTATTTTTATTTGCATTTCTCTAGGAGGTGGGTCAAAAAGGATATTGCTGTGATTTATGCCATAGAGTGTTCTGCCTATGTTTTCCTCTAAAAGTTTGATAGTTTCTGGCCTTACATTTAGGTCTTTAATCCATTTTGAGCTTATTTTTGTGTATGGTGTTAGGGAGTGATCTAATCTCATACTTTTACATGTACCTGTCCAGTTTTCCCAGCACCACTTATTGAAGAGGCTGTCCTTTCTCCACTGTACATTCCTGCCTCCTTTATCAAAGATAAGGTGACCATATGTGCGTGGGTTTATCTCTGGGCTTTCTATCCTGTTCCATTGATCTATCTTTCTGTTTCTGTGCCAGTACCATACTGTCTTGATTACTGTAGCTTTGTAGTATAGTCTGAAGTCAGGGAGCCTGATTCCTCCAGGTCCGGTTTTCGTTCTCAAGATTGCTTTGGCTCTTCGGGGTCTTTTGTGTTTCCATACAAATTGTGAAATTTTTTGTTCTAGTTCTGTGAAAAATGCCAGTGGTAGTTTGATAGGGATTGCATTGAATCTGTAGATTGCTTTGGGTAGTAGAGTCATTTTCACAATGTTGATTCTTCCAATCCAAGAACATGGTATATCTCTCCATCTATTTGTATTATCTTTAATTTCTTTCATCAGTGTCTTATAATTTTCTGCATACAGGTCTTTTGTCTCCTTAGGTAGGTTTATTCCTAGATATTTTATTCTTTTCGTTGCAATGGTAAATGGAAGTGTTTTCTTGATTTCAGATTTTTCATCGTTAGTATATAGGAATGCCAGAGATTTCTGTGCATTAATTTTGTATCCTGCTACTTTACCAAATTCATTGATTAGCTCTAGTAGTTTTCTGGAAGCATCTTTAGGATTCTCTATGTATAGTATCATGTCATCTGCAAACAGTGACAGCTTTACTTCTTCTTTTCCGATTTGGATTCCTTTTATTTCCTTTTCTTCTCTGATTGCTGTGGCTAAAACTTCCAAAACTATGTTGAATAAGAGAGGTGAGAGTGGGCAACCTTGTCTTTTTCCTGATCTTAGTGGAAATGCTTTCAGTTTTTCACCATTGAGGACAATGTTGGCTGTGGGTTTGTCATATATGGCCTTTATTATGTTGAGGAAAGTTCCCTCATAGCCTTTTGTTGTGTGCAGTGGGCTCTGTCAGCGAGAAAACATTCCCCTCCTTGGGGATGCTAACGAGGAGAAATTCATTTCTGATCAATTTCAGAAACGCACTGGCCTAAACCTATCCTGAAAGTATGCTCCATAGTAAGTGTTTGAAAATATGACTACAAAAAGAAATTGTAGCTTAAAAAGTAACTTTACAGGGGACTTAAACAAATCAAAACATAAAAACCAAAATTGATCATCTTAAAATAACTGCAACAAGCCTATGACCATGGCATTTCCTGGGTCATGGAGATAAGGCACCTGAGAAGAAATGAGGAATTCAAAGGCTAAATTTTGGGTTTTTATCACATTTTTCTTACTGTGACTTCTGTTGGACATGCCCTAATATTTTCATAGTGGTTTGTATTCCCAGCAAAGCCAAGGTGGCGCACGAAAAGATGCCTAACACATCACCAGCTGTGAAAGAAATGCAAATCTAACCCACAACAAGTTACCACTTCACACCTCTTAGGACGGCTATTACAAAAAAATGGAAAATAAGTGTTCACAAAGATGTAGAGAAACTAGACCCTTGTGCATCACTGTTGGGAATGTAAAATGGTGGTGTTGCTTTGGAAAACATGACGGCAGCTCCTCAAGTAGTTAAACATAGAATTACCATATGATCCAGCAATTCCACTTCTGAGTATACACCCCAAAGCATTGAAAGCAGGACTCGAACAGATATTTGCACACCTGTGTTCGTAACAGCCTTATTCACAACAGCCAAAAGGTGGAAACAACCCAAGTGTCCATTGATGGATGAATGGATAAACAAAATGTAGTATATACACACAAGGGAATAATTCAACCTCAAGAAAGAATGAAATTCTGACACATACTAACTGTAACATAGATGAACCCTGAGGACACTATGCTAAGTGGAAAAAGAAAACAGACAAAAAAGAACAAATACCTTATGATTCCACCTCCATGAGATACCTAGAGAAGGCAAATTCATAGAGACAGAAAGCAGAATGGTGGTTGCCAGGGGCTCGGGGGAAACGAATGGGAGTTAGTATTTAGTGGGTTTCAGTTTGGGAAGATGAAAAAGTTCTGGAGATGGTGGTGGTGATGGTTGTGCCATACTATGAATGTGCTTGATGCCACTGAATTGTACTCTTAAAAATGGTTAAGGAACTTCCCTGGTGGTGCAGTGGTTAAGAATCTGCCTGCCAATGCAGGGGACTCGGGTTCGATCCCTGGTCCAGGAAGATCCCACATGCCGCGGAGCAACTAAGCTCGTGCACCACAACTACCGGGCCTGTGCTCTAGAGCCTGTGCTCTGCAACAAGAGAAGCCACCGCATCGCAACGAAGAGTAGCCCCTGCTCGCTGCAACTAGAGAAAGCCTGCATGCAGCAATGAAGACCCAACGCGGCCAAAAAAAAAAAAAAAAAGAAGGTTAAAATGGTGTACAAAATTAAATGTATATTTTGTCACAATTTTTTTTAAAAAAAAGGAAAAAAGAAGCCGAGGTGGCAAGCCATACTTACAAGATATAGGCAATCACCCCAATGGACCAGCAGTCGACAGCTTTGCTGTAGGGTTTCTGTGCGAGGACCTCGGGAGCTGTGAAACAACAAAGCAGAGACACAAGCCTGACAATTTAAATGATTAAGACATAAGGCGGGTTTTAGGTGTTTTTTGCTTTTTGCTCTTTTTGTCTGCTACTTGGGCTGAACTTTCTGTGATTCTAGAAACTGAGTAGGCAGACACAATCTGATATATTTGTTGGCTTTTGTAACTAGACAAAAGGGGAGCATTTGTGTGTGTGTACAACTGGAGGTTATCAATCAATCAATACATACTTGATAGGAGGTATTTTATGTCAGTGCTGGGCTAAGCTCTATAGCTCAGACCAGACTGACAGAGAGGAGAGAATACTCAGTCTGGGGCCTGGGGTGTGATTCACCTCAAATCAGCTCAAGGAAGCATTTCTGGCCCCTGTGTAGGGACTTTCTAGGTGCTGTGGGGACAGGCAGGTGAAGCCCCTTCCCCCTGCCTTCATGGGGCTTAAGTCAAGTTCAGACCTAAAACCTTCTCTCCATGTCCTGCCTCAGGCCTGCTCCTGATTCCTTCTCTAAGGTTTTGGGCGGGTCATCTGTCACTATACTGCCATTCTGTTTTCTCATCTGTGAAACAGGAAAAATGCTATTGAATCTCACTTCCTTGGTTCTAACCCACTCTTCATCACGCATCACCAGTCCAGGGCCTTGGCTTATTTTGTACTATTCCCATACTTCCTGTTCCGGGCCGTGGCTACTGCCCAGCGTTGGATACCCACCCAGTGTCTGGCACTCAGCAGGGTCTGCCATACGTATTTGTGCAAAGAGTAAATAAACACAGGAAAGGAAGTAAACCTTCTTCACAAGTAAAACCTCCTTTTTATGCAAATACATCTGATTGAAGTGTCTAGGATAAACTTTGCAGAAAGTTTAAGAAGGTAGAGAAAGTAAAAAGAGCTCTAGCTTACAAGGCACTTGTCAGGCTAAGCTGTGTGTTCTATGCATTGGGGATGCATTAACTCACCACAACCTTTCTTGGTGGGGAAGAGCTTAGTTATTATTATCCTTCTTCCCAAGCTACAGGTGAGGGTGCACGGGGACTCAGAGATCAAGCCACTTATCCCCAGTATCCAGCTGCCAAGAGGCCTCTACACCAACGTAGTCTAACCCGAATTAAGTGCCTGTGTGATCCGGGTCTCGTCCTTGTCATTCATAGACATTCTCTACTGTAATCCCTTCAACAACTCTGCCAATTAGCCATTATCTGCTCCTGATCCTTAAAGAAAATGAGCCTCAGAGATGTTCCTTTTCTGACGCCACATAGGAGATATAGACCAGTTGGGATCTGAACACAATTCAATCTCACCCTTGTCCCAGCTCTTTCCACTGGAATCTACTGACTGTTAAGGTGAGTCTTTCTTCAGTCTCTAAGCAAAGTCCTTTTGTAGAAAAATGAACAGGGAAACCCTCTCACCCTGTTGCAGATAAGCACCTTCCTGAGCAAGAAGAGGGAAGGACACAAACTTGCTGGATGTTTCTGGTTAGGATGGTAAGAAATACAACCCACAGAGAATCCTCAAATCTAATTTTAGGTTTCAGCCTCAATTCCTCCAAACTTCTGATGAGACTTTTTTTTAAATTTAATAAGAGCTAAATAAATACGTTTGTACGGCTTTGCTGTGTTTACCCTCAATGCAGTAGCAGAAGCAGAGAGCGCTACAAAGTTGGGGAACTCACAGACTGGAGAAGCGGCCCTTAGATAATGGGGAGTGACTGAATCCATCCTCCCTCTTCCCCAGAACTGCTAAGAGCCTGTTTCTCAGATGCTTCTATTATGGCAACTGACAAAAGGGAGCCATTGCCCACAGCCAACGTCCTGCTGATCTAGGAGGATGGTGCTCTCAGAGCTGATGCTTTGGGCTGACAGCCACACGAGCACAGGTGGCGGGAGGGGACTGGTTCTGCAAGGAGCATGTTTCTGAGCCTCCAGGGCCATCCTCGTAGCCTGATGGAAAGTTCAAGAGAGGCAGAAAAGGCTCGCAGAGCTACATCGGACCCGGCCCCTCCTCCCGGCACAGCTGACAGCAGGCATCAGGAGCGCCGCATCAAGCAGGTGGGCAGAGGCCCTGGCTTCCATGTCACGGGGTCTGCAGGGCTCTTCAGAGAGCTGGCGAGACAGCCTGGCCCAAACGCTCCACGAAACCAGATGTCAACTGACGAGGGGATAAGACCCGGCCCCTAGAAAGCAGGGTTGACTCCTAGGAAGAGCTAGCCCTCTGTGTTCTCCTGACCACCTCTGTGGATGGGGCAGGAAGGATTCTTAAAAGAACAAATCCTCCTCCTCGTCATCATCTGTTAGAAAACAGCAAGCGGGCTTCCCTGGTGGCGCAGTGGTTGGGAGTCCGCCTGCCGGTGCAGGGGACACGGGTTCGTGCCCCGGTCCGGGAGGATCCCACATGCCGCGGAGCGGCTGGGCCCGTGAGCCATGGCCGCTGAGCCTGCGCTCCGCAACGGGAGAGGCCACAGCAGTGAGAGGCCCACGTACCGCAAAAAAAAAAAAAAAAGGAAGAAAAGAAAACAGCAAGTACTGGCCACCATCCACTGTTCAGCAAACAAAGGAATAAAGAACACGGTTCCCCTCCTGAAATCCACACACCTGGCGGCACGTGCACATCAGGCCCTTTGCCTGCAGTCTGGCAAATGCTCCAGGGCTCTGGAGAATCGGGCAGTGCGCTGCAGAGACTTGAAAAGCAAGCGGCTGATTTTTATGCAAGTCGGAGCTTGGATGTTACTTGGGACGTTTAGATTCTTGAAACCACAGATGACACAAATTTCTTAAAATATGAGATTTTTGTTTAGCTAGTAAACTTTATAACATCAAGTATATGCTTTTGTATAAAAAGACTTCTGATTTAGATCAACAGTATGGATGTTAGGGAAAAGTTCTAAATGATTAACAAATACCAGGGTATCTACATTGGTGGTGGAACTCTATGTGCTTGTGCCAAACATGTCTTGTCCTCTTTGGTGTTGTGTCTTATCTGGGTCACAGCAACTGCAATGAAATATACACACTTTTAACCAATTGGTGGCAGGTGAACCATTTGCCCTCTGGTGAGGTCCTTAATTGCACTTGAACCCAATCCAGAGAGTGAAGCCAGAAGTGTAATGTCATGATAAAAAAGACAAAGCAAACTGATTTGGAAATAAAATTCTCACCAACTTAAAATATTTTAAACTTGTACGATGGCACATACGTGAATGGCTTCAATTCTATTTTCCTTTGTGATATGATTCCTGGAAACAAATGTTCTTTGGGACACTGTTTGAACAAGCCCACCTAGCTTTAAATAGCTAACTTGTCATCTCATAGTAATTCTTGAAAAAAATAAATTCTCAGACAATATTCAAAACCCTCCTGACAATTTGATATGGTGAACAAATCATGAACCCCTGAGGTCAGGTGGGATATTTTCTCTCCCACTGTCCGTCTGCGTCCTGCAGTTGGCGCTATCGTTTTGCCAACCTGTTGTACTTATCTGGTTTTTGGTCCTCCTTCCATTCCCTTGATCCCTTTCAGCTGGAGTGCTGGGAGAATCCCCTTCTTTCTGATCTTTTCATAGACCCGTTTTCACTTTGAGAACCAGCCAAACTCCCTTGTGTTATCAATCTTATACCACTGGCAAGAATTCAGCTGTAATTCTAAAGAGTCACAGCATCCAACTTACAAACTTTGGGACGACAAATGAGCTCCCAGGCTGAGGAAGCCCAGATTTTCTCTCCTAATTGTACCCAGCATAATTCATGTGTCGTGGGAGGTTGGCAGTGACTCTGGCCAACCCCACACCTTCTAACAGAGGGAGGCTTTGAATCGAAGTAACTTAATTGGAGCTATTGACAGAGAAAGCAGTCATTAAGAGGCACCCTGACTTGTCGGTGATGCCATCAACCCCAGGCAGAGCAGGAAAGGGCTCAGTTTCCTGGCACAGCCATAGCAGAAGGGAAAGACTCCAGTGGGGTGGGCATACACGTTCCTCCAGTGCATTTCAAGGCCTGGGCCCTGGGGACTGTCAGTGGCTATCAGTGGCAGTAGAGAGACCCACCCACCCGGAAGTGCTGAAGGGACAGATCCAAGATAGGTGGCTGGTCCAACCTCCCGACTGCCTCTTAGGCTTGGCTGAAGTCAGCCTTTTAGGCCAGAAGGGAGTGGCATGATATATTTAAAGTGATGAAAGGGAAAAACCTACAAGAATACTCTCCCCAGCAAGGCTCTCATTCAGTTTCGACAGAGAAATCAAAAGCTTTACAGACAAGCAAAGGCTAAGAGAATTCAGCACCACCAAACCAGCTTTAAAACAAATGCTAAAGGAATTTCTCTAGGCGTGAAATACAAGAGAAGAAAAAGACCTACAAAAACAAACCAGAAACAATTAAGAAAATGGCAGTAGAAACATACATATCGACAATTACCTTAAATATAAATGGATTAAATGCTCCAACTAAAAGACACAGATTGGCTGAATGGATACAAAAACAACACCCATATATGCTGTCTACAAGAGCCCCACTTCAAACCTAGGGACACATACAGATTGAAAGTGAGGGATGGAAAAAGATACTCCATGCAAATGGAAATCAAAAGAAAGCTGGGGTAGCAATACTCATATCAGACAAAATAGACTTTAAAATAAACACTGTTACAAGAGACAAGGAAGGATACTATATAATGATCAAGGGATCAATCCAAGAAGACATAACAATTGTAAATATGCATGCATTCAACATAGGAGCACCTCAAGGCAAATGCTAAGAGCCACAATAGAGGTGGAGAGAACAGCGGTGGGGTGGAGGCAGCTCCACCTGGGTGACATGTGTTGGGCCATGACAGTTGGGTTCCCAGGTCTATTCATCAAAACCCTGTAACACACTAGCCTCTGGTAGGCTCCTACTATACCTTATCCATCCCTTTACTGCTGTGTGAATCACACTGTCAAGGTCCAGACTTCATGCTGCTGGAGAACATCTCTAGACTGTATTTTCAGGGCTTAGTACATTCTGGTAGTTCACCAAATGGTGATGCAACTGAACCCAACCTACTCAACACACACGCCATTATTTCTATAAGAAAATGTTTTCCAAACGCCAGACAACTGATTTACAAATAAACTTAGCTGCCTCAAATATTTTTGGTGAGTACCTACAGGAACAAAAAAATGAGAGGGTCACAAATAAATTTTGGATTGCAAGCAACTGTCGTTTGGGAAGTCCCTGTATTAGGTACAAGTAAGATAAACTGCTGAATACATGCCCTGTTTCTGACATGAATCTGGGAGATAAAAGAACCAGAATTAGCCCTAATTCTCTGTGGGTGTCTGTCATTCACGTTGCTCTCCTTTTAAAAGCTTTTCTCAAAGGGATTTCAGAATTATTAGTTCTAGGGCTAAATGGCAGAAAAGATAGTCTGTTAAATGATCTCTCAGAACCTCCTTCCTGGTCAGATCTTGGGGACTATCAATTCAGGTTTTTTGAGGCTACTGCCGATAGAAACAGTATCCCATCAGCTTAATTTACACCAGTCAATAGAAGTGAGTTCCATATAAACCACACAGCCTCAGCAGAGCATCCCACGAGCTACTGGAGAGATCTGTGGACAGATGTTCCCTCCTCTGAGCCCCAGGCTTAACCCACGCTCTTTAGTGAAACAGTACGTTCAAAATTTAAAATAATTGAATTTACTGCTGTGAGACTCACTACCAACGCACTGTGGAAAATTCCACTTGGTGGGAAACGTCTTCTATAAACCGAGCTGTTTTATATTGATTCAGAGCAAGGTTTCCTGGTAAAGGGAAGGACTCCAGAGATTTCAGAAAGAAAAAAAACAGAATTTCAGAAACTTTTCATGTTGTTTTTAAAACAACTAAGTTGCCCATTTTCCTTACTGAAAGAGAGAGAGGAAAAAGAGGCTTAACCAAGTGGAATTGGAAACGAGGACAGTGGCTTGTGAAGGTGGGGGCCACAGTCACCAGTCCTCAGGCTCTCATAAAACAGAAAAGGAATTTTCCCATTTCCTGCGTCCAAGGATGTGCTAAGAACCGTCTCTGCAGAGAGCAGGGAGAATGTGATCTCATCGTGTTACCACGTTCATGTTCAAGGTGATCTGTTCCCCTCCACGGATGTTTGAGGACCACTCCTCTTCGTACTTCAAATATGACCCCTTCTACTGGGATAAGGGTGGGGACACAAGCAGGAGGGGCAGCCCTGGGTGGCAGGAGCAGCCCTTGATGCTGGAAAAGGAGAGCTTGTGGTCCAGAACCATGGTGGTGGTGTTTCTCCTTATTCAATCATTTAATGGGCTGCATCCCACTTCAGGCACTAGCTTTATGGGTGACGAAAGCACACCTGGCCCCTGCCCTCACGGCACACCTGTTCTCCAGGGCACTGAGGGTAGACACAAGCCACAGACGTAGTGCCAGCCTCGGCCGCCCTCCTAAGGACGATGATCAGAGTCAGACAAGATCATGGCAAGATGGGAGAGGTGGTGTTGATTTTTAAGTTTAACTCAGTCAAAATCCAACCCTGAAAATACTGAACTTACTCTAAATAAAACTCAAAAATATCCAAGGAAAGAAAATATTACCTCCAATAGTCAAATGATGGGCAAGGTGCAAACAGAATGAGAAAGATACAGCCGGGGAAAGAAATCGCTGTGGCTAGTGGTGCTGTTAATAAAAGTATATATATGCACGTTGTTCATGTTGTTTTCCAAGAATAAAGTAATAGGCGTAAAGATGAAAGAGTAGGAGAGGTCTGAAGGATGTGAAATGGTTGCCGGGATTTAGGTTCTTGTTACTTAAAATGACTTTAGTTGTCTGGATTTAAGAAGTTTTAAATAGTCGGGCACATTGGCTTTTCAGTGAAAGAAACCTAGGCTCCACCACTTACTACATGTGTGGACTTGGGTAAGTCCCTTAATCTTTCTCAGCCTCCATTTTGTTAGATGGGAACATTAAGAGAGCCCAACTCTTAGGATTGTTATGAGGCTTAAAGGAAATATGCAGCACATATGTACGGGTATAATTAGTAGTTGTTATGTAAGGAGGAAAAGTTGGAAAGATCATAGGAGCAAAAGGAATGTAGGTTTTATTACTCTCTAGAATTAAGGCTGAACAGATTCTTGATATCATTTGGTACTTTCCTTCGATTCTAGCGTAACATAAAATGATTCATAAATGAAGATTTCCACCCTTTTGATGAAAACCCTCAGAAGTCAGGACAGAGCTGGGCCCACACGCGATGGAAGGGCAGGTCAGGAGAACTTGAATCTTAGAGCTGGAAGGAGCCAGTTGGTCCCTTTGTTCATCTAGTTCTTGATCCTTGTGGTCACTTCATCACCAACACGTTTACATCATCATCCCCCCTTGGTCCAGGCACCAGCCTAGGCACGGCAGCAGGAGCAGGCTGTTCGTCATGGTTGACAGACAGCGCTGTGGGCATCAGGACCATTTGTCCCGATATTAGAGATCCATGTGATGGCCGAGGACCTCTGGCTGTGCGTGGCCCCTTCGTGGCTCTGCATTTATTGAGGAGAGAGGCTGTGCTCCTTCCACATTTCCTCTCCCTGCCCTGCTCCCTCCACCCCCCAGCCCCACCCTCTCCTACCTCCAGGCCAGGTGTCATCAAGATTCCCATCCCCATTGTCCTGAGCTCTCCCCATCCTTTAAGTAGCTACAAGGGTGCAATGCCTAGTTCTAACCAGTTCTTGTTTTCATTGGCCCCAATTATAATTCTTTTTTAAAGGGGTGTTTAAAGATTATTCTGGAAGACTGATTATAAAAATGGGCATATCCTAATTTTCTCCCTAATTCTTTTTCTTTTTAAATTAAGTATAGTTGATTTACAGTGTTGTGTTAGTTTCTGGTGTACAGCAAAATGATTCAGTAATATGAAAAAGAATATATATATATATATATATATATTCTTTTTCATATTCTTCTCCATTATGGTTTATTATAGGATATTGAATACAGTTTCCTGGGCTATACAGTAGGACCTTGTTGTATATCTATTTTATATATAATAGTGTGTATCTGCTAATCCCAAACTCCTAATTTATCCCTCCCCACCCCCTTTCCCCTCTGGTAACCATAAGTTTGTTTTCTATGTCTGAGTCTGTTTCTGTTTTACAAATAAGTTCATTTGCGTCATATTTTAGATTCCACATATAAGTGACATAATATGGTATTCATCTCTGTCTGGCTTACTTCACTTAGTATGATCATCTCTAGGTTCATCCATGTTGCTGCAAATGGCATCATTTCATTCTTTTTCATGGCTGAGGAATATTCTATTGTGCGTGCGTGCGTGTGTGTGTGTGTGTGTGTGTATGTCACATCTTCTTTATCCATTCATCTTTATCCAAAGTCGATGGACATTTAGGGTTGCTTCCATGTCTTGGCTGCTGTAACCAGTGCTGCTATGAACACTGGGGTGCATTCCCTAATTCTCTGGAGTGTGTACAACTGCTGCCATCTGTGCCACCTGCTGAAACAGAGCTGACAAGACACTCAGATCAGCACCTCTACCTGTCTTTGAACAAGCTTCTGTCTCTGAAAATGAACCTGAAACTTCTAACCTACTATGTAGCCTATGATGTCAGCAGACAGACACGCAGGCAGATGGGCAACCTGCCAGCCTACAGCTTAGTCTCAGGTTCACCTGTTGACCCTGCTGGCTGGCCTTGCCTCCCTGAGGAGGCCATGGAGAAAGGCATCTGACTTGAACTTAATGCATGCCATGGTGGGGAGGAAAAGGCTCTGAGACACGAACGCCAGTCATGGTCAGAGGAAGTGGAGTCTTCTTTTAATATCATGGCTTTTCCCAAGTCGCTCATGAAAGGAGGTCAGGAGGCCTAGGGGTCAGGGGGCCTGGATTCAAGTTCCATTCTGCTGGGCAGGCTGGCAACATGATAGCATCTTTACAGGAAGAAGCCTAAGAGAGGAGTAGGTGGTCTCATGGGAGAGCACCGAACTTCCATGTGGGTTTTAAAATCAGATTGTGCACCTGTAGGCTGGTGCTAGCATCTGTCACCTCTGACCCAGCACTGACTCAGAGGACAGAATTAGAGGCTGGGCTCTGCACCAGTGTACCTCGAATTCATCATCTTTCTGTGCCTCAGTTTCCTGTCTTGAAGGGCACCTGCCAGTCTGTCCCAGTGTTAGGCCTTCATGGAAAAGAATCTGTGCTCACCCGTAGAGCTGCAGGTGTCCCCTCATTCCAAGGCATACCGTTGTCCCTCAGCATCTGTGGGGATGGGGGTCCAGGACTCTCTGTGGACACCAAGATCGGTGGATGCTGGAGTCCCATACATAAAAAAATGGCATAGTATTTGCACATTACCTACAACATCCTCCTGCGCACTTTACCTCTAGATGACCCGTAACACTTAACACAATGTTAACGCCGGGTAAGTTGTTGCCGGTAAGCAGCAAGTTCAAGTTTTGTTTCTTGGAGCTTTCTGGCGATTTCTGAAAAATACTTTTGATCTGCAGTTGGTTGAATCCGAGGATGTGGAACCCGTGGATCCAGACGGCCAACTGTACCGTTAGGGATTTGTGTCCAAGGACACTTGATCCAGGTTTTCCTGTCCCTAAGGGATTTCCAAAGGTAGTGAGAAGGGACAGAGCTCCTCTGCTGGAGGATAAGTGGATAGTCTTAAATCAAACTGTAATATAGTTCCAAAGAGTTAGTGACACTGCGTGTCATCATTGTGGTGAAAAGGATATCACTGAAACAGTGGGAGATGCACACTACTGTGTATAATAGATAACCAACCAGGACCTACTGTATAGCACGGGGAACTCTACTCAATATCTTGTAATAATCTATAAGGGAACAGAGTCTGAAAAAGAATAGATATATACATATATGTCTATATATATATAGATATGTATAACGGAATCACTTTGCTGTACGCCTGAAAGTAACACAACATCGTAAAAAAAAAAAACAGTGGGAGAGAAAGAGGACCTTTCTACCCAGCAGTGGACTGTTCAGAGACGGTAAATAAAATTCTGAGATCAAGGAAAAGTAAGATTCAGGCATACAGCTCAGAGGAGCATCCAGTCTCAGTAAGAGCTGCATTACAACGAGGAGGTGGTACTGAACGGGTTAACTCAGGTCTGCTTCCCGCCAGGAGAACTTTCAGCAGGAGAGGTATTGAAAAAGAAAAAAAAAATGCGCTGAAGGGCTTTACTGTGAACATCTTAATAAGCAGGTGTTGCTTCACCTAGGTTTAGAGGATTGCAGCCTGGATTGCTGGCAAATAAAAACACAGCTGAGATACAGAATCATTCCTCGCCGGTGGTCTGTCCTCAGCCCGGAGCTGCACGAGAGGAGCAGAAGCTTCTTGGGACAGCTCTGTTCTCTTTCTGGGGGTTACAGGTTCCTTAGCTCTTTCTCACCCTCCCCTAGAGCCGTAATTTACTAAGAATGCATCGCAGATGAGCAGCTCACTTGGATTTTCCTAGTAGCTTCTTGAATTTTACCACAGGCATGAAGAGTCCCCATTAAAGCACCATCTTGGTTTCTCATTACCAGTCTGATCGGAGCTGGGTTACTATTCAAATGCCGCCGAAGCCAAAATGTGGCTGATGGGTGGTGGGGAGAGACTACGGAACGGGAAGGGAGTGGAAAACGGGAGGGCAGCTGGTATCTGGTGTTTTCAAATGTGGGAGAGACCTGGAACTCAGTGCCACAGAGGAAGAAAAATGTTCTGAGTAAGGCGTTTTAGAGCAATGTGGCAACGGATAACCCCGTAATGTGTTCCTTGCCGGTTGTCCCAGGATTCCACCTCCGCCCTAACGGGTTTGTGAACCGCAACCGGATGGTTACTTTGCACTGAAGCCCTCCTCACTTCTGAAATCTGATGAGCTACACTCCAACATGAAGAATACTGCTACGGTCATTCCAGTGTTTTGGTTTATAAACATTAAAAGAAAAAAAAAAAAGAGTAAGTTACAAAATGCTGCAGTGCTTCTTTCCTTTCCACCACCGCAAAATGGTACCAGTTTAGAAACCATGAAACTCCATCCCAGGATTCAGGTACTGAGAGAGGAGCCGTCAGGAGTTCCAGAAGGTTGGAGAGTGCTCTACAAATAGTTTTAAGAGGGATTTAGTGGGGTGGGGGCTTTTCCAGGGCAGGGCTGGGTTTACTTGGCACACGTTCTGATCGTGAGCTTCTGCCCTCGTCCATACTCACTATGTCAAGGCTAATACCAGGCCCTGCAAGTCTCCCCACGTGGGGAGGCGCTGTTCTCTCTGACACATGGGGTCTGGCTGCAAGCGCCCAGTGTGATGAAACGGTCGCTGCTGGTTGTCACTGAGTCGCTGCTGAGAGAGAAGGAACGAGAAAGTTCTGATGTGGGTCCCCCGCCTACTCATCTGTGCCCTGTGTGACAATTTATCAGTTACATAAAATCCTGTTTCAACGCTAACAGTCTGAGAGGGTGAGAACAATGATGTAATGCTCAGAGCCGTGTACTAAAATATGGTATTTAAGTGAACAACAAATAAAAACCGAGCTCTTTGGGAGAAAATGACCACACAGAAGAGTGAAGATTACAGCAGCAGGAACAGAGGATCTATGAGGAAAGATAAAAGGAACCGCGTGACTTAGCCCGCTCAGGAGGACAGAGATGGATGATGTCAACTTAACTGAATTTTTTCTTGTCTGTTCTGAGTGAAGATGGGAAAAAATGACAGTCAATATCCTTGACACACGAATATTTATACACTTAAAGGCTACTAAGTCACACATCTGTAGAAATACAGAACAGCAGAACCAGAAAAAAAATCATGGAGGTCAACGCGTAAGCAGCTCTTGGCAGGAAAAACCTCTGCGGGAAAGAGCTCTTTGCAGAAGGTGCCCCTTTGCCTTGTCACTAACCTTAAACCAGGCGCCCCATGCTCTACTCATCTCCAGCCCGAGCACACTTTTCATATCTTTTGATCACACAATACTTTGCCTAACTTCTTGGTTCTTTCATAGACCAGAGAAGTAGGAATGAAAAGTAAGTAACTGACAGATGACCAGATCTCTTCCTTAGCTTCCCTTCAGTAATCTTGCAAACTGTGTGAACAAGGTGGGGTCTAAAGAAAGATCACGAGGACTCGACCAGCCTGCACCCAGCCTGCACACAGTGGGGATGGCGACAACTCTGACCCCCTACCTCAAAGATTCACCGAGATTACTTCCCTGTTTCCCTTTAAAAGCTTTCATGGTGGAGCAGAATCTTGGGAGGTAGTTTTGGGGGGACGCTGAGTCTACCATCTCCCCAGATTGCCGGCATTCAGATTAAAGGCAACCTTCCTTTCTGTCAACATTTGTGAGGATTGATTTTGTAAGGGGTAAGCGGCAGGGCCCGATTTGATGACCGATCAGTTCAGCACGTTTATTTTACATACGAGAAACTGAGAACCCAAGATTTTAAGGGAAGGGCTCAGGTCTTCCTTACACGTAAGCAATGGCAGAGACAGAATCTCACAGTCAAGACCCACTGTTGTGACTGCCACCAGCTACAGGCTGGGTGGCTCTGAGAATAGTCCCTCATCCCCAAACGGAACCCTGGTTCCTGGAACCCCTGGTTTCCAAGGTCTCATCCTAACCTCAAGCCCATTATCAAGCTTTAAAAATGCGATGATCCCATGAATTAAAAGTATTCCTTTAATGGTGAAAAGATATGCTGAGAACGTTGAACCAACTGTTCTCCATTTCCACTTAGAAGAGAACACAACGAAACTTGTTTAAACTATTTTAGACAAGTTAAGCCAGGGCTAGACCAAAGACTTTGGCAATGTCTATGCAGGCGACTAAGCTGCGAGAAGAAACTGGAATGCCTCCTTCTTCACAGTTTAAGTAATATAACAATGAGCCACCTTGCAGAGAACCAAGATGTGGCTCTGCTTATAGACACAATGATGGATCAGACAGAAACGCACCTTCCTATCTTTGAGGCACATTAAATAATGAAAGAGTGGTTTCCAGTATGCACTCCAAATGGAATACTGCAAAGGGATGTATCATCACTCAAAAAGGCTCGATGAAAAAAGCAAGTCTCATGTTGCTCAAAGGCAAACATCACAAAACAGTTAGGAGTCCTGCCACCCAGCACCACCCCAGCCTTCTTGCCCTTTTTAAAAGGGCAGTTTGCAATCCCTGAATAAGAAAGACTAGTCTTTGGAAGAATAAGTAAGAGCACAGGCTTGCCTTCCTCTGCTGAGGCACTCTGTCACTTCGTCTAGAGACAAAGGTTCCAAGTTCTTTTAGAAGAGTTTAATTTTCCCATAGAATCTGAGAAATCACATCGGTGTGCAAATAGCAACATCGAGAAATAAAACGACAGGCTTCCTTCTACAGAACAGAAGTACATTTGTCATCTTGTAGTGTCTTGTCAATTACACGACTGACATGGGTGCTTTCTGTGACTTACGGTTCCTATTTAGTGATTCAAGAGAGCCCGTTTGGATATTTTAATTAACGCAGTGGAGCAAGTTGCATAAATCATTTTACAAACTTTCTCAGCTCTGACTTCCATCTCTTATTGGCGATGCCGAGGGGAATGTTATATCTGACTCAATTAAATGGATTCTAAATCCAGGTCAATACCACACTAACGGTCACCATGTTACCCTGAGGAGCTGACTGCCACCAGACGGCCTTATCATTTCTCCTCAATTCTCTCCAAGAACTTATTTACGCATGCCCTCCCTCCCCAAGTGACTCTGCTCATTTCCCCCAGGCCCTCCATACCAGAAGCCATTCATGACCTTGGACCTTCGTTCTCCTGCTCGCCTGCATCCGTAAGCCCTTCATCTTGGCCCGAGTCCCACCCTTCCTTCAAATCTTGCCTCCTCTGTGAGTTTTCCCCTGCTGGTTCTAGCCCTTACTGATCCGTCTCTCGCCTGTATCTGTGAGGCTGCTTCTGAACTATGTCAGTTACTTCACACTGCAAACACGATACCTTACGTGGATCCGTATCACCCACTGGCCATACTGCATTGGAGGAGCCCCAGGTGTTGACAGAGCCCTAGGCGCCGCCTGCAGCAGGAACGCAATACACCTGGATGGAGAGATGCCCGCCATCTCCTGTCATCAGTGACCTGACACTCAGCATGGGCCCTGGTTCCTTATACGGGGTGTGTAAGGACCAGGCAGCTGTTAAGGGTCAAGGGTGAAGTTCAAAAGGCTCAGATTTCTTTGCTTTCTCCCAGGGTACCTTGTGCCTTGGGACACTTAGGATAAACAGCCCTTTTCCCATTATTTCTTCATTATTAGAGAACTCATTTAAATTGAAGTAGTAACTCGAGGTTGGTGAAACTAACTATTCAGCTGAAGAGTCATTTAGGTCATAACTGACACAACAACAAAACAACTGCGCTCACCAATGGAAACCAACACTGCCTCGAAGGAATCTGAACTAAAGCCGACAGCCGTCCTCTGCTCCCAGCTTGGGCTCTTGGGACGTGTGGCCCCCAGGATGGGCGGCAGGGGAACAGTACTCCCTCCCTTCTCTCCCGTAGATGCCTAATGGCTCTGCCCTGTTCAAATGAAAAACTGCCCGGCAAAAAGGAGGCCGTGGCTTCTGTGTCCAAGGTCCCAAATAGTGTCCCCATCAGACTGCTTGGGGGGGGGGAGTGGGCAGGTGGACGGGGCTGTGTCCAGCCCCAGGCTGAGAGCACACTGGGGTCCTCTGATGAAGACCTGTTTCATCTTCTCTGCAGCATTACTCTGACTACCAGGCTCCCACAGAAATAATTAGTTGTTCGATTAATCTATAATTTAAGGTTCCCCAAGCCAGTGGTCCCCACTCAGTCTTTATCTTACCTGACTTCGTAGCCACAGCTGACACAAGGCACTTCATCCTCCCTGAAGTGCTGTCCAGATGCCACACACCCCCCTGGTTCTCTTCCTACGTCACCCACTGTCCCTTCTGAGTCCCCGGGACTCAGCCCTGGGACCTTTCCTCTCCTCCATCTACACCCGCCCCCCACTTGATGATTCCATCCAGGTTCATGGCTTTACAATGCATCAGAGGGGACTTCCCTGGAGGTCCAGTGATTAGGACTCTGCACTTCCACTGCAGGGGGCACGGGTTTGATATCCCTGGTCGGGGAACTAAGATCCCACATGCCGCGTGGTGAGGCCAAACAAAACAAAAACAAAAAACCCCAAACAACAAAAAAACCAAATAAAATGCACCAGAGGCTATCAGTTCCCAAATACCGTCCATCCCCACAGCTCATGGATCCACATTTGAGATCTGCCTACTCGCTAAAATTCATTTGCAGCCCCCAAATCAATACCTGGGATGCTTTTGCGGTCGTTTGTAGACCTGCCCAGAGTGGGCAGGGAGTCACCCGAGTGCTCGCTCCCAGCTGAGGGCGAACACCGCAATGCTCTGCCCTCTTGTTTTGTCTCTCACAGTGATAAGAACTATAGTTTTTATGGTCCAGTTAGTGCCACATTTTCCCACACTTTTGTGCATTCTGTTGATTTCACTATTAAAAACGGCCCCCAGGGCTTCCCTGGTGGCGCAGTGGTGGAGAGTCCGCCTCCCGATGCAGGGGACACGGCTTTGTGGCCCGGCCCGGGAGGATCCCACGTGCCGCGGAGCGGCTGGGCCCGTGAGCCATGGCCGCTGAGCCTGCGCGTCCGGAGCCTGTGCTCTGCAACGGGAGAGAGGCCACAACGGTGAGAGGCCCGCGTACCGCAAAAAAAAAAAAAAAACGGCCCCCAGGTGTCAGTGCCAAGGTGCTGTCCAGTGCCCCCAAGCACAAGAAGGCTGCACCTTACGGAGAAAACGCATGTCCGATAAGCTTCACTTAGGCGTGAGTTACAGTGTTGTCAGCCTAAGCTCAACGGTAATGAATCAGCAACAATATTAAATAAAGTGACACTGGACAGAGATACACATATAACAAGGTCAAGTATCGACCAGCTGATGACAGTGCTGGGACTAGAGACCCGCAGGAACCCAGCCCTGTATTTCCCCTGGGAGTGGGGCTCAGGGTCTGCCCGTTCAGCGCTCACAGTGACTTTATAGGACAGAACTGCTGTGCAAAACAAGAGTCTCCCCTCAAGACCTGACTCCTATTCCAGCTGCCTTCCGGACCTCACAGATGTTATCAAATCCAAACCTGAACCCCTGGTGATACTTCTGCAACGTTCTCCCCCCACATCTTAATTAAAGGCAACTGCACTCTTCCAAGGACTCAGGCCAAAACCCTTGGAATTACCCTTGATGTCTCTCTCTTTCAAACCCTACTTCTGGGTTTTCAGAAAATCTTGATGACGTCACCTGCACATCACATTCAGAATCCCACAGCGTCTCATCACTTCCACTCTGCCAACCTGACCCAGCCCCGACCATTTCTCGCCTGGACGACTCCAGAGCCTTCTAGCTGGTCTCCTTCCTTCCACCCTGGCCCTGTCCCCCCTGCCACCTCTCCTTATCCCAGCCTGTCCCCCACAGGGATCTTGGTGAAAGTTGGATCATGTCACCCGTTACCTCAGATCCCTCCAGCGGCTTCCAGCCACCCGTGGTCATGACAGCGACTTCTAAGTCCTGGTCTGCACATGCCCTGCCCTCTGCTTCTCTGACTTCCTCCTTTCTCACCCTGCTCCTGTTGCTCCTCCCACACTCCTGCCCCAGGGCCTTTGAACCATCCTTGGAATGCTCTTCCTCCCAATAACGGCACGGCTGGCTCCTTCACTGCAATCATACCTTTACCCCACTGTCACCTTCTTACTGAGGGCTGCCTTGATCAGTGTAGTTAAAATGACAACCCCCTGCACACACATACACAGACACACACACACACACAGACACACACACACTTCCTATTGTCTTTCCTGCCTTATTTTTCTGCATAGCACGCATGTCCATCTAAGATGCTAATTAATATATTTAGCTGTTTGCTTATAGCCCGTTTCCCTCTCACTCAGATGTAAGTACCACGAGGTTGAGGATTTTTATCTGTTGTTTTTTCTTTCTACTGATGCATCCCCAGTGCCTAGCACAGAAGGTAGGCACTAAATAAATAATTCTTGAATGAGGCATAATATAGCACTCACCATACATTATTCAATTTACCTGTTAGCCCTCTCTCTCACAATACTGTGAACATTCTGAGGTCAGAGACTCTATCTAATTTGTATTTGTATTCCTAACACCAAACTCTTGTGCGTGACACATAACAGGAATTCAATAAACACATGCTGAATGAAGAGAAGGGGAGCAGAGAAATAAAATATCGCTCATGTTTACGAAGCTTAGGTTTTTATTGAATTCAACAAGCATCTGTGCAAAGATGAGTAAGCCAGAGCCCCTGCTCTAGTGGAGAGGGGGAGAGACACGGATAAATATGGAAGCTGATGCAATGTGGTAAGAAAAGGAAAATAACCAGGATGACAAAGGAGAGGATGGATGTTGGGAAAGCAGTCAAAAGAGGGTCGTGTAGGGCTTCCCTGGTGGTGCAGTGGTTAAGAATCTGCCTGCCAATGCAGGGGACATGGGTTCGAGCCCTGGTCCGGGAAGATCCCACATGCCGCGGAGCAACTAAGCCCGTGCGCCACAACTACTGAGCCTGTGCTCTAGAGCCCACAAGCCACAACTACTGAGCCCTCGTGCCACAACTACGGAAGCCCACGTGCCTAGAGCCCATGCTGTGCGACAAGAGAAGCCACGACAATGAGAAGCCCACGCCCCACAATGAAGAGTAGCCCCTGCTCACTGTAACTAGAGAAAGACTGTGCACAGCAACGAAGACCCAACACAGCCAAAAATAAAAACAAATAAATAAATTTAAAATAAAAACAAAAAAAGGGTCACGTAAGCTGGGCTTTAATGGTCGAATAGGAGCTTGCCATGCAGACTGTTGGGGAGAAACAGCCTAAGCTCAGCTGCTCACTGCCCAAGGCATGTCTACGTAGACACAAGCTCCCCAGTGTTGCCCCTTTCTTACTCTAAAAGGTCCCCCAAGAATCTTGGTGCTCAATAAATGTGAACAAACAGAATTGCCATATTCCCATAGTCCTCCTTTCCCCTCTTCACTCCAGGAAAACTCTGTATCTGACAACAGAATTACCCGACGGCTCCACTTGCCACCATTTAGGGTAAAAGAGCAAAGGCCACATCCACACCCCAGTCCCGGTTCCCAGACTCATCAGCGACTGACATCTAAACACAACCAGACCACTAGGATGGCAGCCACTTAGAAACCCAGAGAAACTGCCATTCCACAAGCTCTGTCAAAATGTAAAAAAGCGAAAATCCATTTAGAAAGTGCTGGAGCTTTCCAAATACGAGAACAGTACGATGCCTATGTAAATATGCACATTCTCTGTCAGAGCCCACGTCCTGAAGCAGGAGCTGGGCGGCTACAGCATCCTCAGCTTCCTCGCCCGGCGTGGCCTGGGCAGCAGCCCCTGCGGAGCAGAGCAAAGCCATTCCAGCAGGGGACTGGACCCCATGACCTCATAGGCCTGTCCATTTTCTGATGCCTATGACTCACCACGGTTGGAACCGGCTTTTTTCCTCCCTGTCTTTTAAGAGAAATGAGAATAAGCTTGTCTCATTCATTTTTATTTGCCGCTTGCCTGGTGGCTTAGACTGAACTGGAGAAATTCCACACACACACACATCACACACACACCGCACACGCTCACATTTGCACCCACGGCCCCCACCTCAGGGCACACACGTGTCTACACGTGCATCTCACACCACAGCTGCTGATCCAAGTCCTCCTGATGGAGTCCAAGCTCTTCCCGAAACCATGACTTTTCTCTCCTAGAACGGGGACTGCTCACCCGGCCATGCATCTCCATCAGATGTGCTGGCTTCGCAGACACGATCAGAACCATCTCCCCTTCTGTATCTAGTGCATACACACAACCCAGGGACAAAATTCCTGGGTACTGTGACAGTCGAGAGCTAACAGGTACTGACCACATCTTCTCCTCCCCTCCCACATTTATACCATCTTGATCTCCTCCTAAATCTGTGGCTTCCTTCCCTTCCCCTCATTTTAGTCTCTATTCCCCTCAAGTCTGTTCTTTTCTCCTGAGTTCCTTTAAAAGTGCACCAGCTGTGACATTAACAGTGATGACTTAACGCCCATTATCATGCAAGCACTTGGAGGGCCCTGAATTGCCTCCGAGGTCTTTCGAAGTTTCTGACCATGCTCTGGGCCCCAGACACGTTTAGCTGAGGCCTGCTTCCCTCAGCCTGCCTGGGAAGGTCACGTGGTTGTATCCCCAAACAAACAGGAATAACATTGGTCATCTAACATCACCTCCTCTCCTTCAGGGCAGGCTTACTGTTCTCATTAAGAAAAGCCATCATGGTCTGTATGATGAGAATTCAGCCTTGGTCTCCATTTTCTCAAAGTCTCTTCCAGTCTCAGTTCTTCCTGCTCTTAGACCTTCCTAGCTTGTACTCACTCTCTCCCCAGCACAAGCTGATGCCTCCACCTGGAACTCTGTCCCCTGACTTTCCCATGGTTGGGGCTGCTTCTCGTCATGAAGGCTAATGCCTGAGTCTCCTCCTGTCCCCTTAAATGTCCCAACCCCTCTTCACACCTGTCATTCTATCATACACTCCCGTTTTGTCTTCTTCATAGCATGTAAGATCTGAAATGCCCCCTGTTTCTTTTCTGCCTGTCTCTCCCAACTGAAAGGTCAGCTCCACAAGGGCAGGTGTTCCGTCTCATTCACTGTCTTCACCCCAGTGCCTAGAACAGCATCTGGTACATAGCAGGCATTTATACAGTCATGCAAATGGAAGCCTCGATAACTTCGTACACAGTTCCGATGGCCTTTCTCTGGGCCCCCAGAAGATGGAAGTTGAGTCTTAGTATGTGCTCAGGTCTGCCACAGCATTTTCTGCATTCTGAGTGTCAGGGACAAAGGATCTCTGGGGTTCTGATTTTAGAAAAAACTTTAATTCTTGGCTTCTCCAGGACAGATCAGGATTGGCTAATTAAAGAGAGTGACTTGGTCAAGGTCTGAACCAGATTCCTCCTATCAATATTTTCTTTCTACGTGTTTCTATCTCAACATTTTGTTTTATGTGTGTTTGCACCTTATTGTCATCCCACATGTCACTGTAAATCATTTAAAAACATAGATACACATGACGTATTTCTGGTCTTAGAACCTGGGAATTCACCCAAATCGATTCCTGGCCTCCACACAGGCCCACGCCCAAATCAAACGGGATTTCCACCCAACTATTAAAAGGTTTCAGGGGAAATCACTTCCCTTCAAACTCATTCCAGTGTCTCTCAGTCTTTTTATTCCTCCCTCAAGGGAAACGAAGGCAGCTGTGATCACGTGCCAGGCTCGAATGCTTAAGACAAGCGATCAGGTTGACAAGTGGGAAAACACACACACGCAGTCCTTACCGACATAGCCTGGGGTCCCACAGGCTGTGGACATCACGTCTCCTTTGCCCTCCATTTTGGACAATCCAAAGTCACTGATCATGATTTTGGACTCTTCATCCTGGCTGTAGTACAATAGGTTCTCAGGCTAAAAAGAAATGTAAAAAAGAAATCCATTTTAAAAGCTGGGTTACTTGTGGGAGCCTCACCAAACCACCAAAACTTAATGACAATGGAAGAACAGACTTGACCTTTAGACACAGTAAACGCCTTAAGAAAAGCAGTGTTTAGTGAAAACAATGCAGGGTGCCTTATATCGTATTGGGCATTTACGGATTTTCAATACATGTGAGCCCCTTTCCCTTATTAGTATTTTCTCTACTTAAGAACCATGAACCATATATTGAGGCAACTAGAAAGCAGATGTCTCTCAGACTTGTCAATTCATTTCTTGGGTTCGGGGCACAGAGATTCCCAGAAAGAAAACTGTCTTTGCAGGTGCTATTCGGTTTCTTTTTTCTGACCCTTGTCAGCAACCTGTCTCCAACCTAAGGGTCTCTCTCCCCGCCCTAAGGGACGTCCTGTGTCCATAGCTCGGGCACATGCACTGCACTTCCCCCTTTCCTGGGGCAGCTGATATCCGAGCGCTCCGCTCCCTGGGGAACAGGGGGAGGTCATCACCGAATGAATCGGAGGCAGAAGATCTAGAGCTTTCTAGCCATGTGTCCTTAAAAGCTCTGTTTCTGTAGAAGACGGGTCAAGATGGTTCCTCGTTTGCTTCCCTGACTGTAAAATGAAATGTCAGAGCTCAGGCAGCAGTAATGCACGACATGCAGCAAAGGTCCGATTACAGCTCCCGTTTCCACTCTAAGTCTGTATACATCAGTGGCACCCCCGTGGTGTCTACATGGGAGGGGCTTACGGATGGCAATCCTGGGGTAAACCAGGAGACAGCAAAGTTTCGTTTGTATGACATCTTGTGGAAAATTGGGGAATCTGGTTGTTTCCGGCAAAAAATGGGGGCGGGGCTTATGGAGACGGAGGGAGATGTTGAGCAAGCATCCCCCTACCCTTGCTGTCTCTCACAGTAATTTTCCATCCATGACCCCTCACTCTGCTCAACGGCTATACATCCCCATGTGTCCTTGCCACATGTGCAGCCCAATTCTCTCCCCTAATGCAATGCCCCTCTTGCAGGAGTCTTGAATAAAGCCTTCCTTACCATTTTAACATGTGTCAGAACCATTTTTTTCTTTAACTGAACCCCAAGGAAAAAAATACTACCCCTCACTCAAAATAACATGATACATCATTCACAGTGACTTTAACCCTGTGGATGAAGCATAAAATTAGAAGAAAATCAAATGTATGCTTGAGGATGCTTTCAATTCCTTTTAAACTAGAATAAAATGAGCCAATCAATAGTAGAAACAACAACACTTAGAAAGCAGAGGGAAATAATCTAACCAAACAGCGCACGTGGCTCTTGGCTTCTCTGAATGTTTAGGGATTCGCCTTTGATGAACAGTAAGAATCCAATCATGGGTGCAAAGAGAATTTTTTTTAAAAGTGTCTGATTTTATAACTTCCTGTCCCAGTACTTCTACAGCTGTAAAGTCAAGGATCTCATGCTCCTAGACAAGGCTGCATCCAGGCAGGAGACGGCCTAAGAGCCCCGAATCTCTCCTGATACCTTCCTCCTACAGGAGACGCATTTGGATCAATGAACTGCTCTTCTGAAGGGCAATCGCCAAGGAGGGTTCAGTGGACTGGCCATTCTCAGCTTAGGTCAATACTTTTACTTACCTCCAGACTTAGTAAGCACAGCAGGGCTTTACTTGTGGGGAGGGGTGAACAGGGAAAAAGTGGGAGGGAAGATGGGCTCAGGGATGATGTGGGTGGAGGCCCCCACTAGGCAGTAGGAGGGCTGTGAGGATGGAGGGGCAGGAGGAGGGAGGCGATCTTACGATGCTTCCTGGGATCCTATGAGGCCCAGGACTCACCGAAAAATGATTTTTCTGTATTTTATGGCATCTTTGCAAGACAATTCGTGGCCAATACTTGACTTGGGATGTCAATTCCAACGCTTGTTCACATAACAAGCTTCTAAAAGATCTGAATCAACACTTCCTGTAAAGTTCATGTTACCTATAGTCATACTCCTGATCCAGTGTTCTCACCTGGGGACAATTTTGCCCCCCAGGAGACATTTGGCAATGCCTAGAGACATTTTTTGGTGGTCAAAACTTCAGGACTGGTACAGGTATCTAGTGGGTAGAGACCAGGGACGCTACTGAACAGGCACAGGACAGCCTCGCACAGCAAAGCATGACCCAGCTCCAAAGGGTAACAGTGCCTAACGGGAGGAAGCAACAGGGGACATTTCGCCTGTTTTGAAAAAAAGACAACTGATCATCGTTAGCAGCTTCTGGGGCAAGAAGACACAAGAATACCTTTCTGAAGGGAGAAAGAGGTATAGCCACCTGTGGGGGTAGGGCAGCATCTCAAATTGTGCTCTAATCTTACATGAACCCAATCATGTTCTCTATTGCTCTGGCCTCTATCACAGAGTTTAGTTTTCTTAGAGGTTTATGAAAATTTAATTCCTGAACCCCAACTTCCTCCACATAGATCAAACTTCTTTTGCCTCTGAAAAGAGACCACAGAAAGGTCCTAAAATGGTAACATTCTATCCACAATTACAAGCCTGGTGATCTTAAAGTTCTACAGGCTGGGAGCTGCATGCACTTCTCCAAAAGCGTTACCTGCGTGTAAAAAACATGATCTCCCATAAAGCCAGTCCATCCATGACCCCTCACTCTGCTCAACGGCTATACCTCCCCATGTGTCCTTGCCACATGTGCAGTGGAGCCCAATTCTCTCCCCTAATGCAATGCCCCTCTTGCAGGAGTCTTGAATAAAGCCTTCCTTACCATTTTCTAAGGGGGAAATAAACATTGCCCATCTAGGAAATGGCTTACCTGCTTAGAAATGATTTCTAGTAAGTACACCACATCACATCTCTACGGTCACTAAACTAACTTGTTCAGGAAGAGCTAGCTGCCTGCTGTGGCCTGGAAGCACAGAACCGGCATTTGGTGAGGGCACAAGAGAGCAGAGAAGGCACGGCTGCCTGGTACAGAGGCGCCAGGTCACCTTACCTAGCCCTTACCTGGCCCTCTGAAGGACCTGCAAGTCCTGAAGATGAACTACTTGTGCTCACGGCCCATTTCACCCATCAGGAGGCTAGCAAAGGCTGTAAGAAGTCCATCAACGTCCTCAAATACCCTCGTCCAGCAGTTCTCCAAGTGTGGTTCCCAGGCCAACATCAACATCATCTGTAAACCCCTTAGAAATGCAAGTTCCCGGGCCCTGATGCAGACCTGCAGGATCAGAACCTCTGGGGTAGAGCCAGCAATCTGTTTTTACAAGCCATCCAGACAGTTCTGATGTAGGCTAACATTTGGGAGCCACTACCCTAGTTAATGGAAAGTGATTAACATGGAGAAAAGCAAAAACTTCACAGTGAATTCCTATGAAAGGAAAAGCCACACCATTTTATACCTTGACAGCCAGCACCAGATGACGGCCGCATGTTAACAGTCTGTTTTAACACACGTTTACCATTTATTCCCTAAATTGATTTAGATTGCCCGTAGTTGTGTATAGCATGGCTTCAGCACAATATAATCCCTGTGTTTCTGATAGGAGTGGTGAGTATGTGTGCTGGGGTGAGATGTCTATCTTGACTGGTGCCGTGAGTTCTGGGGGCTGGACCTGTAACTGCTGTAGAATGAAGCCACTTTATAGCCTCGGGTCAACAGCGCAGATTTTTTCCTGTTCCTCAAATTGATATGTTCGATACCTACCCTTGGTACTATGATACCTACCCTTCGGCATCCACAGAGACCCTTGGGCCAAGGTGACCAAGGCCCAGATCCTTCAATGCTATTGGTGAAGGGTGAGTATTTCAAAACCTCATAGGGAAAAGATAAGAATGGAACCGACAGGACATTGGGAGAAGGCTGTAACTGTATGTCATTTAACCCATCTTTCTGGATAACCTTTTATTTCCTTTCTCCCTCACCTCACACCCTCTATCTACTGCTCCCTTTCTTTCATATGGTGGGTTGCGCTGAAACAGGGCTGGAATTGGGAAAAGACTGGAGAACTGCACTGGGCAATCTTCACGGCATCCAGGTCTTGAACAAAATTACCCTCTAGATAAGTTTGAAGCAATACACAACCTAGCTCCCCATGGCCCTTTCGCTGTACAGTGGTTATTAAATGTCCCAAACAATGGCCAGCCCCGTTGATCTTCATCATCCTTCAAGCTACCTCTGGGTCCCAAAGACCCTGATGACTAACAGTACACAAAGCCCACTGTATCTACATCAAGGCAACCTCATCCCTCCTCTGGAGCCAATCTGCTCCGACAGGTGCATTGTGGGTTGGAAAGTAACTGGAGGGTGTTGCTAAGCGACAGCCTCACCTTGAGGTCCCTGTGGACAATGCCCATTCTATGGAGATAGTAGACAGCATCCAAGACCTGGCGGATCAGAGTGCTGGCATCTTTCTCTGTGTAAAATCCCTTCTCCACTATCCGGTCAAACAGCTCTCCACCAGATACACTGTTAAAAAAAAAAGAGAGAGAGAGAACCAATCAGTATAAGTTAAAAAAGACATGTTAAATTTTTCAGTGAAAACTACCAATAAGACCTTTCAATATGGTGAAAGACCCAGACTTTATTTCAAAAATTAATCCAGGGCTTCCCTGGTGGCACAGTGGTTGAGAGTCCGCCTGCCGATGCAGGGGATGCGGGTTCGTGCCCCGGTCCGGGAAGATCCCACGTGCCGCGGAGCGGCTGGGCCCGTCAGCCATGGCTGCTGAGCCTGAGCGTCCGGAGCCTGTGCTCCGCAACGGGAGAGGCCACAACAGTGAGAGCCCTGCGTACCGCAAAAAAAAAAAAAAAAATCAATTTTCAGATTTAAATGTTGCCCCCTTATTCCCCAGAAGCTATATCAGGGCAGTGTTTCTATGTCATGATGGTACAGATGGTCCAGGACGAAATAAAGTAAATAAAAATCAACCAGGATCCATGGACTGGCCAGGCCTGAGAAGTTTCTCTTGGCCTTTGCCTCCATCCTGCTGGGACAGCATTAACTCAGGATAACCTTCCAGAATATCAGCATCATCAGTTATAGGGCGATGACACTGGATAAGATGCCTCCTTTGCATGCGAGTATAGCCTTAAAGGTTTGGGCGGTGGGAGGGGTGCTATGGGCAAAGCAGGAAGCAGCCAACAGGACGTCCGGGTTCTTGACCCAGTTCTGCTCCTAAGATGCTGAGAGGATGGGCACTCCTGGAATCTTTGCACCTCAGTCTTTTTATCTGTAAAATGAGGTAGTTAATCTAGTCAACCACTCCCTGAGAGGCACCAGAGCCTTAAAGCCACTTGTGATTTACAAAAAGAGATAGAAGAACGACACTCCATTACATTGTTTTACTTTGGTTTTTGTTGAGAATATTTCATTTCAATTTCTTTGAATTTCAGATTGCATTACCATTTTTTTTTTGTATTTATCAAAAGGGGACCTAGGTCACTAAAGGTTAAAAAGCCTTGGTGGACAGAGACCCTTTCAGCTCTGAGATTTGATGTTGCTCTGAGTTGAACAAAGTAACAGAACTGTTAAATCCTGAATAGAAACAATTCAACTGATACCTTTGCCTTCAAATTCTTGGAGTACAGACTTCTCTAAGAAAAACAATGCTTTGTGCAAATAATTAAGCCATCCCTTGAAATTAGCTTCAAGGGATATATCAGCACTATTTTAATAAAAGAGAAAAAAATTTTCCAAAAACAAAATGAAAAAGGTGTATGTGAAATATTAAGATCATAAAAGTTTCACAAACAACTTTTACATCTTTAAAAGACAGGCCCCAGGAGTGACACACACACATACACTAACACACAAAGCTATGATTCATTTTCTTCAAGTCAACGCAATTAATGTTCAGTAACTGAGCCACTGAAATGTTCTTTTCAAAAAAACTAATAAAACACAATTGCAGCTATAAAAGGCCTATGTATTAGAGTCTTTCCCATTACATATAATCATTCCAAGCCATACTGCGCTTGCATAATGTCTCATTTCCAAAGCAAACTGAGCAATCTAGATAAAAGAAGAAGGACGCTCAGGAGAAATAAAAAGCAATTCAAAGAGTGAAAAGAAGTACAAACAGGGGAGCAACTACATCCTGATGACCATGTTGTCTACATTAACCATCCTTAGGTAAGCCCAGATCCCAAGACATTGCCTCTCAGCAACTCACATCAAGTTCTCGCCACTCTTCATTTTTCTGGAACCTTCTTCCAATGATTTCAATGGAAGAACTTTGCAGAGCTTGAGGATGTATTACAGGAGATGCACAGTTGCCAGGGGTAGGGAGAACCTGCGTGCATTCACTTCACTGAATCATTTATTCAATCATTCATTCCACGTGTACTGGGCGCCCATTAGGTGCCAGCCACCCTGTGCAGCTGGTGCCAATCAAGGTGGCATTAGCTGCGCCGGAGGAAAACCCTGTCTTGATTGTGCCCCTCCTCATTCCCTACATCAGCCCACCTTCAATAATGGTACCACTTACTAGTGTTCCAGTGCTTTCTTACCGCTGGGCTGCCTGCTACTCACATCCTCTGCAAGGTGCTGGAAGCCCTCGAGCAACAATGCTCACCCCTGGGACCTCCCTGGTGGTCTAGCAGTTACGACTCCGCATTCCCAATGCAGGAGCAATCCCTGGTGCGATCCCTGGTCAGGGAACTAGACCCTGCACACCACAGCTGAGACCCAGCACAGCCAAAGAAATAAACAAATAAATAAATAAATAAAGCTCACCCCTTCCTCCACCTCCCACCCTTAGCACTCTGTGACCTGCACTTTGCCAGGTCCCTTCCCTCCCTCAAAACTGATCTTCCCTGCTTCCCATTCTCTCAAAGTCCACCTCTCCGCAATGTGATATAAGGTACTAATAGCCATTGAATAATATTTTCACTGTGATAGGTCAGCAATGCAATAAGAACTGAAGCATCAGAGTTGAAGTTTAAGATACTCCTGTCACATGTAGTGTCAGGGCCTCCATTTTCTGCACATTTAGTATTTCACTTCTTAAATTCCAAACTGCACCAGAAAGAATGTCATTTCCTTAGAAACCAAGGAACAGGGTGAAAGTTTTAAAAACTTGCCAATAAAAAATGTAACAATACTGATAAAAATACCTTCAAGTTTGTAAATCACTTTATACTTTCCAGAAATCTCCTTAAGCACACATTTCAAAAGGTCATTCTTACAGACGGAATGTTTGTGCGCCCCCGCCCCCAGTTCATATGTTGAAGCTGTAACTGTCCCCCTCCCCCAAACTGTGTGATGGTATTTGGAGGTGGGAATTTACGGAGGTAATTAGGTTTGGTTGAGGTCATGAGGGTGGGGCCCTGATGATGGAATTAGTGTCTCCATGAGAAGAATAAGGGACACCAGAGAGTTTTCTTTCTCTAAGCCATGTGAGGACCTAGTGAGAAGGTGGCCATCTGTAAGCCAGGAACAGAGGCCTAACAGGAACCAAATGTGCCAGCACCTTGATCTTAGACATCTCAGACTCCAGAACTGTGAGAAATACATCTCTGTCCTTTAAGCTGCCCAGTCGCTGGTATTTTGTTATGAGCCTGAGCTAAGACACCCAATCACTTTCAAAATCACTTGTGAACAACCAGAATCCCAGAATCACTGACAAGGAAATACATTTAGAATCGTGGCAAGGGGCCTGTCTCATTTTCAGGCTGGCAGGACACGTGAAGGTTGGGGTGGTGGGCTGCTGAGCTGACAGGTTGTTTGCTTGAGTCAATATCCTTCTACGGCAAGCTTCCAATGTGTGCGGTTTAAAGGTCCTCTTCAGAAATGGAGTTCCCCAATGAAAACATGCAAAGCATCAGAATGTAGTTGGAAGGATCAGCGGTCAGGTGATTGGAGAAAAGGAATAGGACCATAATAACAGGTCAATAAATAAAATTACTTAATGGCAGCTATGGGAGAGAGGTTCAGCTTTAGGGGGATGTAACTATATAGAAGGAAACTGGCTACCGAAGACTAAGGGAGCAGAAGACAGGAATATGGTTTGAAAAATTCTCTACTCCTCTCAATTTGAACTTGGACATTTATTTAGAATAACCTGCCTTTGCAGTGAACGTGGGTTTGCTCAGTCTCTGATCTTCCTTGCCTATTACACTGCACTGCTATCACTGTATGTGAATCTTAACTATGCAAAAACCAAATAGTTGGACGTAATGATCTCAATAAAATTTGTTTACTTGCAAAATTTTAAGTAATGCAAATCTCTTCAAATTAAAAAATAGTCAAGAAACAGAATTTCAGAGTTGCTGGATCAAGTAAACTAAGTTTTGATTCTATACTGTAATATATTCTGTAATGTACTATTATATACAACTTTGTCAGTATACCATGCATCCACTGTTAATACTGGGCAAACCATGTTATTTTTTACATGCACTTGAACTTCATCTGATTTTGGTAGATATTTTCCTCTTATTTTAAGATTTACTGCTAATTATAGTCTAAAATGTTTCATATCTTACATCACCCACATGTTCATTCAAAAATGGTACTTGTGCTAATGCTGAAAAATGGGCTCCAAAAATCTATTCCTCTAGGAGTTAGATTTAATAAAATATGAAGAAGGCCAGTGGAAACCAGAATATGTCACCCTCAAATATGCCTCTTCGACATAAAATTATTTTGAACTGAAGGCAGTTAAGAAGCAAGTAAATGTAAGAGAAGCTCTCACTTTTCTGTCTGAAGGCAGGAAATAAATTCTCCTTTCACTGGAGACAGACTCTTAACAGCCCAGAGTGAAACTGGCAAGTAAACCATGTTCAACTAACCCTTATCATCTTCGTTACACGTCTTCACCATTTACTACCCTTATTACAAACTACTTTGTCTTGTCCATTCTTCACAAATTTATTGTTTGCCTAAAAGGTATAAAAGCTTCCTGCCCTGGTCACTTCTTGAGGTCTTCATTCCCTTGTGAAGCCTCCTGTGGATATGTAAAAATTCAATAAAATTTGTTTGCTTTTTTCCCTATTCATCTGTCTTTGTGAGTTTCATCTTCAGATCCAGCCAGGGACCATCTGAGGGTTAAAGAAAAAAACTTCTTCCTTCCCAAAAAGGCCAAATAGTATAGTGCTGTGCTATTAATATTAGAGACAGGAGTCTGAGAAGTATTAGTGCTGATACTGGGGATGATAAAAAGCAGTGTTACAGCAGACATGGCCCGAAATTCACAAGAATGTCAGATAACTAGGCAGCGCCAGTGTTCAAGACCCGGGAGGCGTGGCTACAGCAGCCACATGGCTTAATGTGCCCCAGAGCAAGGCTGGTTAAAAACGCGTGTTTTCTAAGAACATTTCCCCTGTTTAATCCTAAGGGGAAGGCAGTCCTGAAACATACAGGTTGTGATTGAGACGCTGCAGACAAAGCAGTTTTCAACTGTGAAACCCCAAGGCCTAGATGACAGAAATTTTTTTTCACGCAGCCTGGAGAAAGACAAAGACCATCAGTCTTTGCCTCAATCCAGTCCCGACTTGGCAGCCCCTGGAACTTCCTTCCTCCCATGCAGGGCACCCGCTGTCTCTCTGTCCCCTGATCCTCACGACTTCATGTGTCTTTGGTGCCCTCACTCTCTGCTCCTGGGGGGACACTCTCACCCACTCTGGGACGATTAAGGGTTTATTTCATGAAAACTCTGTCCTCAATATTTCCCTCCTTCAACAAATCCCACTTTAATAATCAAAATACCTTTATTCTCAGAATTCAGTTTCACAACGTCTTCCCAGCCTCAATCTGTTCAGAAATTTCCAAAACACAAACACACGCCTCTCCGTGGAATGGGGCACAGAAATGTAACCCCTTGTGTGCCACTGCATTTTGATTCTGGCTCTTTTCCCTTCTCGGTGTCTGGGTGTTATGGACTGAATTGTGTCCCCCCAGCCCCCATTTTTTTTATGTTGAAATCCTAACAGCCGCCCACCGCCGCCCCCCACCCCCACCCGCCCCAGCCAAAGTACAACTCAGAATGTGACTGTACTTGGAGATGGGCCCTTTAAAGAGGTAATTAAAGTTAAATGAGGTCATACAGGTCTAGTGAGAGAAGACACCAGGGATGAACACAGAGGCTGGACCCCGTGAGGACACAGTGAGAAGGCAGCTGTCTGCAAGCCACAGAGAGAGGCTCCAGGAGAAGCCAAACATGCCCACACTCTGATCTTGGACTTCCAGTCTCTAGAATGCTGAGGAAATAATTTCTGTTGTTTCGAGTCACCCAGTGCGTGGTATTTTGTGATGGCAGCCCAAGCAGACTGTCCATATTTGTGTACTGTATCTTTGAATGCATACTCTCTTTATATTTTTTTCAAGCTTTATTGGGGGAAAACATTTTTGCTACTTTACTTGCATTGTATGCCTTTTTATTCACCTAATCAAACAGTCTTGCATCAAGTGATAAAATACGCTGTCCCTGTTTCCAAGGGGTACACAGGCCAGTGTGTATGGGGGGCAGGTGACCAAGATACACAGACAAGAAAAACACAGTACGGATGTTCTGATGTTGAAGGGAGAGGGGGTGAAGGTGTTTTGGAAGACCACAGAAGGCCAGGGGACAGGGCAGGAAAAAGTGAATCGGAGCTGTCTTAAAGGAGGAGCAGTATTTAGTCAAGTGGAGAAAAGTCCAGTGGGCAGGCAGAGTCCAGTCATTTGAACGATCATGAAAGGAGTTTTTGCTGAATTAATTTTCAGGGAAATAGAATCAATGAAAGAAGCATTAAGTGAGCACCTTCTATAAGCCCACCATGTGGCATGCAGTTAGTCTCTATTTGGGGAGCTACAAATTAAGTTCAAGTTGACCATCAAGACCACTAGCAACTAATGACTTGCCAGGCTGTGATCCAGGCTGGCTGACCACAGGACGTCGTAGACGGGAGAAATCCGTGGTTAGGGAAGGTTCCTGAAGGAGGTATCTGAACTTCCTTTGTGTCCTCAGTCTAGCACAGCACTCACTGAATGGCAGAAAAGTGCTGGCTGATTCCTGAAGGAAGGCATTAGGAGGAAGATCATGACAGGCAGGGAGAAGAGGGAGACGCAGGAACGGACAAGATATGCAAAGAAGCCAGACTTATCTGGAAGATGTGACCGGTGAGGATGAGTCAAATCACGAAGGATTCTGGAAACCACACAGCAGAGACTGGATGGGGTGCATTGGACCACACTTAATTCTAAGCTGCTTGTGATCCAAGGCAACCCACTTCTGAGAGAGATGCTACTGAGAGTGTGACCATCTGTGCATGTGGGCGTGGAGGGGAGGGACATCTTGGAACCAAAGTCCTTTTGCAGGGTGTGTACCCTGTCCTCCAAAGCAGGTCTGTCCCTGCCATCCTGGAGGCCTACTGCTTTTACAGTCTCGGTCCTGCAGGCTTCCTACCACCTTTAGATGTGCTCACAACAGCGCATCTAAAATCCATTCCTCCGACTCCATGTCAACCAGCTCTGTAGTGTGCACTGATCTTCCATCCATCCAGGCAACAACTTTCACTGCCTTTGGTGGGGCCTCAGTGATTCCTAACAATCACCTCTCCCTGTTTTCCAGCTACGCCCCTCCAGCTCCCATCCAGCTGCCCCTCAAGGCTGGCCAGGAAAAATGTGGTCACAGCCAAAACAATGGGTAAGAAAGAAGTGAAGGTGTTTTAATTTTGTATATGAAACGTGCTTGCTGAGACTCTGATAGAGAAATTCTACTTTTGCATTACTCAAGAAAAGGATGAAAAGATTTGCTGAAAAAAATTATTAGCATGCTCAAGATTAAAACAGTTAATCTCTTCCATCACCTGTCCACATTCCAAAAAAAGATAAGTTAATTACAAAATCATTTTTATGGGCCCAGCACGCTTCCACTGCACTGCCCTGCTACAAATCATTTTTAGATTTTTGTATTCTAAGATGGCAAAGCGTGTCTTATCCATATTGAATCCCCAGGATTTATGACTTATATTCTAGTGAAGGAGGAAGAGAAAGGAAATAAATGAACAAATAGGTAAATGTGAAACATTCAGAGAGTTCAAAACGCTGTGGGGAGATAGAAACAAGCCTGAGATGAGTATGTGGTGGAGTCACTTTTATGTGGGCTCCGAGATGGCCCCACTGGATGACAGGGAAGAGCCAGCCCAGTGATGATCTGGGAGAGCTTCTGGGCAAAGGGGTGAGCTTGTCCTAAGACCCTTAGGACAGCACAGGTCTTTCTTAAGGTATTTGGGGACCAAAAGCAAAGTCATGGTGACTGGAATCTGGTGGGCAGAGTAGAGTGGTTGAGAGAGACGAAGGCTCAGGTCATGCAGGGCCATGTGTTATGGGTTGAATGTTTATGTTCCCCACCCACCCCCACCAAATTCATATGTTGACCTAACCCACAAAGTGATGGTATTAGGAGGTGGAGCTTTTGGGAGGTAATCAGGCCATGAGGGTGGAGCCCTCATGAATGGGATTAGTGCCCTCATCAGAGACCCCAGAGAACTAGCTGGCCCTACTTCCACATGAGAACACAAGAAGTTGGCAGAACCTGGAAGAGGGCTCTTACCAGAATGCAACCACACTGGCACTCTGATCTTGGACTTCCAGGCTCCAAAACTGTGAGAAACAAATTTCTGTTGTCTATAAGCCGCCTGATCTATGGTACTTTGTTATGGCAGCCCAAATGGAAAAAGAGGCCATGTAAACTAAGATTTAAACAGGGGGGTTATTCTACATCAGATGAGGTATCATTGGAGGGTTTTCAGCCAGGAGACAGGGGAACTGGTTTACAGTTTTCAAAAATCACTCTGGCTGCCTGCAGTGTGGACAATAGGTTATAGAGCAAGAGTGGAAGAAGGCAGATCGTTGCGGAGCCACTGTAGTGATCCACGTGACAGAGGCTGGTGGCTCAGCTTGGGGAACACTGGAGTCTAAGAGAAGTATACAGACATGAGGTATGTTTTCGAGACACAGTAGACAAGACTAACTGATGAAGATGATATAAGGCATGCTGGAAGGAGAGGAATCAAGAACATCTCCTAGATTTTTGACTTGAGGAACAGCTAGATTATTTGAAAAGGGGGTCCCTGGTGAAAGAGCAAATTTGGAGGGGTTAAAAACAACTAGGGCAGTATTGACCACCAGAACTTCCTGTGATGGTGGAAATGCTTTTCCTCTGCAATCTGATGTGGTGACCACCACTCACAGAGAGCTACGGTGCATCTGAAATGTGGCTAGTGCAACTGGAAAACTGACTTTTAAATCTTATTTAATTTTAATTAATGTATTAACTAATGTAAATAGCTCCATGGCACTACCATAGTGGGTTGCATAGATCTTGAGCCTTGGGTAGGATATGGAAGTCTGAGATGCCTGTGGGATGAAGATGTCAAGCAGGTTGCCATAGATACGAGCCTGAAGGTCCTGGGGAGGATCAGGGCTAGAGTTCAAAACTAGCAAGTCATCAGCATGCAGATGGTCTTCAAAGCCAAGAGGGTAGACCTGATCCCCTGGGAGAGTGTAGCTGGGAAAGGGAAAGGCGTTTGAGTGCTGGGGATCCAACACTCAGATAAGGATGAGCCAGCAAAGGACCAGACAGCAGGAGGAAGCAAAGGAGGCGTGTGGGGCCATGGAAATCAAGGAGAAGGGTCTAGTCATCCCTGACAGATGCTGCTGAGAGATGAGGGCAGAGAAATGTCCATTGTATTTACGAAGATGAAGATCAGGGCTGGGGGCGAAGAGCTGGGAGTCATCGGCATATGAGATGCTTCTAGACCTTGGGACTGGAGATGTCCGAGTACAGGATTGGCCTATCTGAGCCTCATTTTCTCAACTATACAAGGGGGAATTATGCCTGATCTAAGAATTAAGTGAGGGGACTTCCCTGGTGGTCCAGTGGGTAAGACTCTACGCTCCCAATGCAGGGACCCCAGTTTCAATCCCTGGTCCGGGAACTAGATCCCACATGCATGCCGCAACTAAGAAGTCCACATGCCGCAACTAAACATGCCGCAGCAAAGATCCTGCATGCCGGCGCAGGCAAAATAAATAAATAAATTAATTAATTTAAAAAAAGAAAAAGAATTAAGTGAGACAATGAAGGGAAAATCCCTAGGCGGACTCCTGGTGTGCTGCAGTGTTTTGTAAATATCAGTGCCCTTCTCCCTTTTCTGCAGGGGATCGGGGGCAGGAGCCAACCACTGACTGACAAGGGATCGGTGTGAAGGGAGCTGCTAGAAACAGGGAGTTGCAGTGTGAGGAGGGTGACATAGGGCTTCAGGCTGAACAGGCAGGAGAGTCCCCTGCTCTCTTCTCTGCTCCATGCAGACAGGCTGGACTTTTTGAAGATATCCATGCACTTGATTAGGATGGAAATCTGTGACAATGTCAGCCTTCTTACGTAATCTTACAACGTTGTATTGTGACTTCTGTCTGTATTAATTAGATGCATTTCTATAACCTTCTATAATGAGGACTCGCAATGTGAGGGTCGCAATGTGACCTCCGATGGCACATTTCCTGAGATGTTCTAGGTTAATGAAATACTGATAGATGTGCCACAGCCCCAGGCAGTGACCTTGTGGTAGAACGTACACAGTATGGGCTTTATATTAACAGATGTTCTTGAATATATCAAATATAAGTTTTGGAAAAATTCTGTAATGAAATGTTTGTTACATACTGGCCTTCCCACCATTAGTTCTAATGAGGAAAATTTCACTTGGCAACAATTTTTTTTCTTTTGCAATTTTCTAGTATTAAAATAATTTTGCATTTCTTGAGTAGATAACAACTGGAAGAGATTGGAGACGGCTCTGGAATAGGTCTGGAGGATGGCGTGGTTACAGGTAGTCCGTAAAATTGCTGACTCCCATGTAGGGAACTGACAGTTGGCTGTTAAGCACAGCTTTGCCTATCTTGGGTGAGTTTGCTCAAAACTAACGGAGAACAACTATGCAATTTTACATATGCTCAGAGATTCAGAATCTGAAGACAACTTGATGGGGTCCCAGTTTTATGACAAGCCTAAAAAAATGCAGTTAATTCCTTTGTCCAGCTTTAATTTATTATAGGTATTTATATTCATTCTAGTGTTTCTCAGCCAATCTGTACTGAAAATCTTACAGCAGATGCATGGGACAGCCCATGCTTTCAGGTAATATGAGAAAGGTCTAACAGTGCCTTCAAAAAAACACAACCAAAATAAAAATGGTCTACCTGTTGTTCAGACTTCATTAAGTCTGCGGAGTTCAAGTTCACTTTCTATCAATAGCATTGACAAATGTACAAGATCACAGCTGCCGGGCTTCCCTGGTGGCGCAGTGGTTGAGAGCCCGCCTGCCAATGCAGGGGACGCGGGTTCGTGCCCCGGTCCGGGAAGATCCCACATGCCCGCGGAGCGGCTGCGCCTGTGAGCCATGGCCGCTGAGCCTGCGCGTCCGGAGCCTGTGCTCCGCGACGGGAGAGGCCACAGCGGTGAGAGACCCGCGTACCGCAAAAAAAAAAAAAAAAAAAAAAAGATCACAGCTGCCCACTGTAGGGTTCCCTGGCTCTGGGCCACCTTTGTACCTGTTGAATCCTCACATATTTTTGTCTTTCTAATTCCCACTCATCATTTAGATCCTAGCTTGAATATCACTACTTCAGAAAAGCCTTTCCTGATCCCCAGACCAGATTAGGTCCTCCCTTCCCCCTGCCCCATTACATTCTCTCTCAGCATCTGTATTTCTGCCCAGCACTCATCAGGTAGAATCGACTGTTGGCATATTTGTCTGTGTAATGCTTGTCTTCCTACTCTGCCCCTGCCTATTCCAGACTGTGACGTCCACGAAGGCAGAGGCAATGTCAACCTCTTCACTGACACTGTTTTAGCCAGGACCTGGCCAGGTACCTGGCACAGACAAAAAGCTAACCAAACAGATGTTGAATAGAGAAAGATTTTGCACACACATACACAAAAAACAAAACAGTGAGTGGGATCTGGATGTAGCTGGGCATGGCATACACAAGCAGTTGTGCAAATCCTCAAAGCTCATGCCACGGAGGGCACAACAGAAGTGTTCTGAGGCCCCCACACCCAGCATGCTTGCTTTAGAACTGTTTAAAAAACACATTTAACAACTAAGAGAAGTTTAAATATCATGAGCTGTGAGGAGGGAAGAGAGGAATTAAATCATCAAATTTATCCATCAACCCACCCAGCCATCCAACCACAATTCTCCCAGGCACCTAAACTTGCTACTGGTTTGCATGCTCTACCTACGTCTCTCCAATCATATCTCCCCTTGACCTCTTCTGCTTTGCGTTTTGCTTTTTTTGCCTGGAAGAGGCACCCTCACTGAAGGATGTTCTAGGGCCCCCGACGCACCCAGTGAATGGTTCTCCCACCTGGCTGGTCCTGGCTTTGCCCAGGTACCCTGAGCAGATGAGACTTCGTAAATTCCCCTCAATAGAAGATTACCTAAAAGCAACTAAATAAGAGAACCCTTCAGCATATTTTTATAACCATCCGTTTAAAAATCATGTCAAAAATCCATTTAGAATGATTTGCTGAAGGGTGAGTTATGAGTGATATAGAGCAGGGTGTGGGGACACAGTGACCCCCAGGGTGTAAGTGCCTGTCTGGTACTGTCATGACCTAATCCGTGCCCCAAGGACTGGATGGGGCAGATCAAAACAGACCAAAGCCGTTTGCAGAACGAAAGCAGTGAAGCCATCAAAGTTTGCTGTCATTTGCAAATTTTGATTGATAACTGTTTTAAACATTCCCTTGTAATTGCACAAATACACATTATACACTGAAATGGCTTCTTCAGTTAATTTGCTCTTTTAGAATGAAGATAATGAAACAGACAAGGTTCCAGACATTTCACTTAAGTATCCACTATCGCTCTCTCTCACTCAGGCCAAATTCCTCCAAGTCTGAGAATATATAACAAAACCTCCACTCATAGACTCACATATTTCCCATGTGTTCCAGTCCCTTATTGGGCAAAAAGAATTCTTGCTGATGGACTTCCATTTTTTTCTAGCACCCACACATTTACCCTCCACATGTAGCAGAGTGAAATAAGATGTATCACGGCATTGAATGTGATCACTGCAACATATCTGAAGATAACATATGACAACCTACAAAACCTCATTATGGTTGTATTCAGTATGAGCCTTAACATTAAAACAAAGCAAGGTTTTCTCCAAAGTGAACAGGTCTTCTACAGATGGATACCGCTAACCCCAAGCAACGAAGAGCAGCCTTGTGAAAACCATCCTGAATCTGGGTGGTAACTTACTACCTCCGAGGCACCATGCCCGAAACGTAGGAGCTGCCATTAAACAAAGATTGACAGTCGAAGTGTGGGTAACTGGTAAGACCTAAAGTTCCTGCTTTCACACCTGAAAGTATCTCCTTATAAAAACAAACTGTTTGTTAAAATAAGAGTATGAAACTTTAGTTACAAACAAATTTAATAGAGGAAACAGAAGTCATGGAAAGGATTCGGGCCTCTTCAGGCCACTCCTCGCTCATCATCCACCACCGCTAATGAACATTTGGGGCCTCTCCCTGCTCCGTCTGCTGCCAGCAGGAGCTCTGAGACGTGGGCGCAGTAAAGAGCCCTTTCTGGTGGTCTGTGTATATATAGCCGCTGTCCTTGTCACCAGAAAAATCACTCTGGTCAGCCAATGACCCCAGATCAGAAGCTTGTAGCAACTACCAGTGGTGTTTCAGGTTCCAAAGAGAAAACTCCTTCCAGGAACTCTCTTCCTTCCCTCTTCATGTCCTCAGGGGGGACTCTGAGCCGCACACCCTGCCTGCCTGTCCCTTTCCTGACCCTGAACCTGAGTCCCTGGGTTCACATGAGCATCCTACGTCTTCCCCGCTCCGCTCTCTCAATGTCTGGGCGTGGATGACTCTTCACTGCTGCAGCTCCACAGCGGACCTCGGACAGAATTATTCCTTTCTCAAGATTATTCTGAAAGACACACCCAGCATGCTTGCTTTTGAACTGTTTAAAAAACACATTTAACAAATAAGAGAAGTTTAAATATCATGAGCTGTGAGGAGTGAAGGGAGGAATTAAATTGCATTGTCCTGGGCCAGACCAGAAGCCAGGATAACGTCTCAGCTTCCCTTTGCTGCATCTCTGACCGAGGTTTTGATGGCTGATTTTATTTGTCAGTTTGCCTGAAACACAGGGTATCCAGGTATGTGGTCAAATGTTATGCTGGGTGTGTCTGTGAGGGTGTTTGGGGATGAGATTAACATTTGAGTTGATGAACTGAGGAAAGGACACTGCCCTCCGCAATGCGGATGGGCCTCAACCAATCGGTTGAAGGCCTACATAGAACAAAAAGGTTGAGAAAGAGGAAACTCCTCCTGCCTGAATTCCTTCTAGTTGAGCATTGGTATCTTTCCCGCCTTTGGACTTGAACCAAAATGTCGGCTCTACCCAGGTGTCGAGGTTTTGAACTACAACTACACCACTGGCCCTCCTGGACCTCCAGCCTGCTGACCCTCCCCTGCAGATCTTGGGACTTGTCAGCCTCTAACAAAGTGTGAGCCAGTTCCTTACAATAAATCTCATGTGTGTGCACATCCTATTGGCTCTGTTTCTCTGCAGAACCCTCATGAATATATTAACTAATACGGGGACTTTCAGCTTCCGGGTCTCGGAAGCTTCTGGGAGTTTATAGGACTCCTTGGCTTAACCCCAATGCATGGCATCACCTGCTGTATTCAGGAAGATAAAACCCTGGTCTCCAAATGTAGGGACCTTGGAAGCCAACAGGTCAACCCTCTCCTTTTACCAGTGAGGGAAGCGATGCTCTGAGCTATGGCGTGACTCACCTGTGGTCACACGGTTCACAGATGGCATGGCCCCTCGGCACTGCCTCATGGTGCCTCCTGTGAAAAGACCCCTTTCTCAGCAAGTCTAGTCACTAACCTCTAAGAGAAACTGGAGAGCAGAAAAGACAGTGTGGGAAAGACTGGGAATCACAGAGGTGGCCCGGATAGGAAAACAAGAAAGAGAAAGTGGTTTCAGGAGTTGTCCATCTATTAAGAGATCCCCACTCAAACATTCTCCTGAGTGGGAATGGACAGTGTGGAAAACTCACATTTCTAAGTGATTTACCACTGTTCTAACTTCCCCCTCCATTTCCAGCAAGCTTTTCTAAGATATATGAGCCCCAAGTGGGCGGATCTGAGATACAGTATCTTATGTTTTTACTTTTACAGGTAACACGGGCATCGAGCCAAATTCCAAGTGTATCTTTGATGACAAAAATGCTGCAAAGCCAATTAGAAGTCTAAAACGCCGTCCAAGTGCCAAATGGGCCCTAGGACACACCTTCAACAAAGCTGCTGGTTTTGATTTGTGGTTTTCTTGAACAAAGTTCCTTCTCAGCCTAAATTTGGCAAAACAAAAACACCAACGAAAATCCGCATACAGCAACACTAAAACCCCACAACTGCCTTAGGTAGAGACTCACTTTCTTATTGTCTTCAGTACATTCTGTTTCTAGTGTTTTCACCTGGTGTGCGTGTATGCATGTGCATGCCCGTGTATTCAGAAATGACTATGAGCTCTGGTCAATCCGGGTCTTACAAGTCAGCAGGTCCTCGTCAATGAGCGAGACCGGGATGGGCGCCCTCTTGGTCCCTCAAGGGTCCAGCCCCTCAGCAGCGGCGGCCCCCAAACCTACTCACGGAGCATATACAATGCGGCTTGGCAGGCACAGAACTGAGCGTCTCAAGCATAGAACTCAGCTTTTTTTTTTTTTTTTTGCGGTATGCGGGCTTCTCATTGCTGTGGCCTCTCCTGTTGTGGAGCACAGGCTCCGGACGTGCAGGCTCAGCAGCCATGGCTCATGGGCCCAGCCGCCTCGTGGCATGTGGGATCCTCCCGGACCGGGACACGAACCCATGTCCCCTGCATCGGCAGGCGGACTCTCAACCACTGTGCCACCAGGGAAGCCCAGCTTTTGTTTTTAATGTTCACATTTCTTTGCCGCCAGCATCTTTTAAAATGTGACCTTCTGTTTCATACACGCTAAGATGGCTACCATTTTAAAAACAAACAAAACAAAAAGATGGAAAACAACAAGTGTTGGTGAGAATGTGAAGAAACTGGCATCCTCAGACATTGCTGGTGGGGATATAAAGTGGGGCAGCTGCTCTGGGGAAAACAGTTTGGTGACTCCTCAAAAATTAAACATAGAGTTACACTATGACCCAGCAATTTCATTCCTAGGTGAATGGCAAACATTTTTCATATTCATTTATGTTCACATAAAAACTTGCACATAAATGTTCAGAGCAAAATTATTCATGACAGCCAAATTTCCATCAACTGATGATTAGATGAACAATAGTGGTATATCCATGTAAGTCATACAAGGAAATATTATTCAGCCATTAAAAGGAATGCAGTACTGATACACAGTACAGCACTGCAAACACAGTGAAGACATTACACTAAGGGAAAGAAACTGGACACAAAAGGCCACATATTGTATGATTTCACTTATACAAATTGTCCAGGATAGGTCATTCTACAGAGATGGAAAGTAGGTGAGTGGTTGCAAAGGCTGAGGGGAAGATGAAATGGGAAGTGACCACTAATGGGTACAGAGTTTATTATGTGATGAAAATGTTCTGGAATTACACAGTGGTGACAGTTGCACAATCTTGTGAGTATACTAAAACCCACTGAATTGTATTCCTTAAAAGGGTGAATTTATGGTATGTGAATTATATCTCATTAAAAAAAATGCCTTCTTTTCTTTTTCTAGGCTCATTATTGTATCAATAGGATGACACATGTGCACAAGACATTTATACCAACCCTAGAAATAGCTTAGTTTTTTGCCTTGGCCATTTAACAGACAGAATTTTCCACTCTGTCTTCGTTTTTCGGTTGTATCTTCTCCACATGTGGTCTTTCTCTCCTTTCTGATGACATACAAAGGTGGTCTCTCGTTGGAGCTACCTACCTCTTTTAGGACAGCCCTCCTCGTCGACTGCCTGCTGCCTACACACACCTATACCCACTTAAACCAACCCTCTGTCTCGAATACAGATTCTTCTCTTGAGGAATAAAGCAGAAGAACTATAAAGCACACACCTTTGTTAGATGTGTTATTCTTAGACAACCTTTGGGAATAAACCACATTCTCTGGAAACAGCCTTTAGTCAATTACATCTCCCAAGGTCTCCTATCACGTGACCTCAAATAACTTTAATGGTACCTCACTCACTCAAAGGAATATGAATTTCTTTTTCATTCCTATCAATAGATCCCTTCAGCTAAAAACTTAATTGCATTAAAACCTCACTAAAGTGATTTGCTTCAAAATATACCAGAAGTCATTTTTAAAAGGGAATATGCTAATTAGGGTAATAAAATGTTCTAAAAGTGGATTAGAGTGATGGTTGTGTAACTTGGGTAAATTTATTAAAAATCACTGATTTGTACACTTAAAGTCAATGAATTTTCTGATATATAATTATACTTCACTAAAGTTGTCAAGAAACAAAAAAATAAATAAGGCAGGGTGGTAGAAGGCAGGGGGGTAGAGCGGGGGGAAGTGGGTAGAGGTAGAGGGAAAGCAAGGTGGCCCTTAGGCTGACAATTAGAGGAGGCTGGGTGATGGGTAAATGCAGCGGATACTGCTGGTGTTGCCTCGTGCGCCCCCTTCAGGCCACCCTAGTCCACAGTTCTCAGAACTGGCTGTTGAAACTGCCTTGCAACTAACTCCCCTCTTCCCTCTGCCCTGTCCTGCTTCCTTCACTCCTGGCAGATGCTGATCCCAACAGCTCTTCCCAGAAAATCACCTACCCCCAGAGCTCTGCTTCAGAACCTGTTTCCAGGGGACCAGACCTAAGACAGAGGCTTATTATACATTCTCTCTACAGTTTTAAGTGTTTAAAAATTTTCATAACAAGCAGTAAAGAACAAAACAAAAAACATACACCTAGAAGTTCCCCAAAGTGAAGTACTACAAACTCCAGGAAAATTACACCTGATATTTCACAGATGCTGTAGCCAATACTAAATCTGTCATTCGATGAACTCTGAGTCAGAAACCTGCTGCCCCATTATCAGTGTCTTCCCTGCTCTTTCATAAAGGACTGTGCAATGCATTCACCCATCTGTCCAGAAGGATGTGTTGAACTCGGAAGGGCTCTTCTTACCCTGTCTGCACTAGTTCCAAGAGTGTCTGTCCTCGTCAAACATGGAGAAGGGAAAACAAGGAAATCTGAGCGTATGAGACCCTCAGAAAGGCAAAGAGATACAGGAAGGTCTTGATTTTAGAGTCCAATTTTCCCCTACGTTTAATATAATTGCACTCTGCTAGAAAGCCTGCAGGCAAGAGGATAAGAAGATTTCGGTGATTAAATTATTTAAAGTCTCTGATATTGTAGCATTTTGGACAGCATTCCACATATTTTGTCTGTTATATCAAAAGGATGATCTGGAAAATCCCCTTTCCTTAGGGAATCCAGGAGCCACTGATTATCTGACATTGCTTTGCTTAAAAGAAATCCCAAGTATTAGAAATTGTTTGTTGTCTTACCATTATTAAATCCCATTGGCCCATTACATGAATGCCAGCACTATACTAAACGTTCTCAAACAAAGAGATGTAGATTACTGATTTTGTTATGTGCAGGAGGTCCAAATAATACCTAGCAACCTAGCACCATGGAGTGTGCTGTCTGATGCAAAAACAGATCTTTCCTAAGAAGGCAATGCCTTCCAAATTCTTGCAATTTGCTCCAGAACTGTCTCAGTCTACCTATTCGTGCCTTGTCCAGTGTCTCATCTTCTCCAGTTGTAACCTCACCTATCTTCATCAGCCCATCCTGCCTACCTCTGGTTCCAGCTTCTGCTTCTGATCTTGACATGGTACCTACATCATGGTACCAACATCAATGGATCATTCACTTACAACACAGTCCTCTCCTACATGTGAATTCCCCCCACAGGCTGGCCCTTGTGCAAGCTGTCCCACAACCCCAAACCAGGAGTGGCAGGAAGTGCTGCCCAAGTGGAAAGAGTTTTGGGGCACAGGCACAGAAATGCATAGGGAAAAATCAGGAAAATTAAACCCCAAATTATGTGATGAAATAGCAAACCGCGCTACTCTGCTACCATGCTATTATAAAATATTTTTACAAGTTAGGAAAAATATTTGGCATAAATAATACCACTTTTCAACTCTTAACCACTGTCAATCTTTATTTTTAAAAAATATTTGTGTAATCAAAATGGCAACATGTGTTTTCTACTGTCTTACCCCCAAAGAACCCCCAATCCCCCATACTGAGAGTGCCTTTGTGGAAGTCCAGGGGTCCAGAGGAGATGTTCCAGCACATCACTGGAGCAAAATAAGATCTGAGATTGTACCCAGTGAAAAGGCGACAGGAATAGTTTCAATTTACCCATGTAAATCTACCCAGGTCAGCACAGCTTAGGACTAAGAGAACTTCTCAGCCTGTGATTTCTCCCAGGTGGTAAAGTGAGACCATGTGAGTGAGTCCCTGGCTTCCCCAGCTGTGCAGGACACTGTCAGAGAGACCCACTTCTTTCTCACCCTATCCAGAAAACTGTGGTGTGCTGTATGACTGTAGGACAAGGAGAGGCTGCAGGGCTCTTGGAGGGCAAAAGGACATGGATTCTACCAATTGCTTTGCTGACTCTATCAGGAAACCCACCTATAAGCCACTGGGGATACGATGCCTGCAGATCCATCAGTTCAACCATGAGTACTACCAGCGCTCCATGTACCTCACCCACACACCGCCTTACCCTGTGGCTGGCTCCCATGCGTGCACATCCTCAATGGTGGAGACAGCAAGACTTCGCAGATGGCTGTGAGCATGCTCAGGAAGCTGGCCCAACGCTGTGAGATTGGGAGAGAGCATACAAGCTTGAGGTGCAGCACCACCCTAGGGGAAGCAAGCTCATGGGAGGCCGTCAGCACCCAGCAGGACTTTGCAGGATCAAGAGAAGGCGTACAAAGTTGAGAGTTCTCCCGCAAGGGGAAACAAGAGGTGTGAGGTGGGAGTATCCACAGAAAAGGTGTGAGAAAGCCTCAGAACCCCTATCAGGGCTGATGGGAGGTATTTCTCTCCTGAGGCCAGTCAGTGAAGACTGGAAACGATGACCAATTCTTCAAACGTGAACACAGCAGTGCGAGACTTCAAGGAATATTAAAAAATAAAAGAAACACGACACCACTAAAAACATACAATAATTTTTCAATAACTGACCCCAAAGAAATGGAGAGCTGCAATTTCTCTGGTAAAGAATTCAAAATTGTTGTTTTAAGGGAGCTCATTGAGCTATAAGAAAACAGACAGTTCAACAAAATCAGGAAAATCATACATGAGCAAAATGAGAAGTTTAACAGAGAAATGGAAATTGAAAGAATCAAATTCTGGAGCTGAATTTGAATGAATGAAAATTTTTTTTTTTTTTTGCGGTACGTGGGCCTCTCACTGTTGTGGCCTCTCCCGTTGCGGAGCACAGGCTCCGGACGCACAGGCTCAGCAGCCATGGCTCACGGGTCCAGCCACTCCGCGGCATGTGGGATCTTCCCGGACCAGGGCACGAACCCATGTCCCCTGCATCGGCAGGTGGACTGTCAACCACTGCGCCACCAGGGAAGCCCTGAATGAATTTTTTTAAATGTCACAGAGAGCATCAACAATAGACTGGATGAAGCAGAAGAAAGAATCTGTGAACTAGATCACAGGTCCCTTGAAATGACCCAGTCAGAGGAGAACAAAGGAAAAAAAGAATGAAAAAGAGTGAATAAAGCCTACATGAACTATGGAATACCTTTAAGAGAAATAATTTTCACATTATTGGAATCCACAAGGAGAAGAAAGGGAGAAAGGGGCAGAAAGCTTATTTAAAGAAATAATAGTGAAGAACTTCCCAAACCTGGGGAGAAATCTGAATATCCAAGTTCATTAAACTCGTAAGTTCTCCCAAAATTTCAACCCAAAATGATACTTTTGAAGAAACCTTATAATAAAACTGTCTAAAATCATAGACAAAGAGAGAATTTTAAAAGCAAGAAGAGGGAATGGAAGAGATCACGGGGCAAGCGAAATGAACGGCCACCAACCACACCAAAGGCCCGTCTTCATCCAAAGAAGGTGATGTTGTGTATATGGTGGGTTTGGAAGGCAGTCCTCTATTATGAGCTCCTTCCGGAAAACTAAATGATTAATTCCAACAAGTACTGCTCCCAATTAGACCAAATGAAAACAGCACTCGACAAAAACTGTACAGAATGAATCAAGAGAAAACACATAATCTTCCATCAGGATAACACAAGACCACATGTTTCTTTGATGACCAGGCAAAAACTGTTACAGCTTGGCTGGGAAGTTCTGATTCATCTGCCGTATTCACCAGACATTGTACCTTTGGATTTCCATTTATTTAGGTCTTTACAAAATTCTCTTAATGGAAAAAATTTCAATTCCCTAGAAGATTGTAAAAGGCACCTGGACCAGTGCTTCACTCAAAAAGATAAAAAGTTTTGGGAAGATGGAATTATGAAGTTGCCTGAAAAAAAAATGGCAGAAGGTAGTGGAATAAAAGGGTGAATGTATTGTTCAATAAATTTCTTGGTGAAAATGAAAAATGTGTCTTTTATTTTTACTTAAAAACCAAAGGAATATTTTGGCCCACAACGCTACAAAGACCAGTATAGCGTTAAATTCTGAGCAGTCTACCACAGTAATATGGCCTATAACAGAGGATAAGAAAAGGGGAGGGGGGAGGAGAGGAGAAAAGGGAGAGCATGGTCCTTCTCATGGGGAAGAAACTCATGGGTTACTTGGAGCACTAGAGGCTCCACAGAAGCCCTGGCATTTGGCACCATGATCAGACTCTCGGGATGAAAAGAGGGCACGTTTCAGGACTTGCTGCAGACCTGGTTGTCCTCCATAACAGCTCCCCCGGCAGCACAGCCTTCCAGCCGCTGCCAATTCTACACAAAGGGACCCACAGCGCTCACTGGCTCAGCACGTCTTTAAAATTCCTCAGCGTGCAGACAGTGGAATTTCAATCAGAGTCAGCTCATCCTTCTTTCCCCTGCAACCTGAGCATGCGGCCAGCCATCCCTCAACCCTATAGCAATGAAATATTGGGTGGGGAGGGTATGAGAAATGCAGGGTTTTTAAAAAGCAGACTTTCTTTTAGTTTTAGGTTCACAGCAAAACTGAGGGGAAGGGACAGAGATTTCCCATTTATCCCCACCCTCACACACGCATAGCCTCCCTCATTATCAACACATGCCACCATTGGTTACAACTGATGAACCTACAACGACACGTCATCATCACCCGAAATCCACAGTTTACGTTAGGGTTGACTCGTGGTGTTGTACGTTCTACGTGTTTGGACAAACGTATAATGACATGTATCTACCATTATAGGGTCGTACAGAGTATTTTCACTGCCCAAAAAATTATCTGTGCTTTGCTTATTCATCCCTCCCTCCTCCTTAACCCCAGGCAAACACTGATCCTTTTACCATCTCCGTATTTTCACCTTTTCCAGAATGTTAGTGTAATCATATGGTGTGTAGCCTTTTCAGGCTGATTTCTTTACTTTCTTAATATGTATTTAAGTTTCCTCCATGTTTTTTCAGGGCAAGTATAGTCTTTCATTTCATTTCTTTTTCTAAAGAAAGACACTGACCGACTATGCCGCCCCACAACCTGTTGGTATTAGAACCGGCCAGGCTGCCAGCTGCTCCTTGCTCCAAGGTCAGAGCAGAGTATTCTACGTGGGGTTTGGTGACCTGGACCAAATGGTGCAGAGAGAGGGCCACAGATGGATGAGAGTGTCCAGCTCCTTCTATGCAGACACACTTCTACCAGTGTTATCGTGTGGATGGTACAATGCAGGACAGTGGTGAAGGTTCCAGGCGCTGGAGGTTGAATCCTTATTCCTCAACTTCCAGCTCCTTGAATTTAGGTATCATACTTTACCCTCTAGATCTCATATCTGTAAAATGGGTGTGATAACTGTGTTATTGTACAAGATCATTAGGGGGATTAAATAAGATAATGTATGAAAGACAGACACAGAGCAAGCACTCTAGAACTACTAGCCATTATTATTATTGTTGTTGTTACTATTATTATCATCATTTTATCATTATTAGAAAGCACTTCTAAGCAAATGCTTGGGATCATATCTTCGTGTCACAAATAGGACTGAGTAAATTTAACTGCTGTCACAAATGTTTACTGAATGCCTATTTTGTAATAGGTGCTCTGTGAGGTGTGGGGAAGGAGAGATCCAAAGCCCCAAATCCATCCTCCTATGGAACTACTGCTTACGCACAACCCATTCCAGACAGCAGGCTTCAAAGTCCTTAGAAAGGATGCAGGCAATACAGAAAGAGAAAGAATATTTAATATAAGAAAAACAAAGCCGAAGAAGAAAACAAAACAAAGATGAGGGGAGGGGAGAGGCAAGCACGGGAAAGCCACGAAGTTCTCTGCCCCCGGGAAAGCCACGAAGTTCTCTGCCCCCGGGAAAGCCACGAAGTTCTCTGCCCCCGGCGAAAGCGGTCACACATGTGGCTCTAAGATTTTTCGGCAACCAAGTCCAAGAGGTTTGTGTCTAGAATAACATGAACCAATTGCTCAAGGGAAGCACGAGACACGTTGGACCCGAATGGAGGCCACTGCTGGGGGCGTCATCGCAGAGAATCTTAAAGAGGCTTCAGATCTGATCTGCTCACCTTTGAACCTCTGGCCTTTCAAAAATTTTAATTTAGAAACGGATCATACATACAACAAACGTATATATGGCTATTTACGGTTTTGAAAGTCACAGTAAAATGAAGGTTTCAATGAGTTGGCTAAAAGCAAGTTCAATTCAGGAACCAAGAGCATTTGAGCCAAATGATTCCAAGAAACAAAGGCGACTGAACCTTAATGTAGCAAACGGCTGCTGCTACCTGAGAAGAGAAAGACCAACAGCCGTGATGCTCTCAAATGGAGGCACAGGGTCTTACGTGAAGATTCGGGGCAAGGGAGTGACACTGTAATGATATTTTAAGTAATTACTACGTGCCAGGCACTGTGCTTAACATTTTATCATGTATACATTATCTTATTTGACCTTCATGACTTCCCAGTTTTTGGGGTATGTGCTATCGTTGTCTCCATGCAACAGGTGACGAAACTGAGAATGAGAGGGTTTAGTACTTGCCAGATAGTAAGGGGCAGAGATGAGATCTGAAATGAGGTGCATTTCGGCTCCAATGCCAACGTCTTACGTCCATCCTAAGACACAGATGATCTCGCCAGATGCTAGCACCATGGTCCCTCATTGTTGCTGTCAACTATCGGCTCCAGATCACTTCCCCCTTACTTTTCAATGATTTTATTAGCTCTTTGTTCACTGTCTTCTTCTCCAACACCACGAATGATTGGTCATTTCCCTATGCACAGATTGCCCTGCCCGTGCCTGAGTCTCTTGGGTTCTTGAATGGAGGGCCTCTCGGATCCTTCAATGATTTAGTCCTGCACCCTACCTCACATGCATTCATGCTCCTGGTCATACCCTGGACCTTGTCATTACTAATAACTGCAACCCCTCCATAATCTTAACATCAGGCACCCTCCTCTCTGATCTCCACCCTCAATCTTCCCAACCTACTCCTTCTAGTAGCCGGGACCCAGCAATCCTTCAACCTCACTGGACCTCCAATCCACCTTTTCTATCTGTCATCTTTTCACTGTCCCCAGTCACCTCCACACTCTCCCTTTCTCCTTTAACCAGCCTCAATTCCATAGCCAATCATTGTAATCACCCCCTTCCACACTCCCTTGCTCCTCTCCTGTCTCAGTTACTTGGCAAAGCCATGACCCTGGTTGATCCAACTCTACCTACTCTGTGCCTGTACCTGTGCAGCTGCACATGGTGGTGGAAGACACACGTGATAACTGGTCCCACTTTCAATTCCTGACCATGCCTGGCAACTGTATTCTATTTCCCTACATTCCATTCCAACAGACAATCATTTCACGACTTCTTTCCTCCATTCTCTGTTTTACAAGACTTTTAGTAGATAGGATCCGGGTGGTTTCTTCCTTCCCTGACAAAACCGAAACAATCAGAAGAGAATTTCCAGGGACTTTCACCACCTAAAGCATCTGTAACAAGTTATTCTGCCCTTTCCTAGTCAACTATGTCTCATCCTTCTAAAGCCAATCCTCCTTCCCGTTCACCAGATCTCATGCCCTGGTCCAAGGACCACATCTGAACAATTCTCCCTAGTTCCCTCCATAGGATCAACTTGTCCTCTCTCTGCTGGATCATCCTCACCGGAACACAAGGATTCTCATTAAAACAAACAAAACTCTCATCTTGATGTTGCTTCCCCTGCCAGCTACTGTCCCATTTCTCTCGTCTCCTTGGTAGCAAAGCAAAATACACTCTCTGCACTTAAATTTAAATCCTCTCCCCACAGTTCTCTCTGAACCCTTTACCTCCCATCAGGCTTTCGCCCTAGCACTTCACTAAGAATGCTTTCATCAAGATCACCAAGGTAGTGATTCTCCACTGCTCAACGTAGCCATGAAGTCTCAGTCCTCAACCTACTGGACCCGCCAGTAGCATTGGACACCAATGGCCATCGCTTTCTTCCTGAAACACTTTCTGGACTCACCTTCCAAGGTACTGCTCTGCCCAACTCAGTCACTTCTTCCCAGTCTCCTTCTCTGACTCTTCTTCTTGCAGCCCCTAAATGTTGGGGAGCCCCAGGCCTTGGTCTTCCATCTCCTTTCTGTCCACCCTCACTACCTTGGTGATCTCACCCTGGGTCATGGACAAATTCAAATCAAAATGCCAGTGACTCCCCAATGTCTGTCTACAGCCCAGACCTCTAGCTTAAACATACTGACCTGCCTATTCCAACTCTCCACTTGGGTACATCTCAGACATTTCAGACTCGGTACATCCAGGAGTGAACTGACTTTCCCTCCCAATCGGCTCTAACCCCAGCCTTCCCCTTCTCGGCTGGTGGCAACTCCATCCTTCCAGCTACTCAGGGCAAAGATCCTGGCACCATTCCTGACCCTGTTTTTCTCTTCCTGGTATACATCCAACCAGGGAGTATCATTGACCCTCCAAATACTTCCAGAATCCGACCACATCTCCCTGTCTCCCTTGCAGACCATCCTGGCCTGAAGCCCATCCTAACTGGGTCACTGTGGTAGCCTCTTAATGATCACAATTCACCTCTGCTAAAAATCTCCCAAAGGTTCCACATTCTCCTCGGAGTCAACCCAAAGTCTAGTCGTCCACATATAGTTACAGAGCCCTATAGGACCCGGCCCCTAGTGCACCTAGACCCCATCTCCATCTCTGCTCTCCTGCCTCACGCACACCAGCCACACTGGCTTCTGCGATGTTCCGCGGCCACACCAGGCACACGCCAGCCTCAGATCTTTCCACTAACCTTTCCCTCTGCCCCTAAATATCCACTATGTTTACTCCCTTAACTCAAAATTTTAAGTCTCTGCTCAGATGCCACCTGCTCAATGAGGTGTATACCTGACCACGCTTCTCCTCCTGGGCCCCTAAGCACCCTATACCACTTCATTTTTCTTGAGAATTCACCACCTTCTAACTTACTAAAGAATATACTTATTATGTTTTTTGGTACTCTCTGTGTCCTCTGCTCTATAGAGACAGACTGTATTGTCTGTTGTAACCTATAACCATCCTTGGTACTCAGCACATACTTAACATACAAGATTTGTTGAATGAAAAACACACACATAGAAGAACAGCTCTGTCCCTTGTTCCAAAGCTCCATTATTCTGGGAATTCTATTATACCCAACTGCAACGACACGCAGGCACAAAGGATGGCATCCGTCAGGATACTGATAACCTGAGTGAGGAAGGAAGGCCGATTTTAATTACTTTTAAGGTTTTCCATGTGTTGGATTACCTTTAAAATCTTCTTCTCTTTGTGTATAGAATCTGTAGTTGTTGTAATTGCTCATCATCAGCAGAGATAGATACTGCAAATCATCATCTCCAGTACTGTCATATCTTCTAGGCTTTTTTTGTAGGTAAACAACTGACCAAAGAGCAAGTGAGGTCAGAAACACGCGTGTACACACACACGCACACACATCCGTGCACGTGCGCATGAAAAGCCAAACCACAGTGGCAACTTCGATAGAGTCACTGACTTTGGCAGCCAAAGCACACAGCTCTGCAGCATGAAAAGGCCAGGGGGTCCACGGGGAGGGTGAGTGAGTGGAGTTTTAAGGGCAGATAGAGAAACCAGCCTGCTTCATCTCACGCAGCCATCAACGGCACAGAGATCATATTTCTTTATAATGATTTTAGAAGCCAAGTCTCTGGCTCAGTCCTATTACCACACCGATAATGCAATACTGGAACGCTTCTTCCCAAAGACTAACTCATAGCCTCCGGTTGCTACATGCAGACCACGTCAGGCCACTTAACCCTGCTCTGATGCCAATTCCCATCACAGGCTGTCTCCACCCTGCAGTGGCTATTACCCTTGGACAAGGGCTCTCCTAACGGACTAAAATTATAACACAATCCCAATGTTTGCACAGGTACAACCAGTCCTGCCCAAGGATCTATACAAGCGGCCAAGTGGGATGACAAAGCAGATACGGCTGTCCCTGCAAGATGTCAGCACAAGATGGATTGCTAGAAAAACATGCAGTATTTCCTTAGATCTTGAATTTTAGAAACTGCAAATCTACCGTATTTAGTAAGACAGGCAATATCATGACTGTATAAGCCCACTAACAGGCGATACAAGTCTGGAATCGCAAGTCAGCGCTATGAAGGCAGCTCTCTGCTTTGCTCCCAGGGAGGCATTTAAGCACATCTTCCAGTTTAAAGGGCTCTGATTTACTTAGAAACATGCCACATTTAAAAAATTCTGTGGACCTTAGATACATCGTATGATATACAGTGATACACCAGAATCTGACCTTGCACATAATCAAACAAAAAAATAGGTCTCATTGCCGTGATGTTGAGAGTTGTGTTTAAGGCTGGGATGTATTTCAGGGGCCCCCACATGGTACGGAAGAGGGTGACCTCAAAACGCCCTCATCCCAGTGTGTGTAACTTCTGCCTCTGAACGTTTTATCAACCCAGTGATTATGCTTGTTCTATAAAATACAATGGGCCATACACCTCGTACACAACCTCAGTACCAATCTCCAGATACAGATTGCTTAGACATTCACATGCTGTCAGTAAAAAAGCTACTTGAAGCAAGATTTTAAGAAATCTCGAATATCAGAACAGACTTGTGACAGCTTCTTTGTCCTCGATGATTACTTAACCTCAGATGACACACAGACCCTGGCTGGATGTTTTCCAGTCTTTATCTTCCTAACATTTCTGGGCTTGAAGGGGATTCTTTTGAAAAGTCTGCAGAAGGCTTTAAGTTGTAGCCTACGGTAATCAGAATGAGCCTGATTTTTGCTTCCCTTCCTTGGGTAATAAGTTTTTACAAAACAGCAAAGCCCCAGATGCTGGTATTTTGGGCCCCATGACCCACAGCCTTTCGCACGCTACAGAGGCCCTGGGTAGAACGGCCAGAGGACTGCAGAGAAGGAGGGTATGGATGTGATCATAGGCAGGGCTGTCAGGGGCATGAATTTAACACAACTGCCCTTCACCTTGGCCTTAGGTGGTCAGGAGTACAGCCCAGAGGAAACTTGGTTCCAGTGGCCTTTCACCTGGATGCAAAAACAAGCGCAAAAAAGTTTTTTTTTTTCAGCTATTCTGGTGGAAACAAAAGTGGGAACTGGGAACTCAAAACCTTCCCCTTTGTTGAAAACCAGTCATCGTAGGTAAAGCTTGGGACCTGGGAGACTGAGAACAAATCCAAGCTGTATCACTCAGGCAAGTCACGTTTCTCTCCAAGTCTCAGCTTCCCCAGCCATCGCAGAATGGGTGTGAGGATTTAGTGAATAATATAAAGTGCTTAGCACAGCTTTGCTCTGTAACAGGAGGTCTATAAATAATTAGTACTCTAATAACATGCTCTGATTGTGGCTTCTGTAGAATTGTTTTTCAGGACACGTCTCTCTGAATTCTGCTGAACTGGATCTAATTAATGTTGACTGTATGTGAGTCTATTTTCTATTAGCCTTCAGTATTCCCTTTATGACATTAAATGTCATCAGTTCCATTTTATAAACTAAGTAAAAATCCTGACGAACTATTTATTAGCTAGGAAAAGCATATAGCATGTGCATAGGGATGAAATACTGAAGACTTCCACCCCGAGAATTCCTTTCCAATGTATCTGCAATACATCTGTGGGCAGAGTAGAAAAATTACTATTTATTTTTTCTTGAAGATTTTAAGCATTGCCTGTAAATATGTTATGTAAACAATGGGATTTAAAGAAAAACAAATGTTAAGATTTTTGTGGGGGGAAAATCATTTTAAATATACACAACATCCAATTTCAAAATTTCATCCTGCTATGGTCAATGACTGCGGAACAAAACTGGAAATCCTCCATAGCAAATGCTATTTTGAGCACGTGTCTCTGATACTAAAAGTACTCAGAAGTACATTAAAATGGTTTTGACCTTGAACATGGGTGAATCAGGAATATTCCCTAAAAAGAGAAATGGTCTATACAAACACCATACTATTCGTCAGCGTCTAATCTGCTAGGAAAGCATGACCCGTTTTGAAATCCTTTCTATTCCTTCCCTCTCAGAACAGCTGTAGACATGTCTTATGATATTAATTTTACCTGCTAGACTCCAAGACGAGAGAAGACGAATACTGAGAAGACAAAGTATTAACTGACATTGCCAGCGGGCACTGATGACTTTTTAAGGGAGTAGTTAAAAGTTGTCTGATTACAAACTACTCTGGATGAATATCCTTTGAAAAAAAGTTTTAATTATGTTTGGGTTAATATACCTGAGTTGAGGTTACATTTTTACTCTTTTTTGCAGTTGTGCCTTTTTGTTATTGTATTTTATAAATGGAAAATTTTTCTAAATTCAAAAGATACTTCCATTGGAGTAAAAAAATTACAGTATGAGTTATATTATCCCTTTTTACTGAGAATAACAAGAAATATCCCGTTTTTAAGGTAGTTTACTCCATCAACCAAGATACCTCCACAACAGTCGGCAATTTATCTGACACTACAGTATATTAATTTACTATTGCCTCGTACGTATTTTTACAAATTTTACACTTAAGTATGAGGTAATTGTGAAATCATTTGTTTACCTCTTGATAAGCAATCTGGAAAGACATCAGAACACAGGAAGCATGATTTGCTCACTATATATTCCACTTTTTCATACTTAAGAAATTTTTTAAACAAGGAAAATTGAACATAAATTTCACAGTGTAGCTTCTAATTTCTTAAAAGGAAGCAAAGTTGACAGAGAGGTCAAAATTAGCATTTGAATGTCAACACTGAGTCACTATCAGTTGACTTTGACAAAGTTATTTAATGTCATATTCTATTTTTTAAAGATGAACCTATCCGAATTATACATTCTATTTAAAATTAATTTCCTCTCTACAACTGATAGCATATTTTACAATTTTAAACCCTCTCTAGTTTCAAAGATGGTGAGATGAAGTTCCAAGTAAGTACTCTTTAAAGCTGTGTGTTATTTAAGAAAATGCCTTTAAAAAAAAAGAAAATGCCTTGTATTCAAGGGTCAGTATATTTTCGTTTCTGCAGCATTGTTAAGTCTTTACACAACTGCTCAAAGCATTTATACGTTCATATATTTTTTTTGTAGACTTTTTTGAACAAAAAGACATAGCCAAAGCTAGGATACACTGCAATACTCAATGTTGGTGTAGCATTATAATTTATGAGGTAATAATCAAATCATGAAATTTAGCTACTGTGAACAAGACCCTCTGGGCTCAGGCATTTTAAGTACCTTTTTTTTTTTTTTTTTTAACCAAACAATTTCTTTTTGTTTTTCGTTGCTCAGTAATGCACCATTATTTTTCTTCTCTTTACCTTTTGAATCCCTTCACCCATTTCTCCCACCCCTCATGCCCCCACCCCCGGCAACCACCAGCCTATGAGCTAGATCCACATATACCTGGGTTGAGGTTACATTTATTCTCTCTTTAAAATGACTACTTCATGTCCTTTTGTTTAGGAAGAAAACACCCTACTTTTTAAAAATTCACTTTAAGTATAGTTGATTTACAATGTGTTAATTTCTGCTGTACAGCTAAGTAGTTCAGTTATACATATATATACATTCTTTTTCATATTCTTCTCTATTATGGCTTAGCACAGGATATTGACTATAGCTCCCTGTGCTATACAGTAGGACCTTGTTGTGAAAACACCCTAGTTTTGAGCTGAGATGTACAGGAGCTTTGAGATCCCCTCACACAGGAACACACTAATGCCTTCCATTGGTGAGGATTTCCACAGTCCTGACCACAAAGTGCTCTCACATGCATTTCTTACTCAGCCCGCGGCAACCTGGTGGGGAGCCAGGACAGGCATCTGCAAGCTGATCTCACGGACAGAGGACTGTGGGTCCGAGGGGCCGCCCCCCAACCACGTGGCTCAAAAGAAACACGGCAGGGACACTTTTCTACTGCAAACTGCTGGACAAATGTGCTTACTTATTATTCAACAAATTTAAATCTTTAAGAAAGTTGTGATAGAGGGAAACATGCCTTTAATACTTCCACAATTACATCAAGCAACTCGGGTGGCAGAAGCTGGGACACAGATGGAGCATATTAGTCACCTCTTAGACCCGAGGGAAGGTCCTGAGGAGTAAGACTGGGCAGGGCTTTGTTCCTTTTAAGGCAGAAGGAACATCTCCTAAAATCCCAGGTACCGAGCTCTTCAAAGTACTAACAGTTCCCCAAACGGCCTTTAAATATGCAAGAACTTCTTAGCGTCTGTGACCGTGTACTCAGCTGCCTTCTTTAAAGCGGACTGACAAAGTTCTGTTTTTGTCCAGCAACCACACTCCATTCTTATACCCGAAGATGCGGAGGTATAGCTGTAATACAGCTCAAGCAGAGGAAAACCCTGAGGAAGCGATGTGACTACTACAGAACCCTCTCAGAGACTCGAAAAACCCCAGAACACAAACACCGAACCATAGGGTCGCTTCTCTGTATATATGGATGTCATTTTCCTTATACTTTTAAAGTAAAAGATGACCGAGGATAAAAAGGTACAAACCCAGAAATCCATTTTAAAACCTTGCTTGTGTGCATTAAGACTACCTCAGGGACACAAACATGGTAATATATGGTGTATTTTAGTAGAAAAAATTACTTTCAGTTTACGGAGCAGTTGTGCTGCCCACAGAGCTCTTGCTTCTTAAATACACAGGCTGATAAAGGATGAGCTTAAACTGTACCAAAAGACACAGGTCCCCCTGTGCTATACAGTAAGTTCCCTACGCTCGAACCTTCGAGTTGCAAACTTTCAAAGATGCGAACGTTTTCGTATGTCCAATCATGTAAGTTGGTTCACGTGTCTGGCATACGCTGTCATGTGCGTGCATCCTGTACAAGTGCTTGTGCTTTTGTGTACTTTACTGTATAGTGCTGTATGGAGTACAGCAGTACAATACCTTTAGTTCAAGCCCAGGACATCTGGGAGCAAGCATAAAAGCAACAGTGATGTAGCTGGTACTACTGTACTTTTCAAGGTACTGTCGGGTAAGATCAAAAATGTTTTATTTTTTGTGTTTATTCTTTATGTATTATTTGTGTGAAAAGTGTTATAAACCTATCACAGTACAGTACCATATAGCCAATTGTGTTAGTTGGGTACCTAGGCTAACTTTGTTGGACTTACGAACAAACTGGACTTACAAAGTGCTCTGGGAACTTGTTTGTATGTAGGGGACTTACTGTACTGCAATCAGAGCATGCTCTTATGTAACTGATACCTCTGCTGGTATTTTTAATCATTTGTTTCCTTATGTAGATAACCTTCCCCTTCTTTCTGAGATACCCCGAAACTGATGCCTTTAATTAGTTCTGGGTCTGTCATTGACCAGCTGTGTGAGGTTAGGGAAGCTACTTAACCTCTCTGAGCTATAGGTGCCCCACCCTTTCCTTTTTAGAGCTAAAATTCTACAATTGTCCTGCTTAGACTGTTCAAACACCTAATAATTCTCTTTTCTTCCGAACTGTAGGCCATCTCTTTCCAAATAATCATAAACTCTAAATGAGTTAAGTGTGACTCAGTGAGATGGCTTAATTAAGAAGATGTGAGGGCACACACACGTGTAAACCCACAAGATGATGCCCTGGAAGCTTCAGCTTAAGTACATGCCTGTACTTAAGCTTTTTCTCCCACCACAGACTCTACAACACTCTCCTTTCTACCTTTTCCCCATCCACAGTCTACTCAAGTTCCAGCCCACCCAGTTTTTCACCTGTCTCAAGAGCCCCTATTATATGGCCATTAGAGAAATGCTATTAAACTTCCAATATTCTGTTACTCTTAAATAATATTTATTGACTGTTTACTCTGTTTTCTCATTTTTCACTCTTGTTTCAAGTGGTCCCTGACAGACTGCATTCATTCCCATGATTACATTTCTTGTTTCTGCCATAATATTGGAAACTCAGTAAGGACAAGTATTTTTAACTTACAGCTTTGTCAATTTTAAATAAAACCCTTAGCGTGCACCTGGTCCAAATCCCTTGGCAGGCAGTGGGGGAGGAAACCACCATCTGTCAAATAGAATGGTTACTGTCTTAGTTCGCTAGCACTGCAACAAGACACTGTAGCCCGGGTGCCTTAAACAACAAACATTGATCACAGTTTTGGACATCCAAGATCATGGTGCTGCCAGATCTGATGCCTGGTGAGCGGCTGTTTCTTGGTTTTCAGGAAGCAGTCTTCTCACTGTGTCCGCATAAGGTGGAGAACAGAGAGAAAGGAAGCGAGCTCTCACCTGTCTCTTCTTATAGATTAAGAAGCACCAGTTCGCCCGTGGAGCTCCACCCTCATGACCTAATTACCTCCCCAAAGATCCTACGACCTAATGCCATCACATTAGGAGTCAGGATTCCAACGTGAGTCTGGGGGGACACAAACGTTCGGCCCGTAACTACTAAAAGGTGCCAGGCCCTTGGCTATTCCTCACAACGCTTCTAGGAAGGGCCATTTTCTCCACCTCCAGATGAGGGTAATGAAGAACACATTTCTGTTACTTCCAGGAGACGACTTTACAATCTGTGCTAATTTCAAACCTCTTTGGGATTACATTAAAATGCAACTCAGATGTCAGCGGCTCCTGCTACCTTCCATTTCCTGTGTCCCCTGATCAGGCTTTGTCATAGCCCATTGCCAGCCTGGACATGGAACTCAGCCCATCTTTGAATTTACCCAAAAGAGTCCAGCCACAGAAAGGCATCAGTGAGCAATGAGAACCACCTGAGGTTTTGAAGGACCCACAGAGGAGGGAGTTCACCTCTCGATCTGCTCAGACAACAATAAAGAAGCAACTCCTCACAAGACAGCTTTGTTGCCACGCTGAAGTTCTCCCCCATCCCACCCGTCAGCAGAGGTCCTAGTCTTTCACCAGTTCCTCCTACTCACAGGCTTCTGGCCTCCAGGCTCCTCTCTCCTGCATTTCTCCCATTTCTCACTCCCTCTGCTGTACAGAGCAATTCACTCTGCTCTGCAACTGCTTCTCCAACAACTTCTTAATGTGCCTCTGAGATCAGTAAACCCGGGGTCTCTCCAGGTACACAACCCGTTGCACTTCAAGACCAGCAACAGGTTTAATTAACTCCTATAAAAACTTCTGGGGCTTCCCTGGTGGTGCAGTGGTTGAGAGTCTGCCTGCCGATGCAGGGGACACGGGTTCGTGCCCCAGTCCAGGAAGGTCCCACACGCCGCGGAGCGGCTGGGCCCGTGAGCCATGGCCGCTGAGCCTGCGCGTCCGGAGCCTGTGCTCCGCAACGGGAGAGGCCACAACAGTGAGAGGCCCACATACAGCAAAACAAACAAACAAACAAACAAAAATAACAAAAAAAACACACTTCTGTTACAGAATGTTAAGTCTACACTGGTACTTTTGACGTGCAGAGTTGAGTACTGTATCTATAACAATACAAGTGTTTGTCTGCAGGAAGGAAGTCTTGGGTTCACCCAAACCTACCATCTCCCACCATCATTTCCGATCAGATCTTCATAACACTCATCACTATCTACATGGACCTTGAACATTTATGTGTTGACTTGATTTCTGGGTTTCCCTCTACTAGATAAGAAGCTCTGTGAGTGCAGGGTCCTGTCTACTTTGTTCACTGCTGTATTCCTGATGCCTAGAAGGGGACTGTCACCTAGTAGACGCTCAGGAGATATTTTTCGATGAATGAATGAACAAATATATGAATGATTAGTGGCTAGAGAAGGCAACATTCAATTCTGAGCTCTGAGCCGTCAACACCATGGATCCCAGATTTTGACCTGCGACCGACAGTGCAATATTGAGTGATAAATGATCTTCCCTAACACTCCTCTTCTGATGAATTGCATTCTTCCCCGTATAGAGTTCTAGAAGGTATTTTCATAACCTGGATGTGGAGGGAGACAGAAGCAGAGAGACTTCTCACTCGCAGTGAGGATGAGAAAATGTACTGTCCGAAAATGTATTGTGATTGGTCTCAAATTACTTATTGAGCGACTGAAATGTGCCAGAAGCCGGGGTAGGCAGTGAGGCTACATGCGTTGCAACGTGGTCTCTGTCCCCTGTGCATATGTGCATACTTCTCCAGACTTTTCCCTTGACTCTGAAGATCCCGGTGTGCCAGGCAAATTCACCCTCCTCCCAGGCTCTGCTCACCTGCACCTCCCCTGGCGACACCAGCTCCTCCATCATGGACGCTTCTCAAGCGTACTGGGGATGGCCCAATGTCTGTTACTCACGTGATGTCATTTAACAACCTGTAATTATTTGTGTACATACATCTATACCTCACCCAAACATAGCGAGTCCCATGAGTCAGGGCCTATGTTATATGATCTCACAGAGTCTCACCAAAGATCTCTGTTGAATGAATTAATAAATTCCAGAAGATAGGTGTGCTGCTGTTGGCTTCAGAGAACTACTCACAAGCATGGTTCGAAGTACATCTTTGGGCTGCAATTGATTCTAAGGCTGAAAATACTGAAGGATGACTGCACACACAATAGACTCCTCAGCGTAACCTGTCAAGAACCACCACCTTTCCACAGACTTGAAAAGTCTTAGATATAAATCCTTATTGATTCTTCAGGGCCATTCAAGAGAAAAAACATTTTTCTCCATTGCAGCATTTCATTCTCAGAAATGAAGGCTTCTCAAAAAAAAAGGCTTGAAAGTCTCCCATTTCCATGTCAAATCCCTGTTAAGACAATCAGGGCTTTGTGCCAGCCAGTGGTTTGGGACAATGGATCTGTGTTTAGTTGAGATTAGAGAATGTGTCAGCAGTCACCTTATCTAAGGCATCACCTTTGGGTCTCATTGCCATTAAGTAATGGCTGCATCGAAAGATTAGTAAGAATGCCTTGAAATGACTGGTTAGAGGCAGCAGGTCACAGACTTGCCATGTTTCTCATCACTCATCCCGTCTCTCCATGTTCAACAACAGGCATCCATTCTTCTGTGTTATTAATGGGACCATGTCTTGAGATTTGTCTCAATCATCTTCTTCTAGGTATAAGTGAAGACAAAACCAGTAGGGGCATTCTCTAGGTGATGGTCCAGTGCCCTTCCTCTTCTCTCATTGAAACCCCAAGAGTTATTTTTTGCTAGGAATTCTGGAGATGGACCAAGTTGGGTTTCTTACACCCTAATTGAAGTCGTAAGTCTCAAGTCACATACAATCACGCACGGTTCAGATTGCAAATGGTTTGCTGTAGCATCGCTCTGTTGTTCATCTTCAAAAGCATTTCTCCTTAGAGGTGACAACAACTGATATCAGAAGCGTGTTCTGGAAGGTCTTGCTACTCAAAGAGGAACCGTTGGAAGAGCAGCATCAGCATCACCCAGTAGTTCAATGAAATGCAAGTTCATGCCCCCTTTTCCCACCCAGGTTTACTGAATCAGAATCAGAATGAAGGTGGGGCCGAGAAATCTTTGTTTTAACAAAATCTCCAGGTGATTCTGATGTGAACTAAAATTTGAGATGTGCTTTAAAGCACTCCCATGTAGATTTCTCAGCCATACTTCCCAGAAGACAGGAATCAAAAGACTGGAACAGGTAATTATTTTCAGGTTCCTGTAAGTGCTAACGGAGTGTTATACACAGGTTTTGCCCTAGGATAACTGCAAGACAGACTTGCTAAATAAAACCCGTTCACTGAAGAAGGAGGAGTAAGATTGACAGAGGAGGCAGAGGGTCAGTGCTAGTGGTTAGTTCTTTTTACGTTCCTAGTGTTTTCTGGCGAGTGGTTTTGGGTAATGTCAATACAAAGTAGTTCTAAACCTAAAAAGAAAAGAGGATTATGGATGAGTCCTCTTGCTCAATTCAGCCTGCTTACTCCTCCCTGCCTCACATCAGGTGATCACAGAAACATTAGGTGAACTTCTCCTCACGGATTTCTTCATTACTACGATAATCCACACTGTGAGACCTTTCGTGGTGCATCTATGAAAAGAGTGAAACTCTCAACAGTTCTCAGGGTGAATCTTCAATGAGAAACTCTGGAGGAGATATTACAACTGATGGAACTGATGCCACAGAAGTAAAAAGGACCATAAGAGACCACTATGAACAATTATACACCAACAAATTACAACAAACTAGTGAATAAAACAGAAAAAAGCAGACTCACAGATACAGAGAACAAACTAGTGGTTACCAGTGGGGAGAGGGAAGGGGGCAGGGGCAATACAGGAGTAGGGGACCAAAAAAAGGGTTATTATGGGATTATATGAAACCATGTGTCTAAAACTTTTGAAAATTGTAAAGCACTATAGAATTTTAAAAAATCTTTCATTCAATTAAAAAAAAGTTAAAAAAACACAACACCATGACAAGTAAAAAAGAAAACCCGTTGTGTTTCTATAAACTAATAATGAACCATCCAAAAAGGAAGTTAAGAAAACAATCCCATTTACAATTGCATCAAAAAGAATAAAATACTTAGGAATAAACTTAACTAAGAAGGTGAAAGACTTGTATGCTAAAAACTACAAACTAGTGATGAAAGAAGTTAAAGAAAACACAATAGAAATACACCCTTCCAATCTTCATAGATTGGAAGACTTAATATTGTTAAAATGTCCATACTTCCCAAAGTCATCTACAGATTCAATGCAATTGCCATCAAAATCTCAATGGCACTTTTTTATAGGAAGAGAGAAAGCAAGCCTAAAATTCATACACCCACAACAGACCCTAAATAGCAAAAGCAATCGTGAGAAAGAAGAACATAGCTAGAGGAGTCACATTTCCTGATTTCAAAATATATTACAAAGCTACAGTAATTAAAACAGCATGGTACTGGCATAAAGCTAGACATGTAGATCAGTGGAAAGAATCAAGAACTCAAAAATAAACCCACATATATATGGCAAGTGATCTTCCACAAGGGTACCAAGAATACACAATGGGGAAAGGATAGTTTCTTTAACAAATGGATTGGAAAACTAGATATCCACATGCAAAAGAATGAAATTAGACAACTTATTTTACATCTTACACAAAAATCAACTGAAAATGAACTAAAGACTTACACTTAAGACTTGAAACTTAAAACTCCTAGAAGAAAACACAGGAGAAAACTCCTTGACAATGGTCTTGGCAATGATTTCCTGGATATAACACCAAAAGCACAGGCAACAAAAGCAAAAATAGGTAAGTGGGACTACATCAAACTCAAAAGTTTCTGCACAGCAAAGGAAACAAGCAACAGAATGAAAAGGCAACATACGGAATGGGAGAAAATATTTGCAAACCATTTACTCGATAAGGGGTTAATATCCAAAATATATAAGGAATCCCTACAACTCAATAGGAAAAACGCCAAATAACCAGATTTTTAAAATGGGCCAATGACTGGAACAGAAATTTCTTCAAAGAGGACATACAAATGGCCAACAGGTATATGAAAAGGTGCTCAACATCACTAATCCTCAGGGAAATGCAAATCAAAATCACAATAAGATATCACCTCATACCTGTTAGAATGGCTGTTATCAAAAAGCTAGAACTTATTCAGCTGAAGATCTGCTGTACAACGTTGTGCCTATAGTTAATGATACTCTACCGTGCACTTAAAAATTTAAGAGAGTAAATCACATGTTTAAGAGAGTAAATCACATGTTAACATGAAAAAAAAAATCCCATTATCCCTTTCCCTTGACTCGTTTTGATTAAAGAATCTATCCCATCGGGTTTTGGAGTTCTTGGCAGATGTGAAACTGCCCAATTGTGAGGATTCTGGGAAGCAAGTAGGCAAGGTCAGCAGAGAATACTGATGTCAGATGAGCAACACAACTTCCGCATTCCACTTTGTGTGTGAACTCCAACATCTTCGGAAGGCTTAGGGCCAGTTATGAGAGCCTTAAGGCACCATACATTCAGAAGGGAAAAGGGAGAAAGAGAAACAAGCTATGAGGCATTTCAACTTTGAATGAAAAAAAAAATCAAAAAGAAAAGTCAATGAAGAAGATAAGTCACGATGCATGTGGTAAAACCATCTTGAGGATCTTGTATAATCATCCCCTGACAGCTCTACACACAGCATTTCAGCTTGAAACTATGAACACCTGCTCATATTGTGACTTTGGGGCATTATTCAAAATTTACGTAAGTCGTTTTTTCAGGGCAAGTCAATTTATTTACCCAAGTGGAGATTTAAAAACCTGAGGGAGCCATCTGGTGGCTTGTGTGCCGACTAATTAAAATCCATCTCCTGGGCACAAGATTGCTGCCCTGTGCGTATTGTCATTGGAGCAAATGGCACAAGACAAACAAGAGCTGACAAAAAGCATTCTTATGCTGTATAAAAGCCAAATAGTGTAATTTAGACACAAACGAACTAAATTAAGGGTGGGTATGCTTAAGAGTAATTCTTGTATTATTTTCTCTACCTGCTCTGAAAAAGAAACCAAATAATGACTATGAAAAATAAAAAGCTGTGTTTTGAACTTTATTTCAAGATTGTATTTTCACACAGAGTAAGGAGACAATTAATTCAATAATTAAAAAACTAGAAATCAAACCAAAAAACAAATCAATGGCTTGCTGAAATGATGCACAGGTTTAATTAGCTTTACAGCTTGTTCTGACTTTGTAAGAGAAGCAGTAGTATAAGATGGGAAGATACAGGTCCCGCTCAGAAAAATTAAAAATTCAAGCCCTGAGCATCGTTAATAAAAATAATTTAGTATTTAATACACCCTTTCTTTCACATCTAGAATGTTATGGTTTCAGTGCAGTGTCTACCTCTTCAAATACTGGAAAATTCTTTCTCTGCAATACATTTTCTTTCATGTTGAAAAAAGCGTACATATTATGCTCATTAGGACGGAGAAAAGATGACTTCCAAATTTCAGATAATTGCCTTGACTAAGAGGTGGTTCTTCGATAACAATATACTTTATAAACTTTTCTTCTAAACCTTCCGTTACTTCAACTTGCCCAGCACCAAATAAGTTACTGGAAATGATTTTTTTTTTTTTTTTTTTTGCACGAGGAAGACCCAGTTCCTTACACAAAAGACAAATTACAGTGATTTCACTGGCAACTGTGAAGAAGAAGCAGTTAAGAGTTTCTCATTACTGTTCATTGTTAAAGTATAAACTGGCTGTAGAAATGTACCAGAAAGTTGGCATAAATGTTGAAAATCAAAATGTAATTTTTCAAATTACTTATAAAACCAATACAAAGGCTATTTAAAAAAAGATATCTCCTAACCGATAATTTAAACCAAATATATTAAAAGACTATGAAATATACATTGTCACTGGACTATTTCTAAATTAATAGCATTCTTTTTTTTCCTTGCTTAACATCTTTGTTTATTATTGTGGTTGTCTTGGATAAATTGAACACTTTCTGAGGTTCATAACTAGATATGTAAATTATATGCTTGCTAATTTAAAATACTTTAATTACATTAAATGTATGTTCCACATTTTATTGAACTGTTTTCTTTAAATCAGTTTTAACTCCAATTGTTATTGCCATGTGTCTTTATTTTCTATGGATATTAAATTGTATCCTGTTTTTATTTTTAATTCGTCTTCACCTTTGTGTTGTATTCAACATGAAACAGTTCAGTTTTTAAAACCCAAATGATTCCTTCACATTTAAATCAGAAATTCATTATTTTAAATGTAATGAAACACAGCCATTTTTGCTATAACACTTGCTTTGAAAATATGAACTTGTTCCAACATGACTGATATATCACAAAATTTCCCATTTGCATATACGCAATTTTGCCTGTGAGAAACACTCAGTCAGCTCTAAATCAAGGCAATTTTGCCCCCCAGAGGCCATATGGCAATGTCCAAAGACGCTTCTGCCATGACTTGGGCGGGGGTTGCTACTGGCATCTAGCGCGTAGAGGTTAAGGATACTGATGATTATCCTACAACGAGCAAGACAGCTCTCCCACCACAACACAGAATTATCCAGTACCAAATGTCAGTAGTGAAAAGCGTGAGGAACACTGCACTCAGTGAACGAAGAACTGAGCCGGGTAGGGATATGCAAAATGCACACAGGCACACCCTTCAAGCATCTACCAGCTACCTCGGATTTCCCTGTGTGATGAGTCCTTCTCATCCATGTCACGGTTACAGCTTTCCATCTGATTACAGATCATCCTTCTACCACGTCTCAGTAACTCACAAGCTCCAACCCTTCTTACACCCACTTCCACAAGCACATTTCAGGTCGCTTTTAGGGTAACTATTCTTAACCATTTAACTGTGCTGTCTCTAGCAGGTTCCCACCTTTTCTGTATAACATGTCACTGATGAACTTCGGGAGCGCCGCATGCATCACGCCACTTCTCCCATGAGCTCTGTGGTTTTTATTGTGTGATTTTTGCCTCGCACGGGGAGTCTTAGAAATACATACGATAGTATTATAGCAGAATGGAATGCACGTTTTTATTTCTGTGTTAAATACAGTTATTCTCCTCTCCTCTCTGATTAAATACCTTAATTGTAAAATGTTTTCAAAACATGCTCCCCTGGTCTAAAGAGATTTTAAAATGACTTCAAAACGATGATTTGTAAGCATATGTAAGGGCGCGAGAGAGGGGGTGTTACCCTCGTTCTACCACTACTTAGAACTTGAAAACAGATGCCTAGCACGTTGCCTGATACCTAGCAGGCATTCACTATTTATTGAATTTACTAAAATAAGCAAAATGCCTTCCGCTCTCCCTCCCCCACAAGATCTAAGTATAATCTGACAGAGGGTATAAACAACCCTAACATTCCTACATTTAACTTTTAAAAATACATTATACTCTCATATAACATACGGTGACATGGCCTTTTGCATGCGAAAGATAGATGCTCACACAATTAATTTCAGCTTTGCATTGCGGCCATGACTTCTAGCCAAAGTCAAGTTTGAGTTGAATCACTATGTTTGTCTACTATAGAACGGTGTTTCGTTGTTGGAGTAGCTTTGACACTTTCCTATTATTATTCACAAAAATAGATGTTAAATGATAAAATGCACCTGAAGCAACTAGTGATAAAAATGAAGATCTCACAACAGTAACACAGGTGAGATGAGACGAAGATGGTACCCGTTAAATGGAGCCAAAGTGGCCAACCGGCTGCTTATTGAACTCTAGCTTGTCCACTGTTTGGGTTTAGTTATGAAAGGAAACAACAAAAGTCAAAGAACTATATGGAACGCTAGTAATATAGCATCAGAAACTGTGACTAAAAGATTAGGTGTAATGAGGGATTTTGTATATTTTTATACACCTATTTATATAAATATTAATGTATTTTTAAATCTCCCTGGAATAGAAATATGTGCGTGTATGGATCAAGTTTTGCAAATAAGTACCATGTTTTGGGGAATACAGTATGTAAGAAGATAGAGGTTTGTTTGTATTAATACTCTAAAGAAGAAACACACCTGTGAGGGTGAGTGTGGAGTCAATCAGCACGGGACGTGTAAAGAAGAGCACGCAGTGCCTCCCAGCACTGTCAGGGGGGCACAGAGTCCTGGCCCACTGACCATGACCATGGACTGAGGCAGGTATGTACCTGCAATGGAGGTGAAGAGTTCAGACTATCCATCACAGCTTGATGGTGGCAACCATTAAAATAAGCCCATTCCCGCCTCTTGCTCTGATTCCAAGCAATCTCCTGATTAGAGTCTGCCTTTTCAGGTATTTTTGACTAAAGGGAAAGACTAGGAAGCTTAGCAAACATAAGCTCACTGGATAATTACACATTTCTTTATAAATTAATAAAATTGGCTTTCTCCCTGTTGATTAATGGGATTATGTTCTGACCAAAAGACCTACTCTCACTGTGTTGAGAAATCAGGGGAGGTCTAGATGTTGGATTGCAAGGCACTGATTCATCCAGGTAAATGCCACTCCTTGAGGGTCACCTATGTGTGCGGCTGACCTTCCCCGGATCTTCCTCAAGCCTAATGAGCATCTGCACCGGCATGAAGGTCAAGCACGGGGGTGGTCCAACCATCCTCTCTTCCATTCTCTCTACTCTGATTCCTACAAACATTGATCAAAGTCTACATTCCTTCCCTGGTTGTTTTTTTTTTTTTAAACCAACAAGATGCGTGTGTATCCGCTGTACCAACACAGAACATCCAGGCCTTAAATGTCATTGCTGTGAAAAGCCAGTTAGCAATGAGCACCCCTGGAATTCTTGAGAACAAAGTTAACCTAATGCTACACTTCAACCAACCTCTGGGTAAAAGACAATTAATTCATGGAAACCCCAAAGCCAAAACAAGACCCACAATAAACCTAAGGTGTATTCCACAAGTCTCCTACCATTTGATTTCCTAAAGGAGGCACCCACTTAACGGAAGCCCTAAGGAGAGCTGAGATAGGTTCAGTGCCTCCAGGAGTTTCAAAAGGATCTTTTCCGTACAGAAATGTATTTTGTCATGTGATTATGCTTTGCTCTTTCCACAGAGAGTGATCTCTGAAGCTCTTCAAAATGTCAGCTTGACAATGTAGCCTGCTGCTGCTAAGCTCCGTGCCCTTCCTCTCTACTTTAGTTTTCTCATCAGTAAAGGGTGTGTGTGTTTGTGTGTGTGTGTGTGTGTGTGTGTGTGTGTGCGTGCGCGCTCACATGCACGTGCATTGGATCTCTCTCCGTGGCACTTCCTGAGGCTGGCTATGAATGATATTTACGTGCATGTGTACCCTGTCCCCTGTGCCCTGTCTTCCACTTAACTCTAAATACGCTAGAAACAAGGGCTGCACCTTAACGTCCCTGAATCCGTCACAGTTACTGCTACACTGTGATGCTTCAACAAACGTCCGTTCCTATTGGCTCTGAGGATCCTCAGGTGAAGAAGAGAGGGATGTTCCTCAAGGTGCAACTAAACGCTGGCTGTTGAACTTCCCGGTGACATTCTTAAAAGTATCTTCTTACATCTGCTGTGTCTCCTGTTCGTGGCACGATAGCACATGCCCAAAAGATAGGTACTGACAAGATGCATAAATCAGCGAATAAACCCTACTTTGCCCCTAGAAAGTAAATGTAAATGAAGCTAAAGGAACAGCAGCTGATGTGTGGCCGAGTATATGAGAAACGTGATCAGATAGCATGGTGCACAGAATATTTCAAATCAGGTCTGTCCAAGAAAGATGTGTCACCTTTAAGGGAAGTATACATTTCCCCCCAGTTTAATTGAGAAATAATTGCATACATCACTGTGTAAGTTTAAGGTGTACAGCATGATGGTCTGACTTACAGATACTGTGAAATGATTACCATAAAAGGTTTAGCTAACATCATTTTCTCATAGATATATAAAAAAATAGAAAATAAAGAGGAAATGGAAAAATGCTTGGAAACATACAGCTTATCAAGACTGAATCAGGAAGAAGATAGAAATCTGAATCTGAAAAGACCAATTACTAGTGAGGAGATGGCATCAGTAATCAAAAACCTCCCAATGAAGAAAAACCCAGGACCAGATGGCTTCTCTGGTGAATTTTACCTAACATTTGAAGAAGAAGTAACACCAATTCTTCTCAAATTATTCCCAAAAATGAAAGAGGAGGGATTACTCCCAAGCTCATTTTACATGGCCAGTGTTATCCTGATACCAAAACCAGATACTAGGAAAGAAAACTACAGGCCAATATCCCTGATAAATATAGATGCAAAAATTCTCAATAAAACACTAGCAAACCAAATTCAACAGTACATTAAAAGGATCATTCGGGCTTCCCTGGTGGCGCAGTGGTTGAGAGTCCGCCTGCCGATGTAGGGGACACGGGTTCGTGCCCCGGTCCAGGAAGATCCCACATGCCACGGAGCGGCTGGGCCCGAGAGCCATGGCTGCTGAGCCTGCGCGTCCGGAGCCTGTGCTCCGCAACGGGAGAAGCCACAACAGTGAGAGGCCCGCGTATCGCAAAAAAATAAAAGGATCATTCACCATGATCAAGAGGGATTTATCTCTGGGATGAAAGGATGGTTCAGTATCTGCAAAGCAATCGAATTAGGAAAACTAATATTTTACAAGGACGCCAAGAATATTCAATGGAGAAAAGGCAGTCTCTTCAATAAATGGTGCTGGGATTATTGGATACCCATATGTAAAAGAAAGAAACTGGACCCATATCTTATGCCACTCACAAAAATTAACTTGAAGTGGACTGAGGCCTGGTAGTGGCTTTGCTCTGGGAGCCATCAGTCTGCCTGCCTACCTCTTAGCTTGAATGTCGCTGAGGCACACAGCTTCCGGAAGTTGTCACCAGCATGTTTTTTTTTTATCAGATGGGGCTGGAAGGCACCCTCCACAGCAGTGGGGCTGTGGCTCCACACCTTGCCTGGGCATGGGCAAACCGGGCTCTGGGGCCAGCAGAACTCCTCATATGAGGACCCCAATCAGGCAGATCTTTACCGTCCAGTTTTCCTGGTCTGAGCGTGCCCCGACTTGGTTCTGCTGGTTAGGACTACTACCTGGGCTCTGCAGGTAGGAACTCCGTTTCCAAGATTCAAGTGCCTGGTGTTGCAAACCCCTCCCCGCTTCTCTGTCACGGTCACATTCCCAGGGGTTGAGCCCCACAGATTCCCCTGTGATCCCCATTGTGTGAGATCAGAATAGGGGCTCCCACAAAGCGACCCCCCATGCTGGGGGAGACTAGATGTCTCCCCGGGTTCTCTTTTCCTACTGGAGGAACCAGAGGCTCAGGTCAGACCTCTCTGGCATGGGGAGGGGCAGTGTGGTCAGCGTGTAGCTTCTCCTCTTACCCTTCCAGTGCAATCTGTCTTGGTCTCTGTGATGCAGGGGGTGTTTCAGCCTCACCCCTGTGTTCTACAATTCTCTCAGTAGTGTCCTGTTCTTGAATAGATGTTAGCTGTTCTTGTGAAGGGAGTGAAATGACCTATGTCGCCATCTTGGCGACATCTTATTTATACTTCCCGAGATACTCTTGCGAAGTATAAACAGAAGAATTCTGGCAGAACTTTATTCTGGACCAACTCGCTTTTCATGGCATCTGGAAAAACTAATGTTTGCTAATCTTCATTGTCGAAGTTCTCTTAATTCTAGACTAGCAGTGCTGTTTCTGCAGGAACAGATGGGTGGGTGCAGGTGGGCCACATATTTAGATCTGCTGGAGAGGACAGACATCAAATGGTGTGACAACTGTGGGTCAAGGCCAGGATGTCTTTCCCTGCCTCCTACGGACAGAGTTTGCAGGGGCATTCACTTTGTCTTATCAAGACAAACAATATTTGTGCTGCATTGCTTTTTATTTGAAAATCAGTCAGCAGCAGCATTCAGCAGGAAGTGCTCTGGGGGACAATTTTAGGGTCTCCACACTCTAAAAATGAAAAAAATTAAGTAAATAAAAATATAAACTTTTGGAGTTCTGAGAACTCCAAAAGGTAGGAATGAAGGGAATTTGTCAGAACTCTTGCAAGGATGCATTCTCATGCATATTCACAAGCGATCCTGATGAGTTCTTTGCTATTTATCCTGTGGGACGACCTCCCTTTTACTTTTCCTGTCTTTCCTGCCAAGCAAGGTTTGGATGCTTCTCGCTGTGTGTGTTTCTCCCTCAGCCCTGCAGGTGGTGCCTCTGCTCCAGGGCGCTCCGGCTGCCCTGCTAGAAATAGATCCAGTTTCTTCAGAAGCAAGTACTCTCCACGTCACCTTATGTAACTAAAACGGGTAGTTTTCTATTTTGCTTTTAGCCAGAAACCAACTGTTCCTGGAATCACAGGGCCATTAGATTTTATAAAACTGAAATGAATACAAAGAGGCAGAGAATAAAAAAGAGAACAGGCTTTCATGATCGGGAGTTCTAGCCAACAGTTTATGTGGGAGACGGATTTTGATTTCAGGATGAATCAGACAAGCAATACATACAAAAGCATGGTCTACCAAACACAAATCCATCTTCTGGTCTCAACAAATTGATGGAAATTCCAACTATGATGGATCAAACGTCCATCAAACACAACACGGATTTGTGTAACTTTTTGTGTGCCGGGTGTGCTGACGGCTGCCTTGGTGTACCCTTGCGGGGGACACATCCCTGAGAGGGCTCTGTTCTTCCCGCGTTTCTCTGTTGTACTAGTGGTGTGTTGTGTGACTGTCAGTATTTGCTTTAGTGGAATTTGGCATCATTCTTCACAAAATCTCCCTCTGCCTGGGTCCCGACTCCCAAAGTATTGTGTTTTCACTGGCTGAGGTCGGACAGTGTTCCAGGCAGCTGTAGGTGGGTTCGTCCAAGCATGGTGGCCACACACGAGTCCAGCCTCCAGTCCACAACTTGCAGGACCTGAGTCCTAAAAAAAGCCTGTGCCCCTGGTCTTTCCAGTCATCATCCAGAATGCTAACAACTTTCATGTAAAAACCAAAAGCTGTCACACTGCATCAGAAGTATTGCTTTGTTGTCTGTCTCCACTAAACTGCGGGCTCTTTATTTTTCATCCACAGCGAGTATAGGTCCTAGTCCATAACAGGTGCTCAATAAACATGAATGATATACAGTGGAGAAAAGACAGCCTCTTCAATAAGTGGTGCTGGGGAAACTGGACAGCTCCATGTAAAAGAATGAAATTAGAACACTCCCTAACACCATACACAAAAATAAACTCAAAATGGATTAAAGACCTAAATGTAAGGCCAGACACTAGAAAACTCTTAGAGGAAAACATAGGCAGAACACTCTATGACATAAATCACAGCAAGATCCTTTATGACCCACCTCCTAGAGAAATGGAAATAAAAACAAAAATAAACAAGTGGGACCTAATGAAACTTAAAACCTTTTGCACAGCAAAGGAAACCATAAGCAAGACCAAAAGACAACCCTCAGAATGGCAGAAAATATTTGCAAATGAAGCAACTGACAAAGGATTAATCTCCAAAATTTACAAGCAGCTCATGCAGCTCAAAATCAAAAAAACAAACAACCCAATCCAAAAATGGGCAGAAGACCTAAATAGACATTTCTCCAAAGAAGATATACAGAGTGCCAACAAACACATGAAAGGATGCTCAACATCACTAATCATTAGAGAAATGCAAATCAAAACTACAATGAGATATCATCTCACACCGGTCAGAATGGCCATCACCAAAAAATCTACAAACAACAAATGCTGGAGAGGGTGTGGAGAAAAGGGAACCCTCTTGCACTGCTGGTGGGACTGTAAATTGATACAGCCACTATGGAGAACAGGATGGAGGTTCCTTAAAAAACTACAAATAGAACTACGATATGACCCAGCAATCCCACTACTGGGCATATACCCTGAGAAAACCATAATTCAAAAGGAGTCATGTACCACAATGTTCACTGCAGCTCTATTTACAATAGCCAGGACATGGAAGCAACCTAAGTGTCCATCATCGGATGAATGGATAAAGAAGATGTGGCACATATATACAATAGAATATTACTCAGTCATAAAAAGAAACGAAATTGAGTTATTTGTAGTGAGGTGGATGGACCTAGAGTCTGTCATACAGAGTGAAGTAAGTCAGAAAGAGAAAAAGAAATACTGTATGCTAACACATATATATGGAATCTAAAAAAAAAAAAAAAAAAAAGGTCATGAAGAACCTAGGGGCAAGATGGGAATAAAGACACAGACCTACTAGAGAATGGACTTGAGGATATGGGGAGGGGGAAGGGTAAGCTGTGACAAAGTGAGAGAGTGGCATGGACATATATACACTACCAAACGTAAGATAGATAGCTGGTGGGAAGCAGCCGCATAGCACAGGGAGATCAGCTCGGTGCTTTGTGACCACCTAGAGGGGTGGGAGAGGGAGGGTGGGAGGGAGGGAGACGCAAGAGGGAAGAGACATGGGAACATATGTATATGTATAACTGATTCACTTTTTTATAAAGTAAAAACTAACACACCATTGTAAAGCAATTATACTCCAATAAAGTTGTTAAAAAATAAATAAATAAAATAAAATAAAGTACAGTCTTAAAAAAAAAACATGAATGAAATGAATGGCAGGGTACAGCCCAACTACAGAAAATTGTCAATAGATTGTCCAAAGTATTCTGGTGGAGGAGGCATAACACTGTTATTTATAAACCAATGTCATCTCATCTGCACCCACCTACTGTACCTGTTTACAGAGATGTAACTTGGGTTCTAAGTGGGGAAACATGACAATAGATAATATATCTTTGAAAAATTATGTGACAGATACTGTGTTAAGCACTTATATAGTATCTCATTTAATGCTCACAACAATCTGTGAGATAAATATTGTTATTACATATTAAAGAGAAGAAACTGAGGCACAGAGAAGGTAGGTGATTTGCTCAAGGTCACACAGTAAGCTGCAGAGTCAGGGTACAAACACATGCAGTCTGACTCGAGAGCTGGTTCTCTGAATCATCACACTGTCCCGCCTCCCTTTGCTGTGTTGTGTCTCCGATTCTCTTAATGGAAAGCCTAAAGCAGCCACCACACTAACATCAGTGACCTCTTGCTTGAAGGTGGGTGATGGGGGGAGGTAGGCCTTATTCAACCTTCTCAGTAGCTGATCATCGTGCAGTTCCTACACATACATCATCATCCACTAAGGGGAGTTTCTAGCCCCTTAGCTCAGAATTTCTGTCGTTCTTGGAATTTTCAAGTGCTTCTTGCAGATCCCATTCTCTAATTCGGAGGAATGAAATTACCTAATGAAATTATGATGTCTAGCTCCACTGGGACAAACAAAGCCCTAAATTGTACAATGGCTCCAAGGCAGTAGACATTCATTTCTTGTGCACACAAGTTCACGATCACTGCTGTCCTCCTAGGAGTGACTCCTGGACCCCAGATCCTTCCTTCTGGTCATTCCACCTTCTCCAAGAGGAAGGGTGTGCATCTCCTTCCATCTAGCGACAGGAGAAACAGCACAAAGAGTTTTGCATGGAGGTTCTGATGGGCCAGGCCTGGAAGAGCACATATCACTTCTGCTCACGTTCCATGGGGCAGAACGTAGTCATGGGGCTGAATCCAACTGCAGGATGAACTAGGAACTCAATCGAGCCCTGCGCCCAGGAGGGAAAGGAAATGGGTTTGATCTACAGCTAGGCAGCTTCTGCCACACAGGCTAATCTTAGAATTAACAGAAGATGAAAACAATAAAATTTCAAACCCCTTCATTATTTCAGTATATCGTGTATACTTTTCTTCTTTCTTTCTTTTAAAAGAGACAACCATGACGTTGGAACTTTCAGGCTCTCCATTTTGTGTAAATAGATCACCATCCCTCTCCAAACGGGATACACGCAATCCATGAGGGGCTTATACAAAATAAAACAAAGCAAGAACTTGGACCTTCTCAATTTCTAAGGTGTTTTCATCCCCAAGGAGATCACTGCTCATGTCCTTCCACTGCTTACAGGTTATGGCCATGCGGGCAGGAGGATGCTGCACCCAGCAATGACTGACGTCTGCTTCTGCATAACCATTATAAGGGACAGAACCAGGATTTCATGCCGTCCTCTGATGAGAACGTAACCACAAGTGACAGATGGCACAGAGGCAAAGTGCTGGTGGTGGCAGAAATCACAAAAAGATGAACGTATTCTGCGGAAGCAGGGATGCAGGACTGGCGCCCACCCACTGGGCTCCTTGCTAGGCCCTCTCTCGACCCCAGGCTCCTGGCGTATCTTAGGACTCTGGGGGGCAAATTTGAAAACTACTGTTTAGAAAGCCACATCACCTGCTGTAAAGAGCTATGGAGGGACCGATAAAAAAAATCTATGCTAGTAACCCAGGAGTCAGTATTCCCACATCTACCTCTACAGCTGTGTTTTCCTAGTTAATAGCAACTATGTGACATTGAGGAGCCCCCCCTTTTTTCTTTATAAATTTATTTATTTTGTTTATTTATTTTTGGCTGCATTGGGTCTTGGTTGCTGCGTGTGGGCTTTCTCTAGTTGCGGCGAGCGGGGGCTACTCTTCATTGTGGTGTGTGGGCTTCTCATTGCGGTGGCTTCTCTTATTGTGGAGCATGGGCTCTAGGTGTGTGGGCTTCAGTAGTTGTGGCTCGCAGGCTCAGTAGTTGTGGCTCACAGGCTCAGTAGTTGTGGCTCGCAGGCTCTGAAGCGCAGGCTCAGTAGTTGTGGCGCACAGGCTTAGTTGCTCCATGGCAATGTGGGATCTTCCCGGACCAGGGCTCGAACCCGTGTCCCCTGCATTGGCAGGAGGATTCTTAACCACTGCGTCGCCAGGGAAGTCCAAGGAGCCCCCTTTTTTAAAGATAAACACTAGCTGAATAGAAAATGATTGATGGCTCTGTCTGGTCCTGTAAGCAGATCACCTTTCTATGCAACACGGGAGTCTTCTCAGGGCTTAGGCTCAGAGAAGCTCACAAGCCTTTGGACCAACCACCAGACACCAACTCCTATGTCACTTTCCACTGCAAAAAAATGGGTATCTTGCTGCCTCTGCCAGAAACCCTGAGATTACGATTATACCTTTGCTCCTGCCCCCATCCCTTTCTAACTGACCAAATAAACTAATTAATTATGTAGGATTCCAATTGAGCCCATGTCTAAAATTGGATATACAGTGACTGGTAATGTAAGGCAGCAAAGAAACGGGACTAAGGCATTTCAATTATTTGTAAGCCTCTGTGATGAGTTAGCACCTTAAAGGATTTATCTTTTAGAGGATGTCCATATTCTAATCCAGAAGACAGAATGTCATTGCACTAATCTGTTTCTATTTCCCCCCCCCTTTCAGGTTATAAGGATAATGATGCAATCATGCTCTCTTTTTTTAATCCTCAGCACCTCTCCTGGTGGTTGGCAGAGGTATTTAACAAAGAGTTGGGGAAGCAAGATGAAAATAAGGAATGAATGAACCTAAGTAGGAAGAGGGGGGAGGGGGGAGGGGGGAGAGAGGAGGCTCTTTTGTAATACAATCTGAAATACTCTTTAAAGGCTTGTTGGATTTTCGCAAGAAGATACAAAATCAGATGAGCAGATACCCCTTTGCCCTTGACCCATGGATAAAATGAAAGTGAACCCAAGCCCTACAGACAGTAGCTTCCCCAGGCCTGGTTTAATGGCTTAAGTCCTTGATTAAGAACCAAGAGATGGGGATTGGAATTTGTCTTCTTTGCTAAATAGCTCAAAAGTTCTAGGCTCTGAATAGTGTACATCTCTTCTGGGCCTCATTTTCAACATTTTAAAATGAGAATGGGACTTCCTGGTCTTTCTCCCAGAGAGGAGGTGGGAAGTCAGGGCAGGGGCAGGCTGTCAACAGGCTACAGGATAAAAAAAGGGTAAACTAATTGGGAAAATGAAAGGACTCTACAAATGCAAAGTACTGCTGATGCAAATTCAAAATTTAACAGACATCGCCTATGACATTTTCATTTGCAATTTGCAAAATGCATTACTTTGGGTGTTCCAAGTTTTACTAAACCAAATAATATAGGTGTCTGCGTTTGCATTTGGAATGATACCTCAAAAAGACAACCAAAACCACTGATGTCCCTGAAATAGGGGCTGATAGTTTCACGGATGGGGAAACAAAGGCAACAAGTTACTAAGACCGTTTGGCTAGCCTCACAAATGATCAAGTGAACAGAGCCAGAAAATAATGACAATCTCAGCCACTGTGGGAGCAGTACCCATCAGACAGCATTCTTTTTCCCACTGGGTAATGAGGAGAAATCATCTGTGTACCCAAAATGATTAATTAATGAGCAGACTCAGAAAAGACCACAGTGTGTCAGCCAGCTCTTATCTTATGCCTGAGTCGGTCAGAGGAGCTTCCCTTAATTCTTCTCGACAGACTCTCAATGCTTTTGTTTTATTTTTTGGAGGTGCCCTGAGTGGTCTCTGTGTAAGTATGACAGGCTTAAAAACAAAAACAAATTCCAAAAAAATGTAAATATGACACGACATTGTAAATCAACTAAATTTCAATTAAAAAATTTTTTTAAATGTAAATATGGTCAACTGTTCTTATAACAAGAAATTCTGGGCATCTAGTCCACTTTCTTATATTCCTTTTCTACTGGCTTCCTATCAAAAGTAACCTTTCCTTCAAAATGTCCCAACTGCTGGCTATGCCTAAAGCCTACAAGCTACTAAAAAATTAAAAATTAAATTCAACTAAACAAAGTGGCAAAACTCAACAGAAATATTTTCAAGCTGATTGAATCACAAATTCGTCTAATGCCCTCCCCCAAGGTACTGGGTAAATAGATGTTTTCATGGACGCTGCTACAGGGAGGAAACGGGATCACTCAATTGTACAGCCACTGAAGAAGACGCTTGCTGTTTCTGAGTTAGCAGACTCTGAGCTCTGGGCTCCAAGCCTCCGTGCTAGATATTTTTATCCCCGTAAGATTTAAGAATGCAGTCAGTTCTTTCTATGCCTCATATTTTCACTTTCCCTCCACTGACTCTTAATTGCACTGCAAAGTCTTCTTTTTAGTTTGGTCGTTTCCACAATGGCCCAGGGGTGGCGAGAGCTGGTCCCTTCCGAGCCCACATCTCCCTTTACCAAGAAAAAACAAACCAGAAAAAACCCTCCGGCAATGGCCTTAGCACTCTCCCCACACTTTCTCAGCCACGATGTAGTCCATCTTTACAAACCCTCCATGTCTTTTTTTTTAAAAAAACTTTCCATTTATATCACTGTGGAGGCCTTCCCTGGGCCTCACCATCAGGTTCTCACCCGCCCCCAGACAGGGTGACTCACCCGGGAGAAAGGTCTGGGGTGGGAGGCGGGGCTGGGTGGCTACCCACCCCAAAGAGCCCTCCCCACACTACAACTCAAGCCCCAGAGAGTCAGGGTCCCTCTCTTGGCCTTGCCGCCAACTGGGACACTGCTAAGAGGTGGTACCTCCTCGCCCACAGGTTCACATCTAAGGTCAGGCACGCTTCCAGAAGCCATCTTAGCAGTGTCTCGGGAACCCTCTGGGCTTCAGGCCTCTCAGGCTCCTTCCTTCTGGTTTTCAAATCTCTTTTAAGGACATGCAGACCTGGATTTGGATCGCCGTTCAGTTCAAACCTGCGGGGTTCCCGTGAGTTAAGCATCACCCCGCAGAACCCTCGAGTTAGACACCTGTGTCAGTGAATTACATCTCAGGCCCCAAAGCACCTGTCTCTGCCGCTTCCACTCCTACCTGACCTTACCTGTCATTTTATTCTGCCTCGTACACAGGAGACCATCAGTATTTGCTCGCTTGAGGGCCCAGATGTTCGATTCTACACTGCGAGGCACTTGCGCTTCTGTTCCGTCTTTTCATTCTCACAACAGTTGAGCGAGGCCGGGCAGGTGCTCGCCAATTTTACAGAGTCGCAACCTCTGCCCAGAAGCCCTGTAATTTGCTCAAAGGGCCTCAGCTAGTAAAAAGTAGATTTTTTGGACTGTAATATTTTGAACTAATTTCAGGACACAAGCTGTCACTCACCGTCTGCCTGTGGGTGTTCAATTTGCTTCACGACTTAAGGGGGGCTGCTGCGGTGAGGAATTCCATCTAAGAATTTCACAGAATCCGCGGGCCATGAGCCAAGGACTTCTCCCCAGGGAGTTCACCAGCCTACCCCACAATCAGCATCTCAACTGGACATCAAGACCCAACTCACTTCAGTTTTACAACACAGGGTGTTTTGAAGGAATGTGCATCTGTGTGTAGTTGTATAGAGAATGTACTTGTCTCACATATGTCCCAAAAATCAAATATCTGTGTGTGGGGATTTAACACTGCATGAGAAACTCCCACAGGAATGGAGAGGGATGGGGGGAAATTAACTCTGGAGTATGGAGTGTGGATTCCAGCTCAGCTTCTTATTGGGTGACCTGAGGACCTCCGGACCCTAACATATAGTTGGGGTCATTTAAAGTAAGCTCCAGTGCATCATAGAAGATGTCCATATTCAATCCCCAATAATATCCCAAATTAGTCAAATCAGACGCAGACTCACAATATTACAAAAATAAGAAGGAATGAGCAGCCCATCTGCCTGCAAGGCTGTTTTGATTATACTGTCTTGGGAGTTAATAGCTGTAAAATGATGGAGGAAATCGATGTCACTGAAGAAAATAGAGATACGCAAATTGTTTAAACGAGAGGCAAAGGAAACGATCACCAACTCTTTTGCTGAGGTGATCTAAAGCCTTCAGAGAAACACGGAACAAAAGTGTATGACAGAGTTTAACACAAAACTGACTGCATTTATGCTACCTTGATCAGAGTTTTATTATTCTAAGTTGACATCCAACTGGGATCAGGAATCAGGCAGAAGAGAAGGGAAGTAAACATACAGAGTATCTCTCATCCTTCTTATGCTTTTCTGACGGCCAGATTGAGTTAAATTGCTTCGTCCTACGCCTCACTTCCCTACCACCAGCACCTCCCAAAGTCAGTATCAACAACAGCAACAGAGCGTGTAAATGCATCCATACAGCCCTGGGACTTGAAGGACCTCCAGGCTCACACTGGGGGAGCAATGCCAGCTTGCATCACAGGTGGCAGCATGCAGACTGCACAGATGTGGAACTTTGGGTGGGTTATTAAAACCACAGTTAAAGGGACTTAACTATTTGTGCTACACTGAAATTGCCTCTCTTGTACAGACCTAATCTGAATTTTACAGAGAACAGGCTAAACTAACTACAATGTGTGCCCAACCATCGCAGTGACCATGTCACCTTGTAATTCCTAGTCAAAGACTAACATAGGATCATATATGGGGTGAGAGATGCGGGAAGAGGAAAACGGTTTACAGAGCATCTCCTATACCTCAGACTACCTGCTAAGCAGACATAAATCCTTAGGAGTCCTCATAAGAAATGGCATGAAGAGAGTCTTTTCGTGGCTGATTTTACAGCTAAGGAAGCAGGCCCAAAGGGGCTCCAGATCTGGACTTGGAAGGCAGGTCTGCAAGAACCCCTGTGCTTTCTGAAATGCCTTGCTTCCTTAGAGCACTTACCTGTGCCCATCAGACTCGAAGAACAGGGAATCCACGAGAGGTTAGACGCAGGAAACCATAATTTTGAATAAACGGTATTGACCTTTGTCCTCTGTGTTCTGGAATTCCCGCATCTGGCCATCTCTTCCCCATCTCGCGTCTGCTGTGTAAGATGCCAGCAAACACTTCCTGTCTTCCTCTGAAGGCTTTGCCATTTTCTCTGCTACCCATGACCCATCTCTCGTCCCCTTTTTAATAAACACTTTATTTATTTTTTAGAAACTATTTTATTTATTTATTTGGCTGTGCCGGGTCTTAGTTGCGACACGTGGGATCTTTGTTGCGGCATGCGGGATCTAGTTACCTGACAAGGGATCGAGCCCGGGCCGCCTGCACTGGGAGTGCAGAATCTTAACCGCTGGACCACCAGGAAAGTCCCAATAAACACCTTAAATTCTTGTTGGGCAGAGGATACAAGATGTCTAATCCTGCAGAGCAAAGGGAAACATCCACAAAATAAAATGACAACCTACGGAATGGGAGAAAATATTTGCAAATTATGCAACCGACAAGGGCTTAATTTCCAAAATATACAAACAGTTCATATAACTCAACACCAAAAAACCAAACAACCCAATCAAAAAAATGGGCAGAAGACCTAAATAGCCATTTCTCCAAAGAAGACATACAGATGGCCAACAGGCACATGAAAAGACACTCAACATCACTAATTTTTAGAGAAATGCAAATCAAAACCACAACGACGTATCACCTCACACCAGTCAGAATGGCCACCATCAAAAAGTCTACACATAATAAATGCTGGAGAGGGTGTGAGTAAAAGGGAGCCCTCCTACACTGTTCGTAGGAATGTAAATTGGTACAGCCACTATGGAGAACAGTATGGAGGTTCCTTAGAAAACTAAAAGTAGAGTTACTGTATGATTCTGCAATCCCACTCCTGAGCATATATTCCAAAAAGATGAAAACCCCAATTTGAAAACATACATGCACTTCAATGTTCATAGCAGCATTATTTAGAATAGCCAAGACATGGAAACAACCCAAGTGCTCATCAACATATGATTGGTTTAAGAAGATGTGATATATATATCTTTTAAAATCAATCATATATATGTATACACACACACACACAACAGAGTATTACTCAGCCATAAAAAAGAATAAAATAGTGCCATTTGCAGCAACATGGATGGGCCTAGAGAATAACATACTAAGTAAAGTAAGTCAGGCAGAGAAAGACAAATATTACGTGATATCACTTACTTGTGGAATCTAAAAAATGATATGAATGAATCTATATACAAAACAGAAATAGACTTACAGACATAGTAAACAAAGTTATGGTTACCAAAGAGGGAAGGGGAAGGATAAATTAGGAGTATGGAATGAACAGATACAAACTACTATACGTAAAATAGATACGCAACAAGGATTTACTGTATAGCACAGGGAACTATGTTCAATATCTTGTAATAACCTATAATGTAAAGTAATGTGAAAAAAAATATATAAAAAACTGAATCTCACCTGAAACTGACACAATATTGTAAATCAACTATATTTCAATTCTTAAAAAGAGATGCCAAATTGGATTTGTAAGGGAGGACTCATAATCAGAATTATACAGATCCAATTCTACCCTAACCAAAACAACCAAACTAACAAAAACCACCCAAAAACCTCTGTTAATAGAATTAAAACAAAACACGTTATTATAATCCTGCTTTCTTATACACGAAAGCTACAGTGAAACCTTATTTAACCAGATCTCCCCTAACTGGTACTCTGAATAACTACAATTTTTTTTTCTAAATTCAATTTTTAAGAGAATGAAGCAATTGATACTCAAAACACATCAAGTGCTGACTAAAGAAAACAAATACCAGGCTATGTTCTGGAGTCTGGCTGTCCCCGACCCACCCCTCTAAAACTTCTATCTTTCTGCAGCTGGAGAAGTCTTATTTGCCTGTCAAATTTTAATTCCAAGATTTTGTGATGGGTAATGTCTTCCCAAACTACATGGTCAGTCCTTCCTCTGTTAACATCCCAGATTTTATACACACCTCTCTCTATTCTAGCACTTACCATCCTGAATGGCTGTTGTGTGTCTACACATCTGTTTCTGCCTCTGGACCAAGGGGCAAGGCCATCCTCTTCGGGTTCCCCAAACACAGTGCACAGCAGGTGCTCAAAAATTGCTTGCATTCAAAAATAAATAAGAAAATGCACGAAAAATAGCTGCTTCCCATCTTCTCTATCCATATCTACATTGCTGCACTGTGGTTCTTTATGTCAGAATGACGATGCTGTAATTTCCTAAATCGATAAAGATGAAATGATTTTCGTATAACTTACTGCTAAATAAGGATGCTTAAGTATTACAATGCATCTCATAAAGATGTTCGACTACTGATGAAATCAGGAGTTTCTCGTTAACACTACTTTTGGTTAATCTGACCAATTAATAAAAGCATTCTCATCCTGGAGGCACTCCAGCTAAAAAACTGCTATTCTTAGAGCAGCACAGACCCTACACCATGTTTGGATGAGACTAAAAGAAAGTATGTCTCAACCCTTGGCAAGAGAAATGAACAACTGAATTCTGGCCTAAGTCCTTGTTACAACGAAGACCTTCATTCCTGGTTTCATTTACCTTGAACAGAGGCAGCTGTCAAATGGAAATGGCCAGCCATAGTCACAGTCAAAGACCAGACGGTCTTCCTAAACCAGCCTATGTTATAACACACACACGTTCATGTAAATAAAACAAAAGTTGCATAAAACAATAGTTTCTTATTCTTACCTACATATGGTAACTATCATTTTCTAGTCTGTCGTTTTCTTTTTGTAAAGCCAGTTACAATCCACCAAACTGAATTCAAGATCAGATGGTGGGTCAAGACCCGAGTATGAAGAAATCTAATCTATAGTCAAAACCCACCAGTTAAGCAGCGCACAAGTCAGCAGCCCTAGTTTATCCCTGATCCCTACTGATCACAAAGGATGGTATAGAGGAGACAGCATACTCAGTGCCTCTAAATTCTGATTACGTCTAACGGTTTTCACCAAGTCTTATTTCACACTTCTAGAACCAATATTACTACCAACACCACCACTGCAAGGGGATAATTTACTGGAACTAGAAGAAAAATAAGTGATATTTAACTCATGTTATAAATATACACTAAAAGTAGACCTTCCACGGGAGATGTATTAAAATGAATACCATCAAATATTTAAAGGAATTATACAAACAATGCTTGTCACCTGACAAACTTCACATCCTACCCCGCCTCCTACCCACAAAGTTTTACAGAATCCATTGTATTCCCAGCTGCCATTTTGTCAATTGTCAATCACCCAGAACATGTACTTCACTTGAATTTCCACTCTTGATGACTCATTTCTGGGGAAATATCTCTTCTTTTTGAGTTACCACCTGAGGTAAAGAAAATAAGAGACTCTTGAAAATGTGACATCTTTTGGGAAGTCTGGCTATGTGGACAAAGGTCTCAACTCAAAACTCCAAGGGCAGGTTACAGGGTCTGAGGACCCACATTTTTCATTTGCCCCTAGACATTTTCACTCAGTGTTTCATACAAAACGAAGATAATGCTATAATTGGTATAATTAACTCATGTTTCTATTCCAGCAGCGGTGGGTGACTGCTAACTGTAATCAGCTACATTGATAGCATTTACTGATAACAGCAAGGGGCTTTATATAAATAATGTTCTATTTTTAAACCTTGCCCTAATGCAGCTGCTTCTTAAAATTATATTTAAAAGGTTAAAAAGGAGGATGAATATAGCACAGCTCTGGGCATACCTGGGCAATAAGAGTTCATTAATATCACTAATGGGAGGGGCAGTTGTATCCCTTATCATCCCACACACATCTACACACACACACACTCACACACACACACACACACACACAAGGTTACACTCACACACACACACACTCTTCAAAACAGCCAGGAAATAAGTCAGAGAACAACACTGGTCTATTTTTGGCTCACCAATAAGAATGAATCAAGTATCAAACCTTGGAAGATTCATCTATGGAATTTATACCTTTGAATAAATATGAGAGTTTACTTTTTGACAGCATTTCACTTTTTTTTTAACATCTTGATTGGGGTATAATTGCTTTACAATGGTGTGTTAGTTTCTGCTGTATAACGAAGTGAATCAGCTCTACATATACTATTGAACTCAGTTGTCTCACAAGGTATCTGGGCAATGGAGGGAAGACAGCTGTTTGTCATTTCCAGGTGGCTGCTATGCAGGCACCTTTCCTCACAGGGACTTGAGTCACCAGGAGACAAGAGCACTGCAGGACTTGACTCCCACAGCCCGTGGGCCTGGTGGCTTCCACACAGGCTGTCCTGAGCCCTGCCAGTGGGACCCCTGGAGCCTTCTGCCACTTCTGCATATAAAACAGCAACTCCAGCAACGGCAGAATCTTTGCCTACGAGAAACCCTGGGCCCCAGCCAGGCTCCCAACTGGATATCACCAGAATGAGAGAGAAGTTTCTGTCATAAGCCCTTAAGTCCTGGGATGTATCTGCTCTAGCAGGAAAGAACTCTAGATTTCCTTTCTAGGAGCAGGTGAGTATTACACCATGTGTTTGGAGAAAAATAAAACAGCCTAAATTTATACCAGGCTCCTCCAGTGAATACTAGCAAATGACCTGGAGTTCGTGGGAAGGTGGATATTTAAGAAACATTTCCAGATGTTTATCACAGAGATGTCACTTTAAGAAACCACATTACCTTGAACAAATTGACCTGGCACAGAGGAGGCAATCTAGCCCTCTGTTCTCCTCCTCAGCCCCGGCCCAGCTGATTGGAAGAATTCTGAAGTCTGTTTAGGAGTGTACTTAAAACCACGGAAATGATGACAATTAATTGCAATTAATTAACCAATTAAAATCTTTGTAATCTTTGCAGGTGTTTCGTTTTTTGCAGATTGCTTTAGATTATAATCCCAGGGAATAAACCACTGGAAGTGAAGGTTCATTGGAAACTAAAGAATAAGCTATAGGCAATTTAAAACAATGAAAATGTCACCTTATTTTTTTTTTTTTTTTGGCGGTACGCGGGCCTCTCACTGTTGTGGCCTCTCCCGTCGCAGAGCACAGGCTCCGGACGCGCAGCCTCAGCGGCCACGGCTCACGGGCCCAGCCGCTCCGCGGCATGTGGGATCTTCCCGGACCGGGGCACGAACCCGCGTCCCCTGCATCGGCAGGCGGACTCTCAACCACTGCGCCACCAGGGAAGCCCAAAATGTCACCTTTTAAACAGCAGTATATTTCAATCATACCCAAGGCGGGGGGCGGAAGGAATGATACTGAATTCAATATAATTTACAGTAAAAAACAAAAAACAGCTACCTTAGGGGCAATGTAAAATACAGCCCAAAGCAGCTGTTGGAAAAATACGAGGATCTGCCCAGAATTTAGAGGAAATGATGGAATCCGATTTGGGTTAAATAGTCCTAAAATCTCTCAAAAAGATTCTACCTTTTATATGTCCAAGAATCAGAAAATGATTCTCTTTTAACCTCCTGGCTCACTCCTTTGTTGCTAAATGTGCATCAACAGAGATTAAGAAAAGGAATTTGGGTTCAAGCTCAGCAGTGTTCTAAATATTTTGAGAGTGCAACGATGTTTCTTAAAATCAAGGACAAATGAAAGACCCTTGACACAGGAGCACGTCCTACATCTCCACTGAGTTAGCCTCTGGCTTTGGTCTGGATTTTGGCCACTATTTGGGGAAAAATACCTCATTTTTGTGCTTTACATATTTAGTAAAGAAAATTAAAATACAAGTACAGTCAGTCCTCATCATTTGCGGCACTCTTGTGTCTCCCTCCCTCCCACCCTATGGGAACATATGTATATGTATAATTGATTCCCTTTGTTATAAAGCAGAAACTAACACACCATTGTAAAGCAATTATACACCAATAAAGATGTAAAAAAAAAATACTTGCGGCACTTCTGTGGCCATCTGGGGAGATGAACAGAAGGGAGAAAATTTAAGTCCCAACTTGCACATTCCCAGCTAAGGTTGAACAGAGAAAAGCTCTGCCTTCTTGTTTCAGCTCTGACTGTAAACCAGTATCCTTTTGTTGCAGTCGCTTTACTGCCGCGGTTTTCACATCTTTGTTGCTGATTTTGCTGTTGAAAAAGGCCCCCAAGCATAGTGCTGAAATGCTGTCTAGTGTTTCTGAGCTCAAGAAGGCTGGGATGTGCCTTATGAAGGAAAGACACGTGTTAGATAAGCTTGTCCAAGCATGAGCTGTAGGGCTGTTGGCTGTGAACTCAATGTTAATGAACCAACACTACATATGAAATGAGGTCTCTTTAAACAGAAGCACACAGAAACCAAGGTTACGTATTGATGGGTTCATGGAAATGTGACCAGAGGCTCACAGGCACCTAAGCCTCTTTTCCCCCAGGAGCAAGAGCTCAGGAATGACTAAATCAGTGTTCACAGTGACTTCATACATCCCAGTGGATAAATTTCAGGAGTATCTACTGTTTCTGCAATTGAGGCACACTTGAAAACTGTATCAGTAGGGTACTATTTACAAAGTTACTACCATGAGAGAAGAGCAGCCATTCCAAGGCCATCCAAACTTTCCTATCAAACCAGCAACTCTTGCCAAATAATCCAAATGGGTTTTGTGAGATTTAGCGGGAGAAACGACCAGAGCCACTTCCTGCAGATTGTCTGCAAAGCTACCCACCTTTCACACCACGTGGCTGCCTCTGCCCCAAACCCTGGCCAAAACGATGACTGGCCAAAACCCAGACCAGAGCCGGAGGCTCAGTGACATCAGTGGAAATGCAGAAAGTGTGCCTGTGTGGAGGGTCTGGTCTTTCCCTTGTCCTTGATTTTTAAAAGTATCATTGCATTCTCAAAAAATTTAGCAACACTGCTGAAGTTGAGCCCAGATTCCTATTCTTAATCTCTGCTGCCTTTCCTGTAGCAAGAGATTAGCAAGCAGGAGGTTAAAAAGTAGAGAATCGTTTCCTGGTCCCTAGAGAATCCCAAATTCTAGTTCCAGTTCTAGGACATATGAAAGGTAAAAACATTTCGAGAGGTTTTAGGACTATTTAACCCAAATCTGATTCCATAATTTCCTCTAAATTCTGTGTGAATAGGTGTATTATCCTTACCCCTTACTTTGGGTTGTACATTTACCCTAGGGTAGCCTGTTTTTACTGCCAATTATGTTGAGTTCAGCATCATTGTTTTTCCTTTCTAAGTTCAGTGAAAAGTAATATTAGTGTGACCACAAACAAACTGCTTAGCTGGGAACTCTGATCCATTCTGAAAAACTCCAGGCAGATAAATATCCTAGAATATTAACTAACACTGCCAAGATGGAACCATTTCTAACCCCGAGCTGTGTGCATTTATATAAAATTGACAGAGCTTCAAGAGCTGCTTTCTTGGAAAGCCCCATTTTCCCATGAAAGCAAGAATTCGAAATTTATTACTAGATCTACTTGTTCTACTGAGTAGAAGATTCTTATGTTTCCAAATATCATGAAGAACATCAAGAATTACAAGTAGTATTGACTCAGTAAATGACAGCTTGTAGAGAATGACATTTTCATCTATTAAGACAATTACTGCTGAACATGAACATGAATATATAACTTAAGTAGATGGATATTTCTTCAGGCGTTCAGACTCCTGAGATAATTTTAAAGCAGTGATTTTCAAGCTCTTCCACCCCCAGGACAATGACTGAAAAATATCTGGGAAATATTCAAGCTCCATGTCTCTTTTATAAGTCAACAGTATGGCAGGATTTCCAAAGAGATGAAATATTCCTTTATTGTTTTTAATTGACTACATTGTTACACAGATTATATTGCACACCGTTAAATTTTAGAGCCAGGCGGGACCACAGTACCTCATTCGGGGGTAATCAAAACATGGCCATAACTAACAAGAAGGGCGTCCATCGAGTGGTCTGTAAGCCCTTCTGTGTGAACGACAAGGCATTCCATGGTAACTAAAGCATGGACCCTACTATCTGATGTGAAACATCCCCTTTTACTTACAATAATTAAGAATGCCATTGTCATTGTCATAATGCCTTGGCCACAGGACCGTGGAGGAGAGGGGAGGGAGCTGGGAATGGGCAGAGATGAAGCTAAAGGGAGGAAGGCCCTGAGGATGGACGGAGGTGGAGGTAGTCAGAACAGTGGCTCTCCAAAGCTGTCCACATCCTCATCTCCGCAGCCCATGGGTCTGACCGGTTACATGGCAAAAGGGACTTTGCAGATGTGGTTAAACGAAGGATCTGGAGATGGGAAGATGAGCCTGGAATAGGCAGGTGGGCCCAGTGTAATCACGAGGATCCTTAAAAGAGCCAGAGGGGATTCCCTGGTGGCCCAGTGGTTAGGACTCCACGCGTTCACTGCTGAGCGTCTGGGTTCAATCCCTCATCAGGGAACTAAGATCCTACAAGCTACATGGCACAGTAAAAAAAGAACACTTATTAAAAATAATAATAATAAAATTTCTCTTTAAAAAAAAAAGAGCCAGGGAAGGAGCTATAAATGGTAGAGAGAGGAAGATGTTATACTGATGGCTTTGAAAGTGGAGGAAGAGGCTGGGAACCAAGGAGGGCAGGTGGCCCCTAGGAGCTGGAAAAGGCAGGGAAACAGATTCTCCCCTAGAGCCTCCAGGAGGAATGCAGCCCAGCTGATGCCTTGATTTTAGCCCGGTGACCCCCCATTTTGGACTTCTCACCTCCAGAACTGTAAGATAATACATCTGTGTTGTTTTAAGCTACTTATGGTAATTTGTTACAGCAGCAACAAGAAACTAATACAGAAGCCAACATCTAAATGTCAGTGTCTAAGGGACTGAGATAGTGAGGTGGGTCAGGATGCAGGCTGTTGTCAGTACTCAAGGGGTCCAGGCTGGGTAAGTCAGGGACCCCACCCAGTTGGAAGTAGAATCTTAGTGACTGGGGAAGGGTTTTGTCTGAGTCTCTGGGAACAGAGGTTTGGCAAAGGCTAGGCAAGTTCAGGCCAGGACCCTCGTCCCAACAGGGATGCCACCACACTGGTGGAAACCACAGCGGCTGCTCTGCCCCAGTGCCTGGGCATTCAAGAGGGCGACTGAAGTGAGTTCCTGCCCTGCCTTCTGCTGGAACTTTCGAGAAAAAAGGAGAGTTGCTTCCACAGGGTGAAGAGGTGAGTCTAGGGCTGTCAGCTGGAAAAACTGCCTAAAAAATAAAGAACTCAAGAGGACACAGAACTAAATGATGGATACAGATTTGGACTGAGATCCAGTTGTGTCAAGAAGCAAGTTTTACCCCCATTGACTTTTAGTGTTGAAGCAATACTTTGTGCTTAATCCGCTGTGAATTGGATTGGGTTGTTAACTGAATGAGTCCTGAATAACAACCCAATTAGAATTGGGTTGTTAGCTGAATGAGTCCTGAATAACACACAATCATTACAAAACTTCTCTCTTTTTCAAATAGAAGACATTAGCTCTCTGGCATTTTAATGAGGGCAAATAAATTCGGGGGGAAGCAGGGATGGAGAGGAGAATAAAGTCTGGAATATATGAGCCACGTCTTTAGTTCAGCCATCCCAATACTTAACAAAACTCTCTGAAATATTTTTAAAAATTAAATAACACATGGGAATTGTATAACTATAGACAAATATATAAAGAAGAAAACACATCTCCTATTATTATAGGAGTTTCAGAAGGGAATGGGCAAGGTAGGGCAAGCAGGTTTAGCATTGGCTAGTTTGAATAATTTCAGTGATAATTTTAGTTTGAACAACTTCTAGGGTGTAGGGGCTGTCTTCAATTGTCTAGCCCTGGGGGATGAGGGGTGAGAGGAGTATTGTTCCTGAGAGTAAGAGCCCCACAGAGGAGGTAGTTAGGGTGTGGGCTCTGGGTTGGCCGGTCTACATACAGAAGGTGTCATCACAGGTAAGCTGTGTACTATCTCTAGGAACTGGCTAACGCTGAGAAGGGCAGTCCCTCCAGGGTTAGCAAGGCCCCAAGATATCAAAACTTCAGAAACACATGGTTAATACACTGTCATATTACCCTATAATACTTTACCAGTGAGCTATTTTCTTGTTCGTGTATTTATGTTTTGTTTATCTTCTGTTAGCCCCACTAGAATGTAAGCTCCTTAGGGCAGGATGATTATCTGCCACGAGCACTGCTAATTCCCAGCACCTACACCAGCAGACGATGTTCAGTCCGTATGTATCGAGAGAATTAATGAATTTCTCTTCCTGGAATTGCTATTTCTGTCCCTTGCCCATTTTCCTATTTAAATGGCTTGTACTTCTCCTGTTGCTTTGCACTCTAATGAATACAAAAATTAAAGCTTGGTCAGTTATGTGTTTTGCAAATATTTTTTCCTGTTTCCCTTTTCTAAAAAACTGTTTTTAGCCATAAAGAAGTTTTATTTTTATTTTCATGTAGTCTCAAAGTTATTAATATTATTCTTTATGGCTTCTGAGTTTTAGGTCAAGTGTAGAAAGACTGAAAAAGTAGTATGATATTAGTATTTTATTATTTCATTATTTATAATTATATCTTTGGGACCACTAGAATTGATTTTATATTTATATAAAGAAATAAGGCAGAGATCTATTTTTTTCCTAAATTACTAGCACTATTTATTAAATAATCTACCTTCCCCACTGGTCTGAAATATTTTCTTTAACATATACCAAACTCTGTGTGTGTGTGTGTGTGTGTGCACATGTGTGCGCGTGTGTGTGTGTCTGTGTGCGTATGCTTATACACAAATATGTTTGTAATTGGGTGGGGGGAATGTCTATTTTCTGAACTCTCTCCTCTGAGTCTTACTAGTCTTGCATCAGTATCACATATTACATAAAACACTATGTGCTAATAGCCTCTATTCTAACCAGCAAGAAACAGGCCACACTTTACCACCAGATCACTGAAGGGGCTGGTTTTGCAGCTGAAATGAACAGCTGTATCAAAATACAGAAAAAGCTGTGAAGGGGAAATAAAACTACCAACACGTGAAATCAAACAGGTGCTTTGTTAATACGGCCCCTATGACGGAGGAAGAGTTCAACCATTTGGTTTAAATCACTTCACCTTTAAAAAGAAAAACAACAGGCAAACTAGGAGCTGCCAGGCCTGTCTCATCTCTCTCTGGAGTCAAAGGTGACGCTACCAAACTGTGTCAGTCCAGGGGCCAAAGTGAGCTAGACAGGAAAGCCAGGGGTGGGAGGGCCCCACAGCTACGGGGGAGTGGGCGTCACTTGCCTTCAATCTTTCTGACAATCTAAAAATTGACACTTACAGGATGTAAATGTTGGTTCGGTTATGGAAGGCTTCCCTCTCCTCCTCTTCAGTTTATTTACAGAACTTAATATTGTAGATTAAAATATAGAGCAACTGAGCCCCATGCCAAATATTTAACCTCTCTGTCCAGAGTCTTTCCATCCCCATCCACAAATGCCCATTCACACTGTTGCTTATCACCTTCCCATCTGTTCAACTTCTCTGCTTCTAACACCTAGTTCATGCATCAGCCCAATTTCTGGAAGGCCCTTACCCACACTGGCCCTTTGTCAGTTTCAAGCATCACTCTGAAGACGGGTTTCAAGAATCTGGGGGCAAGGAAAAGGAAGTATGCTGACACCCTCTGTGTTGTTTCAGGAATGAGGTCTTCAGCCATACATGTGTGTGGGGACCTCTTATCAGTGGGAGCTGCGACTTGAGTTGCCTTCAGCAATCAGCGCTGAAATATTAAAGGAGTCAGGGCACAAACAGTGCGTGGAACAGTGGCTGGCACAGTAAGGGCTCAACACATGGGAGCTCATCAATATTTCTGCCAGTTCTCCGTGACTCTCGTCAAGTCTGTGGTCATGTGACATATGGTCATGGCAATGTTTGCGTGAAGCTGACAGGTCCAAATGGACATCAGAGAGAACCGACCAGTCCTCAGTGCATAGATTATGGGTCAGTGCTACTGTCAAGACCAAATCATAAACCAATATAAATATCTCTCAGCATCCATGATCCCTGAACATTGGAGAGCTCTCTGTGTGTTAATGTCTTGTTTACTTTTAATCTGTCGATGAAATTGTGAACCCCGGAATCAGAATGAACCATAAAAATGACAAAATCTAGGGACTTCCCTAGTGGTCCAGTGGTTAAGACTCCATGCTCCCAATGCAGGGGGCCCGGGTTCGATCCCTGGACGGGAAACTAGATCCCAAATGCTGCAACTAAGAGCACACATGCCACAACTAAAAGATCCTGCGTGCTGCAACTAAGACCCAGTGCAGCCAAATAAATATTTTAAAAATTAAAAAAAAATAAACAAAGACAGGATCAAACTACATATTGTAAAAAAAAAAGACATAATCTAAACCTTATTTTGTTTTCCATTTAATGAGAAACTGAATATAAAGACTTTTATAAATAGTAGCCTCAGCTCAAACCAATTTCTAATATCTACACTTTTGTGAGAAAACCAGTTTATCTATGCTTTTAACTGAGTTTCCTGTTCAACAGTACTTTAAATTTTAGATGAGGGGTGAGAAAGAAATGAAACCTCTTCATGAAGCAGGCTGTCCAACTGCCATGAGGAGAAATAGGTTGTTATTAAACAGTATACTTTGTTTAGTTAATGAGTCTATTTAACCAACTAATAGAGATTAAGCTCCGTTTGAAAGGGAAGGGAGCGGGGAGGGGAAGAAAATTGAGTGAGTTATGAAAGCTGGTTGCTATGGAAACCTCCGCCGTGAAAAAATATAGTCACCCCATAGGGTGGTCATAATCTCTCTTCTTTTCAGTTTAATCCAAGTTGTAGGAAGCAGGAAGGCAATGGTGGGACATTAATCTCCCTCTTCTAGAGGCTTATATAAGACGGCTGAGAAGGGAACTCAGTACTTCCTTTCTCAGGAGCATAAACAGCCTTCTAAAAAGTCTGAAAGAATATAACTCACTGCACAGACGTCTGAGGATAAGTTAAAGCTGTAAGCGGTTTGGAAATTAAAGGAATTCTAGGCCCTTGAAGGATCTACACCACCTCACTGACTTGCAGATCCCAGGGATTCTGGATGAGTTTTCTACCCAAACATGGCAGGGAAAAACTGCCAATATTGTAACTGTAATATTAGGGCATGGAATCCTATTGAGTTGTTTGTAAGCCTTTAAATCTTTCTCTCCATGATTCATCTTTGAGAAGCTAAACAGAGGTTAGTAATTAGCAACTGGTTTGCATTTTTTCTTGTTTCAATCAATTACTGCTTCTTTAAGGATGAAAGCAGACTTGTGTGGCCAGATGCCCTCACACTATGATTGAGTCATTCATACCAAATGAAGCTTTGCCAACTGAGCCACAGGCCACTCAACCACCTGGTGGCCAGGAGGGATGTCAGGCCTGGAAAGGGCTAAACAGCCCCCGAAAGGCTACTCTGGAAAACAAGAGGACACATGTCACAACGGTATCATCTAAACTTACAAAACAAAATTAGAACATGGAAATACTTTCTGAGCAGAGCTTGGATCGAAATAGTATTTCATTCATCTTAATCCCCGGCTGGTTTTCATCATGTCCACTTCTGGGGAGCAGGGATGATTTGTTTTCAACCAATTTGAACAGACCAGAGACCTGCATAGACATAGGTCATTAATCAAATGTATTTACAGCCATGCTCAAAGTCACAAAAGTCTCAAAATCACAAGAAGTGCAACACACCATTCTTGGGCTTCCAAGCTGAGATGTCCCTGAGATGCTGTCAGGGAAGAACGTGAGGGTAACTGGCAGAGAAGCACAGCCTGTGACAGCCACACAGTTCTTCAGGGGGAAAGCCACGCTTCCCAGCTACTGCAACCCTCAGCTGCTGTGAACTTCAGTGTTCCCCTCTTTTTTATTTATCTCCAGAATTGAGAGAAGTGGTCTTTATTTCAGTCAACTGCTTGCTCTCTTGCTTGCACTATGGCAAACGTTGCCTCCTGTTCTAGCCTGATGCCTAAGCCCTTTGGTTTGGACACTCCTATGCTGTACACACACAGAGGCCTTCAGTTGAGTTTAGTGATGTGATCATGAGAAAATGTAATTCTGCTGGGATTGAGGTACCAGTCCTGGTCACCCATCAACCATTTCACCTCACAACAACAAGGGAAGCTCAAAAATTCACAAAGGTTCCGTAATCATATATTAAACTCACAATTAAACAGCACCTTTACTGTAAACGTACAACCCAGTAGGGAGAGAACACATGTAAACATTTCTGGCATACAATTCTGGGGGCACAAGACAGGCAGCATTGGGTTGAAAGGCTCTTTGTCAAAACAGACTGGGCAATATTTTTTTCCTGAGCGTAGACTCAAAAAAATCAAAGGTTACGGGTGATGCTGAATCAACATGAATTGTTCAGAGAGATAATTAAAGGCCCAAATCATTAAGGACTCGGTAGGAAGGACGATAATAGAAATGAATCTGTTCTGAAAATGCACCACATCAGACCTTTTCTCATTTAGAGTCTGATATTACACATCAATGGAACTACCTCTCTCTATCACATCTTCATTGAGGAACATTTAATCTCTGATTATGCCAGCAAAGTGGAATTCTGTGTCATATTGACAATTGACTCTCAATGCTTTGAAAATTATTGATGGAAGCAAAATAATTACTATTCAAGGTTGGCAGTGAAAGATTCAGTCTGCTGAAGGACCCAAAGGCTCTTAAAGATCTGGTAAACGGAGGACTTCCCTGGTGGCGCAGTGGTTAAGAATCTGCCGGCCAATGCAGGAGACATGGGTTCTATCCCTGGTCTGGGAGGATCCCACGTTCCACGGGGCAACTAATCCTGTGCACCACAACTACTGAGCCTGCACTCTAGAGCCCGCGAGCCACAACTACTGAAGCCCACGCCTAGAGCCCGTGCTCCACAACAAGAGAAGCCACCAAAGTGAGAGGCCCGTGTACTGCAATGAAGAGTAGCCCCCGCTCGCCGCAACTAGAGAAAGCCCACATGCAGCAACAAAGACCCAACGCAGCCAAAAAAAAAAAAAAATCTGGTAAGTGATTTACAATGAAGGTTTAAAACCCTGGATATAACTACAAATGGGGCCCCTTAACTTTTTTAAAAATATGGTTTAAAAAAAGAAAGTCAAATAGTATAAAAGGGTATATGTTAAAACTGCTTTCTTCCTATTCTAAATACTCATGCTTTCCTCCAAGAGTCAACTCCTAGCAGTTTTCGGAATATTCCTCCAGACAGTTCCTGTACATATAAGCATATATGTGTCTGTATAACCTATATAACTTTGTTTAAAAACATAAATAAGACTACATGCTACATAATGTTATGCATGATGCTTATTCATTAACATCATATCTTCAAAACTGTTAAAGAAAAACATAGGAAAAACACTCTGACATAAACCACAGCAAGATCTTTTCTGACCCACCTCCTAGAGTAATGAAAATAAAAACAAAAATAAACAAATGGGACCTAGTTAAACTTAAAAGCTTTTGCACAGCAAAGAAAACCATAAACAAGAAGAAAAAACCCTTAGAATGGGAGAAAATATCTGCAAATGAAGCAACGGACAAAGGATTAATCTCCGAAATATATAAACAGCTCATGGAGCTCAGTATCAAAAAAACAAACAACCCAATCAAAAAATGGGCGGAAGACCTAAACAGACATTTCTCCAAAGAAGACATACAGATGGCGAAGAGGAACATAAAAAGTTGCTCAACATCTATAATTATTAGAGAAATGCAAATCAAAACTACAATGAGGTATCACCTCACACGGGTCAGAATGGCCATCATCAGAAAATCTACAAACAGTAAATGCTGGAGAGGGTGTGGAGAAAAGGGAACCCTCTTGCACTGTTGGTGGGAATGTAAATTGATACAGCCACTATGGAGAACAGTACGGAGGTTCCTTAAAAAACTAAAAATAGAACTACCATATGACCCAGCAATCCCACTACTGGGCATATGCCCTGAGAAAACCATAATTCAAAAAGAGTCATGTACCACAATGTTCATTGCAGCTCTATTTACAATAGCCAGGAAGCAACCTAAGTGTCCATCAACAGATGAATGGATAAAGAAGATGTGGCACATATATACATATATACAATGGAATATTACTCAGCCATAAAAAGATTCGAAATTGAGTCATTTGTAGTGAGGTGGATGGACCTAGAGACTGTCATACAGAGTGAAGTTAAGTCAGAAAGAGAAAACCAAATACCATATGCTAACACATATATATGGAATCTAAAAAACAAAAAAAAATTGTCATGAAGAACCTAGGGGCAAGAGGCGAATAAAGACACAGACCTACTAGAGAATGGACTTCAGGGTACGGGGAATGGGAAGGGTAAGTTGGGACAAAGTGAGAGAGTGGCATGGACATATATACACTACCAAATGTAAAACAGATAGCTAGTGGGAAGCAGCCACATAGCACAGGGAGATCAGCTCAGTGCTTTGTGACCACCTAGAGGGGTGGGATAGGGAGGGAGGGTGGGATAGGGAGGGAGGGTAGGAGGGAGACGCAAGAGGGAAGAGATATGGGGATATATGTATATGTATAACTGATTCACTTAGTTATAAAGCAGAAAGTAACACACCATTGTAAAGCAATTATACTCCAATAAAGATGTTAAAAAAAACAACAACTTAAAATAGAACTACTATATGACCCAACAATCCCAATCCTGGGCATATACCCTGAGAAAACCATAATTCAAAATGACACATGTACCCCAATGTTCACTGAAGCACTATTTATAATAGCCAGGACATGGAAACAACCTAAATGTCCAACGACAGATGAATGGATAAAGATGATGTGGTACATATACACAATGGAATATTACTGAGCCATAAAAAGCAACAAAACTGGATCATTTGTAGAGATATGGATGGACCTAGAGTCTGTCATACAGAGTGAAGTAAGTCAGAAAGAAAAAAACAAATATCGCATATTAATACATATATGTGGAATCTAGAAAAAGGGTGCAGATGAACTTATTTCCAGGGCGGGAATAGAGATGCAGACGTAGAGAATGGACATGTAGACACGGCTGGCGTGGGGGGAAGGGGAGGGACGAATAGGGAGATTAGGATTGACATATATACACTACCATGTGTAAAACAGATAGCTTGGGAACATGCTATAAAGCACAGGAAACTCAGCTCAGTGCTCTGTGATGACCTAGATGTGTGGGATGGGAGTAGGTGGGAGGGAGGTCCAAGAGGGAGGGGATATATGTGTACATATAGCTGATTCACTTCATTGTACAGCAGAAACTAACACAACATTGTAAAGCAATTATACTCCAATAAAAAAATAAAAGTAAATAAATAAAATAAATGAAAAAAAATCATATCTTCAGAAGCATCCCATATCAGCACATAGAAGTAACCGCATCCGGGGCATAATATTTCCACATATATATGGCATACATGATGGAACTTTCAAAGTGTGAACAATGTTGATTTCTAGATGCTGACCTGAGCATCTAGAACTTTAGAAACAAGATACTCCTGTGCAACTATGTTGTTTTACTTGCAGATGCCACTGCAGGGGTCTGGCTGTTACTCACTGTTACTCATTGTTACTGTAATCCAGAAAACTGTTTCCTTCTCTGCACAGTAGATGCATCAGCTCTCTGGGTCATATGCAGAGTGGGTGGGTAGCTGTAGCTGGGAGATGATGGAACAAAACATGATACATTGGAAGGGCAGAAGCAGGCTAGCCTTCAAAATCTCCTGCAAAACTTCCCTAGAGTCCAAAATTCCCATTACTGTCCACTCAGTTGTTCTCAAGATGCAAGTCCATCCACCTCCAGGCACTCGCCAGTCCTTAATCTTCCATGACTTTGTTTGCACAACCCAGAAACGCCATCTCCTCTCTCTCTCTATCAAACCTGGGATGACTGAGAACAGGAGACAGTGAGTCACCACCGACAGGGGCTGGGGATGACTTTTCTGAATATAAATATGCATAATTCTGTGGCTGGAGAACTATTCCTGGAAACGGATGATGAGCCACTCAGGCTCTTCATAAGGGGTCCAGGTCGATTTACTCAGTTAAGCAAACTGCGCTTCTCGGGAAGGTAGATATTTGAGCAAAGTTAATAGTGTAGTTATTATTGATCTATGGTGGCTCTTCCTAATATAAGGGGACAGTCCCTTAGCACTGAGTCCTTGTAAAACATGCTAAAACTCAGGCTTGTCTGGTGTTTCTAAATAGTTCTAATACATATCTACACTAAAGGTCACAGCCCTGGTGCAGTGCAGTTAGCAATGACTATCGTTAGATATTGTCAGATAACGTTTGGAAAACGAGGCTAAACTTTAGGAGCCTCTGAAAAACACGATTCACTTGCAGTCCTTGCTGGAATCTCAGGAGGCAGCTACTCCATCCCCACTTCTATCTGGGATATTAAATATTAACCACCCTGGATGAATGTTTATTTCACAAAGTAAAAGGTAACCTATTTCAGGTTGTCTATTCGTAGCCCAGCTACAAAATATGGTTTATGACAACAATCTCTATAAATCCTTTAGGACCTCTATCTATATTATAAATAAATACTCATATAAAGTTTGCCATTTTACAGTCTTAATTGAGTAGAATTCTTAACTGAATAGATTACACTGTTATAGAAATTGTAAGATTATGAGGTTACATTTCTTCAAGTATCCCTTATTTCTTGTAAACTATTTTAAAGATTGTGGAAAACTCTGGATATTGTCAAAATTTGGGTTTGGTTTCTGGTGTCTGTATGATAATAAATTTGTGGTATTACATGTGAAAACAAACAATCCCTATTTCCAGGGTTCAGAGCTCTTAACGCCAGAACCAAAAAACCCAAATAAACAAAAAGGATCATGACTGAAAAACTTCTTGCCCAATTCCCAATATCTTCTGAATATATTCTCTCTTAGTTTTTTCTTTTCATTGTAAGTGTTATAAGTGAGAATGATTTTTAAAATAAGCAGTCATTTAAACATTATTTTAGAACAATCCAATTATCTGCATGCGTTTTAGTATTTAGACGCATGAATTAATAATCTCCTACTATACTCAGGAATGGCTAAAAGATTTAGCTACCTCCTTCAAGGACCTTTACCAAGGGTTTATAACCAAAATAGCTGGAGTCCTTTCTTTCAAATAACTTGGCATCCACTGGCAGGAAATGTTCTGGTTGGGACTTCCTCTGCACTGACCCCATGTCTGACCCAACACAGTTTATCCCCCTGCCCCGCCCCCATCCCATCTGCGCCTACAAAGATGCAGTTCGGACAGATGTCACTGATCCGTTGAAAGCCCCTGGCGACTCAAGGAACTGCACTCTTCCAGGGAGAATGATGGTTTCTTAAACCATCAAGATGTTAGAAAACACTTCCTGCTGCAGCCCGGTCCCTGCACGGGAGCCTCTCTGACTTCCCATAAGCCTTACAAATCGGCCTACGGGCTCTGTGGTTTGTGCCCCAGTGACATCTGTGTACACCACCCTCTCGCAGACAAGAAATTCCCCTTCTTTAAGGATGCATCTTCCTGATGCTTCATTGGTTTGTTTTAAAGGCACCAGATGTCAAATCTGTATGCAATGCAACCTCATCCCTCTTAGAGGGCACTCCTGCATCCATTATGGGTGAAAACACCATGTGTAGCTGCCCTGAAATGTTTTCAGTCTCATGTGCTTGTCACTAGGGGTCTGAATAAATGGTTATTGGAGGGGAGATGAAAAGAAAGGTATGATGTTGAATGAAAATGCTTACGGACAGGTTACCTTATTAGAATGTTCTACAAAAAAAAAAACAACCTAGATTCCTAAATTCATTTGCTTAATAATCATTATTACAGACCTATTAGGTTCCAGGCATTGGGATAAATCTTGAGGATGCACAAATAATAAGACAATGTTTTCAAGGCACTTCCAGTTAGAAGAGACAGATGTGTGGGCAAGTAAGAGCAGAAAGGGCACGACGAAATCATTTACAAGAAGTGGAAAAAGACAGGGAGGATTGGTTTAATTCCTGGAGAGAAGCAGGCTAGAAAGAGTATCACAGCTAGAACTACTGTATAATTTAGTATCTAACTAGCCTATTTAGAGAATGAAAGCAGCTACCGAAGTTAATAAAACCATACAATGTCTGAAATTTTTATTTATGGACTGACAATTGGTTTATCACATTGGTAGGCCTATGAAAATAATTTGGTTTAATAACTATTTTCAAAAATAAACTTATTTCCAAAAAATTAGAATAACCTACATCCATGTATAGAAACACTTTTAAAAACTTTTTTGCTGCTTGTCTGAATATCAGAAAATACTGTAAGTAGAATAATTACTCTTGGAACATAGTTACATATTTTAATCAATTGTTAATTCATATCTCTCTCCAAATCCATATCTGAAGAATTCATTTTCTCCAATGTGGATTTGTTATTTTTAATTTTTTCATAAAATCGCTCACAATCTTCTATACAGATTGCCAACAAACACATGAAAGGATGCTCAACATCACTAATCATTAGAGAAAAGCAAATCAAAACTACAATGAGGTATCACCTCACACCAGTCAGAATGGCCATCATCAAAAAATCTACAGACAATAAATGCTAGAGAGGATGTGAAGAAAAGGGACCCCTCTTGCACTGTTGGTGGAATGTAAATTGATGTAGCCACTATGGAGAACAGGATGGAGGTTCCTTAAAAAACTAAAAATAGAACTACCATATGACCCAGCAATCCCACTACTGGGCACATACCCTGAGAAAACCATAATTCAAAAAGAGACATGTACCACAATGTTCATTGCAGCACTATTTACAGTCGCCAGGACATGGAAGCAACCTAAGTGTCCATCTACAGATGAATAGATAAAGAAGATGTGGCACATATATACAATGGAATATTACTCAGCCATAAAAAGAAATGAAATTGAATTATTTGTAGTGAGGTGGATGGACCTAGAGTCTGTCATACAGAGTGAAGTAAGTCAGAAAGAAAAATACTGTATGCTAACACATATATATGGAATCTAAAAAAAAAAAAAAAATGGTCATGAAGAACCTAGGGGCAGGACAGGAATAAAGACACAGACATAGAGAATAGACTTGAGGACATGGGTGGGGTAAGGGTAAGCTGGGACGAAGTGAGAGAGTGGCATTCACATATATACACTACCAAATGTAAAACAGATAGCTAGTGGGAAGCAGCTGCATAGCACAGGGAGATCAGCTCAGTGCTTTGTGACCACCTAGAGGGGTGGGATAGGGAGGGTGGGAGGGAGACGCAAATGCGAGGAGATATGGGGATATACGTACATATATAGCTGATTCACTTTGTTATACAGCAGAAACTAACACACCGTTGTAAAGCAATTATACTCCAAAAAAAAAAAAAATCGTTTACAGTCTTCAAAGTTGCAATTTACAATCACTAAGTTTGAAACTGCGAACACCTCCAAGTGGATCTTCTCTATCAGCCATAATATTTTTAACTTGGAAACCACTCTGTAAGTTGCTTTAATACCTAGTACATTCAGAGCAAATCCTGCTAAACAAAAACATTCTAAACTGTAAATTTTAAATCGAATATATAAATACTCCAGCCCAAGTATTTTTTTATAGTTACTGTCATTTTGCTACCTTTCTTGGACAAATACTACCTTTCTTTGATAAATACTACCATTCTTTTAACAGACAAACCCTGTCAAGTAAACTATCTCTATTGATGATTTTTACAATGTTTTTCTGCGTGTGAATGCTGCAAAATGGTCAGTCTTCCCAATCTCAATCCACTGCAGAACAGACAGAAAATTATCCAATTGAAAATAGGAGCTCCACCAAGACACTGCCCACAGATTGAGTTATTCCAAAGAACAATCACAGAATTTCAAAACTCTTATACATTATTTGAGCTCTCATCAAGAATTTGTTCCGTTTCTTTCTTTCACAGGGATGTGTTTCAAGTTTTGTTTTCAATAACTGCAATTTGCTAAAAACGTCAAAAGCTGCTGTTGCTTTGCACTTAAACTGTTGAACATTTTGATGAAAGATTTCCAACTGCTTTTCAACCAATGCAGCCAAACTCTGGGGGATTTGTTTACAGAGAAGTTCGATACCATTTTAGTATCCTTATGTTGATTTACAAAGTACCATCCTTAAAGGCTCATACAGTTCTAATATCCAATCGTTGGAGCAGGTAGCTTAGAAGAGTGATAAACGTATAGAGTTAAGTGGAAAACAAGAGAATGGAAGAAGAATCTTGCCAGAATCACACGAAAGGAGAGCTGAGCAGTGCTGGGACTGGGCTGGGATTGGAGACCATTTAATTTTCAGCAGCTCCAAGCCACTCACATGTGTCCTATCCCCCAGCAGTACCCAGCAGCCCTGATGTAGGAACAGAGGATGCAGGCAGTTACAGTGATGTCGAGTTCTGCATCTGCAAGATGGATACAGCAGGCAAAGAAGGAAGGATGTTGACCGCGGGGATACTGAAAGGGTTTAGACTGGGTAAGGAAGCCCAAGGAGGGAGGCGCTGGGGGGCTCTCCATAATGCCAAGGAAGAGACAAGAAATAAAAAAAATTGAGGGATTATTGTCAGCAAGGCTGAAAACAGACATAGAGTGGTGAAGATTAAGATTACGAGCTGAAGCAACTTCGGGGAACACCATTCTGGAAAGTGCCCAGGGGGTTGTGTGACAGGAGAGGAGCTGGCTGAAAAACACTAAAGGTTTATCATGTGGGTTGTCCACAGGGACACTGAAGGTACCACACTGATCATCCTGAGCACAGACATTGGGGGAGGGGGTAGAAATCGATGCATCAGACACCAAAGTCTTCAATGTATAAAAGAAGTTGGGTCAAACAGTACAGAATTCCAGTTATAAGATAAATAAGTACCGGGATATAATGTACAACACGGTAAATACAATTAATGCTGCTGTGTGTTATGTATGAAAGCTGTTAGAGTAAATCCTAAGAGTTCTCATCACAAGAAAAAAATTTCTAGTTTTTAAATTTAAAAAATTTCTATTTTTTAAATTTTGTAAATGATGGATGTTTACTAAACGTATTGCGATATCACTTCATGATACACATGAATCAAATCATTGTACTGTACACCTTCAACTTACACAGCGCTGTATGGCAATTCTATCTCAATAAAACTGGAAGAAAAAAAAAGATGATGGGCAGCTGGGAGAAACAAGGATGGGTGGAGGAGAACAGAGCTTCAGAGTCTGAGCCAAAAAGGAGCAAGGATTTTTATTTCACGATGTAAAGTTTTCTCTTTCTGACTTACTTCACTCTGTATGACAGTCTCTACGTCATCCACATCTCTACAAACGAACCAATTTCATTCCTTTTTATGGCTGAGTAATGTTCCACTGTATATATGTACCACATCTTCTTTACCCATTCCTTTGTTGATGGACATTTAGGTTGCTTCCATGTCCTGGCTATTGGAAGTAGTGCTGCAATGAACACTGGGGTGCATGTATCTTTTTGAAGTAAGTCAGAAAGAGAAAAACAAATATCACATATTAACTCATATATGTGGAATCTAGAAAAATGGTGCAGATGATCTTATTTGCAAAGTAGAAATAGAGACACAGATTAGAGAACAAATGTATGGATACCAAGGGGGAAAGAGGGTGGTGGGAGGAATTGGGAGACTGGGATTGACACATATACATTATTGATACTATGTATAAAATACACAACTAATGAGAACCTACTGCATAGCACAGGGAACTCTACTCAATGCTCTGTGGTTACCCAAATGGGAAGGAAATCCAAAACAGAGGGGATATATGTATATGTATAGCTGATTCATTTTGCCGTACAGTAGAAACTAACACAACATTGTAAAGCAACTATACTCCAATAAAAATTAATTTTAAAAAATGTAAAGTTAATCATCCAGATCTAGCAGAATTGTAAACGCCTGCTTCCAAAGAGCAACCTGAGAACATCTCCATAATCCCAGCCACTCCCATTCGCCCTGCCCTGTAAAACATCAAATTTCCTACATTCATCAGGGCTGCCGAACCAGCTTCATCACCAACATGCCTTATTTATAAAGCCCCATGGATTCAAAGAGATAAGACACGGTTTTAAAAATATCTGGGAAATGGAGTGGCTGGGCTAGCAAACGCAGAAAACCCAACTACAGTACTGGATTATCTAATGTCTGCACTTGTTTCATGGAGTTTTACACCGAGAAAATGGAAACAGCAAATGAAACAGACTACAGAACTTTAGACCTGAGACCTTAGGCTTGTCTAAAACAAGTAAACAAACAACAACAATAAGAACCCTCCACTTTATAGACAGACCAGGGAGGGCAGGCGCTGGGCTGTCACGGGACTCGTCAGGGGCAGGAGGGAGCCTGGCACCCGTGCCTGCCAGCGCCGGTCCCGTGCTCTTTCCATTCGCAGCATCCCTAAATGAAGTCCTTAATAAGTCCTGTGAGATCGCCCCCAAATCTCCTACCAGATGCCTGACAAAATCTCCCAATGGGACCGTGAGGGAGTTTACACCGAAGAGCCTCAACTTTCACCATGAAGTAATCTGAAAATCGTTTGAATTTCCACAATTCCAAGGAAGGGGCAGTGATTCCCGCAAAAGGACAGAAGTTGGGGTTGGATTAGATTCTTTCCAAGGTTAGCTTGGGCTACATCCCATGACTCAATAGTCTCTGCCCTGCAGGGGCTCAGATTTAAATTGGCAAGTCAGGATATGATCACTGAAAAGTAAATGCCCCACAACATCAGTAAACTGTGGAGTGTTCCAGAACTCCCCCCTTAGACCCTTCCCTGCTACCCCCTTCCTCCTCCTGAACCCAGGCCGCACTCAGCGTGGCCTCCCACTCCTCTCAGGGCCCTTCTGTTGAGTGGCTCACCTGCCCACTGGCTCTCCTCCGGCCTCTCAGGCCCCCTGATCTTCCTCCACCACAGGGCGCAGCTGCTCACCCCCATCCTGTGCCTGCGGTTGTGCTGCCAGGATGCTTTTTCTGACAGCCACACACAGGGCTGGCCACAGCATTTGCTGGGCCCGGTGCAAAATAAAACTGTACATCCCGTGTTCAAAAAACAGGAAAACCTTTTTTTTCCTTTCTTCTACTGTCTCGCACTCAACCTGTCATGGTGGGTTTTTTTAATCTGTTATTTAATGTCACACTCCTTCGGTCACAGGGATACTCACCTGCGGGGTGAGTGCAGACCCTATAGCACCTGCGGTTCTGCCTACACTGGCGTGTGGGGTGCAAACATCTGAGCAGACCCCCCCGCTTATGCCCAGACCCCCAATGGGTGGGAACAAGGGAGAAGGTGGGAAGGTGGGAACAAGGGAGAAGGTGGGAAGGTGACAGGACTTGGAAATTGATAAGAGCCAATGCTCCAAGTCCCTCCAAGGGACTTTGCTTACAAAACACAAATTCAGAGTCAATTATTAAGAATTTTAAGATGGCAAGTGCAAAGCACTGAACCCCGAGAACGGGACCCTCCTGGGCATGGGGCTCTGTGTGCCCACACTGGGCACACACCCATGAAGTCAGGCCTAGCCACGTGGCTCATTACATCATTTTCTTCGGGTCTTTGCTCAAATGTCATCTTCTCAGAAAGGTCTCCCCTGACTGTATATAAAATAGCAAACCACTCACCCACCTTCCAGCATTCCACATCCCCCTGACTTTACTTTTCTCGATAAACTTTACCACTGTCCGGTATATACTAACTTGTTTATGAAGTGAACTGTTTATCTGTTGTCCCTCTCTTCTGCTGTAATGTAAGCTCTACAGGGGAAGGGAATTCGTTGTATTCATTGCTGTATCCCCATGGGTTAATAAAGCCAGACACATGTCAGAGGCTCCAGAAGTACTCGTTGAGTAAATGAACGAATGGTTATCATAACGCATAATGACCGGTACACATTTAAAATGTTACAGCATTTCAGGAAAGAGCGAATCTCTGTGGGCTGGTCCCCTGGGACCACAGGGGGTGCACATCTTACATTTTAAAGAGGAGCAATTTTATACAATGATTTCTTTCTGCAAGGTTTGTGCAGAATGCTCTGGGGTCACAGGTCACTTCTAGTGGAGGTGACACCCTTGGGTGGAGGGTGATTAGGACTTAGCCAGATGGATGTGCTGGGCATGGGGTGGGCTGGGAGGCTGTACTCCAAGCTGAAGGGCTGGTACAAAAAGAGGCATTAAGGAGCCTGGGCAGGATAATGAGGGGTTTAGTCTGATGGTCTAAAAGAAAAGAGAGGGTCTAGATGCCTGAGAAGAGGAGAAAGAGCATTTTAGAAACTGGGAAGACATGAGAGAAATCCTAGGAAATTGGTTTGCTTGGATTAGAGAGCCTATTTCTTTTAATAAGTCATCAGAGAGAATTGTAATTCAGGGGCATTTTAAACCAGAATGTCTAATCTGATGTATTCAGAAATTTATTACTGCATATGCACACTTTTTACAAGCTCCAAATGTTTATATACTAGGGAATTAGAAGCAGTGAAGTCCACAGTGCTATCTCTATTTTTTATTTTATAAGCTCCAATTGCTGACTCTACAGCATTACATGTATCCTTAAATCAAATAAATATGTGTACAACATGTAAGTTAATCAGTGGATAATTTCTGAAATTGATGTTTTACATTCTACACATGCTCTACTCTTTATGTACTTTTATGGATTCTCAAATTTGAGTATTAGTGACCAGATGTTACCTACCAATTATTTTACAATTGTTCTATAACGTATGGGATTTTTAAATTGTGCATACTTTAAAGAACTCATTAGATTTCATGAAAGATGTTCAATTTCATTCAAATTGGATAAAATGGGTAAGATGTTGTTCAGAAAAGCATTATAAAAATCTTTACAACAAATGTGATTGCATTAAACACATGGTTATAAAAAGTCAAAACTGTGAGAGGACCTTCAAGATGGCAGAGCAGTTAAGACGTGGAGATCACCTTCCTCCCCACAAATACATCAGAAATACATCTACATGTGGAACAACTCCTACAGAACACCTACTGAATGCTGGCAGAAGACCTCAGACTTCCCAAAAGGCAAGAAACTCCCACGTACTTGGGTAGGGCAAAAGAAAAAAGAAAAAACAGAGACAAAAGAATAGGGATGGGATCTGCACCTCTGGGAGAGAGCTGTGAAGGAGGAAAAGTTTCCACACTCTAGGAAGCCCCTTCACTGGTGGAGACAGGGGTTGGGCTGGGGCGGGAAGCTTCAGAGCCATGGAGGAGAGCACAACAACAGGGGTGCAGAGGGCAAAGCAGAGAGATTCCCGTACAGAGGATCACTGCGACCAGCACTCACCAGCCCGAGAGGCTTGTCTGCCCACCTGCCGGGGCGGACGGGGGCTGGGAGCTGAGGCTCGGGCTTTGGCTTCGGAGGTCGGATCCCAGGGAGAGGACTGGTGTTGGCTGTGTGAACACAGCCTGAAGGGGGCTAGTGAGCCACTGCTAGCCGGGAGGGAGTCCGGGAAAAAGTCTGGAGCTGCTGAAGAGGCAAGAGACCATTGTTTCGGGGTGCTCGAGGAGAGAGAATTAAGAGCACCGCCTAAGTGAGCTCCAGAGACGGGCGCGAGCCGCGGCTAAAAGCGCGGACCCCAGAGACGGGCATGAGACGCTAAGGCTGCTGCTGCCGCCACCAAGAAGCCTGTGTGCGAGCACAGGTCACTATCCACACATCCCTTCCGGGGAGCCTGTGCAGCCCGTCACTGCCAGGGTCCCGTGATCCAGGGACAACTTCCCCAGGAGAACGCACAGCGTGCCTCAGGCTGCTACAGTGTCATGCCGGCCTCTGCCGCCGCAGGCTCGCCCTGCATCCGTACCCCTCCCTCCCCCCGGCCTGAGTGAGCCAGAGCCCCCGCATCAGCGGCTCCTTTAACCCCGTCCTGCCTGAGTGAAGAACAGACGCCCTTCGGCGACCTACACGCAGAGGCGGGTCCAAATCCAAACCTGAACCCCAGGAGCTGTGCGAACAAAGAAGATAAAGGGAAATCTCTCCCAGCGGCCTCAGGAGCAGCGGATTAAAGCTCCACAATCAACTTGATGTACCCTGCATCTGTGGAATATCTGAAGAGACAACGAATCATCCCCAAATTGAGATGGTGGACGTGGGGAGCAACTGTACACTTGGGGTTTGCTGTATGCGACTGACTAGCTTCTGATTTTTATGCTTATCTTAGTACAGTTTTTAAGCATTTGCTATCATTGGTGGACCTGTTTATTGGTTTGGTTGCTCTATTCTTTTATTTTTTTTATTACTTAAAAATATTTTTATTTCAATAATTTAAAAAAATTTATTTTATTTTATTATTATTATTATTTTCTTTCTTTTTTTTCTCCCTTCTCTTCTGAGCCATGTGGCTTACAGAGTCTTGGTGCTCTGGTCGGGTGTCAGGCCTGAGCCTCTGAGGTGGGAGAGCCGAGCTCAGGACACTGGGCCACCAGTGACCTCCTGGCCCCACATAATATCAGTCGATGAGAGATCTGCCAGAGGTCTCCATCTCAATGCCAAGACTCAGCTCCACTCAACGACCAGCGAGCTAAAGTGCTGCACACCCTATGCCACACAACTAGCAAGACAGGAATACGACCGCACCCATTAGCAGAGAGGCTGCCTAAAATCATAATACAGACACCCCAAAAAACACTGCCAGACGTGGTCCTGCCCACCAGAAAGGCAAGATCCAGCCTCATCCACCAGAACACAGGCACAAGTCCCCTCCAGCAGGAAGCCTACACAAGCCACTGAACCAACTTTAGCCACTGGGGACAGACACCAAAAACAATGGGAACTATGAAACTGCAGCCTGTGAAAGGGAGTCCTCAAACACAGTAAGTTAAGCAAAATGAGAAGACAGAGAAATACACAGCAGATAAGGGAGCAAAGTAAAAACCCCCCAGACCAAACAAATGAAGAGGAAACAGGCAGTCTACCTGAAAAAGAATTCAGAGTAATGAGAGTAAAGATGATCCAATATCTTGGAAATAGAATGGAGAAAATACAAGAAACATTTGACAAGGACCTAGAAGAACTGAAGAGCAAACAAACAATGCTGAACAACACAATAAATGAAATTAAAAATTCTCTAGAAGGAATCAACAGCAGAATAACTGAGGCAGAAGAACGGATAAGTGACCTGGAAGGTAAAATAGTGGAAATAACTACCACAGAGCAGAATAAAGAAAAAAGAATGAAAAGAACTGAACACAGTCTCAGACACCTCTGGGACAACATTAAATGCGCCAACATTCGAATTAGAGGGGTCCCAAAGAAAGGGCATGAGAAAATATTTGAAGAGATTACAGTTGAAAACTTCCCTAATATGGGAAAGGAAATAGTCAATCAAGTCCAGGAAGCGCAGAGAGTCCCATACAGGATAAATCCAAGGAGAAACATGCCAAGACACATATTAATGAAAATATCAAAACTTAAATACAAAGAAAAAATATTAAAAGCAGCAAGGGAAAAGCAACAAATAACACACAAGGGAATCCCCATAAGGTTAACAGCTGATCTTTCAGCAGAAACTCTGCAAGCCAGAAGGGAGTGGCAGGACATATTTAAAGTGATGAAAGGGAAAAACCTACAACCAAGATTACTCTACCCAGCAAGGATCTCATTCAGATTCGATGGAGAAATTAAAACCTTTACAAACAAGCAAAAGTTAAGAGAATTCAGCATCACCAAACTAGCTTTACAACAAATGCTAAAGGAACTTCTCTAGGCGGGAAGCACAAGAGAAGGAAAAGACCTACAATAACAAACCCAAAACAATTAAGAAAATGGTCATAGGAACATACATATCGATAATTGCCTTAAATGTAAATGGATTAAATACTCCAACCAAAAGACACGGACTGGCTGAATGGATACAAAAACAAGACCCATATATATGCTATCTACAAGAGACCCACTTCAGACCTAGGGACACATACAGACTGAAAGTGAGGGGATGGAAAAAGATATTCCACGAAAATGGAAATCAAAAGAAAGCTGGAGTAGCAATTCTCATATCAAACAAAATAGACTTTAAAATAAAGATTATTACAAGAGACAAAGAAGGACACTACATAATGATCAAGGGATCAATCCAAGAAGAAGATATAACAATTGTAAATATTTATGCACCCAACATAGGAGCACCTCAGTGCTCCTAAGGCAAATGCTAACAGCCATAAAAGGGGAAATCGACAGTAACACAATAATAGTAGGGGACTTTAACACCCACTTTCGCCAATGGAAAGATATCCGAAAGGAAAATAAATAAGGAAACACAAGCTTTAAATGACACATTAAACAAGACGGACTTAACTGATATTTATAAGACATTCCATCCAAAAACAACAGAATATACTTTCTTCTCAAGTGCTCATGGAATATTATCCAGGATAGATCATATCTTGGGCCACAAATCAAACCCTGGTAAATTTAAGAAAATTGAAATTGTATCAAGTATCTCTTCCGACCACAACACTATGAGTCTAGATATCAATTATAGGAAAAAATCTGTAAAAAATACAAACACATGGAGGCTAAACAACACACTACTAAATAACCAAGAGACCACTGACGAAATTAAAGAGGAAATCAAAAAATACCCAGAAACAAATGACAATGAAAACATGACGACCCAAAACCTATGGGATGCAACAAAAGCAGTTCTAAGAGGGAACTTTATAGCAATACAATCCTACCTCAAGAAACAAGAAACATCTCAAATAAACAACCTAACCTTACACCTAAAGCAATTAGAGAAAGAAGAACAACAACAAGAAAAAAAAAAAACCCCAAAGTTATCAAAAGGAAAGAAATCATAAAGAGCAGATCAGAAATAAATGAAAAAGAAATGAAGGAAACAATAGCAAAGATCAAGAAAACTAAAAGCTGGTTTGTTGAGAAGATAAACAAAATTGATAAACCACTAGCCAGATTCATCAAGAAAAAAAGGGAGAAGGGCTTCCCTGGTGGCACAGTGGTTGAGAGTCTGCCTGCCGATGCAGGGGACATGGGTTCGTGCCCCGGTCCAGGAAGATCCCACATGCCGCGGAGCGGCTGGGCCCCTAAGCCATGGCCGCTGAGCCTGCGCATCTGGAGCCTGTGCTCCACAACGGGAGAGGCCACAGCAGTGAGAGGCCCACATAGCGCAAAAACAAAAAAACAAAAAAACATGGAGCTGGAGAAATCAGGCTCCCAGACTTCAGACTATACTACAAAGCTACAGTAATCAAGACAGTAATGATACTTGCACAAAAACAAAACATAGCTCAATGGAACAGGATAGAAAGCCCAGAGGTAAACCCACACACATATGGTCACCTTATCTTTGATAAAGGAGGCAAGAATATACAATGGAGAAAAGACAGCCTCTTCAATAAGTGGTGCTAGGAAAACTGGACAGCTATATGTAAAAGAATGAAATTAGAACACTCCCTAACACCATACACAAAAATAAACTCTAAATGGATTAAAGACCTAAATGTAAGGCCAGACACTAGAAAACTCTTAGAGGAAAACATAGGCAGAACACTCTATGACTTAAATCACAGCAAGATCCTTTTTGTCCCACCTCCTAGAGAAATGGAAATAAAAACAAAAATAAACAAATGGGACCTAATGAAACTTCAAAGCTTTTGCACAGCAAAGGAAACCATAAACAAGACGAAAAGACAACCCTCAGAATGGGAGAAAATACTTTACAAACAAATCAACGGACAAATGATTAATCTCCAAAATATACAAGCAGCTCATGCAGCTCAATATCAAAAAAACAAACAACCCAATCCAAAAATGGGCAGAAGACCTAAATAGATATTTCTCCAAAGAAGATATACAGATTGCCAACAAACACATGAAAGGACGCTTAACATTGCTAATCATTAGAGAAATGCAAATCAAAACTATAATGAGGTATCACCTCACACTGGTCAGAATGGCCAACATCAAAAAATCAACAAACAATAAATGCTGAAGAGGGTGTGGAGAAAAGGGAACCCTCTTACACTGTTGGTGGGAGTGTAAATAGATACAGCCACTATGGAGAACAGTATGGAGGTTCCTTAAAAACTAAAAATAGAACTACCATACGACCCAGCAATCCCACTATTGGGTATAAACCTCAGAAAACCGTAATTCAAAAAGAGTCATGTACCACAATGTTCATTGCAGCTCTATTTACAATAGCCAGGACATAGAAGCAACCTAAGTGTCCACTGACAGATGAATGGATAAAGAAGATGTGGCACATATATACAATGGAATATTACTCAGACATATAAAGAAATGAAACTGAGGTATTTGTAGTGAGGTGGATGGACCTAGAGTCTGTCATACAGAGTGAAGTAAGTCAGAAAGAGAAAAACAGATACCGTATGCTAACTATGGAATCAAAAAAAAAAAAAAATGCTTCTCATGAACCTAGGGGCAGGACAGGAATAAAGACACAGACATAGAGAATGGACTTGAGGACATGGATGGGAGAAGGGTAAGCTGCGACCAAGTGAGAGAGTGGCATGGACATATATACACTACCAAATGTAAAACAGATAGCTAGTGGGAAGCAGCCGCATAGCAAAGGGAGATTAGCTCCGTGCTTTGTGACCACCTAGAGGAGTGGGATAGGGAAGGTGGGAAGGAGACGCAAGAGGGAGGGGACATGGGGTATATGTATATGTTTAGCTGATTCACTTTGTTACACAGCAGAAACTAACACAACATTGTAAAGCAATTATACTCCAAAAAAGATGTTTAAAAAAAGTCAAAACTGTTGTAAGAAGCAAAGAAGGACATTATACATTGATAAAAGGATCCACTCACCAAGAAGATACACACATCAAACATGTATTACACATCAGAGCTCCAAAATATATGAAGCAAACATTGAAAGGATTGAAGGAAGAAACAGCTCTGTAAAAATAGGAGGAGACTTCAATATGCTACTCTCCATTATAGACGGAACAGCCAAACAGAACATCAATAAGGAAACAGAGGCCTTGAACTACAAGCCCATCGGATCAATAGACATACACAGAACAGAGCATCCAACAACAGCAGAATGCACATTTTTGTCAAGTTCATATGGAACATTCTCCAGGATGTTAGGCCACAAAACACAAAAAAACTGAATAAATTTTAAAAGATTGAAATCATACAAAGTATCTCTTCCTATCACAATGAAAGGAAAGTAGGAATCAACAGTGGGAGAAAAACTGGAAAATTCACAAATATGTAGAAATTCAACAACACACTCAAGCAGCCAATGGGTCAAAGAAGAAATCACAAGGGAAAGGAGAAAATATCTTGTGACAAATGAAAATAAAAACACAACGTACTAAAACTTATGGGATTCAGGAAAAGCAGTGCTAACAGGAAAATTTACAGTTTTAAGTGCTTACATTAAAAAAGGAAGATCTAAAAAATGTGATTGTATGTTGGCAATTTCAAACAGCTGAACCTGGTAAAATTGGTTCATGATTATCTTGGACCTTGGCTTTTCTCTTTTCTTTTCCTCCTTAACTCTCTAAACTCTTTAACTCTCAGTAGGTTTTCCAGTGGCAGGATAAACAATAAAAGCATATTAAGTAATTAGCCTGGAGGATGACAAAGAAGCAGCAGCTGCAGTATTGGCTTTGCCTCTGCCCAGGTCTCCAGCCATATCTCCCACCAAGATGTCACACAGTCCCCCATCCTAGCCAGACTGAAACCCCACAGGACAAAACCGCATACAGGCTGAACCCCCAAAGGCAGACCCCAACAGATAGCACTTTACGGATGGTGCCCCTCAAAGACTGAACACTCCACAGACTGGACCTTCCACGGATTAAACTCCTCCCAGACTGGACCGCTCACAACAGACTGGATCCCCCATAAACTGAAACCCGCAAAGAACAGATCCCCACAGACTGGACCCCCCCTACATTCTAAACCCCTCACAGATTGGACCCCTCGTAGCCTGAACCCCTCACAGACTAAACCTCTCACAAACTGAAGTCCCCACAGACTGAGCCCCACACACCCCACCCAGGCTCCTTAAAGCCTCTCTGCGTGACAGCCCTTCAGCCTGGAGCATGGCTCCCCCCACCTACACCATGCCCAGCACATCCATCTGGCTACGTCCTAATCCCCCTCCACCTGAGGCCGTTTCCTCCACTGAGGACTTCCTGGTGATCCAGAGCTTCCTGCGCAAACCTTGAGGGGTGCAGTGCTGGTGGGTTATGATTGCTCCTCCAAAAAGAGAGCCATGGAATCCCCCGACTGCACCTCATGTGTGTCCCCCAAGCCCCTGCCCACCCACCCAATACTGAACAGAGGCCACAGGCCCTCTGGGCTCTCAATTAGTGCCTGTTGTGAACAGAGAGAAGATTTTGGTAAATTATATGTAAATATATGAAGGTGTCATAGTCAGAAACACTTCTGTCTTCATTATTATGCTTGGCTACTTACAAAAGACTTTCTGTTGGGAGTCATAATTTGTGTTCTAATTAAAACTGTTTCTGGGAACACACAGTATGAATTATGAATACAATATCCACATGAAATAACACTGGCAACCCACAAACAGGGAACTGTTCAAACAGATTCATGCACCAGCTAGTGGAGTAGATAAATCATATTTTCTCTTGGAAGCTGCATATATTTTTGTGTCTTGGACTGCTCAGGAATCCAATTAACATTCTTGAAAGAACGTGTGTTTAATCATTAGTTTTCAGGCTCAGCGGGCAACTAGTTGTACATATCTTAATGCTGTCCTGGAATAAAAGGACTATCAGAAATATTAGAAATCTCTCTGTCTCGCATGGAATATGCACAATGCAGCAAATCACAATACTGGTAAAACACGTTCATCCATCCCTTCATTAGTTGAAAAAATTAAGAAAGAAACACAATCACTGCTGTGAATGAACTGAGGTTGGTTTAGTGACTTTCTGTGATATTATGCAGTAAATTTTATTCCCCTCACAAACCACTACAATATACAGGGCATTTTATAGTTAGCTAAGCATTTACGGAATCATAAGTAATACATTTTTCAAGGTAAACTGAACTATTCACATTAATATTACCTACAAGATTTTTTCCTAGAAAATGTCATCAGTGTATTGTATTCCTTTCATTAAGTGTATTCACTGGGTCACTTGCTGGCTTGGATAAATGATCCAAGTTTTCTGCTCAGGTTCTTCATGTAAAATTGGGATAAGAGTTGCTCCTGAGGATTTCCATGGCGGTCCAGTGGTTAAGACTCTGCACTTCCAGTGCAGGGAGCATGAGTTTGATCCCTGGTCAGGGAACTAAGATCCCATATGCCACACGGCACGGCCAAAAATTTTTTTTAAATTAAAAAATATATATGCTGTATGCAGTTTAAGTTAAAAAAAAAAAAACGAGAGAGTTGCTCCTGAGTTTGTGATAGGATTAAATGAGTGAATAAATAAGTGTTAACCACTATTCCTATTATATGTAATCATTAATGGAACAAATATTTCGTAAGTGCCTACCGTAATGTACCAGCATGCTTCTAGCAGAGAACAAAGCAGAGATACGTTTTCTGATGGTGACAAGTGCTACAGAGAAAAATCAAGCTGGGCAGGGGGCCAGGAATGAACGTGTGTGTGGCAAGAGACGGTAGGGAGAGGTGCTCTTTCAGGGTGTTGGGGAATGATATCTCATTGAAACGGTGACATTTGGCAGAAATTCTAATATTTCTAATATTTCCATGATGGCACGAAGATATCAAAGAGACAGTGTTCCAAGCAGAACAAAGGTCCGTGGTGGCAAAGGCGTGGTGTGTCTGAGGAACAGCAATGAAATAATGCGAGAGGAGTGGGGGGGTGAGGTCAGAGAGGTGACCAGGGGGTCTGGACACAGAAGACCCTGGAGACTGCTACAAGGACTTGGTCTTTGCACTTCCCTGGTGGTCCAGTGGTTAAGACTCCCCGCTTCCACTGCTTGTGGCTTGGGTCCAATCCCTGGTTGGGGAACTAAGATCCTGCATGCTACACGGTGCGGCCAAAAAAAAGGGACTTGGTCTTGTACTCTGAGATGGGAAGCCAGTAGGAGTTTTCAAGAGGCATGACAAGGTCTGGCTAACATGCTGAGAAAGACCAGTGCAGTGGGGAAAGGATGGGGGAAGAAAGATAAGTTTTATCCATGATGGTGGAGATGAAGAGAAAGTGGCTGGATTCTTGAGATAGTCTCGAGTTGGTGACCACAGGGTTTGCCAATGGATGGGACTGTAGGGCCTAAGAGAAAAAAGGTGAGTCAAGGAAGACTTTGGGTTTTGGCCTGAGCAACTGGAAGAAAGAAGTTTACCATCTGCTGGGATGAGACAGACAGCAGGAGAAAGCAGATTTTGTGAAACGTTCAGGAGTTTACTTCGGATCTGGTGAATATGATAACCTCAAGCCCAGCTTGTGGGCTAACACCCCACAAGCAAAGTCAGACCAGAAATAAACTTTAAACAAACTGACCTTTCTTCTGTAATTTACTTCAATGTCATTTTGATCTCACACTATCTAAGGAAGAATGTTCCCAAAAAGAACTATTCATTATGCTGTACACCTAAAATGAATAAAATGTTATAAGTCAATTATCTCTCAATAATAATAAAAAAGAACTGAAAAAAGAGAAGAATGCTCGAAAAAATAGCACTCTGGGGAAAAAAAGATATTTGTCCCAAACCCCGAATCAAATTTAAATATAGAACTCTATAAACAATCAAATTTCCTTTGCTGCAGTAGCGAAGGAACAAACATGCTACAGTACTCAGAGTCGAAATAGCAATTAGCTAAGTAATAAAATTACTACTGAGCATCCCCTATTATATCTGAGTGCCAGTGCCCAAGACGATGTTTCCTAGGAAACCAGAAACCTCCCAGGCACAAATACTGTGAACTAAAGTCCCTCTCAAATGCTGTGTTCTAGATCATCCCCAAGTATTTAGGAATCAAGGACTTTCTAAACTCTTAAAAAAAACAAACCAACCCATGTTCCGCTGACCCAGGCAGAAAAAATACAGGGGTCTCACAAGCGAAAACTATTGAGTCTTACTGACAAAAACTAAAACACAACAACAAAAATAACAATGAAGCCCACAAAATTCTCAAACCAGACCAAAGATTTTCTCAGGATTATATTCTGATCCATTAAGGGTCTCCTTCCTTCCTTCCTTCCTTCCCTTCCTTCCTTCCTTCCTTCCTTCCTTCCTCCCTCCCTCCCTCCCTCCCTTTCTTTCTTTTTTGCCATTGCTTTTTTAAAAATCTCACTGATTAAGATAACGAATGGAGGAGAGGAAGGAATAAGAGGGAGGTCAATTTGAATTTTCAAAACATCTGACATAAAACATTTTAAAGGAGTATAATTACGACATTCAAATACACTTAATATTTAGGACTAAACTATCAGTGTTTTACCAAATAGAATTCCTTTGGGGACCAACCAGAATCAACGTAAATTGCAGATGACATGATTGTTTAGATAGAAAATGCTAAGAAATCCACAAAACAACTACTACAAACAATAAGTGAATTTAGCAAGATTGTAAGTTAAGGTACAAAAATCAACTGTATTTTTATAACAGAAACAAGTCACTGGAAAAATGAAGTAAAAACCCATTTACAACAAGATCAAAAAAAATAGTTCAGAATAAATTCAACAAAGATATGGAAGACTTACACACTGAAAACAATAAAATAGTAAGAGAAATGTTCTGAAGTTCATCCCATTCTGGACACTTTCATGCTCTCCTGCCAACCTATCTTCATATACACTACTGCTCATAAGTATACGATCAAGTTGCTTAGAAAGGTAGAATTCAAATGTACTTGAACTTTATCTCATAAAATTAAAGACCATCTGCAGAGACAAACTGATAAAATAATTCCATAGAGAAAGTAGAAAGGCCCAGTTAGTTGCTAAAGTTCACCCAGCCAGTAAGAGGCAGAGCTGAGACGTACATATTTGGGGTGTTTCCTCTTATTTAGTGACGGTTTCATAAACAGAGAACTTAAAGCAAGTGAATGCATATAGCTTTGGATTCAAGTATTAATATTTTGCTTTTTGCATTGCCAATAAAAAAGCACACATTTAAATGTACTACAGACATTTTGTGGGGCTTTTTCTTGTCCCCAAAATGTTCTGTTTTTCCTATTGGGCAGTCAATATTTGATGGGAAAGTGATTCACCTGCTTCTTTAAGAGTTGATTCTGCATAAAAGAAAGTCACATGAGTTTCTAGGAAGGATATCAGATCTGGGGGGAACTAGAAATGTGGTGAATCATAAAACAAACAGAATAGCAAGGAACTAGGAAAGATCGCACTTAGGATACTGAAAATTAACATGGAGTCACCAGTCACTGCCTAACGGCCGACAACGACACACAAACCTGTAAAACTGCTGGTCATCACCTAGGACTGTCATTTGTCAGAGAAAAACTGCCCACATGCTTCCAACTTGGACACTTTTGTAAGTGTTTAAAGTGTCATAAACTACTAAAAATACTTTAAAAATAATGAAAGATTAAATAAATGCATTGATGAAAACTTATTTGCATCCTAACATGATTCCAAGTTAATGTGTTGTTTAAACATTCATAAGAAAAAGGAAAATTGACGAAAAAGAAATTGTTAGCCTGACCCTCAAATCTTCTAAATACCTTTGGAAATTCAAAGTCTGAAAATCATAATAAATAATGAAATTTAAGTATATATTCTGACCTTCAGCAAAAATCCTCTTTGGTCATTAAGCTCAATAACAAAGCGTTCCAGAATTTACTCAAGTCGCGGTGAACATGTACATTCTGATACAGCTTCCGTCACTTAATTATAACAAGTTTAGTCCTGGAATACTCCTACGAATTACATCACTTAGAATAAAGCATTTGTGTATGTGGGCAGGCTAATTTCACCTCACATAAAAAAAACAAAAAACAAAAAAACACCTGTTCAAGTATAGCCTCTACCTAGATATTCGGCTTTCTTATTTCTTCCACCTTCTGGTAAGCTCCAGAGTTACTGGAACGCAGAAATATTCTAAAGGGGGACTATGATAATGGCATAGTCCAACTCCAATTATACGTCTCGTATGTTTGGCATGAATCACATGTGCATTTATCTGCCAGCAGAAGAGGAGAAGGGAAGGGACAGAACACACAGCTACCATCTGCTGCCATCCCCCAGCCTCCCTAGAAATGAAGACAAGGGTGGGAGTTTCTCCTGGAGACAGGAGCAGAGTGTATTCACAGTGGGCCCACTGAAGTGCTTTCAGGAAGCAACATTTGGACCTTGCACATTAAAAAAGCAAAAGAGACATCATCCTAGATAGAGCGACCCTGCAACAGTAGCACTGGATTCCATTGTGAGGACTCCAGATTTTCGGTCTGATCCAGCAGCTGCAGATGAGACCAAGTGAGGTCTAAAGACCACTGTTCTTAGACAGACACATTCTTGCCCACTGCCCTACAGTTCTCACCACTCCCTGCTGTCTTGCCCCGCCCACTCCATTAATTTATTTTACCACCTGGCCCTTTAGGCATTTGAGTTTGCAACCCCTGGTCTGCACTCATCAATTAAATCAGGTACTTACAGCTGCATGACCAAGTACAAGTGATTTGGGCTTTCATAGATGTCTTCCAGGGCCACAATATTTTCATGCTTAATCCTGAAAAAAAAAAAAAAAAAAGCACACACACAGAATAGTAAGTATGAGACATGCAAACTTTTTTTAAAAAAAAAAACAAACAGATGTCATTATAGCAAAAAATTCTAAGACAGAATCGAAACTCCTTAAGGTGACATTTTTAAGACACCTCTCCATCTTGTCCCCAAACTTTTTCCCAGACCCATCTCCCATGCTCTCTGCTCTTCTTTCTGGAGGCTCTATATCTCACAATGTAGCAATACTGGATTAACTATCACTGCTTCATGTATATCCCACTCTCCTGGCATTTATTCGTATGAATCCCAGGAATGGGCCAAAATCCTATTATCTTGCAGGGCCCAACTCAAATGGCTCAGCCCCCAAGGAGAATTTAATTGCTCCCTCTTCTGTAGTCTCACAACAGCCAGAACAGACTGGCCTGAATAGTCCACTGTATGCAAATCCGTCCCCGCAACAGGCTAGATGGTCCAGGGGACAGTTTCGTCCTCATGTTCCTGACTCCAGCGTAAGCAATGGAAAACCAGACTGAGCTCCTCACGGGGGCTGTAGTCACCATCGCCAACAAAGGTCAGTTCAATACCCCAAGCGAGCTAGACTGGTGCTACCCCAAGAGTGCTTCCCAAACAGGCGACACCAGCATCTCCTGGGAGATTGTGAGAAATGCAAATTCTCAGGCTGGGCCCCGTCATACAGAATCAGAATCCCTGAGGCTGGGGCCCAGGAATCTGCCTCAACAAGATCCTCAGATGATCATCCCACACAACGTGGAGCTGGAGAAATTCTGTATCAAACCAGGGCTTCTCAAACCTCAGGGCCATGTGCACATGAATCACCTGGGGTCCTGGTTCCACTGCACACTCTGATTCAGTGGGTCCAGGACAGGGCCCGGGAGTCTGCATTGCTAACAAGCTCCCAGGAGATGCTGATGCTGCTGGTCTGCGGGCCACACTGGGAGCAGCAAAGTCCTAATGACTGAACAAAGGGAGAAGGAACCAGTCCAAGTCTAGCCCTTGGAAATACCGATTAGGAACAGCCTCTGCTCGGAATGTAAGGTTTGGTATTTGTTGAAAGCATTTGAGAGAAGAATCATTTCATTATGAGCTAGTTAGCTCTTACTACACACTTTTTCTCTGAAATGACTGCTGAGCCATTTAAAAGCAAGCACTGAACGGGCAGATTCCTGTGAACCCTTGAAAGCAGGGACTACATCTTACTCATTCTGTTTCCACTTAGTACCTAGCATAGAGCTGCTTGATAAAGGTTTGCTGAATGAATAAATGATATTTAAGGCTTTTGCTCCTGAACGGCAAGTCATTATTTATTTAGGGAAAATGGATGCAACTTTCCTAAGTGTGAGCTGTCTTCCCCTCAAAAGAAGTTTATAAGGAATATTATCTTCCCTTTGAGCAGATGAAAGAAGAGAACAGAAGAATTAACCAGGAGAGGTAATGTTTTGCTTTGATTGCTGCGGCTCTTATTAGCCAATGCAGTTGATGTGTAGGAAGTGAGAAGACAGAGTATCCCAAATTCACATTTCACCCGCTTCTAACGTGGAGAACCTGATTATTTGTTAGCAATGGTTTCTGTGGTGTCTGAGCAAAATAACATCAGGAACATATCATGTGAACCAGCTAAACTATGCCACCAAGGAAACCATGAGAGATTAATTTGGAACTGCTGAGACCCTAGGTGTCCGTGGAAGTATCATTATTGGACACACCTGAAAGAATATGACAACAACAGTATACAGCGCATGGATTTTCCCACTTTTCAATTAAAAAAAGTTGCCATTGGAATCAATCACATGGGCACGAATATTTTCTTTCAGTGAAGTTAATTTAGGGGTTAATTAGCAGCTTAGATTCACGGGACCACGAAAAGAATGGGGTCTATATGGAGAGTTGCCAGATAAAATACAGGGCACCCAGTTAACGTCTGATTCTAGATAAACAATGAACACTTTAAATATAAGTGTGTCCCAAACATTGCACTGTTGTTTATCTGAAATTCAAATGTAACTGGGTGCTAGATCCGGCCACCCAAGTACATGAATCCCAGTCAATGAGCCTCCAAGCTGGGCTTAGGGGTTTGTACCTGGAGTCCCAGCTCCCCTCGGAGGTTTAGCCAAGAAGACAACTTGAGCCCTGGACCACAGCCATTAATATTCAGCTATATACAAAGAGTCAACTACGTACAAAGCACATGCCCGGCAACGTAGGAGACTCTAATAAATTAAGAACATAAATCCCTTCTTTGTATGCAGGGGCTAGAGAAATTAAAGTCTATTTAACCGTTATGTCTTACATGAGTTCTTACAGTGGCTGAAATGCTATTGCTACTGACTCTCCTTCTTAGCGGATGAATCAAGCAAGCAGTCATCATTTCCTGACTTTCTGCTCTGTGTCTGATACGAGAAAACTATAAAATAAGGTTTTTCCCTCCAAAATCTTATCACCTTGATGGGGAGACCCATGAAGCAATTAGGGAAGAATTTAACGTTACGCTCTGCAGAATTGTTAAATTCAGAGAAAGCAAGGCCCTGGGTCAGAATTATGGGGAAGCCCTCAAAAAATGATGGAGGTTGAGCTGGGTTGGGTAACGTGTGAATAAGCATATTAGAAATTTCAAAGAAATCTTAAAATGGCCTCTTAAATGTCTCTTAAGAAAAGTGGTTTAATTCACTTGTAAATGTTCGAACGTGATCGAAGAAAACATCCTGATCCCTCAGAGCTGTTCTCAGGTACTTTATTCCACCCTCAGATTCCTTAAGATATACAAAAACCGAACTTAGGGCTTCCCTGGTGGCGCAGTGGTTGAGAGTCCGCCTGCCGATGCAGGAGACACGGGTCCGTGCCCCGGTCCGGGAAGATCCCACACGCTGCGGAGCGGCTAGGCCCCGTGAGCCATGGCCACTGAGCCTGCGCGTCTGGAGCTTGTGCTCCACACGGGAGAGGCCACAATAGTGAGAGGCCCGTGTACCGCAAAAAGATACACAAAAACTGAACTTAAATTTTTTACGTTATTTCAGTACCTAGGTTATCGTCACAAAATGCCATGTGAATATCCATCCACACATCTCTGGGCGCCCACCATGTACCAGGCACATGACTAGGAATCACAGCAGCGACATCTCAGCCCTCACGGAGCTCAATCTTTCTTCTGTTTACCAGAAATCACCCTTGTCATAATTAGTATTGACTCCTGGGAGCCACACAGAACAAGCTTACATATCATATAAACTCGTCTCATGTATCTTGCAAATATTTGAGGGCTATAATTTCCCTACTTAGTTTACTCTTCCTATCATCGACCAATTTCCCTTCAGCATGGTTTATATTCCTACCATCATGTTATTGTCACTCTTGTTTGTCCAGACTAGAGCATTCAGAACTGAAAGTAATGATCCCAGTGTAAGATATAGCACCAAGAACAACATATTAAATAACAGAGTAGAACTATTAACCATCATGAGCTGGATATTATACTTTTTGCAAATAAAGTCTAACATTAGGTTCACTTTTTTTAGGCAGCTGCACAACTGTTGGCATATGAAGAAGATAAGCTCCATGGGGGTAGGGATTTTTGACTATTTTGTTCACTACTGTCTCCCCAATGGTAAGAAAAGGGCATGGCAGGTAGTACTCTCAATACATGTTAGAGTGAATTAATGAATGACTGGATGGATGAATGGGAGAATATAAAGTTTAGGGTCAATTAAATGACCAGATCATTCTTACCTGAACTTCTGCCAAACAAGATCTCCTTTCTTACTCAGGCTTGACCTTTTGAGCTTAACGTCTTCACTTTAGCTTCATTCGACTCAATCTTTTGGGTCCCATGCAATGCTTCAAATGATCAGAAATATTCTGAATTTTGATTCTCTCTTCTATTATAGTTACCACCCCTCTCCACTTTGGGCCATCTGCATATTTTGTTGGTACACATTCATACCGTATGTCTTCATCTACATTCCTAGTTAAAGTCTTAAGTGAGAGTCACATGCCAGAACTCCATGGTATTCCACCAGAGACCCCATCAAGAAAACCAAGACATTAATCAGCTGGCTTCAACGGCTGCTGAGTTACAAACCCAGCAGTCTTAGCCCATAGTTTACTGTACTAACCATAAGTAGACAATTAGATTCTCGGCTGAAGTGGCATTCCTCACTTTTACACAGCACATAATACTATTTGAAAGGGAAATGGAATGTTTGGGAAGTTTTGTTCTTAGTAAACCCATGGTGACTTCTAGCAACTACTACAGTCTTTACTAAATGATTATAAACCATATGCTTAATTTACTGTTCCAGAACTTTGCTGTGCATTGGAGCCAAATTTCCCCGTCTATACATCTCACAGTCTACCTTTTTCATATCTGGAAAATTTGCCGACATCTCTCATATTGTTTTCTCAAATATTTCAACTGTGACTTTTTTGCGATAAGTGCGATTTCCTTAGTCCCCTGGGATGTAACACATCTAAACCTGGTGAACTAATTTTATAACTTTCTTTAGGCCCCACTTACATAGCTGTTTTCTACATACCATTTACTGAGTGTTAAGTCTGTGTCAAAACTATACTAAGTATTTTTAAGGATTTCATTTAATACAGCAATCCTACAAAGTAGCTATCATTCTCCCTATTTTTAAAAGAGGAAAACTAAGACCCCCAGGAGGCTAAGAAAGTGTTCCAAGGTCATACTACTAGTAACTGGAATTGCCAAGATTCTAACTCCCAAGACCCTGTTCAAGCACTTATAACTTCATATTAACTAGTAACTATGAGAATACCTAACAGTTCACATAAATTCAGTTATCTGCACAGAATTACCACACCTAAAGCATTAAATTTCATAACTAACAATATGATATCCACTTCTGAGGGGAGTGGGGCAGAGATTTCTTCTACTATCCTGAACGCTACTGGAAGCTCTCAAGATACTTGGTTATACACGTCCTGACAGATGAAATCCCAGCGGGTCAAAGGGAACCAGAGGCAGAGATATTCAGAAGCAGAAGGAACAGTTAGGAGTCCAGAAATTACAATTAGGAAGAGCCTTGCATCAGCCTACATCTGCTGGTATCATCAGAAGGGGGAAGAAAATGGACAGAGAGAAGAGGTGGGGCATCTCAGCTACAAGCAAATGAAAACCAAGGTTCTGTTAACCCTGCATACTAAATACCTGTAGGTCAGTACTCGGTCTCTCCAAAACACGGCCAAGAGGGCCTCCAAACATGAGGAATGTCCACCCTCAAACAGCAGTCCTTTCTAAGCTATGCGTAATTCAAAAGAATAATGTCACTGAAAGCAACTCTGCGATGAAAAGAACCTCTTAATTTTTTTTTTTGCGGTACGCGGGCCTCTCACTGTTGTGGCCTCTCCCGTTGCGGAGCACAGGCTCCGGACGCGCAGGCTCAGTGGCCGTGGCTCACGGGCCCAGCCGCTCCGCGGCACGTGGGATCCTCCCAGACCGGGGCACGAACCCACGTCCCCTGCATCGGCAGGCAGACTCCCAACAACTGCGCCACCGGGGAAGCCCCTCTCTTAATTTTAATCACTTATCTACCAGGCCCAAAGTAAGCACTGTCTGGTATATCTATGTACAGAGGGTAAATGGTTTAGGTGGTAATCTTCTCTAAAGTCTCCATAATCTGCAATAATGGACAGAAGAGGTGGATAGAGGGAAGTGGGCCCAGGGCAGAGAGAGGGAGAGAAAAGTTGAATGGGAAAACAGCATATGGGCAGTGAGGCAGACTTCTGCCTGCATGGTAACTGACAGCCAAGCAAGAAAACCCTAGAAAGAGCCAGGAAACCATTTTAAAGTTAATTCATGCAAAAAATCGTGCCAACTGCACAAGTAGGCCCCATTCCAAACCCCCAGGCTGAAGAGAACATCAGGACCCAAAGGACGGGCATCCTATTGACTACACGTGCTCCTATGAAAATGACAGTGACATCATTTCTCCCTCTGGTCTAATTCTCCATGGTCCCAGGAGCCACACATTTTGAACTCCATATGAACTGAGGAAAGTTAGAAAAACACAAAAGAGAAGAGAAGAGAAAGGAAAATCCAACATTTTTTGCTTGTTTTCATCCTATCGTGGTTCACTGATCTGGAGTGGGGAGGGGGGGCGTGGGGTGGGAAGACCATGGCAGTAATTATGAGCACTAAGAGAATTATCAGAAGGAAAGGCAACAAAACACCTTTCCTTTGGGTGGTCCTTGGAAAAGGTCACTTATCTACTCAACTTAAAGAGGCCACAAGAAGGTAAGAGATGGAAGGAAATATAACCAGAAGGGGCAGACAGGAGACACGGTGATTACTAGTGAAAGCAGAACAAATATGGTGGAGGAACCAATCTCGGCTCCTCTGGGCCACCCCAGTTCTTTCATCCCTTGTCTTTGTACATACTGCACTGTATCCATCTGTTTGTATGCGTATGTGTGTACATAGTTAAATGGTTTTATTTGCAGAGAATAAAAGTCTAGAAGGATACATGTTAAACAAGTAAATGAGTACCTCAAAAAGTGTGCTATAGGATGGGAGGAAATTTTCACCCTCCAGTTTTTTTTAACTGAGGTTCTTCATCTGAACAGAACAGAGAAAACTGATTTGAGTGACTATTTTCTCAATTCTCCCAAGGATGGCACAGGGGAGAAAGTGAATTCACTATATACAATAAATGCTTTAGGGAATTAGGGCCTGATTCTCTCACTGAACCCAAGTAGAGAAAGGTTGATGGACTGTTGTACTGCCAGACTTTTACAAAGAGGTAATTTTTAAAAGGCTCTTGATCAAAATCATCAACACCTGATTCACCAAAATGTATCCATAATGCTGGACACAAGGAAACACATATTGATTAGTTCAAGTGCTGAAGCAATCAAGCGATAGGTTGGGTCTCAGCTCTGACACATCTAACTGCAAGATTCTGGACAAGCCTTTAAATACTTTCTGACTTGATTTCCTCATTTGTTAACTGAACATTAAATGATGTGGTTTCATTATCTATGTATACACACACATATATATACATGTATAGAAGAAAAAATATTATATATATACACATACATGTATCATGTTACATATAGAGAGAGATCTTGTCTATTAAAAATATAGGGGGCTTCCCTGGTGGCGCAGTGGTTAAGAATCCGCCTGCCAATGCAGGGGACACAGGTTCGAGCCCTGGTCCGGGAAGATCCCACAAGCCGCAGAACAACTAAGCCCGTGCGCCACAACTACTGAGCCTGCGCTCTAGAGCCCACGTGCCACAACTATTGAAGCCCAAGCACCTAGAGCCTGTGCTCCGCAACAAGAGAAGCCACTGCAATGAGAAGCCCACGCACCACAACGAAGAGTAGCCCCCGCGCACCGCAACTGGAGAAAGCCCACACGCAGCAACAAAGACCCAACGCAGCCAATAAATAAATTAATTAATCAATTATTTAAAAAAGAATATAGAGCACTCCAGGAAAGGCGAGGGTTCAAAATCCAAAGCTTCGAGTCATCTTTTTTTGATGCCAGCAGATGACGCTGTAATCAACAGGACACCAAGAGGCAAAAGACTGGTATCTGAATCAACTACATCTTAAGAACGCAAGCCAATTTGTTTGTTTAAGGATTAAGTACCACATGTGATATCTCCTCATTTTGAAATGAGTTTTGCTTTGAATCCTTCAAAACAAACAAACAACAATTAAAACCTTGTGCACTGCTGACCACATGTTCAAAAAAGCATCTCAGGCATCCTTAGTACAATGCAGGCTACACAGGGTGGAGGCCTGGCCAGCATTTGTACAGAAGGAGGCAGGGCTGGAGCCTGTAATGGTACCACGGGAGGGGCGCTAACTAGGCTGGCTCTGTCTCTAGGGGAAAATGATGGACATTCTCTCTAGGACAGAAAATGGTGTATGTCAGTCACATCATTTTCCAGAGTCTTAGTTTCCTCATCTAGAAATTAACTAGGCAAACAGGAGGCTCCCTCAGGTCCTTTCCAACTCTAACAATCAATGAATTCAAAATTAAGGAGGCAAAGCATATTGAGGTATAAAGGATCCCACAATGCTCGATTCTAAGCCAATATTCAGTGTACCAGAACACCGCTTGCTACACAGAAACCTGGATAACGAGTCATGCTTCAACAGGTTCTTTTGCGTGGGTAAGTTTGTCAGTTAGACGTGGAATAGAATTTATTGAGATAAGAATCCATTCACATGGAAAAGACCTTCTTTTCCCTCTCCCAAAGTCAGCTTCTACAAGGCCCTGAACCAACAGAGAAAGGACCAAGTGATTTGTTCATGTCTGGAATAACTCCAGAAGTTCCAACCAAGGCCTGGTTAGCTTTAGTCCAAAGGAGAAATGTTAGGTCCAAACCAGTGGGAAAAACCCAGTGCCTGGCACATACCAACACTCTGCGAGTATTGTAGAAGAACGGATAAATGAATGAACAATGAACTCCAGCCTTCCTCAAGTCTTACAGACCAAAGGCACTCAAAAGCTGGGCACCGGAATCAAAAAAGGTTAGAAGATTTGACTCTCTGTAATTCTTTACTACTCCTATTACCACCCATGATAAATTACAGGTGGGTCTCAAAATCGGCTGTATGTTAGAATTACCAGAGGAGTTTTAAAATGTATGACACCTGGATCTAGTCCCTGGACATTATGATTAAATTGGCTTGGGAAGTAGCCTAGGCTTCTGGATATTTTTGGGAAAAAAAAAAAATCGAAGTGATTCAAATGTAAAGTTTGAGAACCACTGGTAAGTCACTGAGTTAATGAAAACCTTAGATGGTGAGGAAGGATTTACCTTTAAATACTTGGCCGAATACGTTTATTTCATAATTGATCTGATTTAAAGGTAAGATTCAGGGTGTCCTGAGACTAAAGGTTCAAGGCAACTTGCCCAACGTATTAGTCGTCTGGGAAAAAGAATATGAAAAATTAACAATTTTCAACCGGTTAACCATAACATTTCTAGTATTTCTTAGTAAGGCTTTGAAACACTAACACATTTAAGGGAATGTTGTGGTTTCCTTCTCTGGATTTTTGGGTAACTGTCCGTCAAAGGGTAATATACATTTCTCGGGATGTTTTAACATGAGAATAGATGCCTTGCACTCCTGAAGAACATAAGGCACACACCTGCCTGAAAACAGAGATAAAGTCTTGTAACTTTCTAGCTCCACTGATATGAAAACACAGTCTCCAGAGGCACCTTAGAAGGAGAATCTCAGAAAGCTCGTTCCAGGTTCACTGCAGGTAATTCCAAGGCGAATTCAGAAGCCACGCCCATGTGAGTTCCTGTGATGACCTATAACCAGGTGCCAATGGCCTGGGCTCCATCCTGCAGCTTCATCACAAACACCCTGTGCCCCAGACTGAAGACACTGGGCTTGCATTCAAGAAGCATCTTAGAGGCTTCTAGCTCTGAACACTTCCATTCACGTGCGTATAAAGGAAAGGGGACCAAGACAATGCACTAGAATCTTGGGAAAAGGCATCATATCGTTTTTCTTTCCTATCGTGAGAGCCCTGTGTTTTCTCTGTGCTGATACCCACAGCGAGGTCCTGTATTTCACAACTTGAATCCAGGACTCTGCGAAGTCCGTAGGTGCCCAGAATGGCGCAGGGGCATGGCCCTGGCACAGCACAGCCTGCACGTGGACACAGAGCCCCGGGAGCACGGGTAAGAAACGAAGAGGCACAAGTCTGCTGCCTGTTCTCCTTGCAGATAATGAAGCATCAGGGCCACCCACGCGAGCACGATCCTGGGCAGCTCCCTAAATCTGCTGGAATATTGTGCTGTTTATTGATAAAGCGAGAAGCAAATTATAAAAGAAAAAGTTGGGATGAAAAAGGGTAAGAAGGAAAAAGAGAGATGGAGAGAAGTCTGCTCTGAACAACTGTCTCCCGTCAGCTCCATTTCAGACTTAGGAGGATGGAACTTAGGCTGTAAAACGCTCCTCACCGTTCCAGGAAAGTGCCCACGTTCAGAGACAACAAACACCAAACTAAGCGTTCTTTAGCTTTTGCACATCAGTAATTAAAGCCGTCACACAGCTCGCTTAGGTCAGCCCCAGGCTTCAGAAAATCAAGTGCATTCAATGGAAAAAAACAGTGTTCAGGCACTTACATGGTGGGAATTCATGAGGGTGTTTGTGGCTGGTTGTGTGCTACATATATATATATATATATATATATATATAAAATTTTTAAAAACACAGAGATAATCACTATGAGTGTCTAATAACGGCAAATCTGTGTTCTTTCTTGAGAAAGCAAGAGCAAGTTTCTTCACACCTGAGATTAGAGGCACGATTAGAAAGAACAGCATGTTGGACTTCTCTAGTGGTCCAGTGGTTAAGATTCTGCGCTTCCACTGCAGGGGGTGCGGGTTCCATCCCTAGCCAGGGAAGTTCCGCATGCCGTGCAGTGCGGCCAAAAACAACAAAAAAGAAAAAAGAAAGAACAGCATGTTTTGCTTTGTCGACGATTTGTTAAGAGGATGTGTCTGATCTATGCATCGCCTCTCCAAATCGCAGTTTTATGGAAGATGGGTGTGAAATGCAGAGACAGTTCGGAGTTTATAGTTATATGATGTCCTGCTAATAAAAGATGATGATGACCCAGGGGATGAGCGCCAGGGCTGTGAGCAAATTCTCAGGAATGATACTGTTCACAGATGGTGGCTCATAAACTAATCGCTATTCACCCAGTTTTCTATTCAGAGTTTAAAGGAGAATTAGGAAAGCAATTGTGCTGTGAGGGAGAAGGGGATGGGAGAAGTCCAGCCACACAGATTGTCCCTGACAGCTACACAAGGGTAGCTGGGGAGGGGAGGGGGGCCGTCCCTGGACTCCTCGGCTCAAGCAGAGCAGCTGAAGTGCTCAGGCGATGGCCACGGTCTGCGAGCCAAAGAGTGGGGAGGGTGGGCCAGGCTGAGGTCATACACAGCCCGCCGGGTGCATTTTAGGTGACTGCCTTTTTCAGAGCAAAGCCATGGAGACTTTTTTCCTCCAAACATCCAAGCATCTTAGTCCAACGGCCAGACTTCCTTGAGGTCACTTTGGACCCATGCTTTCCAATCTGGTTTCTCCCAAATCCTCCAGATTCTCAATAAATATCTTAGAAACCATCACGAAATACAACTTTCACAGATCCAACTCTAATAGATACCAAATGTGAACACAGTGGAAACTACCAGCACGTTCCCTTGTGTTCTCCTTGAAAGCCTCTGTAATAAATAAAAGTTATAAAATTGGACTTATGTCACGCTGGTGAAATACTATTATTTCTTACCTGTTTGTGTACTGGGGCTCTATATGTATAAGAATTTATTTTTTTATTTTTTTCTATATGTATAAGAATTTATTCTTTTTCGTTTTTTAGAAGAACTTATTTTTTTAAAAAAGAAGAAAAGAAAACGAAAAAGGAAACCAGTGCACTAAATAATACGAAAGTGAATAAAAAAGTTTCTTCCCTACTCTACCTAGAGAAGACGAGTATTATGAATATATTTTCAGATACAAAGGGAAGACCTGTCCTCAGAAAGTCATTCCGCAAGATGCTAATGTTCTTCCTGAATCGTTGGCCTCTTTAGAGTTATTTCTTTTAACTTACGTTAAAATCAGGAAGAAGCCAACCATGCAACAACAGAGACAGGAAGGGGGTGAGGCGCTACGTACACACGTACGTGTACACGTGCCCACAGGCATCCACGCACACACACATGCATATACACATACATACATACATTGTGGGGCCACTCTCCTTAAGCCCAGTCTGAAGTCACACAGTGCTGGATCTAACAGCATTGCAGTTGCTATTCCACCAGAGGCTGGGGGGCAGTCAGCACTGTGGAAGACACTCTTGCAGGCACAGAGCCTGGCAGAATGATTTATCTCAGGGAAAGGATGCCAAGAACATTTGAGGGGTAAAGGAACAGAAAAAATAAGGGCCTGGGTGGAGGAAGGTGCAAAGTGTGGTGCCTCTTGAAAAGCATGCACAAAACTGAGTCAGGATGATTTCCCACCCTGTGATGCCGAATCAGAAGGCAGAGGAAGCCCCGGTGTGGACGTGAGCTGGTTAATTCAGGAGCCCTAGGGGGAAGCAAACTCCAACGTGGGAATGCAGACTGTCAGTTCTAGGATCTTGCAATAAGGGTGTGGAGTCAGATGAACCATCTGGTAGTGCTCCCTCTTTCACGGTTTTTTTTTTTTCTTCCCTCTTTTCTCTGCAGGGGGGTGAGGGACGGGGCTGGTGGTAAACGAAGCATCTGAAGCTCTAATGTGACCTGATGACAAAGAAACACCCAGAGGCCCAGCTTAACAAGACAGTCCATCAGCTGTCATGATGAACCCTGCACAAGAATGCCACCCACTGCACTGCAGGTGGGGCAGCAGGGGAAGGGAAGCGAAAAGCACGACCTCTTACTGTCACCGCCACTCTTCCTCGAAGTTCACTGCATACAAGAGCCCTTGGAAGAGCATCAGGGCACATTATTTCCAGAAAGCTTGCATAAAACTCACAGACCTAGACTCCATCAAACATCCAGAGAGTACCTATGGGTGCCAGACCTGAGGCCAAGCAGTGGGGTTAGAAAGATAAATAAAACAGAGTCCCTGAAACCCAGTGGCTCCCTCGCCAGCTCAGGAAGACAGGTGTGTATGTAAACATCAGGATACAGCACAGCCAACCTCCTGCCAGGGAGCCGGACGCGGATCATGGAAGCACAGCCTGCTCCCATGTCTTATTCTGCCCGGGCACTCAGCAGGGCTGCACCCGGGGAGCTGACACGCGCTCTGGGTTTTGGCAGGTTTGCCAGGCATAGAAAAACAAGGAAAAGGGCACTCCAGAGACAGGGAACAGCATTTGCAAAGACACAGAAGAGTGATGTGGACATAAGGATACTCAGATGGATGGGGAAGAAATCGATGAGAGCAGACTGGGGAAAATTATGAGAAGCTTGCTTGCCAGGTTCAACAGAGTGGGTTTTATGCCAAAGGCACTAGGAAGCTGGATACACGTGTCAACCTCCAGCTCTGAAAAAAGTACATGTAGTGTTTTGTTTGGCAGGGATATTTAAATATAGCCAATATTTCATAATAACTATAAATGGAGTATTACCCCCTAAAAATTATGAATCACTATGTTGTACACCTGAAACTTATAATATTATAAATACCTCATTTTTTAAAAAGAGCAATACCAAAAAGAAATACATTAATTGCTTAACTAAGCCATGTGACATAGTTCCTTACAAACCATGCCTGAAATCCTAACCCTCTCTCTCTCCTACTGATGTTGTCACTTTAAACATGAAATTTCACTTTCTTCCACTTTTAACCTCCCAGGTGGGAAGTTCATACGCACTTTTCTCTTTCGTCATAAACAAGTAGAAAAGTCAACTTGACCACAGTGTAAATGTCTAGATGTCCTTGGGGACCGAGGTCAATGCAAGAGCTCTTAGTAAGTAGTGATGGAAAGGTTGGAATCCTGCAAAATGTCAAGTTCATGACTCTTTTTACCAATAGTTTTTTTTTTTTTTTTCCCTCTGAAAGAGAAGAGAATTGTGAGAAAGAAAACAATATCTGTCATGATCTGGGGTTTTGTTCTTCAGAGTCTTCCTACATCTCTAGAATCGGGATCCCACTGATGGAATATTTCTTATTATTTTCAAAACCACACTGTAGATGTTGGAAAGACCTTTTCCTCTTCATCAGCCACCAACACTTGCCAGCTACGTGATGGGATTTCTGGGCTCCACGAGCCCAGAACACAGTTTCTATGGGCTCCAACACACAGCCTCTGGTCATCTGTCAGGCCAGCCTCTCTCTCCTTTTAGAGACATATCTATCTGCTCTATTTTTCTTCTTAACTGTTGTTCAAACTTAGTACCTAATAATAACACAGAATGAAAGTCAAAGCAGCAGACCTCACAGCTGCCTCTCTGGATTAGTGTGAACTCAAACTTGGCAAAGCACAGATCTTAAGAGATACTGAATAGACATAGGGTTTCAAAGTGAACACTAGCCCCTCAACTCCAGATATATAGGACAAGACTCTGCTGTGAGATTAGATCAAATAAACAGACCAACACTGAAATCTGTCTCTGGGGGTGGTATGATCACCAAGAGTCCCATGTAATATAAGCAGGCACATTTGCAGCTCCTACCCAACTCCCTGAAAACACCATTACTAGGCTCGTGGAACCTGGGAATGATGTATATATTTGCAAGTTTCTGGCAACTCTGATGATTAGCCAAATTTGGGAGCCAATGTCTCAGCCAGCCCTCCATTTACAGATGGGGAAATTAAATGACTACTTCACAAATGGTCAGCCGGTTATGATGACAGTCTGTCCCAGGGTATAACTCCTTTATATTCTATGGAGAAACGACTTTTGTATAAATGAAGTTATAAATCAAAACAACACACTCTGAAATAACACTTGTTCTACCTCCTTCCAGATTTGACTTTTGCGTTCTGGGGCTCCTTTCATGGTGGTGGCGTGGGGAGGATTCCTGGGGTCAAAGTCTAGGGCACACACCCTGGGCAGGACATCTCCTAGGTCACGTGTCCTTGACCCTGCAGTCTCCCTCCCTCTCCATATATGTATATATTCATATACATAAATATGTCCATACATTTTCACAGAGATGGATTTTCTACTAAGCATCGCCAAACAACATTTTTAAGGAAACTGCTATATGTTTCTAAAGTAAAAGAAATCAGCATGACAAAGGATAAAGAATTGCTAAAGTTTTAAAGTAATAATTTCCTACAATTCAGTTGGACTTTGATTTTTTTTTCCTTGTTCACTTCCATATTTTTTTGTAATAACTATCATTTACTTAGAGCTTTCTATGTGCAGGACCCTGGGCTGATCACATTTCATTTCAATAACTGAAAATGCTAGGGGATGGACCTATTATCCTTATTTTATAAGAAAGGAAACTGAGATTTAAGGGGATTGGGCAATTGGCCCAAAATTAGTTCACTGGAATGTCCTGAATTCAAACCCATGACTGTCTTATTGGGAAGGAAAGTCTGGGTGTAGTCCCCTACATTTCTTTAAGATAAGTAAATTTTTCCAGAGAAAGAGAAGTCTTACTATTTCTGTAACATTATAAGAATATTAGTCACATAACAAGATTTTTTTTTTTCAAATTTCTATTACCTGTAATGGTGGTCAGAGAGGATTCTTTAGAGCTCCACAAGTCAGACAGGGAGAAACTCTGAACATTCAAATGAAACAATATTAAAAAATTCTCACTGATATTGCAGGAAATTACTCTCCTAATATCCTTGAAAAAAATCTTTGAAAATCTACAAGAATGCTTTACACTTCAGAGATCATCTCCCACACTGAGACTTGAGTTTTTACCCAGCTTCTGGATAAAAATAATTAACAGAATAAACCAGAGAGCAAGTAATTCTTCTCATAGAAATTTATTTTCTGTTTTGTGGAAGACACTAAACAGAAACTATTTACAATGTTTCAATCACTTACTAAAAAGCTAGACATGTATAAAAAAATTACAGAAATTCTCCAAAAAGCATGAAAATGATTTAAATAAAGTCAGAACGCCTCATGATGCAGATGGACAAATAAACATTTCCTTAGAAACGTTTACAACACAGGCAGCATTTTTAGATAAACTGCTCAGAAGTTATTTTTTGGAAACTCCGATGATGTCCATGTAACCCTCTTCCTTCGTGAAGTTCTTGAGTTTTCACTCGATCTACATCATTCCCACACAGCTTGTGCTTTGGGGAAAGTTAACTGGCAGTAAGATTGGGGCATTTGGCTCAGACCTTGAACAAGGAAGCAACTGATCTCAAAGTTGCTGGCAGCCCTCATGGGACCACAAGAAGGAACTAACAATAGGATGACATTGTGGAGAACAGAGCAAAGAAACTGATAGAAACCAAGGTCTTGATCTCAGTATCATTTCACTGAATGAAACCAAATGAAAGCCAGCCCTATCTTTGGAGAATCAGACACATCAACCAATTTCCCTCCTTGACTGTTGAAGCCAATTTCTAATACAAGCTTTGTTTTCTGTTGCTTGCGATCAAATGCATCCTAATGGATAGAGAGGGTCCAAAAAGTGAAGTTCATATAACTTACGCCATAAGTGTGAACAAAAATAGAAGTTTGTTTCATATCTAGGTTTAGCAATAAATTTGAAAATGATAGCATCGCCTTAATAACGAATATAACATTATTATTAGTCCTGACTAAAAATAGCAGGGGATAAATGGTTGCTCCTGTCAGAGTGTGGGAAAACGTTCACTGCTCTTCATATACTTCACAAAAATGTGCAACCACTTAAAAATGTGAAAAGAATAAGGAAGACAGAGAAGGATACAAACTTTGGAATGATTCTCAGAGATGTGAGACATATGGTAAAGGTCAGAGGTTAAGAAAACGAGAGTTTCACAGAAGAAAAGGAATGGATTTAAGCCATTTGTGAAGATTTTCTAACCTTCACACAATCCCACTTGGATTTCTGCGTATTTGAAATCCAATCCTAACACAGGAAATTTCTACAGGAGCCATTTGACACCCATCTCCACTTTCTTCAGAGATAAGGAAGAGGTCCCCTGAATGCAGCCTTAGAGGAATATTAACATGAAATTGGTATTAACTTGTAATGGCTTATGAAAAAATAATGAGGAAAGTCATTTCTCTGTGGAGTTACACAAGATATGAATCAGAGCTTTCAGTGCCTGTAAGGAAAAATGTGTAATTTAGCACAAAAGGCCTGGAGCCCCTTCGGAATCAGAGGGAAGACTGCACAATGAGGGGGTCACTAAAATTCCAGGGGAAGCTCCAAAGCTCAGATGGCTGAGAGCAGCCAGGAACCCCGAGGAAAAGGCGAGGGGAGCCGTGCACTGAGAAAGCAACAACCGAGAGAGGAAACGAAGGCAACATCTAAGAAGGTCATGGAGGTTTCCAGGGATGCGGCCAATGCTGTGGGTAAGGAAATATTCAATCTGGTGGCCTACTGAGATGGTGTTATCTGATTTGTCACAAACATGGAAGGAACTGAGTTTGGGTGTCAAAGGTTTGGTCATTTGGCACAGTCCTCTGTTTTGAGCTGTGTTTATTTTTTGACTCACACGAATGGAGAAAAGAGACATTTATTGTTGTTGGGAAATTCAGAGAAGTAACTCTGTCCTGTTTTACTCAGGCAGCCCTAGTGCAAGAAGTAACAGGGTGAGAGCCTCTTGGCGGGGGGGACTTTAACACCCCAAAGAAGGCTAGGTCACACAGACCGCATTAAATATAAATATATAAATATATATCTATATATAGTTTGGTGAGGAGAATAAATATGTTACGTCTAGTCTTTATAGTCATTTTGGGGAAAAGAAAAGAAAAAGAAGTTATGTAACTCAGTCTCTTCCAAGACTACTTTTGACTCTTTATTTTTATATTTTACCTCAAATATACTAGGAAACACTGTTAAGTTTTCTTCACAGAATATTCCCCTACACTCGCTGGAAATGACTACACAGTCTTCTTCTACATTGTCAAGAGCCAATCATAACTCGAAACCCTAAAATAAACTAAAGAGAGTGGGTGGTAAAAGTAAATGAAAAGCATAAAAAACATGGAAAAAAAACAAAAAGAAACCAGTGTTAGGGTAAATTTAATTTATTGTGTCATTTATTATTGGCAGAATTATTTTTGAATCTAGCTTCTGGCCATGTGTAAATTTAATTAGTATGCCTTCCATGTCCTCTTTCAAGCTATTTATTTTTCCAGTATTGGAAAGAATATGTTCTGAGCCAGCCCTGGGGAAAATCTCCAGAAATTTCCTTTCAGGTCTATATTTTCAATTGCCTTTGGGTGTGCCTCCTCGACCAATCATCTGTCCATTTAACTGTGGTATGATTTAGTTCACACTTTCCCATCTCACCTACAAGGATATTCATTAATTTATTCAACAAACGTTTATTGAAGCCTTATTATGTGCCAGTCCCTACACGCGCTGGACCAAATGACTCTTGGCTTCAAGGAAATCACAGTCTAGTCCATCGATGGGCCAGTGAATATTTACAACGCACTCTGGATAACAGGTACAGCATCTCCAAGCACATGAGAGTTTGTCTGTGTCAAAATTTTGCTGAAAATCCTATGCTGACTCAAAGTGATTCCTGCTTCCTTTTCTTACGGTGTTCAAAGCCCATCTCCTCCATGGTATGTTTTCGAGTCTGTCCAGGATCAACTTATTCCTCATAGTCCTAGATTTACATGTTTTGATGATTTAAATATTGACTTTTTTTTTTAAGTCAAAATAGTTTATCAAAATTGTATTTTGGGCTTCCCTGGTGGCACAGTGGTTGAGAGTCCACCTGCCGATGCAGGGGACGCAGGTTCGTGCCCCGGTCCGGGAGGATCCCACATGCCGCGGAGTGGCTAAGCCAGCGAGCCGTGGCCGCTGAGCCTGCGCGTCCGGAGCCTGTGCTCCGCAGCGGGAGAGGCCACAACAGCGAGAGGCCCGCGTACCGAAAAGAATAAAAATTGTATTTTAAGCCAAAGAATATCCATGATGTTGGATAAATTATTCTTTAAAATCAGTCTGAAAGAATTTAGTTAGAATATGCAGTTTAGAGATTCCTGATCTTTTTCATGTCACCACAGGGTGAAAAAAAGATCATATTTGTAGAGCCCTGAAGTAAAGACAGATGTAGGTCACGAATGTACTTTTTACCAATTACAGAGAGATGCAAGTAGCCTGATTCCATCTCATGAAAGAAAAAATTTGTATTTGTTTATATCTATTTCTCACATCCTCATGGTTTCCACAGAGAAAACAAACTACTACTTGCTTTGTGAAATTTACTAGCTGATCTGTCCACAGGCTTACAAATAAGATCCCCCAATGTGGCTCAGTGCCACCCATACAACCTACACTTGAATCTAATACGTGGAAAGCGCTGTACTAGCTTCTTGAGGCCCCACCTGTGAGACAGACAGAAGAACCCCTATTTCTACAGTGAAGGAACCTGGGAATGGAGAGACGCCCTAACCTGCCAAATACCCTGGAGCTCGGTTTTCCTGATTCTAAAAGCCTTTTCCTTTCCACCATCCCTACTGGCAAAACACGTAACTTTGGCAAAGCCTTGCTTAATTGCATGGGGTGAAGGCAAGCTGACAGCAAACAAAACCCCCAACTGGGAGAAATAGTCTCATGTGCAGAATAAATGAAAAGAGTTTTCTAGGAGTAGAAATTGCTGGGTCTAGGAACACAGATTCCTCCCAGTGAGAGGAAGGAACCGTTCTGCAGAATAATAATAAGGACATCTGTCGGTTTCTGTCATCCAAAAGGGGAGTTTCACAAAATGTTATATTATAGGGTTTCTTCCCTCTTGTTAAAGTCTCAGAGTTTGAGGAACTGGCACTGTAAAAAAATCAACGATTATTCTAGTAGATCTACCAAGAGAGTTTTCCTGTAAAATTTCAGTTGCATAGAAGTCTCCAACTGAACAGTGGGAACATGGATAGACTCTCTAAAATAAGGAATATATATCCTTAACAATTTAACAATCAGTGGATCGTTAAATAGTAATCCTTTTCCAGAGAGCACTGCAATGAAAAATGCCTAGGGGCTTAGATGATCTGGTAATGAATGCAAGAGCATGCAAATCAATGTAACTGAACAAATAATAAACAGATGGACAGTGGAAAACAAAATGTTAATTACAAAGTAAATAAACATTAGATCTCCTTTAGAGCAAGTTTTCACATGAATGTGTCCTAGAGAAAATGAAGATGAAAATTCTCCTGAGGTTTCCCTTCAGATGAAGGGCAGATGAACAAGATAGTTAACCCTTAGAGCACTTTCTGGTTCTGAAAAACATTTTTTCCGTATTTGTAAGGCAAAAACGGGAGAGAGGATTTTCTGCTGCTGGAAGTCCCGTATGTGGCTGTCAACTGAATTAATTCATTCCTACAATTCAGCAGATAGGTACTGAATATTCTGTATGTCCCAGGAAGGAGCTACGTGGTAGAGCTAAAGAGGGAGCCAGAGGGATGAGGTCCCAGTGCTTGTGAAGAAAACGGTCCAGAGAGGGTGAAGAAGGACAGCAGACAAGTAAGATCATTTATGACTGTAACGAACACTGGAAGGGAGGTGGTGGGACAAGAGGAACAGTGATGGAGATGACAGTGGCCAGAGAACGTGTCCCTGAGGATGTGTTTTCTGCCACAGCAGAGGGAAGGTAGACAGCTCACCTTCCTCCATCCTGCTCTTCTTCCACATTTACAGACTTGATGGTACAAAAAGAGGGATGGGCAGGGATGGCTGCACAGCCAGTGTGGGACAGAGTTCACCCGTTCCTTCATCAGACGTTTACTGAGCTCTGAGGATATTACTACGTGTGAGCTCCTCGGGTTTTCCAAGGAGACTCCAGCGAGCAGGCTGTTCTGATGCCGCATGTTATGTTAACATAGGGGTTATGGGATCACGCAGGAGGGGAGCCTGGCCAGCTGCAGGGGCTCAGAGAAGACTTCCTGACGGAAATGCATGTGGCAGATGAAGGATGAGGAGAATTCATCCAGGAAAAGTGGTGTGTGGGTGGGGGATAAAGGGGACAGAGTCTTCCAGGTAGAGAGAAGGGCCTTTGCAAAAGGCCCGAGGTGCCCGAGATCACAGTGCGTGGCGAGCAGCAAGGGTTTTCAATGGTCAGATTATAAAGGGCTGGGGGTGAGGATGGGGAAGGCTTGGTGGACGCAGTGGGATAAAGCCAAGAACAAAGGTTGGATCTTGGAGAGCAACCAGGCTAGGAGTTGGAACTTTATCCAGATGGCAATGCAAAGCCATTCAAAGCAGATCTGAGGAAGGTCACGGATGAGAGTTTTGGATCTGAGAATGAGAAAAAGTGAAACATTAGCCAGGAGCCTAGACTTCATCAATCCCCACCCCAACTTTGCAATGAACTTTCAGTCAATCAATGATGGAGGTACGTGAGTGTGTTTGTGTAGAGGGGGAGGGGAAGGAGAGGGAAAAGATGAGATGTAGAGGGGGGCGGGGGGAATGGAGAGATAGAGAGAGAGAGAGAGAGAGGAGGAAGAGAGACGGTTCCTGCAAACACAGCAGCACCCTCTTTCCCTGCCGTGAGGTCCTTCTCACCACAAGTATGTCTGGAACCCCACCCCACCATTCTGCTGCCTCTGGTCCCTGGAGGCACAGGCTGGGAGGAGCCGTGGGAGCAGGGAGGTGGAGAGGAGATATTATGAGGCTATGGGCTGGGATGCTGGGTGGCCTTCCCCTCCTCTCTAAGATTAGAAGCCAGCCTGTGCATCTGTGATGTCTTCCCTCTTGTTTGCATGTCAAACCAGAGAAGCAGCACGTTTCTTTCCGTCTTATGCCATATGGTTCATGTTCCCATCTGAGTGATACGCCTGAATATATAGCACCACAGCCTCACAAAGGGGAAAGGAACCGAGGACACTTTACCACTACCAAGGATGCTTCACCGCTAGCTCCTAACCGTGTTCTCCAACAGACTGCTTCTTCCAAGGATAAAAAAGATTGCCAACACTTGCGCGATTTTTGCAGCTGACATGGCTTCCCAACAACGAGGGCACCTGTATATCAGCAGGTCCAGTAGCACCAACATCGGGACTCTTCCTGGACCTTCTACAGTATTAATGTTGCCTCTACCTCCCTCTACACCCGGGCCAGCCAGTGATGAGATTAAGAAGGAAACTTAAGTCATATGTCCATGTGTTTTCATAAAAGAAAGACACAAATGCCATCATCAATGGGCAGGAAGGTAATGTAACAATGAGATTCACTTCCTCCTATTAGAGTTAAAAAAACAACGCTTAACTTTTTAGAGGGGAGAATACTCTAAACAGAGGTATATGCAGTCATCACGTTTTAGGGATCCAAGTTTCCAAATCCTCTTCAAAGAGAGTATGGTGTTGATTTCTAGCTGCTTTTGCACACGCCTGTTGTGTTGGCGCTCACGTGTGCTGATCAGGAAGATTAGAGAACAAAGGAAACATGCCCAGTATTCTGGGAAAATGTGACCAGCGCTCTGACCTGTGCTGCAACAGTGACTGATGGAGGGGCAAGATGCCAGAACCAAAATTTCATACTGAAAATCACTGTGAAATAGTAGGAAAAAACTTGGCTTTGGAGAAACTTGGGTTCAAATTCCCATTCCAACATCTACTGACTGTATAATGTTAAACAAGGTACTTGACCTGTTTTCTTATCAGTAAAAACAGAGTACAGGCACACCTAGTTTAACTGCACTTCACTTTATTGAGCTCTGCTTTACTGCGCTTCACAGGTACTGCGGGGGTTATTTTTGGGTTTTTTTTTTGTTTTTTACAAATTGAAGGTTTCTGGTAACTCTGTCAAGCAAATCTACCAGTGCCGTTTTTCCAACGGCATTTGCTCTCTTCACGTCTCTGTGTCACATTTTGGTAATTCTCACAATATTTCAAGCTTTTTCATTATTAGTATATTTGTGATGGTGGTCTGTGATCAGTGATCTTTGATGTCACTACTGCCAAAAGACTATGACTCGCTGAAGGCTAAGATGATGGTTAGCATTTTTTAGTAATGAAGTATTTTAAAATTAAGGTGTATACATTTCTTTTATACTTAATGCTACTGCCCATTTAATAGTCTACAGTATAATGTGGACATAACTTTTATGTGCACTGGGAAACCAAAAAATTCATGTGACTCACTTTATTATGATATTCGCTTTATTGCAGGGGTCTAGAACCAAACCTGCCATATCTCCAAGGTATGTCTGTAAATAATATGCCCCTTCTAGGATTATGGTGAGAATTAAATCAAATACAAATGTGATTACATATCAAGTATATGTTATACATTTTACATATATAAAATACCTAGTAATAGTGCCTTGGCTAAATAAAACACACCTATCAGGGCTCCCCTGGTGGTGCAGTGGTTGAGAGTCCGCCTGCCGATGCAGGGGACACGGGTTCGTGCCCCGGTCCGGGAAGATCCCACATGCCGCGGAGCGGCTGGGCCCGTGAGCCATGGCCGCTGGGCCTGTGCGTCCGGAGCCTGTGCTCCACAGCGGGAGAGGCCACAGCAGTGAGAGGCCCGCGTACCACACACACACACAAAAATACACCTATCAGCAAGGGAAGCTGTAAAAACTCCAGTCTTTCCTCAAAATGAAAAGAGGTCTGTAAGACGGACGGTGGTGCTGGCTGCACAGAAATGTGATGTACTTACTGCCACCGAATTATACACGTAAAATGGCGAAGATGGTAAATTTCCTGTGCATTTTGCCGCAACTTAAAAAACCTCCAAGGACAATTTGGAAAGTGTTGGAATGTCCAGACGGAGAAACTCACAGTGATCAAGAGGGAGATTTCTTCCACTTTAAATTCGTTGCTTTTCTTTCCAGCCCAGGGGATTGTTAAGTAGTGAATTGTTAGTAATAAGAATGTTCAATGGGGCATCATTTAAATATAAAATGAAACACTGGGTTTTATCAGGAGTCACATATTTTAGAAAAGAAGAAAGAGAAAGAATTAACCCTTATAAGATAAAAGCCTTAGTTCTGCAGATCACTGCTCCCAATTTTAACTTAGGTTTAACATTTATAAATAAAATCAGTTTTGCTGCATTAAAATATGGAGGCCTCATTTCCAGTAACTATGGACATTTGAAGGACCATGAACCAATAGATCTGAAATGCAGAGGGGCTTCCTGCATCCCTGCAGGAAGGTCCCCTGGGTTCCTCCTCTCTATCAAGGGTGCATTTATCCCTTCACCCACCCCCAGACTGGAGTTCCTTGAGGGCAGGACCTTGTCCTGTGCTCCTGGTCGATGCCATGGGCTCAGAGGGCACTCAGTAAACTTGTGAGTGAACACAACTTTATACTTCATCTACTCCAGATGGTGAAGTCTGAATAGTTTTACACTAAATCAGGTGTTTCACTGATTACAGGTCTTAAAGCAAACAAACAACTGAGAGAGGCTGTTGGGTTTCCGGAGAGAAGTGAAAAGCACCCACTTGACCTGGGCTGGAAGTCGCAGGAGGTGGTGGTTCTTGGTCTTCTGTCCAGCACAACCAGATGGACCAGGCCTGGACGGTCACGGAGCTGGGACAGCCTGGCGCTCGGTCTGCAGCGCCCAAACCCTCACCCTCTCATCGTCCTCTCCCATATCCTTCACGGTGTGTATCCACTTCTGAAATTATGAGGTTCACTGTCTATGTCCCGTACCCTTTCCCCTTCAGTGTAAACTCCATCAAAATGGAGACTGCATCTGTCTTGGTTACTATTGTATCGTATCTCCTAGAACAGCATGTGACACATGCCAAATGAATGAATGAATGAAAGAATGAATGAATGAACAGCTGCACAAAACAAATCCTAATCTCCTGCTTGTGCTGTCACCCAAGCCCTGCTGAACATGGCCAGAACCCTGGCCACCATCATGACCCCTGGCTCATGTCATCATGAGGTCCCCAACGAGGGAACCTTGAGATGTTGCCTCTTGGTGGCAGGGAAGGTGACAGGGAATGAGCTGGTAGGAAGAACCACCAAACTAGACTCTAGCTACACGGACAGGAAACAGCGGCAAAGAGTCAAGAATCATAGTGATGCTCAGTGGGGAAGTTGCAGGTGGCTCTGCAGGGCTGGCCAGAGTGTCCCTGAATGGAATCCACAGAAGAAAAGGGAGGTGCAGGGCCAGCAGGACAGGGGACACGAGTTCCTGGTCCCCATGCCACTGAGCTAGAGGAGGAGGTGAGAAATCTCCCACCCAGAGCTCTGCCCCTGTAGAAGGACAACTGACAGGACAAGAAGACGGTCACTGGGGGCTGTCTTACAGCTGAAAACAGCTGCCGGAGGGGAACCTGGGGCATCTGTCTGTTTGGAGGCGTCTCCTGAAAAAGCAGATGGGTTTTTAGGTTACGTTTTATTTTTTCTCTCCCCAGCCAAGCAGCGCACATTCGACGCTGTGTGGCCAGAGGAGATGACGGTACAGTCGAGAAGGGGGATGCTAACGCACAAGGACCCATCAAGGAATTACTTCAGCAACAGGGCAAACAACTGTTTCCAACCACGACGGGGTTGAAAATCATCCTTCAAGAAACAAAAAGCTCCTACTCGGACCCCAGGACAACCCAAGCCCGTCAGCAGCTGGCCTCAGGCTCTCCCAGTTCCCACAGTGCCACTGAGTGGCCCAGAAGGAATCCTCCATCCAAGGTCCAGTTGAGCCGAGCCTGAGAAATATTCTTTCTGTGCAGACTTCAAACTACCCAGATCAGGGCCTCGAGAGTCAAGTGAATGTAAAAGGTCAGGGTGTCCAGGACAAAAGCCTGTGCCCAGCCTTTTCGGAAGCATAGCTTTGATTTTTCACACAGTCTTAGGGACCAAGTTTCTACAATCACCCTGAGCGGCCTGTGTAGGTATCTGACAATGCTTACTGTTAGCAAGCTCGTGAGGCCACAACACTCTCTGTCACTACACTTGAAGTTGACCTTCTCCAGTTTAACCTTCTGCCGAGATGGAAGGAACTTGCCAGAAACCTCAGTTATCTGAGCATTACTGTTGCCTCTCAACTGCATTAACCTTCTCCCGTAAGATGACTACGGCAGGCTTTGATCTATTTGCTTGTTCCTCTCAGGCACGGCTCCACTCTCCCCTCATTCTCCCGAAGTGTGGCGGCCAAGACAGAACACGCCCCTGCAGGGATGGGACCCGTTGTAGGAAAGGAGTGACTTCTTAGCTCACACTCAGCTCCCAACACGCATGTTACTACCTTTTTATCTACCAGAGGAGGCCCGACTCACTCGCTGTGGGTCAGCCCCTTGGGGCCTGGCTAGAGGAGACCCACCAACTGGGAGACACCCCACCTTTTAGGCCAAGCACAAGACCACAGACAGAAAGAACTCCCAACGGGCCATCAGAAGGGCTGGGTTGGGCTTCCCTGGTGGTGCAGTGGTTAAGAATCCGCCTGCCAATGCAGGGGACACGGGATCAAGCCCTGGTCTGTGAAGATCCCACATGCTGCGGAGCAACTAAGCCCGTGTACCACAACTACTGAGCCTGCACTCTGGAGCCCGCGAGCCACAACTACTGAGCCTGTGTGCCACAACTACTGAAGCCCGTACGCCTAGAGCCCATGTTCCGCAACAAGAGAAGCCACCGCAATGAGAAGTCCGCATACCACAACCAAGAGTAGGCCCCGCTGGCCGCAACTAGAGAAAGCCCGTGCGCAGCAACGAAGACCCAATGCAGCCAAAAATAAATAAATTAATAAAAAAGAAAAGACAGAAGGTCCAGAGGCAGAAATGAGCTTGCCAGTGAGAAGAGGATACTGGGGAGAAGAGGCGGTATTACAGTTATGTAAGAGATGACCAGGTGATAAACAGCGTCAAAGATCAGGGTGAGGAATTTGGGCTTAACTGTTAGAATCCTATACCCTTAGGGTTGGAAAGGGGTCATTAGTCCAAACTACACCCAAAGCAAGATGAAAAGCCCATGTTGGAAGCATTAAAGCCCTTCTAGCCTGAGGTCCCTCCGAACTCACTAAAGATCAGGTGATCAGTACAGAGGGACACAGCCCCACTTCTATCCACCCTCATTCTATGACCATAATAACCCTGAACTCATAACCTTCTCAATAGACGGTCCCCTTTCTTCTGTACCTGGAGCCTCTCGCTTGAGAGGATGCTACCAGCAAACACTGGTTCAAGCCCAGAGAAATGGATCATCCTAACAAAATCGAGAACTCTAAAATTAAACAAACAAACAAAAAATGCCATTCGGCTCTTCTAAGAGTTACCATGTGGCACTTTTCTGCAAGATACTGGGGAGGTTGAAACAAAACCAGAGGTAGAGAATGTGTCCCGTCTCTAATGCCTATAATCAGATCTTCCCACACAAGGAGCTCCTCCCTTCCCAGCCACAAAGGCCTCTAACTTTGCTCTAAGTGACGTGCTGACAATCTCGACATGGGGTGCACGCAAGAGTTCTGGCAGGAAGGACAAGTCTTTAGCTCTGTTTCTGTACTGCTTTTAATTTCTATTTATTTATTGTCATCTTGGGCTTTCAACACCTTGGAACAAGATGTTTCCACGGCAGCAGGTGGAGGGCAAAGTTGATTGCATAAAGTTATAATTTTCAAGATCATGATAAAATAAATCCCCTGGTAAATTAAACAAAATGGTAATATTTGTCACATGCTTTTTAAAAACTAACAAGCAAGAATTGAGCATCTAATAAAAACATCCCCTTTAAGTGCAGACCATTAACGCTCTGTTGTTTTATCTTTGCTCTGTAGCTTCATAACAGTTTTTAGAACAGACTAAATATTAAGGTGTTGAGACCAGGAAAGTTTGCTGCACCCCTGAGTACGATGCAAAGCCTTTTACTTTTTCCAAGGTTAACCACATTTCAGAGCAACGTCCCAACGCCAGTGGTGCTCAAATGAAGGAATGCATCAGAATCAAGGAGAGAGCTTCTACAAACACAAATCCCAGGACCCTGCCCCAGGCTTAATGAGTCAGAATCTCTGCAAGGGAATCACAGGGTTTCCTCAGTTACACCCACAGTTAAGACAATGAAATTACTTTCTAACTGTGAATTTTCTCCTTTAATAAGCTCTGTAAAGAAAAATGCAAAGTATGAAAACATTCTAGTATTCCTAGCATAGGTTTTATATATGAAGCTCTCTTTTCAGAACAGAAAAGCTCCGTCAATGCACTCCAAAGGGGAAGAAAGGGCCCAGACTCTCAGAAAGAAGGTGGGAGACTGTTACCTTTCCACAAGCATCTAGGTGAGTCCACATTAGCTAAACTGGGTTCATTTCATTTCTTCCAACAAAAGCTGCTCAGGACTTGTGCCTCAGTCTGGTTCTCTAACAACGAGTGGTGAGAACATTCCTCAGTATATCCCGAATAATCCATAGCACATGCCCTAAATCAAACAACATGTCCTGAATCAAACACAAGAGGAACAAACACTGAGCTGCCGGACCCCATACTCTGATTTGGTGTTAAAGGGATGTAAGGGCTAAAAGAGTAGCGATTAAGGCTGACTTCCTGGATATGAGTCAGAATAAAGTAAATTGGGGAGTGATTCTGAAGGGCTCTGAAGGTCAGGGAAAAGGACCTGAACATCTCTTAATTAGCAAGCACGTAGCTGCCAAAGACTTTTGATCGTACAGAGCTTGGATTCGGAATTTCGGAGCCAGATTTCCAAGATTTGAATCCCAGCTCTACCGACTCCAGCTGTGGGACCTCGAGCAAGTGGCTCACCCTCTCTGGGCCTGAGCTTTCTCACCTATAAAATGGGGATAAAAATAGTACCTCTTCCACTGGGTTGTTCTGAGGACCAAATGACTTTGTGTATAGGAAACAGTATGTGTTTGTTAAATTAAGTAGTTCTGGAAGATGCATTTAAGGGAGAAAAACTGGATGGAGAGAAAAACAGTGGGGAGGATACAGCAGAATCTGAGTCTATTGAACTGTATTTGGTTTTTTAAATGGCTTGAAGCATCAGCGGGCATAACCCTAATAAACTATATTAAGGAGGAGCTTCAAGGGACCATGATGATCTCCTGTGATGTGACACCGAGGGAGAGGCTGTGATGACACCATTGGTCAAGGGAACGAAGGAGGGAATTGGGGGTGAAGGAGAAGAGCTTGGGCTGTGGATCCAGAGGCTGGGTTTGAATCCCAGCTGAGAGCTGTCGGGTAAATGACTTAACCTCTCTGGGTCTTACTTTTCTCAACCGTAAACATGGGAGCACTTTCAGGATGCCTCATGGAGCTGCTGTGAGGAGTAAATAAGCAAATATAAAGTTATGTGCTATAATAAGAATTGTATAATAGTAATATAATAGATATTGTCCATATAGTCATGTCAAGCGCTTAGCAGGGATTCTGGCACAGAGTGAAAAGTCAGGAACACCGAGGTCATTGCTATGATGATGAAGAAAGTTAAATGTCTCCCAGGGTTTTAAAAAAGTCACAAAGGGTGAGAGGAAGCCAGCAACGTGTTTTTTTTTAATTTATCTTTTGCTCTCTCACTAAGTACTGTGGCAGGTGCTGGCGAGCCAGTGGTAAGTAAGCAAAGGAGAGCCGAACTTTGCCTTCACAAGAAACAAGTGATGCTCCAGGAAAGGTAGGATTGAACCTGGAAGGTTCTGGAAGGAAAGTTGCAGGGAGAATGTGTGACCGGGCTCTGAGCTAGCACATGGGTTTAGTCTTACAGACATTATAGACACAGACAAGATGTCATTATCACTGCTCTACACGTGGCCCATCTGATGCTTGAGAAGCTGGGCTGCCCTTGGCCACAATGCTGGAAAGCTCCATGCTGGACTCAGAACCTGAAACCAAGCAGAACCGTGCAGGGTTTTCCCAGGGACCGACGTTCCTCCCCCGCCCCCCTCCCCCGCCCTCACCGTGCCATGTGCCCTGCCTCTTGCTTGTAGAAAAGCTTTAGCCTCCTAGGCCTTCCCAGTGTTCCAAAGAGCAAATTTAACCAGAGAAGTGAGAAAATACAGAAACAAAGGAAAATAGTCAAGCAAGACAAAATAATATTAGTTTAGCCATAAAACAAAGTCCAGGACCTTTAGCTCCTCCTCAAGGGCTACAGATAATATCCTGAGCCATATCCCTGACTTGTTTTGCAGATACTGAAAGCCTCACCAGGTGGAAGAAGTTAACTGTGTGTTGACCACCAACACACAGACCCCAGATTGGTTGGAGCCAGAAAGTTGATAACTGAGATTCCAGAAACATCACCCTGTTACCTCACCATTGACCAATCAGAGACCTGTGCATGAGCTGATCAGTCACCCTGCAACCCACAGGGTTAAGGAACCCTTAACCTTCCCTTTAAAACCCCTTCCCTGAAAGCAATCAGACAGTTCAGGTCTTTTGAGCCTGAGCTGCCCTTTCTCCTTGCTTGGCCCCATGCTGGGTGCCTTGCAATAAACGCTGTACTCTCCTTCACCACAACCCAGTAGACTGGCTTTGCTTCCCATTGGGCCAGTGGATCCAAGTTTGGTTTGGTAACAATCCCAGTCCCTCCGCCCCGGCAGGCTGAGGCCACCTGCCCCACTCCAACCACCTCCTCATGCCTCCAACTCTGGGGCACCACATTCTCCCCAGGATCAGCCCCCGTGAGCTCTCCGTGCTGGAGGCCTGGAACCAGGTGGCAACCGCTGCTCACAGAGGCAGGCCTTCCACCGTCCAGAGATGTGAACGTGTTAGAAGTAGCTAAGTTAAAATGAGAACAGTAAAAATCGGCAATCAGAGGGGTCACAATGCTTAATAAGACCAGTTTGGGTCCTGTTCACTATGGTCCAGAGAAGAAATGCACTGAGCCTCTAACGGCCTCAGAAACAGAACACTTTGCTCCTCAAAGAAAAACACATCTCAGATCAGTCAGGTAAACAACACCTTAAGTCCTCCTCTCCAGGGGGAACGAGCAGTGTCCCTGCTGGAGCTCCCATGGGGCACCAGAGGTGTTCACAGCCCTTCACTGAGGACAGGATGACCTCTGCTTCATGAGGAGTTTGGGGATAGCACACATGGTCCAGTCAAAGCTGTTGGTGCCGCATGGAAAATTAGGACATGTTCCTATGCCGACCTGAGGACCTTTGGTCACAGTCCTATTCTCCCCCTTACTTAAAAAAAAAATCCAGCATTTGTTTTTAATTAACCATTAACCATTTTATTTTATTTATTTATTTTTGGCCGTGGCACGCGGCTTGTGGGATCTCAGTTCCCCGACCATGGACTGAACCCAGGCCATGGCAGTGAAACCCCGGAATCCTAACCATTAGGCCACCAGGGAACTCCCAAAGTCCAGCATTATTATCAAAACTTACTACTGAAAAAGTAAAGAATAATCATCTAATTGCAAATACTCTGCTTAAAATAATGCTCAGCCCTCCTGGGATCCTAATTTCCTCACTTGGAAAGTGAAAGGGACTTCCAGAGCTTGTGGGAGTGTAAACTGCAACCAAGTTTTGGAAAATTAATCTGACGTCTATTAAAATGGAAAACATACGCAACTTTGATCCTGCAATCCCACTTGGGGGAATCTTTCTATCAAAATAAAAGAACCCAGTATGACAGGCTACATAGAGGAGGATGTTTAGGAGATGGAGGCAAAAGCAAAATAAAGACACAGAAACAACCCAAAAGTCCATCAACAGGGAAATGGTTCAGCAAGTCATGATAAAGAGGGCATCTGAGAGGGTGTGGTCCAAAAAAAAGGACTGTCTCAAAGTTTAATATACCACCATCATATATTGTAAGTATTTACTGAATTAATATATGAGTGAATAAATGAATGAATGGGGGAAAAGTCATGATATATTCATATTATAGTATACGATGCAGATATTATAAAAAAAGAATGAGTTTCATTAGGCACAGCAGAAAGAAAAAGAGATTAGGAGGAAAAATGACTTAGGACAGGTCAACCTGTAACTGGCCTGACAGATCAGAAGACCCAAAATGTAAGCCTGAGGGTGGGATGGAGCGGGGCGGGGGGCAGGTGAGTAAAAAGCAAACAAAACCAGGGCTGCTTTGCATCTGAGCCCCAGAAGGCTCAGGAATTCAGGATGCCGGATATCTCAGGTTGGATGGATCAGACCCGCGATTCTCTCTCCCTTAGAGCAAACCCAGGGGGAAAGCCTGAGATTCACTCTGCAGACAGATTGAATCAGGCAGCCTCAGACATGGCTGAGGGGTCAAAGAAGCACTTCAGAGAAGACAGGTGACTGAACAAAGGCCCTGCCTAGCTCAGCTCCAGAACACTGACAGCCAAGCTCTATCCCCACCCAGCAAAAGACACACAGAGGTTTACAGCAGCTTTATTCATAATTGCCGCAACCAGGAGGCAACTAAGATGTCCCTCAACAGATAAATGGACAAGCAAACTGTGGGACATCCAGGCAACGTAATGTTATTCAGCATGAACAAGAAATGAGCTATCGAGTCACAAAAACTCATGGGGGAACTCTAACGGCATATTGCTAAGTGAAGAAGCCAACCTGGAAAGGCCTGATTTCCAAGCCTTCCAATCATGGACTGCGTGATTCCAACTCTATGACATCCTGGGAAAGGCAAAACTAGGGAGACAGTGAAAAGATCAGTGGTTGCTGGGGTGCGGGTGGAGGGAGGAAGGGGGAAGGGAGAGCTGAACAGGAGGTCAGGGCATTTTTAAGGCGGTGAAACTATTGTATATGATACTGTAACGTTGGATACATGTCATTACACATTTGTTATCAATAAAATCCATAGAATGTACAACACACAGAGTAAACCCAATATAAACTATAGACTCTAGCTAATAATAATGTGTCACTATTGGTTTATCAATTGTAACAAATGTATCACACTGAGGCAAGATGTTAATAATAGGGGAAACCGAGGGTGAGGGTATATAGGAATTCTCTGTACCCTGCACTCAATTTTTCTGAAAACCTAAAACTGCTTAAATAAATAAATAGCTAAATAACTAAATGAATAAAGTTGGTTAAATTTTTAAAAACCTGCAATGAATCATGCCTACACAAGCACTAAAATGGCTAAAATTGTAAAAATACTGACAGCACCAAACATTGACAAGCAGCTAGAATTCTCTTACATTACTGGAGGTAGTAAAAATGGTACAATCACTTTGGGAAACAGTTAAACACACTACCTATGAAATTACCCAGCAATGTCCCCCCTCAGTATTTACACAAGAGAAATGAAAACACACATCTACACAAAGACCTGAATACAAATGTTTATAACAGCTTTAACATAACAGCTGCAAACTGGAAAGAACTCAATTGTTCATCAATAGGTGAATGGATAAACACTTTGTATATGTTTATACAATGCAATACTTTGCAGGCGTGAAGAAGGACTAACATAGCAGCATAAATGGAGCTCAGTAACATGGTGCTGAGTGAAAGATAGCAAACAAAGATACCAGACATATTGGATGATTTCATTATGTGCAGTTCTAGTACAGGCAGAAATAATTATAGTGAAAAAAAATCAGATCAGTGATTGCCTGGGACAGAGTGGAAGGGATTAACTGGGAAAGGACATTGGAAGTTTTTTGAGCTATGGAAACGTTCTGTACCTTTATTGGGCTGGTGATTATCTGATGTGTACACTACTCAAAAACTCATAGAACCATACATTTTAAATGGATGCATTTACTGTCTACAACTTGAACTCTGATAAAGGACATTAAAATTTAAAAGAGAAACAAGGTACTTATTAAATCTAGGGAAAACCAAAAAGGTACAAGACAGAAAATGTAATCCTAATATACTTTATGATTGTGCTGTGAATGTTATTCACAGAGTAGCAATAAGCAATAATGTAAGCACTGATCTCTGATTTAATCATTTAAGATGTGTGTGTGTGTGTGTGTGTGTGTGTGTGTGTGTGTGTGAGAGAGAGAGAGAGAGAGAGAGAGAGAGATAGAGAGAGAGAGAGAGAGAGAGAGTGCGAGAGAGAGAGCATATGTATGTTTGTGGGATTAGATGAAACAGCTGAATCCTCTAGTTAGTACAATGTCAATAAATGATGTTCTAAAACAAATGAATCAAGATATAGCAATAGAGATATTTTGTTTAGAAACTTGGAAGTAAATACCAGAAGAAACAGTTCAAGGAGTTTAAAATGTATCCTCTTCGGAAGAGAAAATCAGAGTACTGGGGGAAAGGGACAAATGAAAACTATTATTCATTTTAAACCTAGTCTTACTATTTGATCTTTGAAATGACATGTAAGTATCCTGCTTTGATAAAAGTAAAGTTAAATTTTAAAATAAAGGGCTTCCCTGGTGGTGCAGTGGTTAAGAATCTGCCTGCCAATCCAGGGGACATGGGTTCGAGCCCTTGCCCAGTAAGATCCCACATGCCACGGAGCAACTAAGCCCGTGCACCACAACTACTGGGTCTGCGCTCTAGAGCCCGCGAGCCACAACTACAGAGCCCATGTGCCACATCTACTGAAGCCTGCACGCCTAGAGCCTGTGCTCCGCAACAAGAGAAGCCACCGCAATAAGAAACTTGCGCACTGCACCGAAGAGTAGCCCCTGCTCGCCGCAACTAGAGAAAGCCCGCACACAGCAACGAAGACCCAATGCAGACAAAAATAAATAAATAAATAAATAAATTTATTTAAAAAAAAAAAAAATAAAGACCCATAAAAATGTTCATGATGTACTACTAAGTACAGGAAGCTAGTTTCAGTGTAATGTGAATATGTTGTAGCTTTCATTTAAAACAACATAAAAACAAAAACTAAGCATATACGTATATGAATTTATGAGTGGAAAGAAAAGTGAAGACTGGCAAACAACAAAATTTTAACATTAGCTACAACAGAGGGAGAAATGAAAGATTATCAAGGTGATGCCATAGATATTAACTTTTTCCATATTGTACATTTCTATGTCACTTGATGTGTAATAATGAATGTATATTAATTTTTCTATTAAAAAAATTAACAAAAACAACAAACACTGAATACAAGGGATTAAACAGGGTAACACCTACGGATCCTACAGGTCTAATATTGTAAGAGTGCATGACTCCTGCCCAACTTCTACTAGAAGTCCAGACGTCCCTGATTACTGTAATGTGACATGTATCCCAGATGCGGCCACATGCACTCTTGGCAAATCTTTTAAAACCTCAAGTGAAGACATCTATGGATTCTAATCCAATTTGACTGACCATATACAAGCATGTAAAAAGCAACCGCCTTGGCTTCCCTGGTGGCGCAGTGGTTGAGAGTCCGCCTGCCGATGCAGGGGACGCGGGTTCGTGCCCCGGTCTGGGAGGGTCCCGCATGCCGCGGAGCGGCTGGGCCCGTGGGCCATGGCCGCTGGGCCTGCGCGTCCGGAGCCTGTGCTCCGCGGCGGAAGAGGCCACGGCAGTGAGAGGCCTGCGTACCGCAAAATAAATAAATAAATAAATAAAGCAACCACCTCCCAGATTTCCATGAGCTGAGAACCAGAGGGCTGCTACAGAGCAGACACCAGCACACAGTGAGCCGTGAATGAAGGGAAGGAAGGTTCTGGAAGCCAGGAAAACTAGGCACAGGTCATGTGCCCATGTAGGCATGGCCCTGGATACCCTACCTGCTATGCTAGTTAATTTTCACAACCATAAAGAGTGTGATGAAGGCTCAAAGGAGTTCGAGATAAGCAGGAAGCCCCCATCTCTGGCACTCTCTCCTCCAAGAAAATTCACTGCCAGCAGCATTGGCCTCCCCTGGATCAAGAGAGTCGGTTTTCTAAGCGAGATAAACTCTCCTGCACAAAAGGAAGGGAAGAAGGCAGGCACATTTTGGCTACTCCCATCTTGGGCTCATCATCTCTGAAGCAAGGAACATGCCAGCCTGACGGGCGCCCTGATGGTACCTGTCCCCTGCCACAGCCCTCACTGCTGTGGGCCAGGCTCTTTCCTGATCTTTCCAACACATCCCACTCCTGTGTCCTCACCTCTCGTCAGGCTAATACAGGAAGAGAAAGCTCCTTCCTCCTTAGCTTTCCAAAACCTACGTTTTCTGGCCAACTCAGGTTTAACTGACTTTACAAATGCCTCCCTGACCACTCTGGCCACACGGCTCTCCCTTCCTCTCTCCTTTTGGGGGTTAAGTACAAGGGCCCAGGAACCAAATCCAGCTCACCACGTCCACATGCAGGAAGATGGAGCAGACATACTTTTCCCTACCCCTCCTGCTGAGTATAACCAAAACCCCTGGACATCTGATAGAAAACGAACATCAGAAGATGCTGCAGCGGAGGGGGGATGCAGGCTGGAGAGGGACCTTGGGATCCAAGGAACATGATGGTGATGAACTCCCTGAGTTTTCTTTATGCCTCATCTATCCCAGATATAGAGCTGGAAAAGGTGGCAACTGGAAACGCCAACAGGTGCAAACTAAAAAGGCCCGAGGAATGCCTGCTTTCTCTCTTGCCAAAGGACCAGGAAAGGGCCCTTGGCAAGACAAGACATGCAGACAACAGCCACGCAACTCCAGCAAAAAAGCACAGGAAAAATGGTGGCCTACCATCGCCCACCCCAGCAAAAACCGAGTGAGGAGCCTGAACGTCCATCCTTGCAAGATTGTCCCAAGATGCCCCAATACATGAACCAGGTTGTGTCACAAAAGGCCAGGTGGGGAGTTGAAACTTTTGTCCCTGCTGGCCAGTAACAAGGCTTGTCCCCGCCAGCCTCCACCTTGGGCAGCTCAGTGGAGACCACGCAGGAGACTACACTTTTCCCCCCACCTGGCAGTAAGGGCAGCTGCCTCCCAGGTGTCAGTGGAGGCCCAGTCCAACCTGGACTTCTCCCTACAACTGCCAATAGTCAGGCAGCACCCACCCCCTTCTCCTGCCAGAGCAGTGTCAGCAAAGCCATCTAAAACAGAAGGTTTAAATAAGATCCAAAGTCTCATAATATGAAAATGTCCAGTAATCTAAACAACAACCACAACAAAACAAACTTCTAGAACTCTAGGGAAGTTCAGCCAGGTCGTAGGATAAAAGAAATACTTGCAAAAATCAATTGTACATAGTCCTACTACCAGTGAATCCACGGGCACCAATAATTAAACTACAATACCATTCACAGTCACACACAAAATGAAATACTTAAGTATAAATCTAACAAAACATGCGCAGGGCTTGTATCGTGAAAACTACACAATGCTGATTAAAAAACTCAAAAAAGAGCTCAATACATGGAGAGACATACCATGTTCATGGGTTGAAAAGTCCACATGGTAAAGATGTCAATTCTCCCCAAACTGATACGCTGGTTAACACCGTGCCAAAATCCCAGCAAGATTTTTTGTAGATGGAAACAAGATTATTCTAAAATGTATATGAAAGGGAGCAAAGGGACTAGGATACAGCTAAAAACAATTTTGAAAAAGAAGAAGAAAGAGGGAGGAATAACACTTGATTTGAAGGCTTACTGTCTCGCTGCAGAATCAGAACGGTGTGATACAGGCGGCGCTGTAGGCACGCAGATCCACGGAGGACAGAGAATGCAGGGATAAACCCTCACAACTGATTGTTTTAAACAAAGGTCCAGAAGCAATTCAGTGGAGAAAGACAGTCATCTAAACACATGGCACTGGTGCAACGGAAGCGAAAAGCAAAAAAAAAATCGAAGCAAAAGGCAACAACAACAAGGTGAACCTTGAGCTGAGTCTCAACCTTCTACAAAAATTAACTCAAAATGGATCATGGAGTTAAATGTGAAACTTAAAATAGAAAACTTATAGGAAAAAAAAACCAACAACAACAACAGGAGAAAAAACTTCAGGACCTAAAGCTAGGGAAAGAGTTCTTAGACGTTACAGCAAGAGCATAATCCATAAAAAAAAAAAAAGAAAAAAATATATATAATTTAGACTTCAACAAAATTAAAAGGTTTTGCTCTGTGAAAGACAAGCTACAGAGTGGGAAAAAAACATCTGCAAACCACATATCCAACAAAGGACTACTATTGGGACTATATAAAGAACTTTCAAAACTCAACCAATCCATGGGGGTTTGGGATTAGCAGATGCAAACCAGTATATATAGAATGGATAAGCAACAAGGTCCTATTGTATAGCACAGGGAACTATATTCAATATCCTGTGATAAACCATTATGGAAAAGAATATGACATGAATATATGAAAAGAATATATATATAACTGAATCACTCTGCCGTGTAGCAGAAATTAACACAGCATTGTAAATCAACTCTACTTCGATAAAATATTTAATAAGATTTCAAAAATTACTTCTTTCCTCAAAGTTAATGAACAGATCTCCCAGAAGCAAGAAACGCAAATTGCCATGCTGTGGTGTTCCTCATCTTCTGGCCATCACAGCCCCAAATCTGCCTATCACGCTAGCCGCTCAATCTCCTACTCCACTGAAAGGCTGTTGCTAATTAATATATTCTGGGGGGCAAAAAAAGGTGAATGGTAATATTTAACATAAATGATGCCAATGTCAACAGTGGGGATTTCTGGACAGGTGGGATGGTGAGTGTTTTTCTTCCTTTTGCTTATATACTTTTCCTAATTTGCTTTCTGTGAGCACCGATTGCTTTGGTCATTACAAAAAGAAATAAAACATTTCAAAACAAAACAATAGCACCAGTTAGTCCAAGGACTTAAAAATTATGTTTCATTTGGTGCAAAAGTAACTTTACTGCAAAATACAAATGTATTTTCAACTAATAACTTTATTCCAAATCCTACTGGCTCCATGTTGCCATTGAGGGAAAATATCTTCCAGTCACACCATGCTAATGAGAGGCTTGTGGTGAAATGCTTAGGTGACTATTACGCACCTTGAACTCCTGTGACCAAACAGAGACAATTTTGAAAAAGCAATCCCCAGACTAAATGTCCTGCTCCCACCTCCCCTGCCCCACCCCCCAAACACTCATTCTATGTATTACTTAGTTAGAGGATTAAATGAGCTCATATGTGTAGAGAGTTTAGACATTTCCAGTGTCTGCAGAACTGGAAGCTTCATTAAACGATTACCGTCATTACTGTACAGGATAATTGAAGTGTTGTTATTCACTCAATTTTGAAACATTATGTAAGAAATACAATCTTTCAGTTTGCTCATAATCCCTACTTTGCTAATATGAAAACTAATTTCCCTTCTTCGTATCTCCTTACCAACTTTTAACTATATCGTGAACGCACAAACACACATTTTTCTTCAGAGAATCCCCTTTCCAAAGAGGAGCAAAGAACTTGAAACATTTCCTTCTGGAAACCATACTTGACAGAATCAATTACTCAAATATATTTTCGTACTCAGATTGAGATGGAATACAAAAAGTGAAGAACCTCAATCAAGTGTCAAAAACAGTGAGTTGAGTTCCTTCTGCTTAAAACCATCGATGGCTCTGGTCACCTGAGGGCATCCTGCCCCATCCTCTTCTGCCTCTGCCCTCCCACCCTCCAGGGACACGCTCTCTTCGCTCTCAGGCGTCCTACAAGCCAGTCCTGCTCAGAACACCGTCTCTCAGTCCCCTCTCAGCTGCTTCTACGAACACTTAAAACCCACCTCAACCGCTGTCTCCCCCTGACCTCTTGCCTGAGAACCCCCGGGTCTGGGCCCTGCTGCACTGATGATTCGTCGGGAAGGCGTTGACCTCACTGCGCTGTGTTTTAATGATTTGGGCACATGCCTTTCTTTTGGTTGATTCTCCCTGGTCAGTAGTTTCCAACACAATAATGCTATGGCTGGCACTCGAAGACATGAGTCACACGTGTCTTCCTGTATTATCAGAGCAGTAGCCCCAGAGCACGTCCATGTTGGTTTCTGCGTGGGGAACAGGCCACGAGGGTGTGAGGACCATCTAAGGAGGGGGTGGGATGCAAGGTACCACTGCTTTATCACGGTCTCTATGTAGGCTAGGTTAAAGCTTACAAAGAGACTAGGACCTAACCTGTAGGGAAAAGCGGGTGCCCAGCTACCTTTATTCCTGCCAGCCATCAAGGACGGAGGCACCAATGCCACACACCATCCTAGTCAGGCCTCGAGACAGAAAGAGGGACACTCATTCTATATAGTAACCACATCCCCTAGAGACACCATCTCCAAAGATGAACTATTGTCATAGATTTGCCTTACAGGACTCATGTGGCCAAGACTAGACTAATTATAATTTTTTTTTAATGCAATGACACTAACCACAAAGAACTTCTATAAAAGTTTTCTTCTGTCAACAGAATCACGGAAATTTTAGGTCTATAGGTGTTTTGGAAATCAAACAGCTCCAGCCTTCCACTGCACAGGGGATGAACTAGCGTTCAAAGTAAATGGAGCTGCCCAAGGTGCTCCCACCATGTCCTGAACAGAAGAACCACCTTCCTCTCTCCTCCAAGGTCGTCGTCTTCTTCTACTAGGACGATAGGAGGAAAGCCAGCTGTCTCTTGCCCCTGATCCAGTGAACTTCCTGATACAGCCAGGGCACGATTAAACTCACAGGTTAAAACTCAACTTCAGGGCTTCCCTGGTGGCGCAGTGGTTGAGAGTCCACCTGCCGATGCAGGGGACACGGGTTCGTGCCCTGGTCTGGGAAGATCCCACATGCCGCGGAGCGGCTGGCCCCGTGAGCCATGGCCGCTCAGCCTGCGCGTCCGGAGCCTGTGCTCCGCAACGGGAGAGGCCACAACAGTGAGAGGCCCGCGTACCGCAAAAAAAAAAAAAAAAAAAACTCAACTTCAAACAGCAGACGTATGAACACACCAGGGGAGGCCAATCCTTCCCTCTGCCCAGAAGTTACTTCTATTCCTCAATGAGGCTTCTCCATAACCCTTGAAGGTGTTTTGTCATCTCTTTTCCAGCTCAGAGTTTTGCAGTGGAAGCTCACTGAGAAGAGCTCACAGGGGCATCTATGTGAGGTCCAAGGAGGAGGGAACATGGAAGGCAAAAGGCCACCATCTTGTCACAAAGCATCGAAGAGCTAAGGAGAGTCTAAGATGAATAACATCATTTTCACCACTGTATCCGAGTTCTCTTTTTATCAGCCTCTTAATGGTCCAGCCTCAGACACGAAGTGCCCAGTAAAGTGGGGAAACAAGGCATTATCAGGATAACCTGGGGCAAAAAGAAACTCAAATGACATTCTCTTGAAGCGTCCAGGGAATTGGGGGTGCAGGGAGGATGGGGTTCATTAGTTGGGCAGGTAGCAGAGATGTGTTCTCAGAGGCGGGGCTGAGCCTCCTCACCAGGAAGCAGACATGTGTGGCCAGAGTAATCACGGATTAGTTTCCAGAAACCAAAGAAACAGGTGAGGGCAGGGCAGCTGCAGGAGGGGGAATGGTAGAGCTTCAAAGTGGGAAGGAAGCTCTTCAAGGCCCCAGGAAGCCTCTGTTGCATTCCTTCCAGGGATGGGCAGAAGCCTGTGGCTAGTAGTTTAGGTGGTATCTCCCAGGTTCTCTGCACTTGGATGGGGTCCAAGGGTCCAGGGCCTCATTCTCAGCTCTGGAATGTACCACTGAGCAGCCAGCAAATGGTAGTGGTTAGGACACTGGGAACCGATGCCTACATTCAACTTCTGGTCCTGATACTTTTTGAGTGACCCTGGACAAATTACTAAATATCTCTGTGCCTCAGTTTCCTCATCAGTAAAATGGAGATCTCGTAGGTTTGTTGTTTGGATTTATATACAAAGTACTTGTGAGAGTGTCCTGTATATATTAAGTGCCACGTAAATGTTTGCTCTTATTATCATTTCCCTCAGGGGTTCTCAGGTCTTGACTCCTATTAACCAAACTCACAGGAAACTGATGTATAAGCCAGAAAGTCAACGCATAATTTTGAACCGAGACTTATAACCAAGGAGATGGGAAAAGTCAGATCAATTGGATAGTATATTTTCATTCAAGTAAGAAAAGTCTACTTAAGAAACCAGATTAAGATTAAAAGGTTGCTTTCTGAGCCCAAAGTCAAATCATCCAACTAAGTGGTCAAGCAGAAAAGAAAAACTGAGTCATCTTTCCAGACCTGAGATGTCCTTGCCAAGAGGACTGACTCTTTAGGCTCAAACTCCTCCTTTTTGATATTCCATTACATGTTAAGGATTGGGAAAGTTGGGGGTTCAGCTTATTCACAGTAAGATAGCAGATCTTTCTGAGAGGCAGATGACAGAAAAGGGGACTCCTCAGCACGGGGAAGAGAAAGCACCCAAGAACCAGGGGGGTGCCCACGGAGAAGGGGAGAACACCAAGATTCTCCAAGAGCAGCTGCACTGAGGACAGCAGACATAGTGCCACACTGCTTACAGCAACGCTACAGAAAGTTTGTGACCTTGAAACCGGAAGCCATCTGCCCATCTCCGCTTTGTCAGCTGGCCACCCTGCCATGACCCCCGAGGTCAGGCTGGTGAGCTTCTCTTCCCAATCGGAATTCAGGGACCTCAAGTTGGTGGCTTTACATCAGCCGTGTTGGGAGTATCTACCCCACAGAAGTGGGTAAAGGCTACAAGAGAGCCGGTTGTTAAACACTGGCCAGCACACCACTGGGCTGCTTCACCACCACTCGCTGAAATAGCCCTTATGGAAGCCAAATGACTTCACTGTCACTAGATCCAAAGGATACCATCTCATCTTTATTTTTCTTGAAACTCTCCAGTGTGTTGACAGTCAATCAATCACTTCCTCCCTCCCAAACCTCCTCTCCTCCTAGATTCTGAGACTCTCTGCTGACTTTTCTTTTGTTTCTAAGCACATTTTCTCAGGCTCTACAAGATTCCCTTCCTCCACCAGGCCCTGTCATGTTGGCGTTCCCACAGTTCTCTCCCTGGTCATTGCACTGTGTCCTTTAAGACACAGCTGGGCCATTGCTTCCTCCAGGAAGACCTCCCTGAGCGGTCTGGTCTGGGTGATGCCCATTTCTAGAACATTCCTGTCCTTTCCGCCATCACAGGTGAATGTCCGTCTACTTGTGTAATCCCTCCTGCTGGAGGGTAAGAACCTGGAGGACAAGGACTTGGAACCACAGAAAGAACAACAAAACCAATAATGACAAACGGCTGTTCCTGGCGCCCATGCTCTACCTGGCACCAGCCCAAGGGCTTTGCATAGATTATTCCATTGACTCTTTATGCCAACCCTATGATTTCTCCCAGGAGACACCTGACACGCGCAGAGTTGGAATAAATTGCCGAAGATTACACAGACCGATGAGAACCTTGACGGGCAGGCATGGAAGCCGATGTCCTCAACCATTGCCCCACGGTGGCTCTTCCAGTTGGTGCAGCCCAAGAATTTGATTCAACGTATGTATGAGGAACAAAGAGAGGAACGGAGAGGCAGGGGATCTGGTAAAAGTAAATGTCCTGTTATTTCAATACAAGTTTATGTTTATAACACTGCTGAATAAATGAAATGGCCCCTAACTCCAATTTACTTGGTTCTTTACAACTGCCATTTTTCAGGCCAATGGGGCTGGATTTTTATACAGTAAAACACAACCGATGGTTCCTTCTTATCACCGGCTTAGTGAAAGTATTAGTGCAGCATGGAAGAAGGAAAAATGTTACTGACAACATGATCTTAAATCTTTCGACACAAACAGCAAAACACTGTACACTACGAAAATGGGCTACGAATTCCGTTGGTCCATTGTCTCCAGGTATTTTCTCTAGTGAGTCTGTTTTGTTCTGTTATTGAATCTCAGGTTACTCCCCCAAAAATAAAATAAATAGTGCCCTGTGGGTCTGAACTCCTGTTAGTTTTAAAAGCAAAAGCATCTTTGTGTTTGGGTAGGAAAGAGCCGTGATACACCAGAGCAATCTGCAAAACAGGACCTTGCTTCGGATCCTGGGGGTGACTACAGGCTGCCAGGCACTTGCCAGAAGGTTTGTGCTGTGTGTCTGCGGCGGAGGCAGCATGTGCTCCGGGATGCTAAGAGAGCACACACAGCGCAGAGAGAGATGTGCCTGGGAAATTAACACAATGCTAAATGGCCCAGGAGGTTTTCCGAACTCCTCTCATTACAAAGCCCACAATGTCTCTCAAGAGCAATCTTCCCTCTAAGGTGATGCTGTGGGATAGTTTACTAGAATGTGTGCCATCAGCCCTGGAGTCTCCTCACCAATGGAGGGAACGGGACATGTGGGTGATGGGTTTCTACTTGGCTTTAAAGCCCAAGAGGAAATGGGGGGAAGGGAAAGAGGGAAGAGAGACAGAGAAGGAAGGAAGGGAGGGGAGGGAGGGAGGGAAGGAAGAAAGAAGGAAAGAGAGAGAGAGAGAGAAAGAGGAAGGAAGAAAAAGAGAAAAAAGAAAAAGGGAATGGAGAGAAAATAAAAGTCAAATCACTGGGAACGTCTGCTCTGTCCAGGCTGAAGACCTTCCCACGCCAGCCTTGTGTTGGGTCCCAGGAATGGGGTCCCTGAGATGATACCTAAAGTGTAATTCACCAGGGCCTTGACTTCAATCCCTTCCTTTAAGAAGAGAACGACTACACGCATCTCTTCTCACTGAGCACCACTGCATGCTCACTGAGAGCCGGGGTTTGTCTTTATTCTGTCTAACTGGGAAGACCCAGCTCACAGGGTTGCTCGACTCCCTGTGTCATACAGGTGAAGCATACTGAGTCACACGTCATGCGTGCGACGCGACCGAGGATGTGCTCTCGTATGGACAGCAACTCTAAGAAGTTCACTCCTCTGGCACCGTCACCACCTGAACGAGAGTTAGTAGTTGCCAAGTACTCTCTAAGCACTCCCGGGTTTTAGGGAACCAATACATAACATCTCTTCCTTCTCTTGCTAAGTTTAGAAACAAGAGAAAATGAGTCAGAGGAGACACACACCGAGGATGGAGATGAAAACGTGAGCTCTGTTCCTGAGAAGCGAACTGGACCTTGAAGGTGGCTAATACTGGCCCCTTATTTCTGCAGCCCAGCCCTCCGAGCACCGGCCCCAAAGCCCAGCGGGAGGCTCTGCTGAGGCAGGATCAGAATGCACGTCCCCTGAGAACGCGTGAGGCCCAGATGGGGCCACGCCAGCGCTCAGGGCCCCCCTCCCTCCGGGCTCTCCGTCACCTCCTCGGCTTCTCCTCCCAGGGGAAGGGCGTAGAGAGAGGCAGGGCAGAGCTCAGGTGAGCAAGCCCCAGGGAGGCGTTTTCCCATGTCAACCTCAGAAACGCTCTACCAGGTAGGACTTTCAGATCTCCCTTTACTACTGACAGCAAGGCTTACAAAGGTGTGGACAAGGGTCCAAGGTCACCCAGGCAAGAAGGGAAGCAGGATCTGCACCAACCCTGCCCGACGTCAGCGCCTGTGCTGCCAGCCCTACCCCAGCAGTGAAACTGAGGCCCCAGTGATCAGACAGTTTGGCCAAACACCGCATATCCGTAGAAGAAGGAAGAGAAAAGACTAAATGCAATGCTATTTTCTGATCAATCATGTAGATCTTTTCACTTAATAGTTTCGTTTCTCTAACCTTCTATCATCCAAGGAGAAAAATGAGCCTTGACTGATCATTAAAGATTTCATTTGCAAAGTGATTCTGCCGTCATTAGAAACCACTCCACATAGCTGTGTACGACCTCTATGTATTTTCTCTCCCTCGGAGGTCAGGAGTTAGAGACTTGTCTGGGCCACAGAACTGTGAAAGGGCTCCCACACATCTAAACACACCTCAGTTTTCGGATTCCTCATTTTAAACTCCCCCAGACCTCCCCAAAAATGATCAGTTCACGAGATTTCACACTACTCTCCCCGCTGGCATAGGATGTCAGCAGAAGAGCTAGTGACTTTCTAGGACTATTGGAGAAGGTTTCGAAGGTAGAAACATGGAAGGAGGGGGAAGAAAGATGAAGAATACACAGAAGATGGACCTAGAGATTGTCAAACTGAGTGAAGTAAGTCAGACAGAGAAAGACAAATACCATACGATATCACTTACACGTGGAATCTAAAAAAATGGTAGAAATGAACCTATTTACAGAAACAGAGTCACAGGTATCGAAAACAGTCTTATGGTTACCAGGCGGGAAAGGTGAGGAGGGATAAATTAGGAGATTGGGATTGACGCATACACACTACTATATATAAAATAGATAACTGGTAAGCTACTGTATAGCACAGGGAACTCTACTCAGTACTCTGTAATGACCTATATGGGAACAGAATCTAAACAATAGTGGATATATGTATAACTGATTCACTTTGCTGTACATCTGAAACTAACACAACATTGTAAATCAACTAGACTCCAACGAAAATTAATTTTAAAAAAAAGAGTACACAGAAAATGGAACTAATACAAAAAGGTAATTATTTGCTGAGCATATACCACAGGTCAAGTACTGTTGCTGCTGTTTTATGGGTATTAATTCACCTAATCTCACGCTAACCTTCAGGATAAGTGCTACTATTAGCCCATTTGTACAGATGGAGAAACTGAGGCACAGAGACGTGAAGTAATCTGATCGCTCGGTCTGTGAGTAGGTGAACCTGAATGTGCACCAGGCAGGCCTCAGGGCCTCCCCTCGACTACCAGGTCACACCATCCGACCACCAAGCACGGACACCCACCGGCCTTCAGAGGGGAAGACAGCCTCTTCCCTTAACCCTTCTTCCCACTCGTCTTCAAGGAAAGGAGGGCAAGTGAGATGGAAATTCACTGCCCTTAGCTGAGGAGTGAAGAGCAAGGCTCTACATTACTGCTAAGTTTCAGATATTTCTTCTCCCCTTCGTCAGTGGTCAGCTGGGTTACCGAGCCCTGGCCTGGCCATCAGGTACATGAAAAGGTGCCCAACATCACTAATCACCAGGGAAATGCAAATCAAAATCACAATGAGATACTATCTCACACCTGTTAGGATGGCTATTATCAAAAAGACAAGAGATGACAAGTTCTGGAGAGGATGTGGAGAAAAGGGAACCCTCATACACTGTCGGTAGGAATGTAAATTGGACAGCCGCTGTGAAAATCAGTGTGAAGTTTTCTTAAAAAACTGAAACTAGAACCATCATATGATCCAACAACCCCACTCCTGGGCACGTACCCAAAAGAAGTGAAATCAGGATCTCGAAGAGCTATCTGCACCCCCCTGTCGACTGCAGCATTATTCACAACATCCAAGACATGGAAACAATCTAATGTCCATCCACGGAAGGATAGATAAAGAAAATGCAGTAGATGTATACAATGGAATATCATTCAGCCACTAAAAAAATAAGGAAATTCTGCCATTTGCAACAAGATGGATGAAACCTGAGGCCACTATGCTAAGTGAAATAAGTCAGACAGAGAAAGACAAATGCTATATGATCTCACTTATCTGTGGAATCTAAGAAAAGCTGAACTCATAGAAGCAGAGACTACAATGGTGGTTGCCAGGGGTTGGGGGCAGGTGGGGGACATGGGGAGATGTTGGTCAAAGGGTAAAAACTCTCAGTTATAAGATGAATACATTTGGGGACCCAATGCACGGCACTGGAGTGTAAGTAAAAGGCTCTATTTAATAATACTCTATTATATACTTGAAAGTTGCTAAGGGAATAGATCTTAAATGTCCCCACTACAACAGCATAAAACCTGGTAGCTACATGAGGTGATGGAGGTGTTAACTAACCTTATCGTGGTAATCACTGCACGATATATACGTGTATCGAATCACCACTCTGTACACCATCAACTTACACAATGCTATATGACAATTATATCTCAATAAAGCTGAAAAAACAAAGAACCGGCCCATTCCAAGAGTAAACGGGCATTCGGTCTCTGGGGTGGCAGGCAGGAGTCTGACTTACGGGGACAGCACTGGGCTTGAATGTTTGCAGAAGGAGCCTCAAGTTCCTCATCTTCAAAATGAGTGAGATATTATCTAACTCCCAGCATCCTTCCGGGGATGAAAAGAGCTCATTTATACAACGCGCTTAGTGCTCAGTACTGGACATGCTGCAGGGAATCGGTGAATGGGAGCCGTTATCACACAAACCGCAGGGGTGACACAGAATGTGTGTATCCTCCGGGCTGGCTCGGGTCTAGGAGTAGATCAGGGGCTGGATGGGCAGGACGTTTCCCACACTCAAACATCGAGTTAAAACCCCTGCCTTCCAGCAGAAGCCTCGCCCTGGGAGGACCGACCACGGTTTTCACAAGTATCTGGAATTGGAGCCGAAGCCCTCAGCGACCGCTGTGCTGTCTTAAGAACCTCAGGGCGAGCTCAGCCAAGCATGTTAAGGGAAACGGGCAGAGCAGGGCAGTGTCGAGAAGAGCTGGTTTATTTATGAATTATCCCACATCCTAGTCTCTCTGAGACCCAGATCTGCCCCTGGATGCTGTTCTATTCGTGAGGCGTCCCCGGGGTAGAGAGAAAGCAATGCGTGGGTCAGAGGACCCGGGATCCGAGGTCCAGTGGTCCCTTCCCTGCATGACCCTGGTTTAGTCACAACCCCTCTGCTCAGCTGTGAAATGAGGATAAAGCACCTGCTTTCACTCGGAGTAAAGAGCTATTCTGGTTACTTTCCACTCCAAGTTGCATGGCTGAGAAACAGAGAAAGCGTTTCCGTTTGCCCTTTTCTCCACACTTCCATCTGCCCCTAGCAGTCAGGACTCCGGCTACCCCTGCGATGCCCACGTCTGCCCTGTGGCTCCCAGCCCCCTGCCTCTGCTCAGATCCCTGCAGGCTGGCCGAGCACAGCTGCTGGAATCAGCCCCTCCAGTCCTGGGCCCCAGGGAGAGGCCAGGCTGTTTTCTTTCGGTTTCCCAATAACTGCTGTTTCCAAGGCTTCCCTGCCAAAGGGAGAGGGAGGGAGGCGGCCACAGAGAGCCATGGCCAAGGGCAGCCCAGGGCGGAGGCAGAACTGCGGGCCACAGGCCACGTGCTCTGCACCTCTGCCGGAGGGCCTCCCCACCTTCACCGCCGCCCTTCATCAGCTCCCTCCTGAGAACTCCCTCGTCTGAATCGCTCCTCTGAAGGCAGTGGACGGGAATCACATTTGAGAAGTTCTGCTTGGGACACAGCATCGGGGATGGAGAAGAGCTGCTGGGCGTCAGAGGGGGGGCCCGTGAGTGGCCTAGAATCACCAGGTGCTGGAAAAGGAAGGGTGGCCGGGAGCAAAAGGATGTTGACAGGTGGGCAGGGTGAGCAGACGCCAAGGCAAACACTACCTTTTGCCCAGGGCCAGTTCTGACCAAGGCACGTGTGTCTGTCCCCCTCTCTCTTATACACAGACACACAGAGACACGCACACACGCACACTCACACACAGCTTCTTCCCACTCTCTCACCCTGCATTAGAAGCCACGTGGTTCACAGGGAGGGGCCCTGACCTAGGAACCCAGACACCTGGGTTCTGGCCCCAGGTCTACCACGTCCTGGTCCCATGGCCTTCATCTGTCCAGAGCTCAGGGCTTTTTTTCTCTGTAAAATAAAAACATTGTACCGGATCAGATGAGTATTCTCCAGAGTGGAGCTCCATGTACACGAGTGTCCAGGAAAAAGGATTCTGAGATTGACGACGTCTGCAAGCCCCTCGCACTCCAGTACCGGGGCACCCCCTCCTGTTCCTGCAGAGTCACACCCTTCACTTCCCTGCACCCCTGACACGTGATACATGAATATACATTTGGACAGTTATTTAGAATCTGAATCCCTAGAAAGGCTCACCAGTTATAGGTGGCAAATTATTACTATTCTCAGGAATGAGTCCCCTGGAGATAATTAAGACTGACGCTCAAATTCCTGATACCCCCTGAACAGCATCAAACAAGAGCTTCTAGAAAGTTCTCCCGAGAAGCTAACCACACAGATGATGTCACAGGTGAGGCAGAAATTCAGTTTCCCGTGTGCCAGGCACTCGGCTCACTAGTCAAATAGTCACTGTATGGTACATCTTTTAGCTGATTACTGATTACTGTCCACCGTCCTCAAAGATACTGGCACTTGTACTATTCCCTGCACCCAATTTCCACCAGCCTCCGGGTTTTTACCCAAGTTGTCTGCACAACACCCATCTCATAGCATCTGTGTTGCTACATTCGTTCACCCTGAGAAACAATTCAGTGCCAGACACTGGCTTGACCGGGTACAAAGACTTCAAAGATACGTGAAAAAGGATCCGGGACTCAGAAGGTGCACCTTCCACCTGAGGAGACAGGTAGGTAACTAGTACTCCTGACGGAACGTGATGGCTGGCAGGCACCTGAGGCACGCAAGGTGAACTGACGTGACTTAACGAGGTCAGGGATGCTGAGGGTGAGAAGAAAGCCCTTCTAATGCTTGAAAGTAGTGTTTATACCCTGTATCTTTGAGGACTGAATTGAGACTCCCAAGTAAGAAGTCACCTCACTGGGAATGTACATTGATGCAACCACTATGGAGAATAGTGTAGAGGTTCCTTAAAGAACTAAAAATAAGAGTTACCAAATGACCCAGCAATCCCACTCCTGGGCATATAACCGGAAAAGATGAAAACTCTAATTTGAAAAGATACATGCACCCCAATGTTCACAGCAGCATTACTTACAATTGCCAAGACATGGAAGCAACCTAAATGTCGATCGACAGATGAATGGATAAAGAGGATGTGGTATATATACACAATGGAATATTACTCAGCCACAAAATAGAATGAAATAATGCCATTTGCAGCAACATGGATGGACCTAGAGATGATCATACTAAGTGAAGTCAGACAGAGAAAGACAAATACCATACTATATCATTTATATGTGGAATCTAAAAAAATGATATAATTGAACTTATTTCCAAAACAGAAACAGACTCACAAACATAGAAAACAGTATTACGGTTACCAAAGGGGAAAGCAGGGGGAGGGATAAATTAGGAGTTTGGGATTAACAGATACATACTACTATATATAAAATAGATAATCAACAAGGACCTACTGTATACGGCACAGGGAACTAGATTCAGTATCTTGTAATAACATATAATGTAAAAGAATCTGAAAAAGAATATATATACGTATAACTGAATCACTTTGCTGTACCCCTGAAATGAACACAACAACAACAATGTAAATCAACTATACATCAATAAATTTTCTTTTTAAAAAAAGAAGTTACCTCACTCCACACACCTGCCAGGTCAGGGACACCATGAGATTTAGAGATTTAGAGTGTCATGTGTCATTGCCATGTGTTTTAAGATAAGGACAAACCAGAACAGAATGGGACAAAACTTGTCATAAAAGAAAAACTTCCTCCCACTGTTTACAAGACACAGAATGCTTGTGGGCAGAAGTTCAGGCCACAAAAGACTGATAAAGGACTTAGAGATCTCTGAGCAAACAGCCCGTCTGGTCAAGTAAATGAGAGGGAAAATTCTTTCATTATCGGACATTTCAGTTGCTGAAAGAGAGACATGACCACACTTCACCAGATCAACATTTGCTAAACAAAGGAGCCTGGAATTTCCTAGGAAACAAAACACATGCTCACTGACCACTCCATATTTTGTTTAGAAAACAAAAAATAAAAATGTGAGTGGATTGCAGAGCATAGACTCTTTTGAGGTTTTGCCTGGAGTTAAAGCATTTGAGTTAAAGCGCAGGGGCCACTCTTTTGGTTGGTTGTTTCTGAAGTTGCCCTCGAGTGGAGGAAGTCTCAAAGAGCGTATTTAATCAGAACTGGGGACACCCACCCAGCCTCCCACTTAAGCAGCAGGAACTGGAGTCAAATCGACTTCAGTGAATAGTCCTCCTCTTTTTTTTTTTCCAGTTGGGTATTTTTACAAATTTCTATTGTTCTGTTTGTTTGCAAAATAAGGTCACTTGTTCAGAACAGGCTTTTTGCCTAATGTATGCACAGCCAAGCATCCTCTCATTGGTAGTAAGAGATTTATACAATCCTGGAATTCATCTCATCTCCAGGGGCTAACACTGGGGAAGCCCCAAGCCCTCCCACTAGAGCCCGTCGGGAAACTGTGTTAATACCTATGGGTGGGGGCATCATATGTCAGTGCCAAGAGCCCACAAGTGCTCATAAAACACCAGCATCTCTCGGCTGGAGAGATGAGGCCAAAGTGTCAGGATTCTCCCAAATCTGATCATGTTCCTGTCTCCACCAAGTAATAGCCTTGTCATGAAAGGGACTCAGTGGGAGGGAACAGAGAAGCTTGCAAAGCAAAAAGGTTCCGTCTTTTCTTCTCATGCTCGGTCAGGATGACCGCTCCTTTGAGGCACTGCACCACCTACTCCCGTGATGCCAGCTGCGAACGATGAAGTCATGGAATCACCCAGGATCCAGGAAGCCAGACGTTCTCTCTTCTCTATACTCCACCCCACCCCCTCCAGGCTCCAGGAGTCCACAGTGGTTAAATAAGGACCTAGAGGCCTCAGCACCTTGCCTCCCTGAACTGACTGAATCTCCCCCCATCAACTCTCAAAATGCGGCAGGGACAGGGAGACCCTCCTATGTCCAACACTCTAACCCAAAACTTGACCCATAATTTTACAACGCAAGAAAACAGAACGACTGGTCCAAGTAATACCAAAAAGATACTAAATCACTATCACTGCTCAATTAATAATGATGATAAACACTTATTACCACGTGAACCCAGACAACCCCCAGACACATCTCTGGCCTTCCCTAATTTATGGGGAAATTGCCTCCCCTTTCTCAATTCTATGACTATCCACGCATTTTTTTTTTCAATGTATTTTATTTATTTATTTTTGGCTGCGTTGGGTCTTTGTTGCTGCTGCTGCGCACAGGCTTTCTCTAGTTGCGGTGAGCGGGGCCTACTCTTCGTTGCAGTGCACGGGCTTCTCATTGCGGTGCCTTCTCTTGCTGCGGAGCACGGGCTCTAGGTGCGCAGGCTTCAGTAGTTGTGACACGCAGGCTCAGTAGTTGTGGTGCACGGGCTTAGTTGCTCTACAGCATGTGGGATCTTCCCGGACCAGGGCTCGAACCCATGTCCCCTGCATTGGCAGGCAGATTCTTAACCACTGTGCCACCAGGGAAGCCCTATCCACGCATTCTTTTGAATTACTAAACACTGTACACATTTTTGCTAATTCCAAAGTAATTGTTTTCTCAATCCTCTCCCTATGCAACTGCCCCCCCTCAAATGCAGAGATTACAACACATCACACGTATTGAAATATTTTGGACCGTGCAGACCTAATGAATATAGATTTGATATATCCAGGCATCGCTCATAGAGCAGACAGCATGTCATTCACAAGACACTCAGGAAAAGATTAACCAGCCTCGGTTTACTTTGCTCCCACCCAGGGGCCATCTCTGGTCTACAGAGGTCCAATCAATCGACAACCTACACGCAAAGAAAGTTTCAGGAACCCATAGGTAACGAATCCTTCCGTCTTGTCTTGGGCCCTATAGCCCAGACCATATTACAAAGATCGTTTGCATTCAGCATTGCTCTATGACAACAAGCATTTCGTAGACTATGGCAGAAGAGCACCCAGGGATTTAACTTCTCAGTGGGTTGTTCTAAAATCTGCAGGAACTAGACTATCCCCAAGCACATTCCATTTTCTTCTGAAAATGAGTTTGCTTCCTGAGATATGAAGAGGGTGCTGGGCACAGAGTCGGTACTCAATAAACCTTAGTTCAAACTACTTTGGATCTCAGGATGCTTCTGTTTCCTTTGGTCCCCTCTTTGGATAAAGCACACATTGATGCATCTTGGGAGGTCTTTATGGGCAGAATATCTGCATCATTCAAATGTGATCCTGCTGGAGAGCAGCTGTAGGAAATGAAACAAACAGGCTGAAGTGGGAGCCACACGGAATCACACGGTCCGAGCAGATGAGCTGCCATGATGGTAGACCACGGGTGCACATGAATAATGGAAAAGCAATCAAATATCCTGCAGTATTTTCATTTTCACAGCAGGGACCCAGGTTCAGCTATTGCTTTCATGTGGCAATACTGAGAATCAAAGCATGAATGAGGTCTTTCTGAAGCTAATAAGCAATTATCTTTCACCAAAGAAATGTGATTAGAGTGTCTGCATAGGAAGACGTTCTGTAACTTACAAATGCACGTGTTTCACAGCATCGTCTCTCTTAACGGGAGCTCTTCCTCGGCTCCTGGACTGCGCGGTGTTTCTCTTCTGCAGCATCTAGTACAGTGACATCCGCAGGTAGTGCTGGCAAGTACTTGTTGCTGTTGTTTGATAAGGATGCCAACACCGGCATTACATCCAAGTAACCGTCCCAGCTGTTCTGATCACAGAACACACCTCCCAGAGATCTGGTTGGAGTAGAGATAAGGCTACCCGGCTCACAACCACAAACATCAAGCTTTCTTTGTCTTTGGAGAGAGAAGAACAGCTGAAGGTAGATGGTGAACACAGACACTCCTCTGGGCAGCCCAGGAGAACAGGCAAATGGGTGCCAAAGAACTGGACAAGGATATGAATGAAGCAATCATCGAAAGCCAGAATGGCTACAATTTCCAGGAAGGATGTGGCTCTCTCCACATACCACCAATTAGGAAACACCTGGGCCATAGATGTGCCTCCCTGTCAGAAGAAAGGTACCCGTCTCTGCTTATGGTTTAGCTCATGACCACCTCCTTCCAGGGCAATAACTTCACAGCCTCCCCATCACTTACTGACGTGCCTCCCGGAAAGGGAAATGCTGCTCCCTCCAGATGGTAAATGCGTCTGTGGGAGGAGATTTTTAACCCCGGAAGGCCAACGACCTTGAGTTAGAAGAGCTGTGAACACCAGGACACCCCCTCAAAAATGCCCTGGCCTCCATCCCTGAAAGTTCAACTTGAAGTTTCCATAGCTGGAACATCACTGCTGGATTCAGTTCTCAAGGGGGAGCCGCAGATGTCCCACCGACCATCAGGGCATTACAGAGTCAGCTCAGCGCCTTGTGTTCAAGAAATCAAACAGCAGTCACCACAGAACCCAAGTGTGATCTGCAAAATGGCTGTTTTGTTGTCTTCTTCCAAACAGACCCTGTTCCCCCGACTGCTTGAACCCTAGTGAGGAGAAGTGCTAAGCTTCCCCGCAAAGCTGTGAACTCCTATGGGGCAGGGGCTGTGTATTTATGATACAGTATCCCCGCAGATGGGAGCATGGTAGGGGCTCAATACATGTTGAATGAAGTCGACCCCAAACCCCACAGATAACTCAATAGCCTCATCTTAACTTAGCAGTTATCTTCTTTTTCTTAAGCATTTATCTTCAACATCCTAGGTTCACTAGAGTACTCACAGGAAAGAAATAACTCTGTTTTCAGTCCCTTTACCAATGAGAGAGTTAATAAAGACAGATAAAACAGCCCCCCCCCCAAAAAATGCAGAAAACGAAAACGAAAATGACAGATCTGAAAAAAATGTGGGTGGGACAGGCGGCCTCGAAAGCAGAGGATGGGATACCAGCAGTGGATCTGAAACACACCTTAAATAAGGGCTCCAGAGAACCACCCCTGCCTTTAAATGCTGGATCTCACAGGACTTCAGCATCTCCATCTTTGAGGGTAAGGGGCCGTAAACCCTGATTTTTAAACACGCTCACCTACTGCTTCCTAAGTTTGAACAACACTGATCTACACGTTACAGCGGGAGGCTACACCAAGGAACAGGTAGGTACCAGGAGTAGCTCAAGGCAGGAGCTTTGGGGATAAATTCAACCCCTCCCCCAAATCTCCCTACACTCATCTCACCCCCGTTCCCCTATCCCTGGGCCTTCCTGGGTCATCTCCCTTTTTAGGACAGCTGGATCCCTCATCTCCACCCCTTCACAGGGTGTCTTATGCCCACCCAAGGGTGGAGCCCTCCAGACTATGTTTCCCAGACTCCCCCATGGCTGGCTCTCCTCCAGCAGCTGCAGGGGTGACAGAAGTGAGACAGAGGCTGCTACACACTGTCCTGAAGGTATCAGACTTAGCCACGGCCGGCTACACAATTTGCACTGCAAAATAAAACTGCAGTGTACACACTGCTATATTTAAAATAAAGGGACTTCCCTGGTGTTCCAGTGGTGAAGACTCCGCACTCTCAATGCAGGGGGCCCGGGTTTGATCCTGATCAGGGAACTAGATCCCACATGTCGCAACTAAGACCTGGCGTGGCGAAATAAATAAATAAATATTTTTAAAAATAAAATAGATAACCAACAAGGACCTACCGTACAGCACAGGGAACTCTGCTCAATATTCTGTAATAACCTAAATGGGAAAAGAATTTGAAAAAGAATAGATACATGTATACGTATAACTGAATCAGTTTGCTGTACACCTGAAACTAACACAACATTGTTAATCAACTATACCTCAATATAAAATAAAAAATTTTTTAGAATTTTTAAAATAAAAAAATAAAAATGCAGGGCTCCTTGCTCAGAAAAGCAGGGGGGAGGTTTTCCCCTTGCTTCCACAGTCTCTTTCTCAATCTGACACAGCATTTTTTACTTGCTATTTAATGTCACGCTTTGTTTGGGCACAAAGATGCAAGGTCAGCACACCGTTCTACCCCCTCGGCAGCAGTCGCGACCCTCCGAGTATCCATGCCCGGGCCAGCACCACGCTGAGGGTGGCACTGGTTGCTGGAAGGGGGGAGGGGCATGTGGCTAAGAACCCACCCTGGAGAGGTGGTCAGGCAGTGGGGACAGAAACTCATATGACCAGTCCCTCCCATCAAATCTCTTAGATAGCCTCATCCACCAGAGGGCAGACAGCAGAAGCAAGAAGAACTACAATCCTGCAGCCTGTGGAACAAAAACCACATTCACAGAAAGACAGACAAGATGAAAAGGCAGAGGGCTATATACCAGATGAAAGAACAAGATAAACCCCAGAAAAACAACTAAATGAAGAGGAGACAGGCAACCTTCCAGAAAAAGAATTCAAAATAATGATAGTGAAGATGATCCAGGACCTTGGAGAAACAATGGAGGCAAAGATTGAGAAGACGCAAGAAATGTTTAACAAAGACCTAGAAGAATTAAAGAACAAACAAACAGAGATGAACAATACAATAACTGAAATGAAAACTACACTAGAAGGAATCAATAGCAGAATAACTGAGGCAGAAGAACGGATAAGTGACCTGGAAGACAGAATGGTGATATTCACTGCTGTGGAACACAATAAAGAAAAAAAGAATAAAAAGAAATGAACAGAATAAAAATAAAACAGAAATGAACAGAATAAAAAGTCCAGGACCAGATGGCTTCACAGGTGAATTCTATCAAACATTTAGAGAAGAACTAACACCCATCCTTCTCAAACTCTTCCAAAAAATTTCAGAGGAGGGAACACTCCCAAACTCATTCTACGAGGCCACCATCAGCCTGATACCAAAACCAGACAAAGATACTACAAAAAAAGAAAATTATAGACCAATATCACTGATGAATATAGATGCAAAAATCCTCAACAAAATACTAGGAAACAGAATCCAACAACACATTAAAAGGCTCATATACCATGATCAAGTGGGATTTATCCCAGGGATGCAAGGATTCTTCAATATATGCAAATCAGTCAATGCGATACACCATATTAACAAACTGAAGAATAAAAACCATATGATCATCTCAATAGATGCAGAAAAAGCTTTTGACAAAATTCAACACCAATTTATGATAAAAACTCTCCAGAAGGTGGGCATACAGGGAACCTACCTCAACATAATAAAGGCAATATACGACAAGCCCACAGTAAACATCATTCTCAATGGTGAAAAACTGAAAGCATTTCATCTAAGATCAAGAACAAGACAAGGTTATCCACTCTCACCACTATTATTCAACATAGTTTTGGAAGTCCTAGCCATGGCAATCAGAGAAGAAAAAGAAATAAACGGAATATAAATTGGAAAAGAAGCAGCAAAACTGTCACTGTTTGCAGATGACATGATACTATACATAGAGAATCTAACGATGCCACCAGAAAACTACTAGAGCTAATCAATGAATTTGGTAAAGTTGCAGGACACAAAATTAATGCACAGAATTCTCTTGCATTCCTATACACTAATGATGAAAAATCTGAAAGAGAAATTATGAAACACTCCCATTTACCACTGCAACAAAAAGAATAAAATACCTAGGAATAAACCCACCTAGGGAAACAAAAGACCTGTATGCAGACACATAAGACACTGATGAAAGAAATTAAAGATGATACCAAGAGATGGAGAGATATACCATGTTCTTGGATTGGAAGAATCAATATTGTGAAAGTAACTATACTACCCAAAGCAATCTACAAATTCAATGCAATCCCTATCAAATTACCAATAGCATTTTTTACAGAACTAGAACAAATTATCTTAAAATCGTATGGAGACACAAAAGACCCTGAAGAGCCAAAGCAGTCTTGAGGGAAAAAAACGGAGCTGGAGGAATCAGACTCCTTGACTTCAGACTATACTACAAAGCTACAGTAATCAAGACAACATGGTACTGGCACAAAAACAGAAACATAGATCAATGGAACAAGATAGAAAGCCCAGAGGTAAACCCACGCACCTATGGTCAACTAATCTATGACAAAGGTGGCAAAGATATACAATGGAGAAAAGACAGTCTCTTCAATAAGTGGTGCTGGGAAAACTGGACAGCTACATGTAAAAGAATGAAATTAGAACACTCCCTAACACCATACACAAAAGTAAACTCAAAATGGATTCGAGACCTAACTGTAAGACTGGACTCTATAGAACTCTTAGAGGAAAACACAGGAAGAACACTCTTTGACATAAATCACAGCAAGATCCTTTTTGATCCACCTCCTAGAGTAATGGAAATAAAAGCAAAAATAAACAAATGGGACCTACTGAAACTTAAAAGCTTTTGCACAGCAAAGGAAACCATAAACAAGATGAAAAGACAACCCTCAGAATGGGAGAAAATATTTGCAAATGAATCAATGGACAAAGGATTAATCTCCAAAATATATAAACAGCTCGTGCAGCTCAATATTAAAGAAACAAACAGCCCAATCCAAAAATGGGCAGAAGACCTAAATAGACATTTCTCCAAAGGAGACATACAGATGGCCAAGAAGCACATGAAAAGCTGCTCAACATCACTAATTATTAGAGAAATGCAAATCAAAACTACAATGAGGTATCACCTCACACCAGTTAGAATGGGCATCATCAGAAAATCTACAAACAACAAATGCTGGAGAGGGTGTGGAGAATAGGGAACCCTCTTGCACTGCTGGTGGGAATGTAAATTGATACAGCTACTATGGAGAACAGTATGGAGGTTCCTTAAAAAACTAAAAATAGAATTACCATATGATCCAGCAATCCAACTACTGGGCATATACCCTGAGAAAACCATAATTCAAAAAGACACATGCACCCCAATGTTCACTGCAGCACTATTTACAATAGCCAGGTCATGGAAGCAACCTAAGTGTCCATCGACAGACGAACGGATAAAGAAGCTGTGGCACATATATACAATGGAATATTACTCAGCCATGAAAAGGAACGAAATTGGGTATTTGTAGAGACGTGGGTGGATCTAGAGACTGTCGTACAGTCTGAAGTAAGTCAGAAAGAGAAAAACAAATATCATATATTAACGCATGTATGTGGAACCTAGAAAAATGGTACAGATGAACTGGTTTTCAGGGCAGAAGTTGAGACACAGATGTAGAGAACAAACATATGGACACCAAGGGGAGAAAGCTGTGGGGGGTGGGGATGGTGGTGTGATGAATTGGGCGATTGGGATTGACATGTATACACTGATGTGTATAAAATTGATGACTAATAAGAACCTGCAGTATAAAAAAACAAAGAAAAAAACAAAAACAAAAACTCATATGAGCCAAGGTACCAAGTTCCTAGAACATGTTCATTGTACTGAACCTGCAGAACACAAATGCAAAGATAAACTGATTAAGAATTTTAAGATGGCCTGGATTTATCACCCACCAAGATGGCAGAGGTCCCAGGGAGCAGACCCTGGCTCATGTGTTTAGCGTCAGGAGGAAGGGCTTGACTGCACTGCCAGCAGCATCTCAGTGATCCCTCAGGTTGTGATCATTCTCCAAGTTCTGATCCTCCTCTACCTCTTGACCGTGGCGAAAGGGGAATCTTCTTGGAATCGTTTTGAGAATCATTCCTGGCAGCCCTTCCAATAACTGTGTCAGCACCCAAATCCCTCTGTTACGGGCTGTTTGTCTCCCTGCAAATTCATCTGTTGAAGCCTTAACTCCCAATGATGGTGTTTAGAGGTGGAGCCTTTGGGGGTGATTAGGTTTGGATGAGGACATGAGATTGGGGCCCTTATGATGGGATTAGTACCCTTGTAAGAAGAGGAAGAGAGACAAGAGCTCTCTCCACCATGTGAGGACACAATGAGAAGACAGCCATCTGCAAGACAGGAAGAAGAGCCCTCACCAGCCTCGGAATCTGCTGGCACCTTGATCTTGGAGTTTCAGCCTCCAGAACCATAAGAAATAAATATCTGTTGTTCAAGCCACAAAGTCTATAGTATTTTGTTAGGGCAGTCTCTGCTGACAAAGATGCCCTGGACTACTGACTTTGTGCTTAAAACAGGAGTTTCTGCTTTCTGCAACTGAACCCTGACAGTAAACTCTGTTCTCCTACCCAGCCCTGGTCCTGGGCCCCTAGGCAAGGCTACACCGTAGCTTCTGTGCCTCAGTGAACCACGTCCTGGGACCTCTTCAACAGCAGCAGGATGGAGCAGGCGAGAACCACAGGTTCAACCTTCTGGAAATAGATTTTTACCAGGAAAACATGTGTCTAAAAAAATATATATATTATGCATTTCCCCATAGAAACACTGCTAGTAACCTAAACTAACCTTGAACTTCCCAATCATGAGAAACGTTTCTACATCTGAGACACTGAGAAATGCCTGAGTTCACTGACTCCCTGAAAATCCACTGCAGGAAATAAGAAAGGCAGAAAATGCAGTCTACCAGCACTGGCTCCGCTGGTGGGTGATTCCACATTCCTCCTGACTTATGGCTCTGTAGACTCTGAGAAGTGTTGACAGCCCCGACTACAAGCCATTTAAGAGGCAAGAAAAATACAACCAGGATCAGCACGTCCCAAACCATCACTTTGAAAGCAGACGCCTATAAAAATAAGGCTCACACCTATAGACTTAACTGTGGTTAAGCAAAACAAACTCATTTGGTATAAAAGAAATGACTACATCTTGAAATGCTTGGGGAAGGGTTGCTAGGTGGTGGCTGGGTTTTTTTTTCCTTGCCCCAAATCACGTTAATGACAATTTGACATGGCCAAGCATTCCTCCCTGTAATACGAATGTCATCAGGCTCTAAAATGAGCTCACCACTCCTAATGACACACACATAACTTCACTCCCATGTTTTAATGAGAAAAGAAGGGATCGCAAATTCCCATCTGACAACAACTGCCCGGCCAAAGGTAGTTACCAACTGAGTGGCCCAAGCTTGGGAAGACAGTAAGTCCAGAAGGATCTAGATTGGGGAGAGGAGGAGGGGATAAAGGCCAAAGACCACTGAGGATTTTATTTTAAAGAAATATTCAGAGCTGGAAGATAAAGAAAAATGTTGGCAAACAAACTGAGGACAGTGGGAGAAGGCAAAAGGCAGACCTCAATGCCTATTGCATTTCCACCTCATTCATTCATTCAGTAAACATTTACTTAAGTGCCTGCTATATGCCTGGCCCTAGGCTTGTGGGATAGATACAGAAATAGACACCAATTAATCCCTGTATTTAACAAGCTTCAGTTCAGAGGAAGAGAGGAAAGAGATAATCACAAGATCACACTGTGCGGAAAAACTAGGGAGTAATCTAAAACAGAGGTTGGTAAATTACAGCCACAGGCCCACCACTTGTTTTTGTAAATAAAGTTTTACTGAAACATGGCCCACCCACTCATTTACATACTGCATTTGGCTGCCTTGGCATGACCACAGCAGACTTGAGTAGTCACCTGCATGGATGCAAAGTGTAAAATATTTACTACTGTATCCTTTAAGAAAATATTTACTGAGCCCTGGCCTAAGAGGATAAAATGCAAACCTTCATTTAGACTGAAGTTTAGGAAGGCTTCCTGGAGGAAGTGACATCTAAGAGGCACCTGAAAGATGAGGACGAAAGAGGCAGGCAGAAGGAAGAGAAAGGGGTCTTAAGCAGAGGGGGCTGTGTGGGTGAAGGCAGAGGTGGAAGAGAGCTTGGCAGGTTCAAGGACTATAAGGGGTGACGCAAGCAGGACAGAGAGATAGTAGCAGCTCCACAGATTCTATCTGATCGAAGCAGGAGTAACAGCAGCAGACACAGAGTATTATGGGCCAGGCTGTATTTTAAGCACTTTACACACATTAACTTTTTACTCCCTTAAGGAGCTTATGGAGCCAATATAATTAGAAATGAGGGGCTTGCAACTGTATTTGCATAACACTTCCCTTCATGTTGGGAAAATGCCAATTGCTCACATCAGAGAATCGGGAGGTAGGTGTGGGCTGACAGACACTCCAAGCGCCGCCGTGGCAGCGTCACTGTGCAGAGGGAAGTGACATACACGATAATTTCATCCTTTGAATTAAAGTGAATTATTAACATTCTAAAGAAGGATATCCCTGGCTGGTAAATTACCAACCTTATTGGTGGTTTCAGACCTTTAAATCTTTACTGAGAAATCCTGGAGAATAAGAAAAATACTGAGCTTCAAAATGAGAGAAAAGGATGGATTCCAGAAAAAGGAGAGATGATGCCTGACATCCTCCTCCTAGTGAAATTCTAGAGAGATTATGAAATGGAAATTTTATAAACATTCAGAAAACACTGAGGTGAGGACGCGGCGCCACGCTAAACTCCCGCCCTGTCTGGGTAGGTTTACGGGGCTGACAGGTCAGAAAAACGCCACAGAGTGTACGTTGATTTCAGCCAAGCAAATGACCAAGCCTTTCCCATACACTCTTTTGATAAAGGAGAGACAAATAGGCTTTTAAAAACCCCATGATGCAGATGTACAGCTGGCTGCACAATGAGAACCAGAGAGAACACTGAAGTAGGCAGGACTGGTCTTCTTTGTGGGTCTTCCTCCATGAGGGTAAAGCCCACGCAAATGACAACAGGTAAACATTATTTAATCAGAGCCAGCTAGAGCAAGGGAGTCACCCACCATCACTGGCATTTGGTAGAGACTCAAAGCAGGCAGAGGGGGAAAGTCTGTAGTGAAAAAAGGGAAGGTTTCAGGGATGCCCTGATTGGGGGCTGTCGGCATGGAGAAGCTATAGGCAAACTAGAAGCGGGGCATCCTCTGTGGCTGGTTTGGAGAATATATGGGTTTTTCTCAGGCTGGTCCTAAGACAAAAATTAGGGGAGTGTCAGTGACTAGTTAAGTCCTGGTCATTTAGGGCCAGCTGCCCCAGGGGTTACCGTTCGGCTTCCCGGGCTGGGTGTTTCAGATCAGAAGGCAAAGTTTTCATATTCTATGTGGTCTGGCCACTTTCTGTTTACATCATGTCTCCCACCCACCTCTGCTCTGCGTCCAACATGAGGAGAACAGGCAAACCATTCAAGTCAGTTTCCTTGAAAGTGGCATGAAGAAATTTTAGAAAGTAGACAGGGAAAACAAAGCAATTGATTAGCCCCAAATTCAGAGGAGATCAAATTAAAAATCAATTAAATATCTACCCCAAGGAAACTCAGGGGCACACAGAATGATGAAGCTTAAGTGTACTATAATAGGTGGCTAAAATAATTGTCAGCAATGTCAGTTTATATGTGGCTCATCAATGCCTGAGTAAGATGAATGGCTGATTCAGCCACAGCTCTGCAACGCTGAGCAAGAAAGTCACTTGATCTCTATCAGCCGTATTTGTTCATCATCTGTAAAACAAATAGATTGAAATAAAATCACTCAGGTCCTTTATGGCTGTAAAATGTTATGGTTCTATGATTCCGGTCACTTGGAGAGTTCTTTTATTCCACATGCGGCAGCGTTATGTCTGCCCAGCTAGATATATTAATTCATCAGGAGCTGAGTTGGAAAAACAAAACAAATCACATCCATGTTTTGTAAAAGTGCATCCAACATTCAGCAATAATTACTGAACAGTAACTGTGAACGAAGCACTCTCCTAGGAGCCATGGGGGAAACAGAGTAGAAACAGAGACCCAGCACTAAGGGACTCTAGTTGAGAAGTGAAAACATGCACAGAATTAACTCTAAATAAACAAAGTACTCAGTGCCCTAAAATGATACCACAAGTGCTCTAGAAAATGACAAACACTCTGTACACTCTGAATGGCTTCCCTAAAGGTCGCAAAAAGAATGATTAGCTAGTGGTTGTTATCTTTTCATGCACACTGTAATTTGCATATTGTGACTTGCAAAATAATTTGTGTTTGCTTTAAGTTTCATTTGCTCTCATTCCTTTTCCCCTGACTTTGGGGTTTGGCACATCAGAGTTATACTAGCTGGTCTCTACTGCAAAGGGCATTTAAAAGGAGGGTTTATGGCAGAATATTGGCAACTCTACATGTGACAAGATGTTCTGGCCAGAGAAAACCCAGTCTCAGAAATTACTAAATAACTGCAATGAAGGGGCAATGAAATGTTCCCATGAGGCCGGTTTTCTTCAAAGTCCCGTTCCTAGGAAGTGGTAAATATTGAAAATTACCATTTCCTGTTCCCCTCCACCCCTGCCTGAAAGTACTCGAAGTTGTGGGGGGGGGGGGGCACGGGTTTTTTAAAGATGCAGTTTCATAACATTAGAATGCCTTACATTTTCACTGGCAAGAGAGGGGCTAGGGAAGATTTTTCACTTGCCCTTTCTGGCTGGGAAGCCTGATCTTTAATGTTTGCAGCTCTGTTGCTGCCATCCAAAGACATTTCAATTTTCTCCAAATTAAGAGAAACATGCAAATCACAAAATAAAAAGTGCTCTCTGCCCAGGAAGTACAGCCACTGCCTGCAGGCACGCTTTTCAAACTGCCTCTGTAGTCTGCCACAGTAAACAAGTCAGCCTCTCTGACACACCGAACAATTCTTGGTTACATTTTACAGTCTGTTCCCTATGGAAAAAACAGACAAACAAATGGGAAAAAAAACGCTGATACAAAAAGAGGCACTTCAGGTGGACACAACTCTCTCAAGTTCAGTGCAGAGCATCCATTACTTCCTTGAATAGCAGTTGAGAATTGCAAATTGGTTATCTGTTTTGTTTTGTTTTTTTGGATGTCCGGTGCAATGGAAAGGCTTTCTTGTTCTATAACTTCCTCTCCAGGGTGAGAGACAGCCCTGAGCAGGTGCACTGCAGCGTGGAGAGAGATCTGAGGGCAGGAAACAGGAAGTTCTTGGAGACCAGTGGCTCCTGGTTTGTCAATTACCAAAAGCAAGCACCCAAATACTGACTCAATATTTACTAAATCTGATGAGGGATCTGGAGGTCCCATCTGATGCTGACTGTATTTACTGCACATCCCCCAATCAGCAGGCACTTTCTGAAAGCAGGGTTTCTCTTTGTTTTCCTGCAAATTCTCCTGGGTGTGCCTCTATTTAAATTCCGGGACGAAAAGCCCTCGAGGATGCTGCTAAGTGTGCAGTCAGCGCGTCTAATCGTTATTCTTAACAAGTTCCCCCTCTTCAGGTGGCCAAACCAACGACGGGATGCTCCCCACCCAGTCACTACGGCACGCATCTGGCAGAGCCCTGTTTGCAAGCTGTCACCCACATACGAGATACAAAGGGACACAGAGCAGCTGCGGTCCCCAGGTGCCCTGCCAACTGCAATAAGTACACTGAACCACCCAAGCTTTTTCCCACCCCCTTGGGAATAGTCACTTCAGATGTGCTATAAACTGACTCATTTCAACACGACATAAATGTGAACTCCCTTACTTAATATTCACGTTCTCCTGCAAAGCTGCATGTAAAGTAAACATACCCTTTAAAAACAACAACAAAGTCACTATTTAAAAGAGCTTGAAGGCAAAATTTTCAATGACTCATCCTCTCTACAGTACAGACATTCCTTCATGTATCTCGGGTTTACTGGTGACAGAGCCACACATCTAGAAAAAAATCTACGGAGATGCTAAGGCAAACCCAAATATTCATTCTTTTTTTTTTTTTTTTTTTGGCGGTACGCGGGCCTCTCACTGCTGTGGCCTCTCCCGCTGCGGAGCACAGGCTCCGGACGCGCAGGCTCAGCGGCCATGGCTCACGGGCCCGGCCGCTCCGCGGCATGTGGGATCTTCCCGGACCGGGAAACGAACCCGTGTCCCCTGGATCGGCAGGCGGACTCTCAACCACTGCGCCACCAGGGAAGCCCCCAAATATTCATTCTTGAGCATCGAATAAGAAAAGGACGGTGAGCATACTTCTCTAAAATGATATGTAAAGGTGAATCGTCTTATTATAGAAACCATGTCACCTGCACTTTCCTATGGAGTCCTCGCTGCTCTGTCCTTCCTGCTGTATGTGTTATTCTGGTCTAAGGATTCTCAACCCTGGCTCCACATTAAGGGAGATTTGGCTGTTTTCTTTTGTTTTTACCATTTTTAAAAATTGAAGTATAGTTAATTTACAAGGTTGTGTTAGTTTCAGGTGTACAGCAAAGTGATTCAGTTAGACACATATATACAATCTATTCTCTTTCAGATGGGAGGTTTGCTTTTAAATACTCATGTCCAGACCCCAGTATGGACCCCAAAGATTCTGATTTAACTGATGTGGAATAGGGTCCACTGGTTTTAATACACAGCCAGAGTCCAGGACCACAGGCTAGAATCAAAGGTGGTAAGTCACTGCAATCCATCACCTAAGCCTGAATAGATGTAGATGAGACAGTCAGTATGCAGCTAGTTCCAAATCTCCCGGAATTCTGTATACAGAATATTATTAGAGGGACTTCCAAATTGTTGTTTGTGTCAGCCTATTTTGGAAATCAGAGCATATTTTAGGAAAGCGGTTGTGGGCTAGCTACTCCCCAGTTGTTGCTTATTAGTTTTAGGTTATGTACCGTCAAACCTCTCCCAACATTGCAGAGAACTCTGTTTCCCTTTAAAAGAAAAGGAAACCATAATATCAGAGCATGGTACTCAGAGATCATTTCCAACTAGACAATTAACAGAGGAGGAAAGTGAAATCAAGAGCGAATAAAATGAAAACCACTAACAGAAAGATGCCCCAAGTCAGAGGGAACCAAGAAAACAAGACCACAGTCCAATTTTCTGGTAGGAGACGGGGTGAAGACCAGTCTCTGCTGCTGGGGACTCCTGTGCCCCTGTGCTAAGGACTCCTGTTCCTTACCAGTAAGAGAAGGCCCTGAGAACAGCTATTCTCAAAAGCTGCTCTCAGTACCAGAGTCAGGCACGTTCTCAGCTGTCAGTGATGGAATCAGAAAAATAGGTATAGGAAAGGGAGTGTTTGGGGAGTTTTGTTTTGTTTTTTTATTCATTTATCTTATTTTATTTTTGGCTGCATTGGGTCTTCGTTGCTGAGCGCAGGCTTTCTCTCTAGTTGCAGTGAGAGGAGGCTGCTCTTCATTGTGGTGCCGGGCTTCTCATTGCAGTGGCTTCTCTTGTTGCAGAGCACGGGCTCTAGGCGTGAGGGCTTCAGCAGTTGCGGCTCAGGGGTTCTAGAGTGCAGGCTCAGTAGTTGTGACGCACGGGCTTAGCTGCTCCGTGGCATGTGGGATCTTCCCGGACCAGGGCTCAAACCCATGTGCCCTGCATTGGCAGGTGGATTCTCAACCACTGCGCCACCAGAGAAGCCCGAGTTTTGGGTTTTTTTATTTAAAAGGCTATTCTTTCTTCTGAGATGGTACCTTTCCTGTGCGTTTAGGCTATTAACTTTATTTCTTTTGCAAAATGATTTTTACAAAGGATTTAGTTGGTTCGGATGTGTGTATACAGAGTAGCTGCTCAATTAACGTTTCAGGAACAACTGAATTGAAAGCTCGTGTACACACAAGTAACTCCCTACTGTGTGAGGCCCTGAGTACATTTTTTTTAAGCAGCAAAAGGGCAGATAATGCCCTTTGGCAATCAGCGTTAGATCAGTACTTCAAAGAAGAGAGGTATCTTTGTCTGATCCACAATAGATTTCAATGGTTATATCGGATCAATGATTCAACCTTAGGCAGTCGTGAAGGTGAGGGAGGGGAAAAAACACTTTTCCCACCAGACATGCAAATCTCTGTTGTATCAACGCTGCTGCTCCCCTTTTATGTTCCGGTACAGACACAACTATCGAAGACCGTGAGAAAACGGGCAGAGGTAAAAAGCCAAATCCTGCCTGAAAAGTGTGGCTGGGTGTTGGTGCCCATCCCCTGGGGCATGGGATGGCACCCTCCAGAGACAGGGAGCGGGATGGTGGGAGTGATCAGGGAAGGCAGAAGGGAAATCTGGATCTTTCTCTTTTGGCCTAGATGCCAACACCCAGCCTTTTCCTTCTACCTGGCGAGTGAGAGATGGTGGAAGCAACCTGAGAACTAGGAAGGCAGATCCCCAAACCGACCCACACGGACTGGACAGAACCCCCTGGGCTCTGGAGAGCAAAATACTGTGTGTCCCTTGAAGGACAGAAGCGTCCTGATTTACGGAAGTCTCCATGTTTGGTTTTTCCTTTGTAATGCCCTAGCATTGGTAGTCTCAGGAGTGCCAAAAGTAAGCAAAGGAAGAGACACCAAAGAAAGCTTGTTTGCCTATGTCTGAGCCTGGGTGTAAAGGGACAGAAACAGGTGGTCACATTCCTCAGAATGAAACTCAGAGAAGGTGACTCTTGGGGCTGAGGGGAGGCTGGGGGGTCAGGCTCCCTCTCTTTACGGGGTCTTCTCTTGGAACTAACTTTGGAGAACAGGTGTTGTCTTTAAGCAAGGAAGTCAGATTTCCTAACCACGTGAAATGTATCTTTACTGAATTCTTTCATTAGATTTCATTTGCTATCTTACATAAACATCCTGACTTTTCAAATATATACTTTGTCTTACTTGAATTCTCTTGGGCTCTTTCCTTCTCCACTTGGAGTCTCAGAAGATGGCACCCATCAGGGGCTTTCCCAGCTTCCCCTGGCCCCGTCCTCCCATTTCCTTCCCCTGGTTCCTAGGACCTGGACGATGGCTTCCTCAAATGGAGACCAGCCTCTAGCCTTGAGGAGGCCTGTGGCTCTCAGAAGACCTCTAAGGGAGTTAGAAGCCAGGGGAGGGTAAGCACTCTATGAAAAGAGGGCAGAAAGGGGGCCATCTGGAGCCTGGGGCCTTGCTGCAGCTCCTGCAAAGCAGAGCCCTGGACAACTCTGGGAGAACCACACTTCAGAGAGACGCGTCAAGCCCAGTATATTCAGGCCACGTGAGTGTCAGCTGTTTACGTGCGTATTTAACTCTGTTGGATGCAAAACTATCCAGGCATTTCACAAAGGATGAAAAACAGTTACACACGAAAGCAAATCTTCCTTGCTAAAAGTCAGCCACCAGGATGCCCTGCATCTCTCTGGGGGCTCAGTCCCTCCTTACAAGGCACCCTGTAAGCTAACAGTGAGTTGAGGATTTAAAGTACAAACAGGACAAGTTCTGGACGCCACTTCAGTGGTAAGAGAAACACTCCTCTTCTGAGGGCTAAAACCATGCATTTTTATTTTTTCTTTTTCTGTTTGGTAACTTGATTATTTATTTATTTATTTATTCTTTATTGGAGTATAATTGCTTTACAATGGTGTGTTAGTTTCTGCTGTATAACGAAGTGAATCAGCTATACATATACATATATCCCCATATCCCCTCCCTCTTGCGTCTCCTTCCCACCCTCCCTATCCCACCCCTCTAGGTGGTCACAAAGCACTGAGCTGATCTCCCTGTGCTATGTGGCTGCTTCCCACTAGCTATCTATTTTATGTTTGGTAGTGTATATATGTCCATGCCACTCTCTCACATTGTCCCAGCTTACCCTCCCCCCACCCCGTGTCCTCAAGTCTATTCTCTACGTCTGCATCTTTATTTCTGTCCTGCCCCTAGGTTCTTGAGAACCACTTTTTTTTTAGATTCCATATATATGTGTTAGCATACAAAACCATGCATTTTTAATCCCCTGACTTCCATTTCAGTGTGAACACACCTTTGAGAAACCCATATGACAAACAAGTTAAGGTGGGGTGTTGGGTTCACAAGGATGCCCCCTCTTCTGGGCACAGCTATGAAAGCACCAACATGGGGCCCCCCAAGGGTCACGTTCATGCCGTGTGAGCCTGACCATATCTGTTTGATCCAAAGATAGCTCTTGACCCAAGATAGGTCTATGCTATCCCTGGAATCGGATAGTTGGAAAAGAGAAGGGAGAGAGAGAGGAAGAGAGGGGGAGAGGGAGGGAGACAGACAGACAGAAAGACACAAACAGACATGGATGAGACTTGTCCAACAGACAAGGGATGAGACTTGAGGTTGAATTACACCAATGGTTACACCCTAGAAAAAAGATCATGAATTCTTAAGATGACGTTTCAGGAACAGACCTGATTGCCTCTGCAGGAGAATCTTGGTTATTCATTTTTCCCTTGGATTAGCTCAGATAAACCAGTATTCTCATGATAAACATCATCTGCTTGAGCCAACTGGAGTTGGTTTTCTTTAGCTCATGCAGGACTTTATAGGGATATGCTAGGCTGCTATTACTGAAAAACAGAGGAGAAACAATTCAAAGGTATTTGAATATTTCTCAAAATGTTGTGCGAGACTTCATATAGGTTTGGTGGGAGAAACCCACCGAGTTCTTCATCCCTGTGGGCCGTCCATGAGCACTGGAGGCTATGAAGACTGTTCTGAAATGTTAGATCCACGAGACCACTCGTCAGAGCAGGGACCCTGGCAAAACCCCTCTGGTTTCAAAAAGCTAAAAGAAGCTGATGGTGGTTTACCCACCACAGCTGGTCCTCAGCGAAAACTTGCACAGTCATGCTTCAGAGCATCCCACTCAGTGAGGGAGAAACGCCCTCTCGAGCAGGATAGATGATGCATGCTGTCCCAAAGCCTCCCGCAGGCCCAGATGGCAAGTCACCGGAGACCAGCCTTAGCAGCCCAGGCTGACGTCAGAGCCCCCAAAGGCTCTGCACTTGGTCACCATGTTTGAGAAGCAACGGCAGGGTCAGAATGGAGCCCCTGGACTGAGCCAGCTGAGTCAGTGCTTTTCAAAGTGTGGTCTCTGGACCAGCAGGACCAGCATCACAGGATAACAGAAACATAAATCTGGGGCCCAGGATCTGGGCTGGCCCCCGAAGTCTGTGTTTTCCCAAGCCCCCTGCCCCAGGTGATTCTGATGCCTCTCAAATTTGGGGAACCACCAGCTAAAATCTCCAATGAGTTCCCAGAAAGACTGGCCGAGTTGTGAAGAATTTCTCAGAAAGGATTTATCCTCACTTTACATCTACGTAGGGAAAGCGGCATATTTGGTCTGAATATCAGCTCCCAGCCTAATGACCAAATCCAGCTACCCAAGAGGCCCCAAAATCTACTAGTAGTATTTTCAGGTTATCTGTGGTTTTCCTTGTTGGTTAGTCTTTTTTAATCCAGGAACTGTACTACGTGTTTGTATTAGGAGGCCATGTGATACACACACAAAAAAGGCTTAGATTCTAGAGAAACCTACATTTTAATCTCAGCTTTGGCCGCTACTGAAACTTTCTGAGTCTCAGTTTCCTCATCAAATGGAGATTCAATACCTGCATTACGGTGTTGTTATAAAGTCTGGAGATAAATAGGCACAGCAGCAGGAATATGTGTGCTCAACTATGGACATGCTCATCCCCATCACCACCACCACCACCATCATCACCATCCTCCTCCTCATCACCATCATCATCCTCCTCATCACCATCATCATCATCATCATCACCACCATCATCACCATCATTACCACCATCACCATCCTCCTCCTCCTCCTCCTCACCATCATCATCCTCCTCATCACCATCATCATCATCACCACCATCATCACCATCATTACCACCAACACCATCCTCCTCCCCCTCCTCCTCACCATCATCATCCTCCTCATCACCATCATCATCATCATCATCACCACCATCATCACCATCATTACCACCATCACCATCGTCCTCCCCCTCCTCCTCACCATCATCATCCTCCTCATCACCATCATCATCATCACCACCATCATCACCATCATTACCAACAACACCATCCTCCTCCTCCTCCTCACCATCATCATCCTCATCATCACCACCACCACCATCACCACCTTCCTCCTCATTATCACCACCACCATCACCACCACCATCATCATCACCATCCTCCTCATCATAGCCATCATCCTCATCCTCACCATCCTCATCATAGCCATCCTCCTCCTCCTCATCATCACCATCCTCCTCATCATAGCCATCATCCTCATCTTCACCATCCTCCTCCTCCTCTTCCTCATCACCACCACTACCATCATTATCATCTCCAAGTCCTTTCGCAGATATGGCTTACTTCTTGAACAACAGCCTCTATGGCTTTGGTGAAGAAAGTTCAATTTTTTTCTTCCGGTAGAATTGACATGTTACTCATCCTTAATACTCCCTTAAAATTTATTGCCACTTTTCCAAATAAGAGCAATATACCTAGTAGAAGCTTCTTCCCCCATTAGCTTTTTATTTACTTACATAAATCTTAGGGTTCAGCATCATTTTAAGAATCTACACTCAACAAGATATTAACCAGAACCTGAGCTATCTGAGCCCAGCTTTCCACTGTCCACACACACAAAGACAAAAAGGAAAATAGGTACTCCCGGGAGTGCAGACATTGTTTCCACTGAAATCACGTGGTCACTGTGCCTGAGTGCTGACAGCTACTTTGCCATCATAATGTTCTGATTACTCTAAATCTAGTTAGTACAATCACACTCATGCAGTCCTTGAAAAAATAAAAACTCGGGCTTCCCTGGTGGCGCAGTGGTTGAGAGTCCGCCTGCCAATGCAGGGGACACGGGTTCAAGCCCTGGTCTGGGAAGATCCCACATGCCGCGGAGCAACTAGGCCCGTGAGCCACAACTACTGAGCCTGTGCGTCTGGAGCTTGTGCTCCGCAACAAGAGAGGCCGCGACAGTGAGAGGCCCGCGCACCGCGATGAAGAGTGGCCCCCGCTCACCGCAACTAGAGAAAGCCCTCGCACAGAAACGAAGACTCAACACAGCCAAATATAAATTAATTAATTAAAAAAAAAAAAACTCAAAGTGGAAATGCTACCTGAATGAAAGAGCAAAGCATGGAGTATATTAGAAATATGGAGATACTCAAAATGATTCACAACCATTGACAATGTCAGATAAAAATCTAAGTGTCTTATTGGGAAACAGCATCATCTTTGCCGTTTATCTTAAAACATGCCTGGAAATGGGATAAGCCATTTTCACAATGGCAAATATCAAACTGTATGTTTGCCAGAACAAGTTCTCTTATATTAGATGCTAAAGAAAAACCAACTCATATAATTAGAGCCATCAAGTTAAAGACATTGAGACATCAGCTCATCTATTCCCCCTCTAGGCAGAGCTATAACTGCCCCAGTGTAAACAGTATTTTTTAAAGTCTCCAGATAAGATACTGTAGTCCCACATTCCCATATTAGATAATCTTCCCCTAGCAAAAAATTGTTTTTATTTCATCTATGAAAAAATTTAAATTTCATCTATGAAAAAAAATTTCATCTATGACTTCTGAAGGAGTTCGGAACATGCTACCCCAAAATGTGTCATGTGGGCATATTGAATATTTTGAGTTAAAAACAACAAATACAAGAAAAACACTCTGACCCTCCTTCTTTTAGAACAGGAGATGAAATTCCCATTTGAAAGACATCTCCTCCCTGTAGCAGAAGGAAAGTAACATTCTTATCATTAAGGACTAGAAGTTGAAACTGAGAGCATTCTAAACAAACAGACCTTGTTGAAATAATTATTACCTTCCTTTAGTTTCCCCACATAGTCCGATCACTTTTCAACAACTGTCTTTTTTTGTTCAACCTCATATAAAAGCAAATCAATCGTTTTCACCATTGCTTTGGGGCTTCATTCCTTAGGAAGGTTCCCGTGTCATGTAAAACTTGCATTAAATCCATCTGTATGCTTTCCTCCTACTGATCTGTCTAAGGTCAGTTTAATTCTCAGGTCCAGCCCCAAAGAACCCTAAGAGAGTAAAGTAAAAGTCTGCCTCCAGTACACCCCTGTGTCCTCAAGTCCCATGTCCTGATCTGTGCCCAGCCAACGGCAAGTGGAGAACTGCGGTACTTTAATTTCTCTGGGACTCATTATCTTCACTGTAAAATAAATGATATGGAATATTAGGGCTACATGTTATGATTCTAAATCTTCACGAACTTAAAAAAAAAGCACAGTGCCCTCACAGAATGCTAGCCACTCTCATACAATAATAAATATATGTGAACGGATGCCAGTTGTCAAATTTGTCCCGGTAAAATAATACCAGTTGCTCCTGGCTCTCCTCCCAGAACCTAATTTCCAACCTCTGACCAATCCAGTGGCTCCTGGTGGAACCTTCCCAAGCACTCTCATATCCTTCCTTAGGCTGGTACCCAGATAAGGAGACACAGTATCCCATGACTCTTGTTTTCCTCTCCAGTGGGGCTTAAATGATACAGTCATTTTGTTATGATTTACATTCTACTTTTCAAGTACAGAGTGAAATCTCAGCTGGCTAACAAGCCCTGTTTGAACAGTAACGCTTCTGCATACAAAGTGCATTTCCCACCGTCATCTGAATCAGAGTTCTCAGAGGGCTTAATATGCAACTAATTCAACACTTGCAGAGTCACTAGCTTTGCACCCCAAATACTGTGACCTGGGAGGCAAGCGGCTGGCTCACCAGGCTCCAGTCTTTCATTGACGCTATATATATATATATATATATATATATATATATATATATATATATATATATATACACACACACACATATATATATATACATACATACATATATAAAATATATATTTTAGTCTGACTACATTGATACATCCTAGATTTCCAACTCAGAAACACCTGTTAATTAAATTACTTACAGATCACATTGAAGAACAAACTGCAGCCTTAAGAAATATCTAGAGACAGGAGAGGTCTGGCTCATGCAGCCAGGTTTGGAGGACTAAACCTGCAGGATCCCCTTACTGGGGAATTCTGCCTCTGCCCGAAGACCCTCTGTGGTTTCACAGGGCAATCTCAGCCTCCACAGAAAAGATGGGATCACTGGCTGCTCTGCTTATGGAAAAAATGCCCAAGGGAAACACAGGATAAAAAGTTTAGAGCGGACACCTTTTTAAATGACTCTACCATGTGAAGACACAGCGAAAAGACGCTGCTGTGAACCAGGAAGCAGTGCCTTGATCTTGGACTTCCCAGCGTCCCGAACTGCGAGAAATAAATTTTCTGTCATTTATTAGCCACCCACCTGTATTATTTTTGTTACAGCAGCTGAACAGACCAAGACAGAAGGCAACTGTCATGTCATAATTAAGCTCTCTGAGAGTTTTAAGAAGACAGCATTGGTCAACAGGGTCTAGTGTTTCAGAAAAATTAAAGGGAATCTATACTTTGAAAAGGCTATGGTGTTTGGCAACTCAACATGAATTGGGGCTCTTTGAGGAAACAGCGTCAATATCACGGATGCGCGGAAGATGTGTTGTAAAGAGCTAGTAAGTGAGTTGATGAGGGAGGAAGTACAGCAGTCGATGTAGAAACACAATTTAAAGAAGTCTAGTAGGGGAAGAAGACAAGAGGAAGGAAAGAAAAGAAAACAGAAGAAGGAAGGAGAAAACGTGGGGCATTCTGAAACCATCAGAAGCTACAGGGTGAACCCACTGTTCTAAAAGTCAGAACTTCAGAGGAGAAATGATCCCACTATATGCTGTCAATAATATCAAGTGTTGGCTTCCTTTGGTCCATCTTAAAAACCCAGACTATAATTATGACCTACCTCAGGGGCCAGAATTTTTGTCCTAATGGGTTTATGCATCTCGACAGTACTAACCATCATACACCATCATGATATCCAGTCTCTTCATCTATGTAAATCAGCCCCTCATCAGGGTAAAAAAACGGTCCAAGGACGTCCTCTCTCTCTCTCCAACCCTGCCTTAGCCGTAGGCCATCGCTCACTGAAACAAGCACCATTTTCTTTTTGTTTAGTGCTCGTACCCTCTGGCGGGGACTTTCACAACCATACCCCAGATGGTCCTCGGTCTCTCTTCTGACATTGCTCTAATCCACCTTCATCCCCTGCAGCATCACAGGAATCATCCTTCATCTTCCCAACATTCCTTCCCTATCCTCCTCTATGCAGAAGTCTTCAGCCGTTACTCTGCCGCCCAGCAGATGAAGTACAAACCCTTTATCCTCCTAGGTAAGCACCTCTGTGCTCTGAGCCATGCCCCCACTCCTTCTCACCTGCATCTTCTCAAACGCTCCCAGCCACACTTCCAAACTCAGCCCCAACATCAACTCTTGCTGTCCACACCTGTTCCAGTTGTACCATCCATGGAGATGTTTTCCCTCCCCCCAGCTTCCCCACCCACGAAAAGCCTCCCCATCCTTCAAGGTCACTCCAACACCACCTGCTTCTGACTCGCCCAATGGCTATAATTGGTCCCCCTTCCAAACCCGTCTGCCAAGCATCTGTGCCTCTCCTACAGTATGCTCAGGCCACTCTTACGCACACTTGTTGGGTGCTCTGGGAAACCTCCTTGTCTCAACTCTCAGTTCCTGGAGGCGTGGACTGGATTTTGTTCAGTTTTGAAAGTGTGTATATAGCGATCAACAAGGTTCAAGAAATGAAATCTATTAATTCAGTGCAAAACTGTGCTAGTTTCTTTACGGAAGGTAGTTTAGTCATTGAAACTTTAGAGCCATTGATAGTATCTTTCCATATTTTAAATTTTGGAAAAGCTATAGACAGGAAAGGAAAATCTCAACCAGAATTATTTAAAACAATAGGGGTATGTCTTTGGTATGCCATTCAAACGTTTCCCTCTGCAGTCTCCATTTTAAAAGAGAGGATCGTGTGTTCCATCTGAAAAGAACTGACCGCAAAACTGGAAATTCTGTGCCAATTCTTCTAGGGATTTAACGTACTCTATCAAGCCTTTTTTTTTAAGTTCTTAGTTTTTTAGTGATTTCCATCTTTGAAATGAATGCAAATTTGCCACTCTCAAAACATTTTGGTTAGGATACACGTGCTTATGTTTTCAAAATATTTGAAGATTCTCTTCACTGAAGGAAATAAAGCATTTTGATTTCTTTTTAAGAGGGAAGGGAATACGCATTGTCTTCTTCAATCTTCCCTCCTGTGACATTGGTATAATTCAATTCAATAATAAAACAGAGGAGTACAGAAGCAGGGACTTTGCCAGGCACTAGAAATACATGAGGGTCTCAGCTCTCATCCCTATCCTCAAGGTGCTTTAAATGTAGCGGGAAAGGGCTTCCCTGGTGGCGCAGTGGTTGAGAGTCTGCCTGCCGATGCGGGGGACACGGGTTCGTGCCCCGGTCCGGGAAGATCCCACGTGCCGTGGAGCGGCTAGCCCGTGAGCCGTGGCCACTGAGCCTGCGCATCCGGAGCCTGTGCTCCGCAACGGGAGAGGCCACAACAGTGAGAGGCCCGCGTACCGGGGCGGGGGGGGGGAATGTGGGGGGGGAGTGGGGGGGGATGTAGGGGGGGATGTGGGGGGGATGTGGGGGGGGGATGTAGGGGGGGATGTGGGGGGGGGGTGTAGGGGGGGATGTGGGGGGGGGATGTGGGGGGGGGATGTGGGGGGGGGATGTGGGGGGGGATGTAACGGGAAAGAAAGACCAGGAAATGGGCAATTACTCCATATTGTGATAAGTGGTACAATGGAGGAAAATACTCCATGTTACTGGAGCACACAGAAGGGGCAGCTATATCATCTTCTTTTCCAAAGGAAAGTCTCCTAGATCAGTGTTTCTCAAAGGTAAATGTGCAAATGAACCACCTGAGGGTTCCGTTACACTGCACACTCTGATACAGTGGGTCCAGGGCAGGGCCCTGAGAGTCTGCACTTCCAACAAGCTCCCTGGAGATGCTGCTGGTCTGTGGACCACACTCGGAGTAGCAAGGGTGCAGACCAGACCCCAGCGGAGGCGAGACCAGGCAGAGGAAATGATGCGAACACAGCCAGAGGGGAGACCACGACACAAACATCTCAAAGAGGTAACTGAATGGGGAAAAAGCAAATTTAAGACTAGGAAAATACCAGCCATCTTGGAAGTGTGATATGGCCTTCTTGGATAGATTTAAGAACGCTCCAACTCAGAGTAATTGTAAGAGGACAAATCTAAATTATTTAAAAGCCTGAGCTGTAAAATATTTTGAAATGGACTTGAGTTATTTCAAATTCCTGTAGAATCTTGAACTCACAGCTACAAAGGATCACTGCCCCATCTACTTAGGTGAAAAGGTAATTACCAACATTTAGCACACTGGGGTCAACAACTTAAAAATATTCATTTTCCTAGGAAGCTTTTATAATACCTTCCTAAGAGTTTTTTATTGTCATATGCTCACCACACAATTTTTGAGAGTCGTAGAAAGGATGCATTTCAAATGGATCTGTATCCTGAGTAAGTCAAGTTCAGAATAGCAAGATTTTATATAATAAATGTAATAGATGATTGTCATTTTACAAAAAGATGCAATGAAAAAATGCTGAATGAAATATTGATATTATGGGTTATTTTGTTAAAAATTATGGTTTCTGCTGGTAAGTGAATGCAGCTTGTTACTGCAAAACAAAAGATTAAATGCACACACTAATTGAACCCTTGAGAACAGAGAATACAGAAGTCTGAAATCTCTACTCCGAAAAGTGTCACTGCCATCTGTTCATCCAACTCAGCACCAATATTGTGAAAATATTCAGGCATATTTCTTGTGTAAGTAGTTTTTGCAGAACAAAATTACCACTCAGAAGTTTGTACTATACTGCTTGACACTGTGGTCTTTATAAAGAAACAAAACCTCTCATTCTAAATTATTTTTTTAAAGAGGAATATCTTTTTGGAAAAATTACATTGACTGAAGAATAACACCAGACTGAATAATAATAATAACTTAATGATTGTCCCCTCACCACCTACCTGAGCTAAAGCATCCAAGTCTGTGTAGTGAAATTCTGTGTCACTTAATTAAATGATTTTGTTTTGGAAAGTGAAACCACTTGCCATATTCCTCCAGGTAATTATACCAATAAACAACTTTTTATTTCAGCTTTATTGAGATGTAAGTGACCAGAAGCAACTTCTGCATGGATAGCGTTCATGAGTTAAATTTAGCTTACTGACCTACTCCTACAAGCTTCTATAAGGTTTTAAGAAAAAAAAAAAGGGCAAACACAAAGGGAAGGAAGGAAGGGAGGAAGGGAGATGGCAGGAGGGAGGGAGGGAGGGACTCGCTCTGGGTAGAAGAACAAGTTAATCCAAGTTTCAACCATTCTACTTACATCTTTAAAGAATACCTGAGTAAAAGCAGGTGTGGGAGTTTCTAGGGCTCACTGACAATGTGCTGTGTTCTGAATCCAAGAGAAAAGGGGACCTTTACTGAGTTAAACAGAAAGATGCGCTCACAAACGGATTTGCCTCCCAAGTTTTAACGTTCTACAAGATATTGCTAACATTCAACCCAAGACTGGGCACTACCTGAATTTTTACTCTGCCATCCCTTTGGGTCACCTCCCAGGGGCTGTATCAAGCAGCTCTAGAATCAAGGTTGGATGTGTGGAAATACAATTCACACCAACCACCTCAACTCGACCCAGGGAAGCACTGGTTTTAAAGAAGTAGCGACATTATCCCTTACTCTCCAGCAAGGAGACTCACCAGAAAGGATATCTAATGCTGAGTAAATACTTCTTTCTGTAAGTTTACTTTTTATACCTAGAAAAAGTTACCTACTGATGTATAAAAACTTGCCATTGAGGAAAATTCTGTGGCTTTCTGAACTGGTGGGCTTATCCCGCCAACGGTACCTTTCCTCTGTGGTCAGCTCTTCAGTGGCCTCCCCTTCGCTGTGGCACTTACCCTGGGCCACCCGCAGGATGACCCATGTCCCTCAAACCCACTCTGATGTCCAGTCACGGTATGCAAGAAGCCACCCCTCCCTTTGTTTCTAGAACATTCCAGAAAGGTACAGCGAGGGCAAAAGGTCCAACAGAGCAAAGCGGGAACAGGAGCGGGGCCTGGGTGTTCAGCACGCCTCCCCGGCCTGTGGCCAGACAGGGTGAAAAAGGCTTCCCAGATTACGTGCCCCCTGCCCCAGCAGCACTCTGCACAGTTCCCAAATTATTCCACCGTCTGCAGCTGGCTTCTTCCTACTGCACTTCTGAGTAGTGGTATCGTCATTCTATGGCCAAGAAGCTGGCACAAAGGACCAAGGTCCTCAAACACACCTGAAATGGGAAGGAAGTATTCCTAGTGGTTCATCTTTAACACGGGCTCTGAGCTCCTTTCTAGCAAATTCCAGAGAACCAGAGACAGCTGGAGGCAGAACACGAGAGCAATCACGGCAGCCTGCGGCATCAGTGCATCACCACCAAGGAGGGGAGGCAGAAAGAACAGCACATCTAACTGAAATCAGCAGGCGGTTCTGGAACCAGATCCAATGTCCTACACTGGAATCTGGCCACGCTACCGGGGCAGGGTCTTTAGTCCTTGCCAGACATACCACGGGGCTCTTTTTTTTTAAATAAATTTATTTATTTTATTTATTTTATTCTTGGCTGCATTGTGTCTTCGTTGCTGCGCACAGGCTTTCTCTAGTTGCGGCGAGCGGGGGCTACTCTTGGTTGCGGTGCGCGGGCTTCTCATTGCAGTGGCTTCTCTTATGGTGGAGCACAGGCTCTAGGCGCGCGGGCTTCAGTAGTCGTGGCACACAGGCTCAGCAGTTGTGGCTTGGGGGCTCTAGAGCGCAGGCTCAGTAGTTGTGGCGCATGGGCTTAGCTGCTCCGCGGCATGTGGGATCCTCCCAGACCAGGGCTCGAACCCGTGTCCCCGGCATTGGCAGGTGGATTCTTAACCACTGCGCCACCAAGGAAGCCCACCACGGGGCTCTTAAAGATGAGGAAGAGTCACTTGCTTGCACTCTACCAAGGGATGCTCTACAAGAGGGCCAGCGTGGTTATGTGGAAAGAGCTCTGAACGAGGAGGCCAGAAACCATCGCTCTGGCAGCACATCCGTGTAAGTCAGCTCTGTGACCTTGGGCCACTCACTTAACTTCTCTGGACCTGTTTCTCCATCTGGAGGTCAAGAGAACTGGACCAAGATCTCTAAGTTCTCTAAGATCTTCCAGTTCTAATGGCCGGTGACTCTCATGTTAGGGAAGCAGACAGTAAGAGAGACAAAGAGAGCAGCAGCTCTCAGAGTTTTTTTCAGCAAGAGAAACAGTCAAGCTAATGCATTCCTAACAGCTCTGCAACCACGCCGGGCATTAGCACTGTGGCACCTTCTCCGCTGGATGAGGGCAGCCACCTCCCTGCGGCTGCTCCCACGGGGAGGCCATACTTGTGTGATGTGATTTCCAGGAAGGCACCTCCTCCCCATTGCCGCTGTCTAGCAAGATGTCCCCCGTACACATAGTAATAAATAAACAGCAAACATTTGGAGAGCTCACATAACATGCCAGGCACTGTTCTAAGTGCTTTGTGTGCATCGGCTCTTTAATCCCTACGAGAAATATGTGAGGTAAGTACCAACAATATCCCCATTTTCCTGATTTTTCTTCCGGCCGCACGGCGCGGCTTGCGGGATCTTAGTTCTCCAACCAGGGATCGAACCCGGGTCCCCCCGCCCCTCCCCAGCAGTGAAAGCGCCGAGTCCTAACCAATGGGCGGCCAGGAAGTTCCCCCCATTTTCCTGATGATGGAGGCAAAGAGTTGAAATCATTTGCCCAAGGTCACACAGCTTCTAAGTGGTATAGTCAGATGAAATCTTAGGCGGGCAGGTTCTCAGGTCTTCACCCATATTTCACACTGCCCCTCTGATGGCAGGATAAGATAGACAGAGATTATTTTCCTTCACTATTAATGGGCACCCCCATGCAGTGGGCTGTTGTCTACATCAAGAGTATGTGGCCCTGTCTTAAACAACGTGGAAACACCAGACGGATCAAATCATGATGGAAAAGACAGACAGACCCGGGTCTGACTTCCTGCTCTATCTACTTACGTGGTCTCCAGAAATTTCTTATTTAAGTCCCAGCTCAACTGTAAAACGTGAATAATAATAGACACTTCGGAGGTTGACTGTGAGGATTACAGAAAACAAGGCTCCTAGAAGTCCCAGCTAGTTTCTAAATTATGACAAAGTGAGAATAAGTATATTTAAAGTCTCAAAGGGTAGCTACAAATGGCTCTAATTTTCAGGTTCTGGTTTTAGCGTTATCAGTCTATTAATTTAATTAATTGACATCTATTTCAATTAAACTATTTAGCATCTACTGACACCTATTATCTATTGAAATCTATTGCCATCTATTTCTTACTATTTGTTGGGAGTCATGAGACTTTTTTTTTTTTTTTTTTGGCCACGTGGCTTGTTGGCTCTTAGTTCTCCGACCAGGGACCGAACCCAGGCCCTCGGCACTGAAAGCGTAGAGTCCTAACCACTGGACCGCCAGGGAATTTCCGGGAGTCATAAGACGTCTGATTCCTATAGGCTGTTTCTAGATTGAACGAAGTTCCCATAACAGTCTCCTAACAGAAGGGCAGGCTGTGGACCCTAAAAGATGGGGAACAGCTCCATAAGTGAGACTCTGCTGTCTCCCTAGCTCCATCACTCACCAAAATTATACCCTCTGCACCTCAGTTTCTCCTTCCACAAAATGGATACAATTTCTGCTCTTACCTCTTCCGCCAACATATTCTGAGCTCTTCCAATAGCATGATGAGAGTGGTAATGCCTAACATTTACATAATCCCTAACACGGAGCATTTCAATGTAATTTAAAAAGGCTTTTCATATGCCTTATGATCTTATTTAGGCACCCAGACAGCAGATTTTTGACAGCCTTGAGGGTATATTGACTAAATTAAGCAAAAAGAATTTTTTGCTCTTCAGTGGAAAGATATAAAAAAACTGAAATGTATTTTAAAATGTGTATATACATACGTGTATGTACATGTGTGTCTACATATATGTGCATCTGTTCACATTTATGCACATACACACACATATAAATGTATGCATTTAGCGCATCAGTTCTGTAGCCTTCAACAAGGACGAAAACACCGCAGCCATCACACCACTGTATTTGTTTACAAATATCCTTGCCTGTGTTTGGATTCCCCAATGATACCTACCTCATATCTGAATCATATAGTCAACCCTATTTTTAAAATATTTATAAAAGAAAAATGTAAATGGCTAAAAAAAATGAATATTAAATCCCATTTACCAAATTCCATATATATCACTATTTTAGAAAAGATTTCTTTCACTGTATATTTCCTAAAAACTTCAGACCAATCACCTAAGACTCTGACCTCAATTTTTTTTTTATTCTTTTTTTTTTTTTGCGGTACGCAGGCCTCTCACTGTTGTGGCCTCTCCCGTTGTGGAGCACAGGCTCCGGATGCACAGGCTCAGTGGCCATGGCTCACGGGCCCAGCCGCTCCGCAGCATGTGGGATCCTCCCGGACCGGGGCACAAACCCGTGTCCCCTGCATCGGCAGGCGGACTCTCAACCACTGCACCACCAGGGAAGCCCTGACGTCAATTTTTAAGCTGACTTTCAGGACAAAAGTCAGTGATATGGCTTTAAAATGGTAAGTTTTTAAACCACCCAAGGATAACCCTGGACTTCAAATATGTAAAATAAAATCTATTCACCAAATTTTATAGAGTTTAAACTAGATAATGAGTCATAAATAAAACTTCACTGAAATCATTTATCTACCCATATAAACAATGCCAAAACCATGTAGAAAATAGAACTGACACAACCTAAAGTTTAACAGAAAAGAAACAGTGAACCTTTGGGGTTTATTTATTTCTTTTTCTGTATTTGCCATCCTGGTCTATCCTAGGACTCCTTGTACTTAATCTTTCATGCTGTGAAATACCCTCCAATATAAGGCTATTCTGATTTTTTTGAAATATCAGACAAAAATATATATACATATACACACACACATATATATACATACATATTCACATACACATAGAGAGATAGATACAGATATCAACTCACACACATCTGTTGGAATCATTTAAATAAAATTTATATAAATCATTAGCTAAGTAAGTTTACTGAAGAAGGGAGAAAACATTTGCCAAGATATATTATTAGAGGAAATTAAACCACCAACCAATCCACACAAGGGCTGAACTGCCCAAACACAGAACCAGATTAGCTGACAGACAGCAAACGGAAATAAGCGTGCAAATAACTAACACTAACACAATGTTTCTTCAACTACTCTAAATATCTACAGAGTAATACATACAGTATAAAAGGTGGTAGGAACAGCCAGACTGAATGAAGTCAGCCTTGTTGTTATAGGAGAATCATCTTCGCCTCTGTCTCGTTTTCCAGGATGCTCCCTGCCCCCATTGGCTGATGGACCCGTGTGCGCTGGGTCACACGAAAGCCCACTAGAAGTCAGCAGAGATTTCTTCCTCGCCCTAATCTCTACTGAGTCAGCTCCTGAGCCCAGTGTTTCTAACTCCATATTATCACCTGAATCTCCTCCACCCACTCCTCCCCTCCATGCTCCCCACCATGCCTTTAGCTCAGGGCTGGACTCAGGAAATCCACAGGAAGCGGACCTCACAGTCAGAGTCAGGAGGGATAGAGGTAAGCCTGGTGCCGTGGGGTCTCAGAGGGAAGGGCCCCCACCCCCAGCAGGGACAATGGAGGGGGGAATCCTGAAGGAGGGGGCATCTCAAACTGAGGCTTAGCCTACTGTAGCAGGAAGGAGAGGGAAGGTGAGGCAGAGGCCTGAATCATCTGTGCAGCAATCATCTGTTCGTTCTGGAAGAATGAAACTGAACTTGGGGGGTGAGGAGGTGAACGCTACACAGCAAGATGGCAAAGTGGAGGGGAGGGGCTGTTTACCACGGAGCTTGGACTCCATCAAGCAGGTGACTTCCCAGAATTAAGGTGGGGAGGGTCAAATCAGACATGCATTTAAAATCTCAGTTGCACAGTGTTACTGGAACAAGGCATGAAGAAAGGGAGTCAGTCTGGTCATGAGAGCCACACTTCACATGATACTTGGGAAGCAGAAACCACAGGCAGGGAGTGGCCCCAGAGGTTCACGGTCACTGGAAAGATAAGCCAACATGCCTGGTCAAACTAGTTTGAATATCCCTGTTTTGTACTAAGGGATACCACCAATTCCCTTTTCCTCCCATTCATGGCATTCTGTAAGCAATGCCCAAGAAATTGATAAAAACTCATAAAAATGCATTGATTCTGGATCTCAAATCAAATTTTAAAAATGTGGCTGGATTATCAGCTATGGACAAAGCACCATGGGAAAGCCACTTGGAAGCATCAAATGTATCCCGTTTTGGCTGTAAAGTCACGTTGGCATGAGACCAGTTTTATTTCTTATACACATGCCCACTGTTAGGACGAAGTAAACAATGACCAGCAAATAGTGGTCTGAACAAAGCGGAGTTTACAGTCAGATCCACGGGGCTCAAAGAAATGGAGAGGCCGAGGTATAGAGCGAAAGAGGAGAAAGTCCACCAGATTCAGCAAGATTCCAAGGTCAAATCTCTGGTAGGGCCAGAGGGACGAGCGTCAGCTTGTGCGATTGTCTGATGCTTTCACTGAGCCTGGCGTGAACAGGTCCAGGATGGGCTGTTGTCAATTTTCCAACAGGACTAGGGTCCTCGGGCAGATACACCCACCCGTGCATGCTCCAAGCCTGACAAGACTGTGACTTTAATCACACACACAGCACAATAACCACCACCAAATAACTTAACGGCATCCCTCAACCTGCTTTGCTCGAACTGCACATTTTTCCCAAAATTCAGGGAACTTTCAGCACGGGTTTTCCAGGGTAGCGAAGGGTTCTAGGATCCTAACAGATAGACCTGCCTCCCTGTTTGTTATCACATGGCCTCCAGCCATTCCTCTTCTTACTTCCTGCCTGTGTCCTTAATCCCGACACTACCTTTCCAGAGGAGAGTCTCTCCATGTTGGAACATCATCTTCCAGGCAGATCAGATCCTTCAAAAGCTGAATTGGTGCCTGAGAAACTCAAGTATCAGCTTTACCAGCTCAGCCATTTTCAGTCATTGGAAAAGTGGTTTTGTTCGCCCTGAATCGATGAATTTCTATTGATGCGTCTGTTCCTCTAACACACACAATAAACTGTCACTTGGCAGTGATTTAAAGAAGCAAACGGGCCAGGCTGCCATCAGAACAAAGCTGCAGGAGCAGAAGCAAGCCAGATTTAAATGCGTTCATTTACAGAAAAGCCTTTCTCTGAAGGCTAATACTTAATTCAAAACCAGCTGTCCTCTCCTTTGGGGGCTCAAGCTGCCTGCCTTCCCTCTAGTTAATCTGTACGAGAGAAACATGTCTGTCCAAGATAACCAGGGAATCAAGCTACTGTAAGAAGTGCCCAGGCCTCCGGAGCCCGGCTCTCCCCTGGTTGAGGTGCTGACTCACGCTCCCCCCGGAAGACCCAGCCCCACCACCCTGCCGGAGATCCATCCTGACCTTGGCCTTAGCGGATCCTGGGCTTTGGCGTCTGCCGCCTTCAGCAGCCCTGACCCCCTTCAGATAGTGGCCTTGTCACTGAGTCCTGCTGACTTGACCAACCCCTACGCCAGTCTCTCCAGGCCGGGAATGGCCATCACTGCCCCTACTTCCTCTGCCACCCTCAAAAAGCCAGGTTCTCGCTCCTGAACCCAGCCAGTGGCTGGTGCCCACTCCCCACTGATGGGAGGATGGGGTCAAGTCAATTCCCCTCTCTTAGTATAAAACCCAGCTCTTCAAAAGGGACCACATTTGAGTTTGCTTCTCTAAATGAAGCCTCTCACCTAAAGGAAACGTCATCTGGTGTGTGTGTGTGTGTGTGTGCGTGTGTGTGCGTGTGTGTGTGTGTATGTGAGTGAGTGTGCGTGTGCACACACACACGTGTGTACACATCTTTCCCTACTCCTGGACACGTGAAGAGCATCTCTACCCCGCTGGGAGGTGAGACCTTGAGGCCCTAGAGCAGCTGTTCTCAACACTGACTTGAATGCATGTAAGAATCCCGGGTTGGAGAGGGGCTGCTTTTCAAAATTTCCCAACGGCCACCATAACCTCCAATTCTAACTCAATTGGTCTAGGATGGAGCCCGGGTGTCAGGATGGTCGGAAAAGCTTCCCAGGTGATTTCAATGTGCCACCAGGGTTGAAAACCACTGCTTTAGAGAGAAGAAGGCAGAGACCGTCAGCTGAGACTCCTCAGTGTATTCAAGATGGAGAACATGCAATTTAAAAGCAATCGCTACCCAGGCTCCTCCCCCAGGGAAGATCATCTCTGTAGCCGACAAAGTAACCATTACAACAGCGTGTGGAATCCTGGTGCCATGTTTCATAAGCACAGTAACTCTTTAACCAGTCTGAGCCTCGGTTACCCCAACTGTTAGGAAAAGGGCTACTCTCAATACATCTGTCCTGTTTCTTCCATCTCCCATATTCCAGCTTTATGCATCCCCTTCATCCCCCCATTTCAATACCGACTGTCTATATATTTGCCTTTCTACTTCTCCAAAAATACTTTATGTGTTGCCTTGAAATTGGATTTGGGTAGTGCCTGCCCCCTAAGTAAACAATACTACAGAAACGATAAACTCTATAATCCAGTGCAGGGTATGTAACACTGATGACGTGATATTCCATAATGCAGAGAACACTCCCTGCGTGGGACCTGAGCTAACCATTCCACCAGGGAAAGGTGGTACTGAGCCACACAGACCCTGCCCCTGGCCAGTCAGACAGCGTCTCTCTCTGCTACATAGTAACTGTCTACCTTGAAGCCAGCCTCTTTTTATTCCCTCTGAGCTTGGTTTAATATCCACTTTCAAGGAGGAGATTCATTTTGGAACTATTTTCAGAGCAAGAAAAAAGACATCCTTAAGGATATATTAGCTACATTACTTAAAACCAATGAAATACGTAAATCTCTCACCCTGCAATAAACGCAACACGTAGGAGGGCAAGCAGTCTCCCAGATGGGCCTCCCTGGATGAAAAATAGCCTGGAAATATACAAACGACCAGGGTATATGACAGAATCTGGAACAATGCAGGCCTGTCTGGGGCCCTATCTACAATGATTTAGCTACGGAAAGTACCAAAGGATTGTTTAATATGTGTTTTCAGAAAACTAACATCCAGCAAGCCCAGATCACAGCTGAGCTGCTGAGCTCCAGACCTCCATGGTCAACTGGTCAACTCCACCCATTCATTCCCAAGACCAGCATGTCTGAATCAGAACTCATCACCTGCCCTCCGGCTCCTGGATTTCTGATCTCAGCTAATGGGGTCGTTACCCACCCAGGTATCCAATCAGAAACCTGATAGTTATCCTAGAATCCACTCTCCCCTCAATCCTCCCCCCATTCTTCCTGAATCCCTAAGTCCTGGAGATTCCATTTTGCCCCTTGCATCCCAACACACACCTCCTGTTTCAATGCATTGCTTCCCCGACGCCTCCAACGGCTGCCTAACTGCTCCCCCTAGAGTGAGTCTTGCCCGCCCCCCAATCTATCCTTCCAAGTTCAGCAACAATAATCTCTATGAAACAATCCTTCAAGGCTCCCCTCTGTCTAGCGGATAAACTGCGGTATACAGCCCCCCCGATCCAGCCTCCCCAACCTCAGGTCTCCCACACCTCGCCTTGAACCCTCTACCTGGTCCAGTGAGCTATGTGGAGTTCCCAGCACACCAGCCTGCCTCCCCATCTCCTTTCCTCTGTTTGCACTGCTACTTCCTGGTTGGAATATCCCTCTGCCTTTCTGCCCTCAGCAAAATATATTCATTGTCCGGACCCACCTCCTCCAAGAAGCCTACCCTCACACCCCACCCCAAAGGGAAAACTGGGCAGCCCTACTCTTGAGCCCCTGGTCAGACCTCTCACACAGTATCTGCGACGTTACTGCACTTATTTAGCTCCTGGAGGGCAAGGATTGTATCTTGTCTTTTCAACCTCGGTTCCAACTGATGCGTAGGAATTTACTAAACATCAGTGAAATGAATGAATGCTTCAGTGGTGGCTTCTAACAGCAGGTTCAAAACTATCTTCTTTACAACTCACATACTTTGCTTCCGGCTGCTTATAACCTGGAACGGCTTCTTACTCCACTTATAAATCCTTTGCAGGGGACCGAAACAATAAATCAGTACAGGAGATACAGCACCTTATATCCCCTGAAAAATCATTTCTTTGTTTTCCATTCCTGAAAAAAGGGTCACACTTCAAGGCACCCCAACAGCAGAGAGTGAGAACTATCAAAATAAGTGATTCCCAATCCCTGGTCCTCCCTTGCTCTTATTTTTTCTTAATTTTTATTTTTTATTGAAGTATAGTTGATATATTTATTTTTTAATTGTTTTTAATTGGCCACACCGCACAGCATGCGAGATCTTAGTTCCCCCACCAGGGACTGAACCCACGTCTCATGCATTGGGAGCGTGGAGTCTTAACCACTGGACCGCCAGGGAAGTCCCCTCCCTTGCTTTTAAATGCCCTCTTGCTGGAAGTGTGTACTATTTGAATGAGGCACAGGGTGGAGACACTACTTAAAGCAGAGGGAACAAGGCATGAACGAAGACTGGCTTATGAAGTCTACACTGCTGCCCTTGCCCATGTAGATGCAAGATAACACTGAGAATAAAACTGACTTCCCCGGCTTTGTGGCTTCTAAGCCCATAAGGGAGACACATGAAAATAAAGGCACCATCCTTGACTCAGCATCCAGCAGCCCCTGTGCCCCAAGGTAGGCCCTCTGGGGAAGCTCTGAGCCCACCCAGAATCCCATCTCAAATGCCAAATATCTGCAATGTGGCTACAACTTCATACACAGCCAATATCCTCTTCTCTGAGTGCCGATTTCATATTGGAAAATGAACAATTTAAATAAATGTTTCATTAACATACTGTTTTCCGGCCTGATGCTAATGTACTTAGAGTAATTTGTTTTCCCAAATTCTCCGCCACAGAATCATTTCATGCAGTCCTCACAGGACAACCTGAAACTCTTCAGGTCCCTAAGAGACAACCTAGAAACCAACCAAACAAATAACAGAAAACCCTTGGACTTAAAAGCCATCGAGACCCACTTGTTCTAGAACACACATCACACATGCTGCAGAACAGGAAGATCCGGACCACCTCAGTGGCGCTGGGTTTGTACTGACGGCAACAAAGCACTGTTCCGAGGGCACTGTTGGTCCCCAAGACACAGAAGTGGGAGACGTGGCTTACTCAGGAAGAATGCAGAGAGTGTGACATCTTGTTCTGAGGCCCTGTAAGGCTTGTTCCCATTTTTCTTTGCTTATCTGATTCTTACTTTGTGCTGATTCCAAACCCCCCAAATCTCAAGGATACTTCTAACATCTTTCACTCACAGGAGAGCTTAAAATCTTCACAGCACAATGCTCAGATACACCCCAATCACGCAAAAGCAGGTCCCCTATAAAGGTTTGTTCCCCCAAACCTTGTGAGACACGGGGGAATGGCTCGATCGTGAGGACATGGGAAGCAGCCTGGACACCACGCTAACGGGGGGCCATCTTTTGGGTGGATCCAGCCACATCAGAATGGTTCTCTGTGGCACCAGTGGGCTGGAGGCATGATTTTGATTTGATTCTGCGAAACTGTGATTTATGAGAAATATATATTTGGTCACTGAGATGACCAAAAAATATTTCTCATATATATATTTGGTCTTGTCCACAGTTCCTGACTCACGGCTCCCAAAAACCTTTGGAGTTTCCTAAGTGTTGAGAGAGACAGAAGTTTCTTTGTTATGTGAATGAGGTGACTTTCAGAAGCACCTAAGGATGGGGGCTGGTTGCCAGGAGAACCAACCACGTGACTAGAGGGTTGGGAATTTCAGTTCCATCCCCCTGATTTCCGGGGAGGGGAGAGGGGCTGGAGGTTGAACCAATCACCAACGACCAATGATCTTTATCAATCACGACTATATAATGAAGCCTCCATAAAAAGCCCAAAGGACAAGTTTTTGTCCCTTTTTGCAGAGCTTCCACATTGGAGAACCAGGACGCTTCTGCATGCCACCGTGCTGCCCCACGGTCCAAGAGGACAGAAGCTCCCTTGTTCGGGACCCTGCCCTGTGTATCTCTTCCATCTAGCTGTTGGTTCGCATCCTTTAATATCCTTTCAGAATAATTCGGTAATCTAGTGAGTAAATGGGTTTTCCTGAGTTCTGTGAGCCATTCTAGCAAATTGATCGAACCCCAGGAGGGGGCCCTGGGAACCTCTGACTTATAACCAGTTGGTCAGAAGTACAGGTAACAACCCAAGCTTGAGACTGGAGCCTGAAGGGGGGAGCGGTCTCATGGGACTGAGCCCTTCACCTGTGGGATCTGATTCTGTCTCCGGGTAGACAGTGTCAGGACTGAGGTGAACTCTTGGACACCCTGCTGGCAACAAAGAATTGTTTGCTGGTGTGGGAAAACCCTGAGCCACACATCTTGGAATTGGGTCCAGGAACCCCATCCAGGTTCTATTACACGGGGAGCAAAATCAAACTCAGTGAAGAGGTGAAGCAGGTAACCAGTGAGCTCTGGCACTCTCTGGGTGCCAGGTGCCAGGTGTGTGGCAGAGAGCAGGAGACCCACCAAAGACTGGAAATCACACTGGTGGGGCGGGGGAGGGGGGTTACCTCCCTGACTGTGCCACATCTGAGCTGCAAGGCGATGGACAAGTGACTTCCATTTCTGAGCTTCACCTCCTTCTTATAAAATAAAGCAACAACAAGAAGAAAACAATAATAGTAACTGGGGGCAGTGGCAGCGGCAGCTACCCTTTCATTGAGCACTTACTATGCAGCAGGTGCTGAACAAACACTTGCTAAGCGCCATCTCACTTAATCCTGAGGACACCTGGGAGGATACTGTTAACTCCAGTTTATGGAGGAGGCTCAGAGCTCAGGAACCAGCCCAAGGTCACCCAGCTGCAGGGGGTGGCGGGGTCTTGGTTCAAAACCGAGTCCATCTGACTGCCATGTTCTTTGGAAGGAATAACAACCTAAATGACTGGCACAGACATTAGGAAATGCTATATAATGTGAAAAGTGCTCTGGACGCCCTGCACGAAAGGCAGTCAGGGTTAACAAGCCCACCCCTCACTGCGGGCCAGCGTCCTGGTCACCCTCGCCGACCACTGGGCAGCCAGCTCCCGGCAGCCTCCTCCCTCCTGTGGGCCAGAGGCCCGATCATCCTGGAGCATCATTCACTGGGCGGTGGGGGAAGGAGGCCGTCCCTCCTGGTACTTACTTTCTCAGGACCGCAATCTCATTCTCTATGCTGCTTTCTTTGCCCTTCAGTGCCTTCTTGGGGATACATTTCACCGCAAAGAGTTTTCCAGTTGCCTTCTCTTCAGCTAAGACCACTTCGGAAAATGCCCCGCTGTGAACAAAGAGGGAGAAAAAGAAGCTGCTTAGATTCAGGAGATCTGGGCATTCCCGACAGCTCCTCTGATCCCACTACCAAAATCTGAGTAACAACAAGAAGAACAATTCCCGGCATCACTGTGACTTTTTAACCAGCCACACTCCCAACCAAACTTCTTTGTGCAGAGGGTAGACAAAGGCAAGTGTGACCTCTTGCAAAGGGACACAGGAATGCCCACGTGGGTGTGGGCACCTGCCATCCTGCACAACAACCAAGCAGCAGTCACTTGGGAGCAACAGAAAAGCTCCAGAAAGGTTCCTGCGGGAAAGATCAGGTCCGTCTGAAGCTGTCAGCACCCACACCCCCAAGCAGACGAGAGGATAACACCGAAATGTCTAGATTCCTCCCAGGCCCTTTCATTCCCAAGAAAATTTCAGAGCACTTGGCAAAGCCGTAATTAATTCTCACAGATAGGTACGGGTGTAATTAACGTGTGTGACGCACGGTACCCACACAGGTTAATTAAATTTCAAGGCCATGCAGGGCTGCAGCGAGCAGCTTGTTTCTTTTTTCAACCAAACAAATAAAAAGAAACATGATGCCCTGAGTGGGGAGAACTTCCTGCCGGAAAACAGAAATCTAACTCTGTGAGGCCACATCACCAAACTGAAAATGTAACCAGAACATTCGGGGCCAGAGATTACATTTCTTCAGAGAGGTGGTCTGCGAGCCCCAGACGCTGCATTGTCCCCCCACCTGACACCTTGTCTGTTTCCAGCAGACAATGCCTGGATGCTGCTCTTGTACTGGGGCACAACTTCTCTAACAACTCAAACAAAAACAGACACCTCCACTGCCCGCTGCAGACCTCTGTAACCTGGGCTTTGTGCACGCAGGCCACGGAAAACCACCGAGTCATTCTCTATCCCTACATTTTCAGGAGTGACTCATTTCCTCTGAGACACACCAAACATGGCTTCTAAACAGTTATGACTAGAGACAAACTCTCCTACACCAAAAGAAACCACTAGAAGGACCAATGTCATCCCAATATTGGTCCCTCAGGGCCTTTGTTCTTCAGCCAACATCAAAGAGATGCCTAAGCAATGGAGGAAGGGATAAAGAAGATGTGGTACATATATACAATAGAATATTACTCAGCCATAAAAAAGAACAAAATATTGTCAATTGCAGAAACATGGGTAGACCTAGAGACTACCATACTGAGTGAAGGAAGTCAGACAGAGAAAGACAAATATCATATGATATCGCTTGCATGTGGCATCTTAAAAAAATGGTACAAATGAACGTATTTACAAAACAGAGAGTCACAGATGTAGAAAACAAACTTATGGTTACCAGGGGGGAAAAGTGGGGGTGGGATAAATTGGGAGCTTGGGATTGACATACACACAGTACTCTATATAAAACAGATAATAAGAACTATGGTTGGAGGCTTCCCTGGTGGCACAGTGGTTAAGAGTCGGCCTGCTAATGCAGGGGACACAGGTTCGAGCCCTGGTCTGGGAAGATCCCACATGCCGCGGAGCGGCTGGGCCCGTGAGCCACAACTACTGAGCCTGCGCATCTGGACCCTGTGCTCCACAACAAGAGAGGCCGCGATAGTGAGAGGCCCATACACCGTGATGAAGAGCGGCCCACCCTTGCCACAACTAGAGAAAGCCCTCACACAGACATGAAGACCCAACACAGCCAAAAATAAGTAAATAAATTTTTTAAAAAAAAAGAACTACGGTTGGCACAGGGAACTCTACTCAATACTCTGTAATGACCTATATGGGAACAGAATCTAAAAAAGAGTGGGGAGATTGGTTCAAGATGGCAGAGTAGAAGGACGTGCTCTCACTCCCTCTTGCAAGAACACCCGAACTAACTGGTGAACAATCATCAACAGGAAGACACTGGAACTCACCAAAAAAAGATACCCCACATCCAAAGACAAAGGAGAAGCCACTATGAGATGCTAGGAGGGGCGCAATCACAATAAAATCAAATCCCATAACTGCTGGGTGGGTGACTCACAGACTGGAGAACACTTGTACCACAGAAGTCCACCCACTGGAGTAAAGGTTCTGAGCCCCATGTCAGGCTTCCCAATTTGGGGGTCCGGCAACAGGAGGAGGAATTCCCAGAGAATCAGACTTTGAAAGTTAGCAGGATTTGACTGCAGGACTTCGACAGGACTGAGGGAAACAGAGACTCCACTCTTGGAGGGCACGCACAAAGTACTGTGTGCGCATCAGGACCCAGGGGAAGGAGCAGTGACGGCATAGGAGACTGAACCAGACCTACCTGCTAGTGTTGGAGGGTCTCCTGAAGAGGTGGGGGGGTGGCTGTGGCTCACCATGAAGACAAGGACACTGGCAGCAGAAGTTCTGGGAAGTACTCCTTGGCGTGAGCCCTCCCAGAGTCTGCCATTAGCCCCACCAAAGAGCCCAGGTAGGCTCCAGGGTTGCGTTGCCTCAGGCCAAACAACCAACAAGGAGGGAACCCAGACCCACCCAACAGCAGTCAAGCGGATTAAAGTTTTACTGAGCTCTGCCCACCAGAGCAACAGTCAGCTCTACCCACCACCAGCCCCTCCCATCAGGAAACTTGCACAAGCCTCTAAGATAGCCTCATCCACCAGAGGGCAGACAGCAAAAGCAAGAAGAACGACAATCCTGCAGCCTGTGGAACAAAAACCACATTCACTGAGACAGACAAGATGAAAAGGCAGAGGGCTATGTACCAGATGAAGTAACAAGATAAAACCCCAGAAAAACAACTAAATGAAGTAGAGATAGAGAACCTTCCAGAAAAAGAATTCAGAATAATGATAGTGAAGATGATCCAGGACCTCAGAAAAACAATGGAGGCAAAGATCGAGAAGATGCAAGAAATGTTTAACAAAGACCTAGAAGAATTAAAGAACAAACAAACAGAGACGAACAACACAATAACTGAAATGAAAAATATACCAGAAGGAATCAATAGTAGAATAACTGAGGCAGAAGAACGGATAAGTGACCTGGAAGACAGAATGGTGGAATTCACTGCCACGGAACAGAATAAAGAATGAAAAGAAATGAAGACAGCCTGAGAGACCTCTGGGACAACATTAAATGCAACAACATCTGCATTATAGGGGTTCCAGAAGGAGAAGAGAGAAAGGACCAGAGAAAATATCTGAAGAGATTATAGTCGAAAACTTCCCTAACATGGGAAAGGAAATAGCCACCCAAGTCCAGGAAGTGCAGAGAGTCCCATACAGGATAAACCCAAGGAGAAACACACTGAGACACATAGTAATCAAATTGGCAAAAATTAAAGACAGAGAAAAATTATTGAAAGCAGCAAGGGAAAAATGACAAATGACATACAAGGGAACTCCCATAAGGTTAACAGCTGATTTCTCAGCAGAAACTCTACAAGCAAGAAGGGAGTGGCATGATATACTTAAAGTGATGAAAGGGAAGAAACTACAACCAAGATTACTCTACTCAGCAAGGATCTCATTCAGATTTGATGGAGAAATTAAAACCTTTACAGACAAGCAAAAGCTAAGAGAATTCAGCACCACCAAACCAGCTCTACAACAAATGCTAAAGGAACTTCTCTAAGTGGGAAACACAAGAGAAGAAAAGGACCTACAAAAACAAACCCAAAACTATTAGGAAAATGGTCATAGGAACATACATATCTATAATTACCTTAAACGTGAATGGATTAAATGCTCCAACTAAAAGACACAGGCTTGCTGAATGGATACAAAAACAAGACCCATATATATGCTGTCTACAAGAGACCCACTTCAGACCGAGGGACACATTCAGGCTGAAAATGAGGGGATGGAAAAAGACAGTCCATGCAAATGGAAATCTAAAGAAAGCTGGAGTAGCAATACTCATATCAGATAAAATAGACTTTAAAATAAAGAACGTTACAAGAGACAAAGAAGGACACTATATAATGATCAAGGGATCAATCCAAGAAGAAGATAAACCAATTATATATATATATGCACCCAACATAGGAGCACCTCAATACATAAGGCAACTGCTATCAGCTATAAAAGAGGAAATCAACAGTAACACACTAATAGTGGGGGACTTCAACATCTCACTTACACCAATGGACAGATCATCTAAACAGAAAAGTAATAAGGAAACACAAGCTTTAAATAACACAGTAGACCAGATAGATTTAATTGATATTTATAGGATGTTCCATCCAAAAACAGCAGATTACAGTTTCTTCTCAAGTGCACACGGAACATTCTGCAGGATAGATCACATCTTGGGTCACAATTCAAGCCTCAGTAAATTTAAGAAAATTGAAATCATATCACGCATCTTTTCTGACCACAATGCTATGAGATTAGAAATGAATTACAGTGAAAAAAAAATGAAAAAAACACAAACACATGGAGGCTAAACAATACATTACTAAATGACCAAGAGATCAGTGAAGAAATCAAAAAATACCTAGAGACAAATGATAATGAAAACACAATGATCCAAAACCTATGGGATGCAGCAAAAGCAGTTCTAAGAGGGAAGTTTATAGCTATACAAACCTACCTCAAGAAACAAGAAAAAATCTCAAATAAACAATCTGACCTTACACCAGAAGGAACCAGAGAAAGAAGAACAAACAAAACCCAAAGTTAGCAGAAGGAAAGAAATCATAAAGATCAGAGCAGAAATAAATGAAATAGAAACAAAGAAAACAATAGCAAAGATCAATAAAACTAAAAGCTGGTTCTTTGAGAAGATAAACAAAACTGATAAACCATTAGCCAGACTCATCAAGAAAAAGGGGGAGAGGACTCAAATCAATAAAATTAGAAATGAAAAAGGAGAAGTTACAACAGACACTGCAGAAATACAAAGCATCCTAAGAGACTACTACAAGCAACTCTATGCCAATAAAATGGACAACCTGGAAGAAATGGAAAAGTTCTTAGAAAGGTATAACCTGCCAAGACTGAACCAGGAAGAAACAGAAAATATGAACAGAACAATCACAAGTAATGAAATTGAAACTGTGATTAAAAATCTTCCAACAAACAAAAGTCCAGGACCAGATGGCTTCACAGGTGAATTCTATCAGACATTTAGAGAAGAGCTAACACCCATCCTTCTCAAACTCTTCCAAAAAATTGCAGAGCAAGGATCACTCCCAAACTCATTCTATGAGGCCACCATCACCCTAATACCAAAACCAGACAAAGATACTACAAAAAAAGAAAATTACAGACCAACATCACTGATGAATATAGATGCAAAAATCCTCAACAAAATACTAGCAAACCAAATCCAACAGCACATTAAAGGGATCATATACCATGATCAAGTGGGATTTATCCCAGGGACGCAAGGATTCTAATATATGCAAATCAATCAATGTGATACACCATATTAACAAGTTGAAGAATAAAAACCATATGATCATCTCAACAGATGCAGAAAAAGATTATGACAAAATTCAACACCCATTTATGATAAAAACTCTACAGAAAGTGGGCATAGAGGGAACCTACCTCAACATAATAAAGGCCGTATACGATAAACCCACAGCAAACATCATTCTCAATGGTGAAAAACTGAAAGTATTTCCTTTAAGATCAGGAACAAGACAAGGATGTCCACTCTCACCAATATTATTCAACATAGTTTTGGAAGTCCTAGCCATGGCAATCAGAGAAGAAAAAGAAATAAAAGGAATACAAATTGGAAAAGAAGAAGTAAAACTGTCACTGTTTGCAGATGACATGATACTATACATAGAGAATCCTAAAGATGCCACCAGAAAACTACTAGAGCTAATCAATGAATCTGGTAAAGTTGCAGGATACAAAATTAATGCACAGAAATCTCTCATTCCTATACACTAATGATGAAAAATCTGAAAGAGAAATTAAGGAAGCCCTCCCATTTACCACTGCAACAAAAAGAATAAAATACCTAGGAATAAACCTACCTAAGGAGACAAAAGACCTGTATGCAGAAAACTCTAAGACACTGATGAAAGAAATTAAAGATGATACCAAGAGATGGAAAGATATACCATGTTCTTAGATTGGAAGAATCAATATTGTGAAAGTGACTATACTACCTAAAGCAATCTACAGATTCAATGCAATCCCTATCAAATTACCAATGGCATTTTTTACAGAACTAGAACAAAAAATCTTAAAATTTGTATGGAGACACAAAAGACCCCAAATAGCCAAAGCAGTCTTTAGGGAAAAAAACAGAGCTGGAGGAAGCAGACTCCCTGACTTCAGACTATACTACAAAGCTACAGTAATCAAGACAATATGGTACTGGCACAAAACCAGAAATATAGATCAATGGAACAGGATAGAAGCCCAGAGATAAACCTACGCACCTATGGTCAATAAATCTATGACAGAGGAGGCAAGGATATACGATGGAGAAAAGACAGTCTCTTCAATAAGCGGTACTGGGAAAACTGGACAGCTACATGTAAAAGAATTAAATTAGAACACTCCATAGCACCATACACAAAAATATACTCAAAATGGATTCGAGACCTAAATGTAAGACCTGACACTATAAAACTCTCAGAGGAAAACACAGGAAGAACACTCTTTGACATAAATCACAGCAAGATCTTTTTTGATCCACGTCCTAGAGTAATGGAAATAAAAACAAACGAAACAAATGGGACCTAATGAAACTGAAAAGCTTTTGCACAGCAAAGGAAGCTACAAACAAGATGAAAAGACCACCCTCAGAATGGGAGATAATATTTTCAAACGAATCAACAGACCAAGGATTAATCTACAAAATATATAAACAGCCCATGCAGCTCAATATTAGAAAAACAAACAACCCAATGCAAAAATGGGCAGAAGACCTAAATAGACATTTTTCCAAAGAAGACATACAGATGGCCAAGAAGCACATGAAAGGCTGCTCAAGATCACTAGTTATTAGAGAAGTGCAAATCAAAACTACAGCGTGGTATCACCTCACACCAGTTAGAATGGGCATCATCAGAAAATCTACAAACAACAAATGCTGGACAGGGTGTGGCGAAAAGGGAACCCTCTTGCACTGTTGGTGGGAATGTAAATTGATACAGCCACTATGGTGAACAGTATGGAGGTTCCTTAAAAAACTAAAAATAGAATTACCATATGACCCAGCAATCCCACTACTGGGCATATACCCTGAGAAAACCATAATTCAAAAAGACACATGTACCCCAATGTTCACTGCAGCACTATTTACAATAGCCAGGTCATGGAAGCAACCTAAATGCCCCTTGACAGATGCATGGATAAAGAAGATGTGGTACGTATATACAATGGAATATTACTCAGCCATAAAAAGGAACGAAATTGGGTCATTTGTAGAGATGTAGATGGATCTAGAGACTGTCATACAGAGTGAAGTTAGTCAGAAAGAGAAAAACAAATATCGAATATTAATGCACATATGTGGAACCTAGAAAAATGGTACAGGTGAACCAGTTTGCAGGACAGAAATTGAGACCCAGATGTAGAGAACAAATGTATGGACACCAAGTGGGGGAAAGCGGCGGGGTGGTGGTGGTGGTGGTGTGATGAATTGGGAGATTGGGATTGACATGTATACAGCGATGGGTATAAAATGGATGACTAATAAGAACCTGCTGTATAAAAAAATAAATTAAATAAAATTCAAACAAATAAATAAAATAAAAAAGAGTGGATATATGTATAACTGATTCACTTTGCTGTACAGCAGAAACACAACATTGTAAATCAACTAGACTCCAATAAAAATTAATTTTAAAAAAAAGAGAGATGCCTATGCAAGAACGGACTTTTCTCTCCCCCTCTTGTGCCATCTGACAGGGACAGGCATCTGTCCTGGACCAAAGGAAGACGAATATATATATTTGAAATCCTTTCCAGTGAAAGGAATTCACTCCACTTAGTGCAATTAACTGTGAGTCTTCGGGGCAAGTGTTCCTCCTGAACCCTAACTCTGGAGAGATGAGTCTGTCTATCTTCAAGGTCTGTATCTAATTATAGATACTGGAGGGGCAGAAGGTAGGCATTCAACGAAAGAACCAAGTGGAACATGTCAGAACAAAGATCCTCTGCTCACAAGCATTGGCCAAGTTGGAGTCTCCCACCACATGCCTCATATTTGACTCAGCCAGAACAGCAATTATGAACTAGAAATACATAAAACCCAGGACATATTTATCACAGAGTGATATACGGCATCAGACATTCCCAGTGGCATTTGGTCACTGCCAATGGCTTTCGCCCAAAAAAGCCAATTCATAACAACTTGAGGGAATCCCCAGCCAGGAGCTTCCCCTCTCCCTCACGTCTGTCTCGGGGATGGACTGAGGCGGATTCTTCTCCCAGTGAGGGTTCTTAGATGGAAGAAACATGGACGGCTATGGACCTGCTCCCTTTCGCTGTCCTCCAGGAAGTGGAACAAGATCCACGTTAGAGACAAGAAAAAATCAGTGAGGAAAGACCAGGATTCTAGCACCACGGGTGATTTTTTTTTTTTTTTTTTTTTTACTGAAGTATAGTTAATTTACAAGGTTGTGTTAGTTTCAGGTGTACAGCAAAGGGATTCAATTATACGTATATATATTCTTCTTCAAATTCTTTTCCATTATAGGTTATTACAAGGTACTGAGTATAGTTCCCTGTGCTATACAGTAGGTCCTCATTGTTTATCTATTTTATACATAGTAGTGTAGATCTGTTAATCCCAAACTCCTAATTTATCCCTCTTCCCTCCTCCCCCTTGGCAACCACAAGTCTGTTCTCTATATCTATGAGTCTGTTTCTGTTTCATAGATAAGTTCATTTGTATCATATTTTAGATTCCACATATAAGTGATATCATATGGTATTTGTTTTTCTCTGGCTGGCTTACTTCACTTAGTATGATAATCTCTAGGTCCATCTGTGTTGCTGCAAATGGCAGTGTTTCATTCTTTTTTATGGCTGAGTAATATTCCACTGTATATATGTACCATATCTTCTTTATCCATTCATCTGTCCATGGACCTTTAGGTTGCTTCCATGTCTTGGCTATTGTAAATAGTGCTGCTACGAACATTAGGGTAGCACCAAAGGTGATTTTATGCCATGGATTCCATGCATTCATTTCCAGTTGCCCCATTTGTCTCTTGGGTCCCTGATGCTGATGACACTCCAGCAGTTTCTCTCCTGAGTCTGTCAGATTTACTGTGCCCATTTTCCAAAAGGTGGAGAAGCCCCTTAGCAGCCAGAAGTTGAGCTGAGAACTGCAGGCAGACCTCTCCCCCTTGGCTGTCCCCTTGCCCTCTCTGTGTCCCCCTGAGCTCCTTCCTGTTCAGAGTCTGTAAAAATAGTAACAGACTTTGGCCAATGCAGAGGAGGTATTCTGCTGAGCTGTCGGGCACACATGAGAGAAGTGCTTCCTTGCTCTGCAGATCAATCCCTCCCAGAGACAGAGTGAGAAGTGCAGTTTCTCCTGAATCAACCCCTTGGCCCATGACAATGGGGAGGGGGCTGGAGGTCTCCATCAGAGCCAGTGCTGGTGGGCGGCTGAGGGCAGCTGAGGCCAAGGTGACACATGGTGTTCTTGGATCGAAGGCTTCTCTGTCTTTGTCCCTGATGTTGAGAGGGAGGGATGAACTGTCTGTGACCCCACAGCGAGGGCAGGACAAGGGGACATAGACACGCAAAGGGCCTCGTGAGCTAAGCAGCTGGGACTTGACAACGAACGAGGCCCCTTGTGACTCCACGGTTACTAAGTAGAGTCACAAAGCCAAGGATATATTCCCGTCCTACCAGAATGAAACTCAGCCTACAGTTCCGCTTTTGTGTATACACCCCAAAGAATCAAAAGCTGGGACTCAAACAGTATTTGGACACCCATGTTCATAGCAGCATTATTCACAATAGCCAAAAGGTAGAAACAGCCCAATTATCCATTGATGGATAAAAGGATAAACAAATTGTGGTATAAACATACAATGAAATATTATTCAGCCATAAAAAGGAATGGAATTCTGACACAGGCTACGACATGGATGAACCCTGAAGACATTATGCTCGGGGAAACAGGCCAGAATCAAGAGGACAAATCCTGTACGATTCCACTTATACAAAGTACCTAAAATAGTCAAATTCATTGAGACAGAGAGTAGTATGGTGGGTGTCAGGGGATGGGAGAGGAGGGAATGGGGAGTTATGGGGACAGAGTTTCCATTTGGGAAGATGAAAAAGTTCTTCAGAAGATGAATAATGGCCATGGTTACACAACAGTGTGAATGTCCTTAATGCCCCTGAATTGCATGCTTAAAAATGGTTACATTGGAAACATACGATAAGCTTTTTCACTCATTACCTCCCTAAAGGAGAGAGAAGTTATATGAGTAACTGGAGGTGCCGGACGCTGTGCACCACTTGACCTTTACAAAGTGCTTTGGCCCCTATCAACAAATCCAATTCGTACAGCAGCCCAAGAAGTTACTGTCCCCTCTGTTTTACAGATGAAGATACTGAGGCTCAGGTAGTAAGGGTCAGAAAAGAAAACGTATGCTTCCTAACCCTTCCCAGGTCCTTTTCAAGACACTCTGCTGGGCTGCTAGCAGGCGGTCTTCCCCACAAGCGTGGCACGTGACAGCAAGGGAGGGTCAGACGCTGCCTTTGGGTGAGCTGTCCTCCCGCTCTGCCCCGAGAGTGCAAATCCACCTCGCTTCCTCTTTGAGCCAATGTGTGCATTTACTCCGGCTTTAAGCTTTCCAAAGACAGAGGTCTCTAGTCTTCTTAGGGGCATATAAGATTAGCATAAATTGTTATTGTTCCCGCAATAAACAGAAATCACTGGAAGATACTTTCCCTGTTCTAAGAAAGCTAAATAAACATCAGAAGCAGAAACTCAAGAATGGAGAGCTAGGGCACTTTCAATGTAATTACACAACAAAGTGATGTGTGTGTCTGCCTGTGTGAGGTGGGAATGGGGTAGCGGGGAGGGAGAGAGGGGGGGCTGGTCGTAGGAGGGAAGACAGCAAGAAAAATTATCTGGGAGCCAGAAAGCCTCCAGACAACCCAAGGAAATAAACCCCTAAGAACACAAGCAAGGACAGAGAGTTACCACGTTATAAAAATACAAGGAGGTCAAAGCACGTTGCACTCCCTGAGCTGAAAAATACAAGCTTTGGGCATTTAAACCTGAGTGGTAGAGCCTTCCAGCCAGACTGAGCCACACTTGCATCTTTTTTTTTTGCGGTACGCGGGCCTCTCACTGTTGTGGCCTCTCCTGTTGCGGAGCACAGGCTCCAGACGCGCAGGCTCAGCGGCCATGGCTCACGGGCCCAGCCGCTCCGCGCATGTAGGATCTTCCCAGACCGGGGCACGAACCCGTGTCCCCTGCATCGGCAGGCGGACTCTCAACCACTGCGCCACCAGGGAAGCCCCACACTTGCATCTTGAAACGCAGTCTGTGCAGTGGCCGCTCCTGCCTGGCATCCCCCACATCCCCCCCTCCACAATCTGACTTCTCCCCGTGTCATCCCTTGACTGGAACCAGGAGGGCTGGGCCCCTGGGACCCTGGGAAGGGGAGGGGGTTCTCCCAAATGCTAAATGCAGTGCCTTCTTCTTGCTGCTCATCCTGTTGGTCTCTTGTGTGACCTCTGATGGCCTCGGCCTCCTTCCTAAAACTCCCTTCTTCTTGGTTCTACGGCAGCTCTCTCCTTCCACCTTTACATCCAGCTTCCCTCCATCGCCGCCTCTTCCTCTTCTTCCAATCAAACATCAGCGAGCTCCGAGGCTGCATCCTCAGCCCTGCATTCATCCTATTCTACACCCACCCCCGGGAAATCTGGTGTTTGCTGTTTCCACACCACCTATCTCCTCATGGCCCCCTAACCTTGGTCTAAATTGGAACATCTCTCATCTCATCTCCTGTGCAAATCTCATCTTTCCAGCTGCCTACTTGGGTTCTCCAGCTGAAACCCCCGAGCAGCCTCTCGAGAGCACCATAACCAAAGCAAAACACAGTATCTTCATCCCCAAACTTCTCTCTCCTACATAGTCTCTTCTCTATAGATTCAGGAACCCAGCCTAGAACTCTATGTCATCCCTCTCTCATTTCCATCACCAAGTATATCCAGCTTTCCGCTAAAATGATTCTCAGATGCCTGTCTGTTGGTCCATCCCTACACCACTGCTCTGGTTCGCATTCCTTTATTCACTCAGGACTGCTCCCAGCACTCTCTCCTGGCCCCTCTGCCCTCAGCAAGCCTACCTTCCACCGTTATCTCTTACCTGCTCCTGGAATTACTTTTCCAAAGCAAAAACCTGACTATGTGGCTACCCTACTTAAAACACTGAGGTTTTATGTCTACACAGGATAAAGTTTAAACTCCTTTGCAAGTTTCCACGGCATTCAAAGCTCTCCCCAAGCTGACCCCAACCTGAAGGCTCATCTACCACCAAGCTATCCTCCCCAACACAAACTCGCCCCACCATGCACACACACATCACCTCCACCCAACGGCAAAGGTCAGCTGGCATTTCCCAAATACACCCATGCCCTTTCACACCACTGGCCTGGGTTCGATTCCTCCCCCACCTCCCCCTTTCCTTGAATGCCGTTCCTTTTTCTTTCTGCTTGGCACAATTCCATTATAAATAGAAGTATATTCCATTATAAATGTTGAAGGGCCTAGCTGATATATTATATATCCTAACCTTTGAAGGCTTTCTCAATTGTCTTCCACCAGACAGAATGAGGGTCACACACTTGGCTTATACCGTCATTGCCCTACTTACACATGCCGGGGTGGTCTTTCGTGTGCTTGCCTGATGCGAGCAGAAGTCCTAAGTCATTCTCTTCTGTGTCTCTATTCCTAACAATATTGGCACCAACTGACGTCCAGGGCAGTTTGATCACCATTATCTGGGGCTCTCCTTGAATTCCTCCCTGTGCTATAGATCCACAAAGTAAATGACGTGCGCCAATGACCTTGCCCTCAGTGTAGAGGAAAAAATACTGTCCCTTTCCTCCTTCACAATGCATTCCTCTAAACTTCTATGCAAGCCTATGCAGAGAGATCCTCAAAGGTTTCTCCTGAAGCGTAAAAATTCTTAGAGTCTCTCCAGATATACTTTAAACTGTACACTATGTACCTTAATGCTTAAGTCATATTTTACAGTTCGATAATCCTGACGTCACTATTTGTGAATTTATGGTATGATACTTCTCCCCCTTATCCTGGTTATAGAAGTAAAATTTGGTAGGAACAATAAGCAGATTTTTAGATAAAGGACTCTAGGAAATGCATAATCGTGGGAGAAGTAAAAATTCCAGTGACTCGAAAATTGTATTGTTTCACGTTGTGACAAGATATTTCTTTGCTATTTAAAGAAAGCTATTCTATTTTTAAAAAAACACCAAGTTTCCATCTAAATTAAACCTCGGATGAATTCCTAAAAAGGTCAAAGAAAAAATTCTTGAAATGCTAAATATTTTCATCGCCTGAAGATAAGCTGTACAAATTACAAAAGCTGAATCCTTCCCCCTTTTCGTCCACATTTCAGAGCAAATCACGTCATCATCTGGAGGCACCTTGCTTTGACTGTAAGCCAGGAACCCAGGAGAAAAGAAACAATCCTTTGAGAGTAGAATTTCCAAGACTCGAGGAAAACGTCACATTTTCTATATTCACTAAAGGATTCTAAGCAACTACTTTTGCTTCTCACTTCATAAATGATGGCTCTGAAAAAAGGCTGCTTCGTTTTTTGCTTTATCTAGTCAGTTGTAAGAATGGAACCCTGGCGTAGTAATGAACTATCCATGCTATAGACTATCCGTGCTATGAAGCCCAGCTGAGGACCGGCACCCAACCCTCCACGAATGAAATGATCCTTACTCTCAACTTACCAGTGGAAGGGCAAGCAAAGAAGTGGGTAGGGCTCTGGAAATTCCTTATATTTCTGAGCTCCCTGGAAAAGCAGCACAAAATCCATGTGTGCTGAGGATGCCTTGGCTTAAAAACAGACATTTAAGGGTTTTGTGAACCACAACTAGAAATTTACCTTCCAGTTGTTAAAGAAAATTCCTAGAGCACTTTACCTCCAGATCCACTGCTATATATTGTGGGCAGAACTCAGAGCTAAGCCACTCCCACAGATAACGCTAGATAACACAACTACTCACTACCACTTATGATCATAAAAAGTAAAAACAAGAATCTACAAGGAGGAGGGATAAATTAGGAGTAAAGGATAACAGATATACACCACTATATATGAAGTAGATAAACAAGGATTTACTGTAGAGCACAGGGAACTGTAGTCAATACCTTGTAATAATCTATAATGGAAAACCTCTAATGAAGTAATACGTACATATGTACAACTAAATCACTTTGCTGTACACCTGAAACTAACACAATATTGTAAATCAACTATACTTCAATTTTTTTTTTTTTAAATAAAGGATCTCTGGATTCTGCTTTCCCTATTTCTATGATCTACAACCCGAAGTTGCTAAGAACAAACATCAGTTAGTATCGAAGAAGAGTAGCTGATGTGCCGGCTCCCCTAAGTGCACGTAATTTTCAAATAAACTCTTCTGTCAAACGAGAGCAATTTAATCACAAAATCTACAAACACTGAGTCTCTGACCACCTGCTGTGACTTGCACATTTTTGGTGCTCCCCAAATGTCCGTCCAATTGAACCGGCAAAACCTCCAAAAGATGACTCTGATTTTCAGGCAGAATCAGGAATTCCAGAGCTGTCTTTCTGACTCACGACAGTACACTAAAGCGGTCGCTTGATAAAATTATATCCATCCCAAATTAGACCAAGACGTAATCAGATGGTGCTGAAATGATCTGCCCTATTACCTTAGAGTCAGCTATTGCTGTGTCACTGCCTTTCCATGCTTTTGAATCGTTCTACTTACAAATCAGATTGGCTGTGTTATTATCTTTGTTAATAGCATCGCCTCTAACCCATTGCCACTACTGCGACGTGCAACTGGACAGACAGACGTTATGCCAGGCTTTGGACCAAAAATTAAAATGTTCTTTTCCACTAAGCCTACTATTTTCCCCAGTGTCAGGCCAGGACAATATTAAGGGCTGATGGGGAAAAAAAATGAAAAAAACCTAAACAGCAGAAAATGAAGTTGGTAATATTTGGCTTCAAACGATAAAGAAACTGACAGGTGCCTTTGAGACCTATTGTTCCAGAGCAGAATCAATTCTTAAAATAGGAAAACCTGTCTGCTCACCCCAAGAGGAGTCGTACTGACCCCAGAGAATCCAAATAGATAATAACAGTAGTGGAGTCAGATGGTCTCAATGTCTAAACTCTCCAGCCAGAAATTCAGCAATTTTAGAAGTGGCATTAACTCTTTCTGGTAGAATCTTCACTTAAATATCTCCATTAATTCATATACCACTCAAGACATTTTGTACTAATTCAGCCCACTGGCCTGAAGAAAGCCATGCCCCATGTGAATAAAGCTCTGACTAGCAAGCAAAGCAAAAAGTCTCACTTCCTCCATTTTTTTTTTTTTTTTTTTTTTTTTTTTTTTTTTTTTGCGGTACGCGGGCCTCTCACTGTCGTGGCCTCTCCTGTTGCGGAGCACAGGCTCCGGACGCGCAGGCTCAGCGGCCATGGCTCACCGGCCCAGCCGCTCCGCGGCATGTGGGATCTTCCCGGACCGGGGCACGAACCCGTGTCCCCTGCATCGGCAGGCGGACTCTCAACCACTGTGCCTCCAGAGAAGCCCAAAAAAGTCTCACTTCAAGAACAAATATGTTTGCATGAAAATTGGCATCCCACTTAGATATAACGTCTATTACGTCAAGTGTGTCTTCCCAAACCCTCCACTTGACAATTACACAGTAAGTCATGTTAGTTCATGTAGACGCTTGAGCTAGAAATAATGCAAACTTTCTTTTAAAAAATGATGTATAACCCCAAGCCCTTATTATACTTTTTTTTATTTTCCGGTACGCGGGCCTCTCACTGCTGTGGCCTCTCCCGTTGCGGAGCACAGGCTCCGGACGCACAGGCTCAGCGGCCATGGCTCACGGGCCCAGCCGCTCCGCGGCAGGTGGGATCTTCCCGGACCAGGGCACGAAGCCGTGTCCCCTGCATCGGCAGGCGGACTCTCAACCACTGCGCCACCAGTGAAGCCCCCCAAGCCCTTATTAATTGCAACCCGTGTCTCACCAACCAGTTCAAATCAGAGACATCTTCTTAACTTTAGTAAATCATGCATAGGAATAGGGGGATTCCTGCTAAAAGCAGCTATTCTTTTTCACCCAGAAATCCCCTCTTCAACTGGCAAATTCCACAATGATTAGCCACCAGATTCTATAACAGCTTCAAGAACCATGATGAAATGTTCTTTAGCATTCACCCGATTAGCCTGATTATTGCCCGGATCAATTCTCACTCCAAGTATTACATCCCTGCCTCTAAAACCACTGGAGCAAGTGATGACAATGCTTGTCCCAGGGGAAGCTGCAAAACACCAGCATGGTCTTGCGGGTGACATGTTGGGTTTCTTACGGTTTTTCTGTGGCGGTAAATCTTTCCCGCTAATTGCGTCACTGATCCAAATGAGGAAGAGAAATAAATTCCAATTGAATGCCTCCTGTCATATTTTAAAGAACACGCTTCATTTAATAGCACAACTTTTCCCCTTCACTTCTTTGCTGCGGTCCCGTGTTTTCTCTCTGCTCTTCCCCAGTCACTTGTGAAAGGTCGATCTGGAACCCTAGTGAGTCGGGCACTTTTTCTCAGCACATCATTCACAGGGAGTATTCATGGAAGCCTGGTTTTTGAAGGTGGTGGCATTACTTCCGGAATTATAGAGTGTCCTTGTAGCCTCAGCTAAAAGGCTAGCAACACTAAAAGGCACAGAAGGTGTCCTTGTGGGGCATGTATGCATCTGTTGCAAGAATCCACTTTACTTGGACGATAGGCGTGATGACTTGGATGAAACTGGAACTCCCAGTATATTTTCCAGATTCCTTTGTCAACCATGCAGACCTCCTAGACCTGCAGCCTTCACAGATCTCCTGTTTGACCAAGATTCTCCCTACAGGGGTGGCTCTTCAGAATGACCCTGCCCTTTCTCACTCCCACCCATCATGGCAGGGAAACCAGAACTAGCGGACTTGTGTCCCCTGATCCTGTGACTGCTACGAAGATCCAGCATCCTCCTGACGCCAAATACACAGGCTTTGGAGAGGCTGGGGGACATCATCGTCAAGTGGTGGGCAAAACCATAATCCCAAAGCCGGTATGGACATTTATGGTTAATCCCAGCTGGCCATCCCTCACATGGCCATTTCTACTCACTGGGAGCCCCTGCTGGGCTCATAGTTTTAAACCCTCTTTTAAACTTCTTTTAATTCTTGTTCAGGGCAGACGTAGCACTTGAAGGGAAATGCCTTTGAGCTCCATGCCAACCAAACTCACACATCAAGGTACTCATTCTTTCAAGCTCCCCCATTAAATAATAGAGTCCTTACTGGTATAATAATTACTACGTGAAAGGGATATTTGGCTGTATCTACAGAAAGAAAATAGGAGGCTTATTATAATCTGGTTTAAAAAAAATCAATAAAAGTTTGAAGTAGCGAAACACTGGAAATATCCTAAATATCGTCACACCTCAGAGATATTGCGGGTTTGGTTTGAGAACACCAAAATGAAGCGAAAATAGCAATAAAGCAAGTCATACGAATTCTTTGGTTTCCCAGCGCATGTAAAAGTTATGTTTACTCAGTACTGTAGTCTATTAAGTGTGCAATAGCATTATGTCTAAAAAAACAAGGCACATACCTTAATTTTAAAATATTCATTGCTAAAAAATGCTAACCATCATCTGAGCCTTCAGTGAGCTGTCATCTTTTGCCAACAGTGACATCAAAGATCACTGATCACCATCACAAACACGTTAATAGTGAAAAACGTTTGAAATATCGTGAGCATTGCCAAAATGTGACACAGAGACACAAAGTAAGAAAATGCTGTTAGAAAAATGGCGCCAACAGACTTGCTCAACCCAGCGTTGCAACAAACCTTCCACTTAGTAGAAAATGCAGTGAAGCACAATAAAGTGAAGGGAAACAGAATGAATTCTGCTTGTGTCCACCAACCGGGAACTGATGAAGTAAACTGCAACCTAAAAATAGAATGGAGTACTATGCAGTCATTTAAAATAATTAAGTAGACTTACGTGTGCTAATATGGAAGTATCCCCAAGATACATTGTTAAGTGAAAAAATAAAGGTGCAAATTGTCTACTGTGTTCCTGTTTGCATAACACGTAGGCGCACGTGCACGCACACGCAATCTCTGAGAAGACAGACAAGAAGCAAGTAAAATTATTGCCTCCAGGGAGAGGCCCAAGAATGAGGCTGGTTGGGAGTCTTCTTCCTTTTTACCCATTTTACTATATACCCAGTGCATGTACATGCACTGTTTTTCCATTAAAAGTTATTTAATGAAGCAGAGAAATTTTTGGAAAAGGACAGAGAATAACCAATAATCATCTATGCAAAATGACTATCCAGCTAATTGAAGGCTTGTCCTAGCTATATACCCTATTGACAAAACGTCAGCTACAATCCCATTACAGAGCCAAGTTCATGCCTGTGCTGGATGGATAACCGTCCATCCAAATAGGGCTGGTGTGAGCTGGTGACTCAGCCTCTCTACCTGGCTCACCATTAGCCTGGACACCTTCACCAATGCAGAAATTCAATAGCTTTTTGAAGAAAACCTCTTCTTCATAGAGATCATTCATACATAACACTAGGGAACTCATTCTGGGGGAAGGTGGAATTGAAGTATGAGTGTGTTTCAACAGACACAAACGTCAGGGAAATGGAGGGAGGTCAAGAAAGGCAAGCAGACAAAAGCAGAACAACGCGGCAGCTGATACACATGAGGGGAGTGCGGGAAGAGGGTAATTTATGGGGCACAGCGCAATGGGAAGAACACATGTGTGTGAGGGCGCGTATAGAGCTACAAAACACATCATTTCTATTCACAACACTGCAGCCTCCTTCGATGGACAGAATAGTGTCCCCTAAAGATGTCCACGTCCTAACCCCTGGAACCTGTGAATATTAGCTTCATAGCAAAAGGGGCTTTGCATCTGTGATGAGGTGAAGGGACGTAAAACAGGGAGAGTACCGTGGATTACCCGGGTGACCCAGTGTAATCACAAGGGTCTTTATAAGAGGGAGGCAGGAGGGTCAGAATCAGAGAAGGACATGGGACTCCAGAAGCAGCGGTCAGTGATGCCAAAAGGGTCATGAGGCAGCGTCTAGAAGGTTGCAAGGGAAAGAACAGGTTTTCCCTGAGACGCTCCAGAAGGAACACAGCCGTGCAACATCTTGATTTTAGCCCTGTAAGACCCACTTCAGAGCTTTTCACCAGAACTATAAGATAATAAATTTGTTTTGCTTTACGCCACTAAGTTTCTGGTACTCTATTACAGCAGCAATGGGAAACTAATACAAATCTACGTTATTAGTATTTATCCCCAGTTTACAGATGAGGAAACTGAACTCAACAAGGTTCAACAACTTGCCCAACTCTCAAAGCCAGGGACTGAAGGAGCCAGGATTCAAACCCAGATGTGAGGGGTGAATGGAATGCAGCCACTGGACAGGTAACTTAAAATCACACCGTGGACATCATAAAAGGCGATGGAAGACTGTCACTTCATGCAGTGGGCAGTCAGAAGGCATGAACAAACAGGGGAAATGAACATAGCTGATTAATATTCTCAATCCAATCCAATGTGTCACAGGTAATTCTTTGTGTCTTTTTACATCATTTTGAACAGAAACAGATACGTGTCCTCCCGGTCACAGTGATATGATAGAACTTTGCCCTGCAGGAAATCCATTTACGGCAAACATTTCTCTATTTATAGCTGTGAATGATATAAAAACAATTTCTACATTTTCACCAAGAAAACTCCCTTCTCTTTCTTTTAGCTTTAGTGATTGTTCCTAACTGGCTGCATCTCCCTACCTTAAGCAGATGAAATGGTCTACACATCTTCCCATCATTGAGCTGCACACGTTGGACAGATAAATACTCAAGGCTGGAGACAGAACCTGGCCAAGATGCAGGTTATTCTGTGCTTCACTGTAGGTGCAAGGTTTCAGCCTAGAGAACAATTCCCTTCCCCGGAAAGATGGGTTATTGTGAAAAGAATGAAGCTTCCCTAACCTAGATAATCACCGCCACCATCATCATCTACATTGCTTAGGAAAGCCTTATTAAAAGCTTACTTTAAAAACTATCTGACAACAGTTTTCTAATCCTACCAATAACCCTGCATGACAACATCATGCCCACCTGACAACTGGCAAAATGGAAGTTCCAAGAGGTTCAAATTTTGCCCATGAGTTAATCAACAGACATGCGAGAACTCTGGTTTGATGCCACTGTCATGTTTTTTCATTTTCAAAACTATATCACCTCCTTGGGCGGAGTTAATTTCATAGTTCGGAAAGAGTAAGAAGAGTGGGTGGGTTGCAGAGGTCCTTCTTATTGTATTTCCCCCCACGAAATTGTCCAAATTCTCACCCATACTGTGTCAATGACGATCTGGGTTCTGATGGGTAAATTCATTGAAACTTTCTTAACCTGCAAACCTGCTAATAGAACCCCCCAGGAACTTTGGTATCCATGTAAGTTTCTGACAATGTTTGTCCATTTCAATCCCAAGGGCTGAGGCAGAACTGTGTTCTCTTCCTTCCCACTTCCAGGAACCCACACTCCCCATGAAAGGAGGGTGGGTGAATTTTTAACTTGGATTTTCTGTTCGTGCTCCTAAGCTACTCCTCCGTGTTTTCAAATTAGGTCCCCTCCTTACTGCCTTTATATCTTAAAATTCTACGTACTAATTTTCATTCCTTTCAAACGTATAAAATCTCGGTAGACTCAAGATTGACCTTTGCATGGTCCCACCTACTGATCCTTCTTTTTCTAAACTTCCCACACACCCGTTCTTCATCTCCTGATGAATGGAACCGACTTACTCTTCAAACGCAACTGACGGTTCTCCATTTCCTGCAGCATAATCACATTAACATTGTCCCATCTCAAAGAAAAGTTCACATGTCCATTTGCAGGCACTAGTGTCACTTGCTGGAACGCTTGCTGTTCAACCATACACACACGAACTACTAACCGATTTGTTGTGAGGCTCTGATGACGACATTATCTCTGGCCAAAAATGAGTACACCTGCCTGGTGGCTACCCACAACACCAAAGAGCATCCTGTGAGGTGCCTCTGCATGGAACATGAAGGCTGGAAGCATGGGGATATGGTTCATTGGGCTTTTCTCAACTACTTGGCCATGGAGGTTATGACCCATCACAGAGACCACGGAAAGGAATGTAGGGTCTACTGTGCCCCTGCCAGCCCTCCCCAAGTCTCAATGATAGGAACGGTGACCTGGATGCTCTGATGCCCAGAGAGGCCACTGGTCCTTTCTGCTTGGCTTCTCCCAATAGGGCCAAGCAGCACATGTGTCTCTCACGACGCAAGGTGGATGCATCCTTTAGAAACTCTACAATCCCCTTCCCCTGACACTGCAATGTTCCGGTCGGGCTCCTCTGAGATTTATGAAAGGTAAAACAGGTTCAACCCCTCAAACAGTGAGACTCCCCAGAGCTGGGGAGGGGTTCCAAAAGGCTTGTCTGCCCCAAATATCTGCCCACATTTGCCCATTAAGGAGCCTGAGCCAATTCTTTGGTAAAGGGACGTACCTCCTGCCATCCCCTCTGAAGCAGAGGTACATGGCCTGGGCGCGTGCCATGTTCGCACCTGCTCAGCAGGAAGTCCTTAATGACACTGGGGACAATCTTCAGTTTAAACATTAGTCAGCTCTGGCCTGTGACAATGAACTTCACTCTCAAGAGAAACCGGAGCTACAAGCTGTCACTGACCACTGTACGCGGCACTGCTTCCTAGAGGTGGTGAGGGACAGGGGCAAGTGTCCCCAGGCCCTGCTGCTGCCTGGGGAGCAGGCCCTACATCTGTGAGCCCCCAGAGGGGACAGAGCCCAGGCTGACTGGTCGGCGGGCACGCAGTGAACATCTGCCTCCCTCCAAGGGAGGCGGATGGAGCCAGCTTTCTGCCCCAGGAAGCTCCCAGGCCAGTGAGAAGAGAGGCAGACCATAAACAAATATATATGTCATGTGTCGGTGAGCGCTGGAGACAAAGATAAAGTGTGGGTCAAAAAGAATCGGATGGACATTTCTAGATGGGGTGGCCAGGGCAGGCCTCTTTGCTGAGAACTGAATGGAACAAGGAAGCGGGCCCTAAGCATATCTAGAAGACTCTTCCAGAAGGAGGAAACCATTAATGAAGGCCTTGGGCTGGCGAGGGCCCTGGTGTGGTAAAGAGCAGGTGGCCAGGGTGCCCGGAGCTGTGTGGGAAAGAGGAAACAGTGGGGAGGGCCAGGAAATCCAGACAGAGCATTAGGGTCCATGGGTCATGGCCAGGGTTTGGCAGGTTGAGGGTTTTTCTCTGAGAGATATGCAAACCCACCAGTTAGAAGACACATTTTTCTTCTGAGTGAGAACTTAAAAGAAAAAAAAAAAAGCACAAAGAACTGTGCCAAGCCCAGTACTGGCTTCAAAAATGCCATTCTTTGAGCTACATTAACTAGGCATTCTCATGCTCCCTAAAAAGTAGAATTCATACCCATTTAGTCCAAGTTCCTCATGAAACTGTGAGCAGGCCCTTTGCACTTGCCTGAGTTATTTCAGGAAGCTGCTTAGATGTGCCCTCTTTGGGCCTCAGTTTTGCCATCCACACAATGGGGATGACACTCTACCTTGTGCACCAAATAAGAGTCGTAAAGGCAGTGCACACCAGGCCTGCCCTCAGACCCCACTGTGAGCAGAGGCGCAAACCCCAGCACTCACAGCTCCACGTCCCACACTCTGTCTGCATGCCCGTCTCCTGCCCAACGCTGGCTGCACAGAGAATAAATGTGCCACTCTGCATCGCCTGGCTAATCTGCCAGACACCTAGCAACTGGTCTGCACCCCCCAGGCCCTTCCTGGAACTGGCATTTCATCCGCATAATGGCTCGAGTCACGTCACAGATCAACAGAAGAAGGTTATGGAAATGTATGGAAACCACACACACACACACACACACACACACACACACACACACACATACACACACCCCATAACGCTAAAATGATTTAACTTTCTTTTTTCATTTGCCACAGACCTGAATGCTTCTGAAAAGTCGGCTTAAAAATAGAAACTGGATCCATAAATTGTTTTCACCATTAAATCAGATCCATCTCGCGAGCAGCAGCAAAATGAATTCCTTTCCTCTCTCCCGGCTGCCTTCCTTTCTTCTCCAGGAACAAATCACTATGTCTCAACCTTCAAAAATGACAGGATGGCAGAACGAAAGAGGTCGCCTGTCAGTCTCCAGGAGGCTTGAGGGCCAGCGTTTTCCCAAGGGTAAACATCAGGGACAATTTGGCCTTGTTTTTTCCTCTAAATTTTACTATTATTAATTTTTTTGTTTTGGCTGCGTTGGGTCTGCGTTACTGCACGTGGGTTTTCTCTAGTTGTGGCAAGCGGGGACTACGCTGCGGTGCGCGGGCTTCTCACTGCAGTGGCTTCTCTTGTTGCGGAGCACGGGCTCTAGGCACATGGGTTTCAGTAGTTGTGGCGCATGGGCTTGGCTGCTCTGTGACATATGGGATCTTCCCAGACCAGGGCTCGAACCCGTGTCCCCTGCGTTGGCAGGCAGATTCTTAACCACTGTGCCACCAGGGAAGTCCCCTGATGGCCTTGTTTCTTTACTTGATTTTTTAAACACAAATACCCATCCAGACCTTCCTCCTAAGTGTGCGCAGCTATCGGCTGGCTGTGCCTTTCTCCTTCTCCCTGAGCTTCACCGCATTTGAACAGGAAAGATCAAAGTGTCAACTTGAAAAAGGAAAAGATGAAAGCACATGTCATGGCACTGTTCTTCAGAAGAGCATCTGATACAGCATCCAAGCAAATGTTATTTAGTAAATGAGTTCCCAGGCCTTAGCCGGGCTGCGCTGACATATCAAGAAAATCTGAGTTCTTTAAAGATGTTGTTTAAATTTCCCAGTTAAAAAATATAATAACAATGTTGAATATGTTCTAGGACAAAAGAATTGGAAGGTATGCATAAGTTAACATTTTTACAGCAGGGCACAAAACCCCAAAAAGCAATACTGGAGAAGAGAAAATATTCAAGTCTTATGAATTAAAAATGGGGGAATAGGGCTTCCCTGGTGGCGCAGTGGTTAAGAATCCGCCTGCCAATGCAGGGGACATGGGTTTGAGCCCCGGTCCGGGAAGATCCCACATGCTGCGGAGCAACTAAGCCTGTGCGCCACAACTACTGAGCCTGTGCTCTAGAGCCTGCAAGTCACAACTACTGAGCCCGCGAGCCTAGAGCCCGTGCTCTGCAACAAGAGAAGCCACTGCGATGAGAAACCTGAGCACCGCAACGAAGAGTAGCCCCCGCTCACCACAACTAGAGAAAGCCCGTGCGCAACAATGAAGACCCAACGCAGCCAAAAAAATAAATAAATAATAAATTTTTTTTAAAAAAAGGGGGGAAAAGTAGAAGATACTGTAAGCAAAGTAAAAAAAAAAATGACACGGTGGGGTGGAAACACAAATTTTCAGGAAAGCTGGAATGGTGTATCCATACCATGGAATTCTATACGGCTATTGAAAAGAATGAAAGTTATATGTATTTATCTAGAGGGATATAATACCCCAATTTATCTAAAGGGATATCATTGCAACCCATAAGACAGAGTTAATATCCCTCTGATAGCAAGGGCTTCCTACTAAGACAACTCCAGGGGGCGCTGCTCACAGAAACCATGCCCAGCGGAGATGCTCTAGTCCTGCAAATTGATGTGAACCAGGATACAAATATGAAGTTCACAGAATGGCCGATGAACATATTAACTGATGCTCAATCTTCCTAGTGGTCCAGAAAAGGCTAAATAAAACCTCAACAGAACAGCTTAGTTCTTATCAGGTTGAAAAAAGGTCAGTATATGTGGGAAAGCAGCTGTCTGTAAACTGCTACAACATTTTTGGAAATGAACTAGCTATCCCTGTTCAATTTCATTTTAGGAAATCCATCCTATAGAAATAAAAGCATTCTATAAGGATACAGGTATAAAGGTGCCGATTGTAGCACTATAAGAAATGGAAAATAATGAAAACAACATGAATTTCCAGTAATGCTGGAATGGTACATCCACACCATGGAATGTTACACAGGCATGAAAAAGAATGAGTTAGAGTTATAGGTATTTATCTAGAGTGTTATAATATTAAATTTATCTATAGAGATACAGATGCCTCAAATAAGAAATAGAGATGTTCAGTGAATATTCTAGCAATTAAATTAAATGATGAGATCTACTTGAATTAATACGGATAAATCTCAAAAACATAACAATGGGTGAGAAAAAGCAGGTTACTAAAAGATACAGTATTGAGGCCATTTATGTCACTCCATAAAACACACACACGTACACACCAACAATACGAAGTCCTAGGCTGTAGGACGTCCAGTATATACACATGGAGTAAAAGTATAAAGACACACAATAAGAACGCACACATCAGCTTCCAGTACAAGTTGTTTGTGGGGTGGGCAAAAGAATGAGACACATGTCCATAACTGTGCCCTGCATCCGTAACTTTTTAGACGTCTAAAGTAAACATGGCAAAGTGATAATTAACATTTGCTCAAGCTGGGTGGTGGGTACGTAGTAATCTGTTCATTTATTTTTCTGTGCTTTTTGGTAAATTTGAAATATTTCATGATATTTTAAACATTTAACCAAAGGCGGAGTAGACAATGGTGCCTTAAGGAACTGCAGAGTTGGGGACAGATAAGGAAGGAAGCCCTGGGCCCCGGTTTCTTAGGACAGACCCCGATGCACCTACCATCCTAGCATAGCAGTGACAGGCTTCCACTCGCAGTAGCACTGGACCCCATGATGTAAATAACCTCTCATTTCTCCCTCAGTACAATAGAGATGGTGACACCCCATACCTCACAGGGCTGTTGGGAGGATTAAATGAAAAGATGGGAATTATACCCTCACTCCCTGGTGTGATCCATACATATTAATTGTTCTGATGAGGCGACAGGCCCTAAAACAAAAACATGCACAAAAAACGTTACCAGAACTCAGAGGAGGAAGAGAACAAACGTGGTCTGGCCAGAATGAAGCGTCATACTTTTACAAAGCAGGGGCATGTGAGTAACCTTTTAGGAGCGGGAGTTTTCTACAATAAACCCGGACCTAGAGAAGGGAGGGCCTTCTCCAGGTTGAGAGGATGAAACTGACAGCGGTAGAACATGACTAAAGAGGCCTGGAGGCCCTCGGAATGGCCTCTGGATGCTGGCCAGAAAGTTTTACTTTAACTCCTGGCCTCGTGATCTTGGATTCCACAGAGGACTTCTTGTTCATTCTCATGAGGGGGACACATCACTTACCAGGGCATCGCTACCCACTAATGACGGTGGAAGAAGAGGTTAAAGTCCCTGCTTTCACAGGTTTAAGGAACAAAAATCAAGATCCAGGAAGCACTGAGCAAATAAAAACAAGTCACTGTGGAATTCAGAGCTAAATTTGGTGGGATGGACAAGAAGTTGGAGAATGGAGAAAATATCAAGTGCTGGTGTCATCAGACAGACCCGGAAGGGACAAGGCCTGACCCTGGTGACCCCGTGGGAAGAGTCCCCATGGGAAAGAGGAACAGGAGTTTGTGTTGGGCTGTGGCTGGGACTGTTATCGTTTCACGAATCTCTGTGTGTCTTAATGTCCTGACATCACGGGGGCAGGAACATGCCCAGTGGCTAACTGTTCACCAAGCCTGTTTCCCTTCTGTCCCAGACACACAGCTGGACTCTAGTTCCCAGCCTTACAGGGACACATGACCAAGTGACAGAGCTCTGGCCAATGGAGCATAAGTAGATGCCTTGGGCCCCTTCCAGGCTGACCCAGAAACATCCCACACGGGACTGTCCATCCGTGTTTGCCACCTGCCCACTCAGTGCAAAGGACAGCAGGTCCTACAGGAGGGTAGTGCCACAGAGGCAAGGAGCCCGGGTCTAAAATTTGGAGGCTGGTTTTTTCCAACAGCTCACATAACTCTAATACACCAGGCTGCAAAGTTACAATCCCCAACCTCCCTTTCAGCTAGAGGTGGTCAACAAGATTTAAACCAAAGTGATCATGTGAGGCTTACAGAAGACTCTTTAAAGGGGGCTGACCTGCTGTGATGCATATATTTTTGTCTCTTGCCCCTCCTTTGCTTCTAGAATAAGGACGTGACAGCTGGTTCTCCAGCAGTCAGCTTGTGAACTTGAGTTCTTCCCAGTGGTGACAGAATAGAGAGACAGAAAGAACCCAGGTTTCTGTGCCTTCATAGGGCCAGCACGCTAGTCTTGGTTTCCCTATTTTTTTAAATTCTTTTACGTGAAACAATAAACCCACAATCTGTTCATACCATGTTCACAGGAACTCTGTCACTATCTGCCAGGTCTACTTCTTTACTAATAAAATGGCCACAAGAACCACCCAATTAGAGTGGAGGTCTGCGTCCCAATGCAGAGTAGTGAGCATAAAGGAGGATCACGGCGATAATACAGAGCCGTTAAAATAAAGGCATTGAAGATAGAAGAAGCGGGGCTTCCCTGGTGGCGCAGTGGTTGAGAGTCCACCTGCCGATGCAGGGGACACGGGTTCATGCCCCGGTCCCGGAGGATCCCACATGCCGCGTAGCGGCTGGGCCCGTGAGCCACGGCCGCTGAGCCTGCGCGTCCGGAGCCTGTGCTCCACAACGGGAGAGGCCACAACAGTGAGAGGCCCGCATACCGCAAAAAAAAAAAAAAAAGATAGAAGAAGCAAGGAAAACTTTAAAAAGCAGAGCATGGAGGACACTGTGACTTTACAGTAAACACAACTGGAAGGTTACGGCCTGAAAAATCGGGCTTTCAAAGGAAAACTCACAGCTGGTCAGTCTATGAAGGAGTACTGTATCCCATTACGGGATATGGACCAGGAGATGGGACATGGGGTGATGCGTGGGGCACAGCCAGACAAACAATGCAAGGAGGAGATGGCTCAGGGCAGAGAAACGCCAACCACTGCCCATAAACAGTGATGTATGCAGCAAGGTCAGGCCTGAAAATAAAACGAAGAGAATTAAACGTGACTCTTTTGGTGATCAATAAATACCTGTTGAATGAATGAATGGAGACAACATAAACTTTTTAAAAGCCTACACAACAAAGAAGAAAAAGCACAATGTGGACTTCCCTGGTAGTGCAATGGTTAAGAATCCGCTTGCCAATGCAGGGGACACAGGTTCAAGCCCTGATCCGGGAAGATCCCACATGTCGCGGAGCAACTAAGCCCGTACGCCACAACTACTGAGCCTGCGCTCTAGAGCCCGCGGGCCACAACTACTGAGCCCGTGTGCCACAACTACCGAAGCCCGTGTGCCTAGAGCCCGTGCTCCGCAACAAGAGAAGCCACTGCAATGTGAAGCCCGCACACCGCAATGAAGAGTAGCTCCCGCTCGCCGCAACTAGAGAAAGCCCGTGCATAGCAACGAAGACCCGATGCAGCCAAAAATTTAAAAATTAATTAATTTTTTAAAAAGAAAAAGCACAAGGTTAAGGATTAAATTAAGAAAAAGAAGCCCAATTATGAGTGGAGAAAATTAAGATTTTTTTTTTCTCTTCTAGGAATGGTTCAATTGCTCAATAGTGTACCCAGGGAGAGCACTGTAGAGTGGAAATGATCAGCAGATCTGGCCAAAGCTCTCCACTGGGTAGCATTTGGAACATCCTCTATTGGAAAGAGCTGGATTAGGGACCTGTTAAAGATGACCTATGAAAGAGTTCCCTGATTCCTAGATTATAAATCATTGTAATTAGAGACAGAAAATCTCCTTTGCCTTTATTATCAATTCCCTGGCCTCAGCTACTAGACCCAAACTCATCATTTAGCAGTTATTTACGACATTAACCACCCTGTGAGGAAAGCCAGCAAAAGTTATTTTTCGGTTTGTGACCGACCCAGACAGTACATTATGAGAACACTATTGCGAGGAAACAAAGAAAGGAAAAGCAACGTGTAAGTCTTGCTTCAGTTATAATCACTCTGCATTCGACAGTTTATCATTTCAACATGGAAGACGCATCTTGAACTAGCAGTGCCCTACCATGCTGTTTTGTGCAAAATGGGTTGGGTTTGGTTCAGTTCTGATGACTCCCCGTCATCTCTCCTGCTCTGTGGAAGTTTACAATGACAGACACTGGAGCCATTGTGTTTATCATTAGGAACTTGGTTCCAAATAATTGGACTTTGCCTGCAGACAATCCGTTTAAGCAAATGTGATGCATACAGATGAGAAAGGGGCAGGGCACAAGGAAACTTCTAAGGTTGGTAATGTCCACGCAGCCCCAGCAACCATTAACCTATTTCAGCACAAAGCACAGGAGGATGAACGCACTGGGGGTGGGTTGCTGGAGGGAGCCTTGCTTTTTTTGCCTGACTGGGTCCCTAAGATACACTACCTCCTCCTGAAGAAAAACAAGTATCAGAGACTCATCATCAAATTGTGATGGTCTCGCCACTAATGTCCAAAGCAAGACTACTGACATGAATGTAAACCTCATGCAACTTCCACTTCCTGTTCTATTTGCCAAGGGGAAGCCTGACATTTAGGGTCCTTTAAGCCTACGCTCTAATTATTTGATCCTGGATAATCTCAGACTTCTAATCATCTCAGTCTCCAGACTAACAACGGAAGTGAAGGGAGGAAGCTTGGAATTACAATGCAGAAAGATGGATGGGGTCCACAAAAGTAATGTACAAAAACGGCCCCTGGCAGAAAATACATGAGAACCACTGCTACCCCTAGACCCCCAAAGCCACGAGGACACCCCTCCTGTAAACTCTTCTAAGTCCTGTATAAATCGCAACAGGACTTGCAGCCTCTCCATCTGTCAAACTCTTAGCATGCAAATTAGCAAGCTGCATTCTCCCACCAGAATGTCCACCATGATGAATGGGGACCCCAGTCAATTTCAGACCGCAGACTGTCAGATGAGCCACACCAATCATTAAGTTCAATCCCCTCACCTCCTAGAAAATGAAACTGAGCTCAGGAAAGGTTGAGCAACTGGCCCAAGGCCCAGGCACTTACAACACTGGGGTGATAATTCAGTCTAGTGCCTTCCTCAAGCACGATATTCATATTCACCCGGGAGGTCAGACTGCCCAACACCCCCCCTTAACAGCTTGAAGGGAGCGAGCAGCTTCACCCTGTTCCTCGTTCTGATGACAAGAGCCTCCCAGTTCATCACAGAGAAGTGTTTAGGAGCACACGGCCTCCGGAGTCAGCCAGACCTTGACCCGAATCCCTACACCAGCACCAATCAGCTCTGCAAGTTTGGGGCAGTAACTTAACCGCTCGGAGCCTCAGTTTCCCCATACATAGAACAGGGATATGAGTCCCTTCCTTAGAATGGCAATAAGCATTATATGCTTATGTATATTACAGGCACATTACCCAGCTCGATACATCACGACCAGTTGGATAAATATCTTTTTCATGAGAATAGAAGAGAAAAAAAATCACATTTAAGTCATTTCCATTTCTAAAGCCTTACCTCCAGGAAGGATCTACCCTCATCTCAGTGTAATATAGGGGGAAGGAATCTTATCTACTCCCATCCATACTTAATAATATTCACCTTGAAAGGCTCATGAGTACCTAGCCCTAGAGAAAAAAATTTTAAATATATATTAGCTTAAGGGCTTTCTTCATGACTTTTCACAGCCCTTGCATTTTAAAACTATATTGGCTTAAAGAATGGCCTCTCTTAATCCCCAAGGATGAGCAAATTTGTAAGTGGCCTCTGTCCACTGCATAAAGGAATACCCAGCTCCATGTGGCTCACCTCTAATGGCCTTAGGAAACAGACCCACAGACCTATCAATACACACTCACGAACACTGGCCATCTACAGCATTTTGTATCTGCCCAGGACAGTCCCAGTATAATGACTACTCGGTCTCCCTTGCACTCAGAGAAGTATCCCAATCAGGACGACGTATTACATGATAATTACACATACGATTAGTACGTGTCAAATACTTACAGGTAGGAAGTACTCAGTAAAGACACGTGGACGAATACTGTGGGGCACCTTTGTTGGGCAGGTTTCCTATCATCTCTGAGCATTCATTTCTTCCATTTTTAAAAAACTAGGGACTATAATACCTATTCTGCAAGGTTATTTTAAACATCAGAGATGTGTTCTGCAGAGTTCCTGGGACATTTGTGTCCTATAAATGCAGTTATGATGACGATAATGAAGATAAGGATTTAATCAGTTTAGCTCTCTAGAACTGATTCCTTATGCAAACAGCTAACATCATATATCATTTTACCTTTGACAAGATGCTTTCTCCTACATCATGATGTGTGATTAATAAAATCAGGACGTAAATTTAGACCATGTGAGTCTCTTCCAACTTTAACCTCCTATGATTCTATTTCTCCAAGATTTACTGGCTAGGAATATACGGTACCTTCCAGAGAGGACAGCAACAATCATTGAAAATACCACTTCTCTATTCTAGAGAATCCTATTGCCACCCCTCTGGCAAGTCACCTGACTTTTCTCAGATTTCCTACATGCAGAATGAATGTACTTGTTACCTTAGAATGAGAAATGTGTTCACAAAGGCATTTCGTTCTGAAGGTGATCTGTACGTTTGTCACTATAGCAATGTTCTAGCTAGCATGTGATAGGTAAGTGTTGGATTTTATCATCGTTGTCATTATTATTATATAACTGGAGTTATGTGTAAGGAATTTTGAACCAAACAGACCAGGTAGCTCCTCCACTGACTGCTATGTCACCTTGAACAAGTTACTTAATATCCACAAAGAGGTATCATTCCATTGTAAAATGGAAATAATACTCCCTACTTAGTAATACTACCTACCTAATAGGGTCACTGCAAGGATTAAATAGGTTAATATATGTATGATAATTAGAACAAAGCCTGGCACTTAAAAGTATTCAATAATGGTGGTTTTACTGTCACTGTTAATAGCATCATCGTTATCTCCAATGTATACTAACAAGTAAAAACAAGTGCCAAGCAAAGAGTATGCTACTGTTTGTTTTTTGGAAAGGGGACGTAAGACTTGTGGGACTGGCCAGGGTGAAGAAAAGCCTCACAAAAGCCTCTCTCTCCCACTGATGGCAAGTAAAATCTCTGCACGGAACATAAAAACCAACTTCTTGAGGCCTCTGATGAGCAAACAATATCAGATAGAGAAGGAAGTTAAAAACTGAAGAAACACACATTGGCAGGTTTCCTGGATTAAATTTTCCTCCATTATCTCTTGGCTTCGATTCAAAAGTGGGCCCAATCAAAGAAATACACAGTGGGAGAAGAAAACAAAAACTTCAAGAAAAATCTCCTCTTTCTGGCCAGATGACTAGGAAAAGGAGCCTCTAAAAACCGAAGAGTGTGATGGGATATCCCAGGTATTTCCTCTTTTTTTTCCTCCCTGCCCTGATCTAAGGCTGGACCTTGTCACGGCACTGCACTGCTGCTGCACATCATGAGACCCTACGAGCCCAAGAAATAACCCATTTCTTTGACCAAAGGAACTGAAAAAGGGGGTCCCTGTGGTCTGGAGAGTGCAGGGGATGCTGGTTACTTTTGTCCTCTCTCTTTTCTCTCACTGCTTTGCCCTGAGGGCAGTCCCAGTTACACAGAGCTGCACAATAGCTTACGTGGGGTGCACAATAGCTTAGGGGAAAACTCTAAGACACATCCACCTTTCTGACCAGAGAACTGGGAAGAAGGACTGCTGAGACTGAGAGTGTGAGGAAAATCCCAGAGAGGGGAGGGCTGGGGAAGGAGATCTTGTAAATCTATATATGAATCAACACAAGTTCCAGGCTACCCATGAGACGCACAACTGTGAAACACACCCAAAGAAGCAATGGCTCTGAGAAGTAAATTTTGATATAAAGAACCACATTAATCCAAAACTAACTCACAAATAGCACAAATGTGGGGCAGAGCCAAACAACATAGCAAAGACTTTGAAAACTGAACTGGCATGGTTGCTACCACCCCCAAAAGGTGAGACAGACTTGTCATCTGAGCCCTACCTGGTTGACTTCCTTCTTTAAAAACAAAAAAAATAATTCTCCAGCAGCTTTGATTAGGACCCAGTGTCTCACAACATAATGTTCAAAATATGCAGGATACAACCTAAAATTGTTAAGGAAGGAAGGAAGGAAGGAAGGAAGGAAGGAAAGAAGGAAGGAGGGAGGGAGGGAAACACAATCAATAGATCAATAGATACTAACCCCAAGATGATTCAGATGTTGGAATTATAGACAAAAATGTTAAAGCAGTTATTTTAACTATATTCCATAAGTAAGCTTGAATACTGTTGAAATTAATGGAAAGACAGAAGTTCTCAGAGCAAAATAAAAATTATGGAAATTTTAGACTTGAAAAATATAATAAATTATATTTTTTTAAAAAATCCACTAGATGCACGAAATAACAGAATGTAGACGACAGACGAAAGTGTCAATAAACTGGAAGACAGAGCAACCAAAATACTGAATATTAAGGGTAGAGAAAAACAGGTTGAAAAAAATTAACAGAGCCTTAAGGACTTATGGAACAATATCAAAAGATCTAATATTGGGGCTTCCCTGGTGGCGCAGTGGTTGAGAGTTCGCCTGCCGATGCAGGAGACACAGGCTCGTGCCCCGGTCCAGGAGGATCCCGCATGCCGCGCAGCGGCTAGGCCCGTGAGCCATGGCCGCTGAGCCTGCGTGTCTAGAGCCTGTGCTCCACATCGGGAGAGGCCACAACAGTGAGAGGCCCGCAAAAAAAAAAAAAAAAAAAGATCTAATATTCATGTCACTACACTCCAAAAATGAGAGAAGAAAGAGATTGGCGCAGGAAAAATGTTTGAAGAAAGAATGCTGAAAGCTTACCGAATACGGTAAAAGACATAAATTTACAGATTCAAGAAGCTCATCAAACCCCAAACAAAATAAATTCAAAGAGAAGAACACAGAGACAATATTCAAATTGCTAAAAAACCAAAGATAAAAAAGAATCTTGAAAACAGCCACAGAAAATCAACACACCATAAAGGAAACAGTGATTAAAATGAATACAAATTTCTCATCAGAAATGATGGAAACTGGAAGACAGTGGAAGAAATCTTCAAAGATTTTTAAATTCTACATCCAGCGCAAATCTGTGTACAATAAAATACCATTTAGGGGCTTCCCTGGTGGCGCAGTGGTTGAGAGTCCGCCTGCCGATGCAGGGGACACAGGTTCGTGCCCCGGTCCAGGAAGATCCCATATGCCGCGGAGTGGCTAGGCCCGTAAACCATGGCCACTGAGCCTGCGCGTCCAGAGCCTGTGCTCCGCAACAGGAGAGGCCACAACAGTGAGAGGCCCGCATACCAGAAAAAAAAAAAAAATAAGAAAACGTGTTTACACAGAAACCTATATGCAAATGCTTATAACAGCTATATTCATAATCATCCAAACTGGAAACAACCCCAAAGCCCTTCAACTAGTGAGTGATTCAAACAAACTACTGGACATCATGCAATAAAATAATACTTAGAAATATGGAGCAAACTACTGATACATGCAACGACATGGATGAAACTCAAATGTATGAGGCTAAGAGAAAGAAACCAGACTCAAAAAGCTATATACTGGGTAATTCCATTTATATTACATTCCAGCAAAGAAAAACTATAGAGAAAGAGAACTATAAGAAAAGGTTGCCAAGGATCAGGGCTGGGGGAAGTTTCTGATGACAGAGAGGTAGCACAAGGGAATTTGCTGGTCATGGAAATGTTCTGTATCTTGATGGTGATGCTGGTTACATGATTTCAGGCACATGTCAAAACTTATAGAACTATCCACTGCAAGAGTGATTTTTACTGTCCATAAATTAAAAAGCATTTTTTTTAAAAAAAGGGTTATAAACATACACCAATAAACGCACAGCACTAGCTATGAACCAGGCGCTTCTTATTGAGTGGGAAAAGTGAAATATACAGTTTCTTCTCTCAAGTTGCAAACCAGCTTTGACAAAAGCCTATGGTAGTCTAGCATTCTCTGTTGAATCCATGCCCTAAGATCCCACAAGCCGAGTGGCACAGCAGAAAAAACAAAACAAAACAAAAAAACATATTTACAGCCGTCCCCCCTCATCCAAGGTTTTGCTCTCCATGGTTTCAGTAACCCATGGTCAACCACAGTCCAAAAGTATTAAATGGAAAATTCTAGAAATAAACAATTCCTAAGTTTTAAATTGCAAGCCATTCTGAGTAGCATGATGAAATAACGCCTTCCCACTCTGTCCTGCCCGGGACGTGAATTATCCCATGGTCCAGCATACCCCATCCATTAATCACTTAACAGCCACCTTGGTTATCAGGTCAACTGTCTTGGTATCACCGTGCTTGTATTCAAGTCATCCTTATTTTACTTAATAATGGCTCCAAAAGCGCTAGAGTAGTGATGCTGGCAATTAAGATATGCTGAAGAGAAGGCCATAAAGTGCTTCCTTTAAGTTAAAAGGTGAAAGTTCTCGACTTAATAAGGAAAGGAAAAAAAAAAATTGTATGCTGAGGTTGCTTCGGTCTATGATAAGGAAGACTTTTCCGGGACTTCCCTGGTGGCACAGTGGTTAAGAATCCACCTGCCAATGCAAGGGACACGGGTTCGAGCTCTCGTCTGGGAAGATTCCACATGCCGCGGAGCAACTAAGCCCGTGCGCCATAACCACTGAAGCCCACGTGCCTAGAGCCCGTGCTCAGCAACAAGAGAAGCCACCGCAACGAGAAGCCCGCGCACCACAACAAAGAGTAGCCCTCTTTCACCACAACTAAAGAAAGCCCGCACGCAGCAACAAAGACCCAACACAGCCAAAAATAAATTAATTAAGAAAAAAAGAGACTCTTCCATCCGTGAAATTGTGAAGAAAAAAGAAATACACGCTAGTTTTGCTGTCGCACCTCAAACTGCCGAAGTTATGGCCAGTGTGTGGTGAGTACTTAGTTACGATGGCAAAGGCATTGCATTTGTACAATAAGATATTTTGAGAGAGAGTGAGTAGAGTTATAATTGTTCTGTTTTATTATTATTGTTCATCTCTCACTGTACCTAATTTATAAATTAAACTTTATCATAGGTATGTATATATAGGAAAAAACAAAGTATAAATAGGTTTCATTACTATCCCATGTTTCAGGCATCAAAGGCGGGTCTTGGAACGAATTCCCCATGATATAAAGGGGGACAACTGTATTAATAATACAGACTTTGAAGCAAGGCAGACCTATGAGTTGAAATCTTGCCCCACCTGCTTCCTATGTGACTTGAGACAAATAACTTCAGTTTTCTTATCTGTACAAGGGATATAAAAGTCCTACCTCACTGTGTCACTGTGTCGATTAAATCAGCATGATCCCGCAGGGCAGTGTCTAGCATATGGCAGACCAGGACTGAACGGACGTTATTATTTTTATCGTAATAAATTTGTATTTATTGATGCAAACACTCAAGGTGTGATCCAAGACAGACCTAAATTGCTATGAAATCTGCATAATGATGGATAGAGCGCTAAATACAAGCAATAGATGTGGGTGCTGGGTGACCCTTCTGCTAATCAGCCAGCCTGTGCCACATCTCTTTCTTGCCTCATGAGAGCAGGCTGATGAGATAACTGTTATGAGTATTAGCATTCATGAAACTTTAATGTTTCCACACTGCACACTTTAATGTTTCTCCAGCTGCAAATCACTTTCGGAGCCTCTTATGTCATTACCCCATCACAACAACCCAGGGAAAGTCTGATCTCTCCAAGACAGCACAGCAACAAGGGCCTGGGTGCAGAAAGTGTCATTCATGATGCTCTCGGAATCAAGCACAGCCCACCACTGCCACGGAGTAGACCGCGAGATGAACAAATGTTTGATCTGAGCACCGGAGACCAATGTGGACACACAACACATCCATCACTTGGGCTTTCACTACTTTTTCACTTGAAACAGAGGATAAAGCGTCATTGGTTCAACAAACATTCATTAAGCACTGTTTAGGAAGAAGTCAAGGAGCCTGACCTCAAGAGGCTCACATCCTCCTAACAGGCCTTCCTCTGTGGGGCTGTGGCTCCTTCTGTGACTTGATGAACCAACCAGCGGTTCAGGCTCAGAATTCCCAGCACTTACGGTAACGCAGCACCCTCCTGCGAGAGGCTCACAGGATTTATTTACATCCAAATCCAAGAACTCAAAAGCTTCACATAACAACTCTCCTGCAGACAGCATTTAGGAAGGAAGGCCAGGAAAAAGACCTCGGACAGGCAGAAAAATGAGATGCCCGTCAATAAAGCCAGCAAAACGCCCATCCAAGCAGCTGCAGCCAGAAACACGTGATTGGGAACACTGCCCACATGAGCCGCCATCAGAACTTCCTCTTCTGGAGCGGGACTGGGCAGGAAAGCCAAACCTTTGCCACTCATCATGGGGTGAAAACACAACCCCAGCTGTATTCTCTAGGGTCTGTGCTCTTGATTCTGTTCAGGAAAAGAAAATACAGTCCGTATGGGAGGGCTCTGCATCCTCAGGTTCAAACAACCATGCATGGAAAGTATTGGGGAAAAGAATTCCAGAAAGTTCCAACAAGCAAAACTCCCATTCGCCACACACCGACAACTGTTTACACAGCATTGACAATGTTTTTTATGAGTACCCTAGAGGTGATTTAAAGTGTACAGGAGGATTGCGTAGGTTATACGCAAATACTACACTGTTTTACATAAAGGACTTGAGCATCTGTGAATTTGGTGGCCGTGGGGTCCTGGCACCAATTCCCAGTGGATACCCAGGGACCACGGTAACTGAAGCGAAGTTAAACAAAGCCTGATCACGTTGGTCCTTATTACGGGAACTGTCAACATCAGCCCCATGGCGGTTTGCTTGTTTTTCCCCTGCTCTCTTTGAACAGACTGAAATCACCTGGACCAGGAAACATTTTTCCCTCGGACAGAAGCAAACGCCCCTATGAGCTTTAGTGAGCTTTTATGAGCACAACCTTTCTCCTGGGTTTAACAAAACGCACAGATACTGCCAAGCCCACTTTCAGGCTCAAAGACACGGAGAAAGCAGCAACTAACTGGAAACAAGGAATAAGACACAAGGGTGGCAGCCAGGCAGTCTAAATCCTGGAGGCCAAAAGGAAGCCTTATCTATTAAAATGAGGCGTACTATATTTAATTACAGCCCCAGGAATGAGGCTTGAATCTCTCGACGGGCAGGTGCAAAAAAAAAAATGGGCTTTTCGTGAAGCCAGTGGTGGAAACTTCAAGGTGATCTGAAACCAGGGGAGCGTAAGGCAGTGTCTTCTGGGGCCTTGGTGGAGCCCACCTGAGTCCCTCTGTTGGAAAGGGTTTTATAAATATCTGGGTGACTTAACACATTTTGATCCTTCTTTGTACCCTCCAGCCACATGCTAAGGGTTTAGACAGAGTTATAATCCATTGGGTATCTCATTACACCAAAATATGCCAGGGGATAATGACAGCTTCCTCTAGCATGTGTTTCATTCTCTTTACCACTGTGCTTTCCCGGACATGTATGATTTGATTACATCCTTTCCAATAGCCCAGTGAGGAACACGGGGCAGGGATCATCTCGATTTCACAGATGAAGACACAGAAAAAGAAAACCCACACTTCTGAGTGAATTCATGCAGCCTGCTAATAGATGAGGCTTTCCACCTGCATACTTGCTCTTCCTGCTTGGAGATGCTGCTGGCTTGGTGAGAAATTAGAGACGGTCCATTCCTAGGTTCTATGTAGTGGAAACAAATCCCCATGCCCATCCTGGAAGGAGGCTCCTTCTGTGTGGCCCCAGGGTTCTCTGTACTGTTGCCCAGTGGAATCACCCAAAAAGTTGATTTTTGTAAATACCAGTGTCTGGGCACCACCCAGAAATTCTGATCCAACTGGATTGGAACAGGGCCTGGGTATGTGCCTTTTTTTAAAGTTCCCCCAGGAGATTCTCATTTGCAGCCACAGATGAAAACCTCTAGCCGGTAGGCCCTACCAGGTCATAAATATCTGAGTTGACTAGAGAATTGAAGTGACGATCCATGAAGGCCAAGGAAGGGAGATGTTGAATTCCAAAACCTAGACTCCCTGCCACCTGAAGTGCACTGAAATGGGGAGACAGGGCAGGTCCCGATGATGAGTAAGTCGAGCCTCTTTGCAACAAAGTGGGACATCAACTGCGCACTTAAGCCATGCACACAGTATAACTGCTGAGGGAATGAAAAGTGAAGGTCAAACCAGCCTGCTTCAGAATCCAGGTCTTCTGCAAAGACCTAACAGCCTAATCCTCTCCCTCCCTCGGTCTCTGCTTCTTATCAGAGAGCAGGGACCGCCTTTAAGCAATGAGAAATCTAGTGTGTACACACCGCTGCTGAATTAATAAGGCTTCTCAAAGCTTGTGGGCACCACCTTTCCGCACTCATCTGCATTCATTTCTACTGTCTTTCTGCAGAACGAATGCACAGGAATTCAGAAAATGCCAAGCTTGTACATCCACGTCCCCTCTGCGTCCTGCAGGAGGGCCCTCTGATTCACTCAGCGATGACCAGAATGAAATCACATGTGTCGGTGACTCTGCAGAAGGGCTGAGTTACCGGGTGGTCCCGAGGCTGCCCTGGCAGCTGGCCTAGAAACTAGGACCACACTGCTCTCAGCAAACGATCCAATTCTGCTTCACCCGTATGCAGCCACCTTAGCGAAAATACAGTCAATTCGCAGCTGTGCGTCTTGAGGGAAAGAACGCTTTTGTGGTGGATAACAGGACATGATTTAAGGAGATCTTAAGACAGCTTTGGAGAAGGTTTCAAAAAGCTTCCCAAACCATCCTAAAATGAACAGTATGGCTCTGCATTTAGGCCAGCAGGACACACAGATGCTGAAGGCGAGGGCTGGGGTTCATACTCAGGTTTTTCTAGACCCACACCACGATTTTTGTTTGAAAGTCTAAGGGCATTTCCTCCCCATAAGAATGAAAGCAGACAACAACGGAGAATGTTCTTTTCAGTGATTCCCGGTCCCCAAATGGAAACATGCATCCAGCCAGGGGGCCTGGAGGGAACAAGCAGTGTAACCCAGGCCTTTGTGTAATTCACCTTGTGCCCTGTGGCTACTTCTGAATCACGGTCACTGACAAAGTCCCTGGTGAACGGAGGACAAACCCCAGCGTATTAAGTGCAGCGGCAGGGATCTGCCAGCACCTGTCTGGGGACAAGGTTCACTTAAAAGTCACATTCTCAGAGTTCTGAACGAAAAGAATGCCATCACCCTACCCATGTCAAGACACGCAAATTCACATCTGAGAGGAAGGTGACAATCCACGTTCACTCGTGTCGTGATCAAACCACACTGGTCCAGCCCAACACTTGTCTCTAATCACTCTTCCTCCAAGAGCCGGATTCCAGGTCAGGAAATAGCTGTGTGTGTGCTGGGCTCAGGGTAGCTGTCAGCGTGCTCACCAAAGGTAGGTGGTGCCTTTGGCCCGCGGCCCTTCCCGTTAGCAGCTGCTGAACGGAAAGACTTGCAATGAACCCAGTGAAGGCTCTCGCCAACCCCTGCATTTTGGCGCAGGCCGCTTCCTCTTCTGAGATACCTTCCTGCATCTCGGAAAATGTAATAAGATGTGAATGGTCACAGCCTCTGTGCCCACACCCCCTCTCAAAGGTGACCTCGTACTCCGCCAGAATTGCCAACCCAGTCTTGGGTGGGGAGACTATTTTCCAGAAGTGTTAATGTTGCTTATGAATTCGTTTTCCTTTAATAAACTTACAGAGTCTAAGGGCCAAGTATAGTTCTGATTTTATTACTTTGGTTTAAATGCACAAACTAAGTGAAGTGGGTTCCTCCCAGCTTTCTCCAGGTTATATCAACTAAGTAGGCATTGATATAAGGAGTTCAGTTGGTGGGGAGTGAGAGGGGAGATAGATGTGTTTGGTTTTTTTTAATTGCAGGAAAATACATGTAACATAAAATTTACCATCTTAACCGTTTTTAAGCGTACAGTTCAGAGGTATTAAGTACATTCACCTCGTTGTGAAGCTATCACCACCATCCATCTCCAGAACTTGTTTCATCTTCCCAAACTGAAACTCTGACCCCAGTAAGCAGTAAGAATCCATTCCCCACCCCACAGGCCCTGGCAGACACCATCGTACTTGTGTCTCTACAAATTTGATGACTCTATAGGGACTTCATATAAGTGGAATCAAGCAGTGTTTTTCCTTTTGTGACTAGCTTCTTTCATGGAGCATAATGTCCCTAGGTTCATCCATGTTGTAGCCTGTGTCAGGATTCCCTTCCTTTTTAAGGCTGAATAATATTCCATTGTATACATCTTGTCTATCCAATCATCTGTCTACAGACTTTTGGGTTGTTTCCACCTTTCGGTTGTTGCAAATAATGACATCTTTAGTTCTGGAAGGATTCGTCTGAGGTACCAAAGAGATAAACAGAGGGAAAGGGCACAGAGTTGAAAGTGAGGATTTCTCGCTGAGGGCAGGCAGCCAACTGGAGATCGGGATTTGAGAATCGTCATCCCAGAGCTGTTTCGCAGGGTGTCTTGGGATGCCTGTTAAAAGGTCTCAACCCCACCAAGGCCCAGGGAATCAGACAAGCTGGAACAGGACCCAGGGCTCTGCATTTTGCAAGCTCCTCAGGAGATCAGACAGATAAGGTGAACACGGGAGATGCATAAAGAGAAAAGAGGAGCAGCTCATTCTAGAAAACAGTCTTGAGAAGCATCTACGTTCACATGAAGGAAGGACCAAAATAATCCCAACTGGAAACGGGAAAGATAAATTCGTGATGTGGAGAGGCAGCAAGGGAATCGGTAAATAAAAGAATCTGAAACAGCAATAAGGGCCCAGCTGAGGGGGAAAGAGCCTGAGTCAAGGGGGACCTGACCGGTGGATTTCTAGAAACTGAAATTTCAGGGTGCCACTAGCCCATACACGATGCCAATTTGCAAAAGCTGCCTTTCCTCTGGGTGTCCCCTTGGCCAGCAACCTACAGAAATGGGAGCAGCTGTGGGGCTTAAATCAATGACTCCCCTTGTCATTCCTGGAAAAGGAACAATAGGATTTCCTGGTGTCAGTGGCAAATCACTGTCTCAGTGGAAACCAGGAGGTGAGACTCCCTCTTCAACACAATATGATTCATCTCGGTAGGCTTAAGCCTCTCCAGCCTGATGAACAGAAATTAAAAAGAGAAGGGATGCCTCGCCGTGGCTGGGCATCCCTCATTTCTCAGGATGGAATCCTCAGAGCCATCACCTGCAGGAGGCAGATACCAGCTGAGCTGCCGAAGGAAACCTTATTTCCACTGGACCAGGGTTTTCTTAGCCTCTTGGTTTCCTCCAGGGTGTCGATCAGCTTGAGGGAGACTGTGCACACGACCCACTGGAACAAAGAATCGTGAGGAAACAGGGCTGCGAGAAAACTACAGGCTGTAGCCTTACTCCAGACAGTAAAGCATATTCAAACAGCAGCTGTAAGTCTTTCAACATGTTCAAAAATTCATCCTCGCCTATCCTTAAAAACTGTGTTTCTGGTACTTCCCTGGTGGCGCAGTGGTTAAGAGTCCGCCTGCCAGCGCAGGGGACATGGTTTCGAGCCCTGGTCCGGGAAGATCCCACATGCCGCGGAGCAACTAAGCCCGTGCACCACAACTACTGAGCCTGCACTCTAGAGCCCGTGAGCCACAACTCCTGGGCCCGCGTGCCACAACTACTGAAGCCCACACACCTAGAGCCCGTGCTCCGCAACAAGAGAAGCCACCGCAATGAGAAGCCCGCTCACTGCAATGAAGAGTAGCCCCCGCTGGCCGCAACTAGAGAAAGCCCACGTGCAGCAACGAAGACCCGGTGCAGCCAAAAATAAATCAATGAGTAAATAAGTTTAAAAAACTGTGTTTCTTTTGAAACAATTTTCAAAGAAATTTTCAAGAACACTTACCACAACCAACATGAGATCTAGCCTGTTATATTTTAAAGCGCACCATACGGTGTTGTTAACTACAGATGCAATGCTCTAGAACTTATTCATCATGATAACTGAAACTTTATAACCACTGACAAGCAACTCCCCATCTCTCCGTCCCTCCAGCCCCTGGCAACCACCATTCTTCTCTCTCCTTCCATGAGTCTGACCATTTTCGACACCTCTATACATAAGTAGAATCACACAGTATTTGTCCTTCTATGACTGGCTTATTTCACTTCACATGATGTCCTCTGGGTTCATCCATGTTGTCACAAATGGCAGAATCTTTCCTTTTTAAGGCTGAATAATATTCCATTGTAGGTGTATACCACATTTTCTTTATCCATTCTTCTATCAATGGACATTAGGATTTTTTAGTCCATATTGTGGCTGCCGTCAATAACACTACAATGAACCTGGGGGTGCAGATAGATCTGGGAGACCCTGATTTCAATTCTTTTGCTATCCTCAAAAATTTTAATGAGGTGCTCAGCACTGTAACAAACAACCCAATATCGTTTCCTCTAATTAGTGCAGTTCCTTTGGAAAACGTTCCCAGCTCTGCCTTTCTATGGGGAATATTAAAAGACTGTTTTCTTGCTTCCTTTCATTAATTCCACAAACATTTATTGAGCTGTGCTAGGAGCTAAGGATACAATGTGACCGGAAGTAGCAGGGTCCCACCCTCCTGCCTATGCCTGGTGGTACCCAGCGCTGGACGAACAGAAGAGAGATGGCCTGGGTCCTTCCATTTACTCCTTTACAGCGTGTAGAGAATCTTAAATGTCCCAAGCACTGGCTCATACACTGTTTCCTCTGATCCTCACAGCAACCCCAGGAAGCTGGCTAGACAGGCATAATATACCCATTGCACAGATGAGAAAATAAAGGCTTAGGAAGTTACGTGACTTGCCAGCTCTCACACATTTAGCATGTAGTAGAGACTGGAATCCACCTAGATCCCCCTGCTTCTAGTCTATGCCTCTTATACAAAAGGATGAATTCTGGGGTGCCCCTTCTTTTGGGGGAAATGGTAAATTCTCGTATACATGTGATGTGATGTGATGGGGGCAGGAAAGGTTGGGGGGAGGACGAGGAAGAAGGCAGCTGTCTGAAATCACCTGTTCCATCAGAGCAGCCCTCCTCGTTCTATCTTGTTAGTATGTGGTACATGCCCGAGATCGCAGGGCTGGCCTAGATAAAGAACAAACAGCAATAAAGCCTCAAAGCACAGAAAACCCCCAATCTTGCCGTGAGAAGCATAACTAAATTCTTGTGAAACAGACTCTGATGCGGCCCCATTTGCTTCCACTATTATTTATTTTTGGTTGAGCAACTGAGCTGAATAAACAAATAAAGGACAGACCCCATTTGTAAAGGGCACAACTTCAGGCCAAGGAAGTCGTCAGATGGACCACTCAGGCCATGGAAAGTCCCCTCCAGAAAGTGAAGACCAATCTTCCTGATATTATAACATGTGGAAGCTTTGGATCCACCTTCGAGAAGCTTCTACATCACAGTTTTATCGCCTTTAAAATTATACAGCAGGGCTTCCCTGGTCGCGCAGTGGTTGGGAGTCTGCCTGCCAATGCAGGGGACACGGGTTCGTGCCCCGGTCCGGGAAGATCCCACATGCCGCGGAGCGGCTGGGCCCGTGAGCCATGGCCGCTGAGCCTGAGCATCCGGAGCCTGTGCTCCGCAACGGGAGAGGCCACAACAGTGAGAGGCCCGCGTACCGCAAAAAAAAAAAAAAAAAAAAAAATTATACAGCAGGTCTTAGACGATCTGTGCCTTCCTATTCCACGTTGCGTGTTTGCAGAAGAATGTTCATTTCTCTGGGGCCTTGAGAGAAAAGAAGTCCAGAAGCTCGTAACAACAACTTCAGTTCTTGAAGACTCTTGGGAGTTCTCCGTCCTCGTGTCCAGAGGGCGGCCACACAGGTCCCACCATCAAGGTTCACCTTAGCACCCTGCAATCCTGCACCCGCTCCACTAACACTTCTCACACTCTCACTGCCTTTGCACCAATCAGGGTGATGGGGGTAATAATGATCATAAAACACCTCAAAAATAAACAGCAAGCCAGAAAAAAAAAAAACGAAAAACACCTAAGGAACAAGGTGATGTTGGTCCATGACTGTTTTCTCTGTTGGAAGCAGGAAGAGGTGAGATGCCACTGCTCTGTTGCCATCAGCCACTGAAATTCCCCAACCAGTGAGGCTTCAGCCCTGCCCCCGAGAGATGTGGGTCACATCTCGGGAGACAGTCAGAGGGGACATGGATGCAGAGCAGGGACAACCTGGGAGAGCAGCCACCTCCTGGGAGGGGAGAGAAGGGGACAAAGCGCCCATCGGGGTCTCCAGTAGGACACGTACCCAGCGGCTCGCAAACCCAGCCTTGCCAGGTCTGGTCAATAGGCTCCCGATCTGATTACCATGCTCCAGCGAAGGCAGGAAAGCAGGACACCTATGGGGTCCTCTGTCCATAACAAAGCCGGCCAGGTGCCCTCAGAAGGAGGTTCAAGTCTCCTGAGAAACGCTAACTGTCCTAAGGCCAGTGTTTTGCCTGCTTAGAAGCTTGGACTTTTAAACCTGGCACCTTTAATACCACCACAAAGCAGGATGCCCAGAGAAACGTTCTAATATGATCTTCCATCCTCCAGACCACCCTGCAGGAGCTGCAGACCTAGCTCGGAAGGACTGGCCCAAAAACAGAGGAAAGAAGACTGCTGTGTTAGGAAACACAAAACAAAAATATCAGGCTAAGTCATCACTGTCAGTTAATCCTCCATCAAATGCATTCATTCATAAGGGTGGAGCCAGCCCAGCTCAGAGGGGCCTGACGTGAATGCTCTGTCTCGTGATAAGATCTCTGTTTCCAAGTGCCCCCGCCCCGCTCCCCAACAGCCTGCTTCTGCCAACGTCCCTTCTCTCCTTCTCTCCCCTCTGCCCAGCCGCTCTCTCCTCACCTGTTAAAAGTAGCCCAGGCTGCCAGATGGCTGTGACACACGCCACCCCAAGGGACCTGCCACCGGGCTGCAACCTGGCTCCCAGGAGTTTTTGGTTCACGCATCTCATTGAACGTATTTAAATACATTATGTGCGGGCACCTGGCGGCACAAGCAGGGGGAGAAGGGCTCCTCCCACAAACCCAGCAACACACACACACGGAAACATATACACACGCACACACAGTTGCAAACACACACGCACAAACATATACACATGTACACATATGCAAACATATACACACATTTGCAACCATATTAACACAACACACATGTACACATGCACATATGTACGTGCACGTACATATACACATGCACACACGTGTGCATACATGCACACAAACATACCCACACGTGCACACATATACACATGCACATTCACACATACGCACAAACACATACACATGGTGCACACATATACCCATATACACATTCATACGCACAAACACATACACATGGCGTGTACACATACACAAGGCACACCTGCACATACACACATATACAGATATACACATACACACACCAATACACCTCCCTTCCCCTCCCCCCTCCAGGGGCCGAAATTCTACTACGGTTCACGTTCACAGCCGGTCCAACGTGCCCTGATCTCTCCCCTGTGACTTCCGCTCAGGGGGCTCCCACCCCCCAACCCCCCACGCTGGTCCTCAGCATTATCACGTGCTGCCCCTTGGGACACACCAGCGTTCCTCAGTGTCGGCACGACTGACATTGGGTTGGATCAGTCTTTGTCCTGGGGGCCGTCCTGTTGTTTAGCAGCATCCCTGTTCTCTACCCACTGGATGCCAATAGCAGCACACACAACCCCCGAATGTCCCCTGGGGGCAAAATCACCCCCAGGTGAGAATCTCTGCTACATACTATCTCTTTAATTAAACCATTAGCTCCTAGAGAACAGGGTCCATATTATTTCTTTGTATTTCCTCCCCAGCACCTAGCACAAGGCTGTGCACACAACAATACCATGAAGTACTTGCTGGAATGAACACAAGACTAGGCACACAGCAGGATAACGGCACAGAATAGCATTTTGCACAGGGCAACCCATGTCCCCAGGTAAACCTAGGCTTGAGCATACATAAAATCCCCCCTGTTCCTTACTATGTTCTAAACAAGAATCAGATTTTCTGAATCGCTCTACCCCTTAGCGAATTTTAGCCAGCAGATAGTGTTTTGAACATACTAGGGCACAATAAAAAACTGAAGAATGATAAAGGCAGACCCAGGCCACTGTTCATAGAAAAAAAACTATGAACTAAAACAAAAAGGGCATTGCTACTACCCACTGGGCTGGGGCTACCAGGTTTCCATTTTCCCTTCATTGCTGAGTAAGCAGAATGGCTTTGAGCTGGGAAACTGTATAGGGTAGAGAGAAGGGTACGTCTTTGGCGAGGGGCCTCTAGGACCCTCAGTTTCGTCGTCTGTAAAGGGAGAACTAGAATGCCAACCACAGAAGGTTACTGGGAAGCTTCATGGAGGGAATCTATGTAAAAGTGTTTACATAGCAGGTATTTAATGACAGTACAGTTTCCTCCTCTTTGTACTAGCCAAAGAATTCAACGATATTTTTCATCAGCAAAACATGAGGTACAGAGCACAGCATGGAACTTCACTGAGAAGCCCTCATCAAGAATCCACACCATGGTGTCTTCTGAAAGAGAGACTGACTCCATGACAAAATGGTAGAATGTCCCAAGCCATTAGAGAGGACAGACGATCCTTTAATGTGTCGAAAGTCACAAGGTGAAGGGTGGTACCAGGCCTCAAAGCCTGGTCTTTTCTGCTATACAGGCTCACCTCAGAGATATTTAGGGTTCAGCTCCAGACCCCGAAATAAAGCGAATACTGCAATAAAGCGAGTCACTAAAATATTTGGTTTCCCAGTGCATATAAAAGTTATGTTTACCCTATACTGCCGTCTAGTAAGTGTGCAAGAGCATTATGTATAAAAAAACAATGTATATATACCTTAATTTTAAAATACTTCCTTGCTAAAAAATGTTAACCATCAGCGGAGCCTTCAAGGAGTCATAATCTTTTTGCAATAGTGATATCAAAGATCACTCACTGGGCTTCCCTGGTGGCGCAGTGGTTGAGAGTCTGCCTGCCGATGCTGGGCACACGGGTTCGTGCCCCGGTCCGGGAAGATCCCACATGCCGCGGAGCGGCTGGGCCCGTGAGCCATGGCCACTGAGCCTGTGCGTCCAGAGCCTGTGCTCCGCAATGGGAGAGGCCACAACAGTGAGAGGCCCGCATACCGCAAAAAAAAAAAAAAAAAAAAAATCACTCACTGATCACAGATCAGCATCACAAATACACTAATTATGAAAAAGTTTGAAATACTGCAAGAATTTCCAAAATGTGACACACAGCCATGAAGTGGAAAGATGGCTCTGACAGACCTGCTCCGTGCAGGGTTGCCACAATCCTTCAGCTTGTAAAAAACACAATGAAGTGCAATAAAGCAAAGTGCGATAATACCAGGTCTGCCTGTATATCAAATATATTCTCAGTCACTAGGAAGTCAGGTCACAGCAACGGCAGTGACAGCAGGGGCTCCTCCAGTCCCAGATGAGAAAGGCTCCCAGGCTGACTGCCCAGCCCCACTAGAGCAGATGCACACTGATAGGTGATGCTGGGCCTCATCTGCCTCCTTCCTCAGTGAGGTCTAAAAGCAGGCGAGCACACCTGGACAGGTGCACACAGCGAATGATTCCGCTCTGGGAGAGAAAGGAAAAAGTTACATAGCTTTCTTCCCCCTTCCCCCCACCCCATCCTCCATCCTCCATGTAGTCAAAACCACCTCCTCTCTGAGCATCCCGGCTTTGCATGGTCTTACTAAGTGACCCATGCAGGGTCCTTTTCCCTGTAATTCCTTTTCCTCAAACAGACCATGGGCAGTGTCGGTCTGTCCCGGCGCCCTGGGAAGGGTTCTGGAACTGTAACGGCGCTGCCAACACCCATCAGTGCCCCGTGGAAGAGCTTCCTCAAAGCCTAACCCCTAAAGGGCAGAGAACTTGCCTGTAATTCTATGTTCTGCTCTCCACGGTCTGCTCTAAGGGGAAAGCCCCACCTCTTTCAAGCCCATCTATTGAAAAGAATAGAAAAATAGCCCTTCTTTGTGTTGTTCCAGCCAAATCCTAGCATAAAACCCCATGTGTGCCGCTCCCTAGACGGAGTCTCCTGGGGAGGGACTCAGATTTGTGGGGGAAGATCCATCCTGATGCCTCAGGGCCAGTGACAGCAAAGTGTTTATTTCTGCTCTCGCCTCTGATGTGTCTTTCTCTCTTTTTTCTTTTTTTTTCCAGAAGCCACTGGAAGGTAAGAAAATCATGAAATATGCATGTGGATATGGATTGTGGGCAGCAGAGATAAAGCAGTCCGGTTCTTATCAGAATGCGAAGAGGTGTAGGTTCCTGGCCGTGAACCAAGACCCAGAATCATCCACCCGCATCTTAGCCAAGGTTGTCAGTCGCTCCAAATGACCCTGTCCGTTCAGCTCTAAGTACTGAGCTTGATTTTAAAAAGACAATCTATGAAAGAACTGCTGGGGAAATTTTTATTTACTTGATCCCCTTTCCATCCCAGGTGCATCTAGCCCATTAATCAACCAATAATATACATGATAATAAAGCACCAAGTTTGGTATGGATGCAAAAAAAAAAGGAATTAGTAGAACCGAGAACATAGATTTCAAGTATGGCCCAAGGCAAGTTTTTCTGCAATCAATGTCTTAATTTATCCACTGCTAAAATTGGGCGTGAATATCTGCTACCTAAATGCTATCGTGAAAATGGAGAGGAATCCTTAACTTGGATGCCATTTCATGGAAGGAAAAGGTTCTACATCCAAAGCAGGGCAGTATCGTTATTGCTTCTCTTTGCTACTTCTTTTTTTTTAAGCATTTTTAAAAATTTATTTATTTTTGGCTGTGTTGGGTCTTCGTTGCTGTGCGCGGGCTTTCTCTAGTTGCGGCACTCGGGGGCTACTCTTCGTTGTAGTGCGTGGGCTTCTCATTGTGGTGGCTTCTCTTGGTGCAGAGCATGGGCTCTAGGCACACGGGCTTCAGTAGTTGTGGCACGCGGGCTCAGGAGTTGTGGTTCGCGGGCTCTAGAGCGCAGGCTCAGTAGTTGTGGTGCACGGGCTTAGTTGCTCCACAGCATGTGGAAGCTGCCCAAACCAGGGATTGAACCCGTGTCCCCTGCAGTGGCAGGCAGATTCCCAACCACTGCAACACGAGGGAAGTCCCTCTCTTTCTCTTATGGGGAGGAAGCCCCTGATTTCAAGCCCCTATGTCTCAGAATGAAGACTCCATTTCCCATCCCCCCTTGCATTAAGGCGTCGCTAACCGCCTAAGCTCTGGCCAGTTCACATGCACCTTGGCCCCTTTTTCTCTGTCTCTTCATCCATTTTGCTGCCTGGGATGTGCACGCCCCATTTTGGAGCATGAGCTCAAGGCCACACAAGGCAGAGCAACAAGCTACAAGGAGCCTGGATCCCTGACACCATGAACCCACGCCAGCCCCAGACTACCCACCAGAATTTGTACAAGAGAGAAACAGCCTCTATCCTGTTTCACTCATGATTATCTGTGGTTTTCTATGACTTGCAGCCAACCTTAATCTTAACTGATATATTAAAGTTCAACAGTCTGAAATTTTAAACCTGAATATGAACTTCAAAAAGACATTAACAACCAAGTTAATTTACTAAGACACTTGTCTACATCCTTTAGTGAACAAAGGAACATTTAAGCAAACACAGACGTTTAAAGGAACATTTAAGGAGAAAGAAGCTTTTTCTACAGTAAGTGAATATATATCTCCAATTTTTCAAATCTTTCACATCATTAAATCCTTGACAGACAACAATACGTTGTCCTTTACATTCAGAACACATACATTCTTTCTGTGTTCTGCTAGTGTAACATATTGGCATCTTGCCATCCTTTCAAAATTGCCTAAATATTTATTCCTTAACTTTCCAAAGGACATAAAACCTTAAGTGAGTAATACACCCAAATGAACCATTCTGGCTTCCTGCATTTCTTGGAGAGCTAAATATTTTGCTCCCTTAACTGGAAAAAAAATCTTTGATTTTAAAAATTAAGACTTTTTTTTTAAAAAACTGGAAAGAACTGACCCGTTAAAGCCTTGGATACATGGAAAAGGCATATCATTGTTTGAACTAACTGTAAATATTCTTGATAACATTCAGTTCGTTCTAAACAGTCACAAAATTGACGTCATCATTGTATCCTGCATTATCGTAAAGTCATGTGTACACATGACAGTTAGAAGAAAAAACTATTTGCTTCTGGGAATGTTTTAGGCTGTAAAAAAGTTGAAGGCATTTTCCTTTCTCAAAAACAGCATGGGCTTTCACTGCGGCAGCAAGTTTTGTTGTGAGAAATACACAAGAGTGAAAAAAAAATGTGCTTCCTTTGAAAGGAACCAGAATCTAAGTTCTCAGCCCATTAGTTCACAGTTTATTTATTTATTTTTTGGCCCTGATGTGTGGCTTGCAGGATCTTAGCTCCCCGACCAGGGATTGAACCCGGGGCCCCTTCCCCGGCAGAGGGAGCACCAAGTCCTAACCACTGGGCTCCCAGGGAATTCCCAACGTTTTTTTAAATTGCAGGATTTTGACAGTGGTGTCTTTAATCCTAAATGAGATCTTCTCCTGAAACAAATTCCATCTCCAAGACACCCTTATCCCACTGACTTCTAGTGTCTGTTTAGAATCAGCTTTTTTTTACTAGCTCTCAAACACGAAACAATGAGATAGTTAGCTCTTAATCAATCAAAACAATAAAGGTGAAAAGTGACAAGAAAATCCGAGGCCACAGAGAATACAAAAGCAAAGGCAAAACTATCAGGTTTGGTGACACACCTGGCTGGCATGATAAGGGTGGGGGAGGGGAGACAAGGAAGCAGGTCTGCCTTCCTCTGTATAACTTTCTCGTATAATATGTGTGTGTGTATAAAACTAACGTTAAAAATTAGCATGTATTTCCCAAGCACACACCAACTGAGAAGGAAAAACGGCTCAAAAATAAGCTGCATGCCAAAAATATTCAGAGTGAAGCTAGCCTGGGATTGAACCTTTCCCAGAGATAATCCACCCTTGATAATCTGGTTCTATAACTGAATTTAAGCTTCTTCTAGTACTTGCCTTCGACAGATGTACTATTCATGGCTGAGGTTTTTTGGTCAGTACTGACACGACACCTGTCAGTCCTGGGACACCCCACCTTGCTGAGAAATTCATAGCTCCCCTTGAAGACCCCCAGCAGGAGCAGTACTTCCCCTTCCACAAGCACTGTGCTGAAAAGATCTTCATTATGTTAAGCCATGTCTCAAGTCCAAAGATAAACCTCCTGTAATAGTCCTTCAATGACTCTCACACAGTATTTTCCCTCCCCGTCCTAAATTGCAATTCCTGCATTTTAAAACATTTCCCATTTGTCCTTCTAAAGCTCAGGTGAGGGGTGGGGCTTCCACCAGAAAACAAGTGTATCCTCACTGGCACCTAATCTTCAATCCACTTGATCCCGCCCCACATAAAATGAATACCTTAAAACAGATATACAAACAGGCTGATGTCACAGGCACTATTCTAGGCTAAAAGACATCATCTTTTCTCCATGAGATATTATAATATTTATGAATTCCTCATCTATTTATGCTGGTGGTGGTGTCTTTAATTTCCTTTTGCATTCATTCTCTTAAGAGCGTGATTTCTCCACTGCCAAAGAAACGTAATTGACACCATTTATAAAAATGAATTTCCAATGGCAGGCTCATTCTCACTGCCCATAGGACAACTGGGATTGGGTCTGAGCAGACAGATGCTTAAAAACAAAGATGTGATGCTCCCTGACTTCAGACTATACTACAAAACTAGAGTAATCAAAATAATATGGTACTGGCATAAAAACAGACACATAGGTCAATGCGCCAGAAGAGAGAGCAGGCACTTATGGTCAATTAATCTACGACAAAGGAGGCAAGAATATACAATGGAGAAAAGACAATCTCTTCAATAAATGGTCCTGGGAAAAGTGGACAGCTACATTTAAAAGAATGAAATTCAAACACTCTCTAACACCATACACAAAAATAAACTCAAAATGGATTAAAGACCTAAATTTAAGACCAGATACTATAAAACTTCTAGAGGAAAACATAGGCAGAACACTCTTTGACATAAATCACAGCAATATATATATATATTTTTGGATCCGTCTCCTAAAGCAAAGGAAACAAAAGCAGAAGTAAACAAACGGGTCCTAATTAAACTTAAACACTTTTGCACAGCAAAGGAAACCATCGACAAAACAAAAATACAACCTACTGAATGGGAGAAGATATTTGCAAATGATGTGACCAATAAGGGGTCAATATCCAATATATATATAAACCGCCACAAACTAGCTAGGTAGACAGAAATGAGGGCACCAGAGTCTTTTCACCAGTGAATAAGGGAATAGGGCGACCCAGAGTACCCTGGCTCAGTTGTCTCTTATCTGTGGTCCATATATAAATTTCAGACAGTCGGTGAACTCCTGAAATGGTCTGCAAAATTGCAGGGGTGTGTGTGCATATGTGCCTTTTCCTTGTGAGAACATGCACAGCTGGCATCAGATATTTCAGGCAATGTGAAAAGGTGAAGAACTTGCACGGGAGGATCTTGAAAGGTTCCTTCTGACCCTAAGACTTCGTAAGGCGGGTTAGGCTGTGTGTGCTGGCCACATCTCCGGCAGGGCCACTCTGTACCCCAAAGGCACCTGCCCACCTCCAGATGTCAGCCTGGGCTCCTCAACCTTCACAGAAATCACTGCCGCTGGCCCCGCTGCCACTTGCTTCTAGGAGACACCAGAAAGACCTGTTTTCAAGCCAGCCCAAGTGGCAGACTGGAGATGGCAAAACGGCTGTTTATAGAGATTCTGTCTATGTGTGGGTCAGAGAACATGTCACAAGGCCGTGTTAAGTTACTGACAAGAATATATAAGCAAGTGTTCAAGGGTTTCATCCATTGATAAACCACAGTGCGCCTGTCAGACTGGCCACCAGGGAACCACACGGGCAGCACTATGGATGGGAGTACGCACTCAGCCAAAAACAGGCAGGAGTGGGGCCATAAAATCCGCCCCAGAAGAGGAACAGTTTGGGGTCAACTGCAGGGACAAGAGTAGCCAGGTCCTGGTGTCCAGCTCAGAGGGCTCCAAGCCCTGTCTCTACCAGGCCACTCCTATGTGCCAGCGGGCAGGCTGGGAGACCACACAACTGTGGGGGAGAGGCAGCCAGCTCCCCTTATGGGAAAGGTCTTCCTACTGGCCACAGGGCCCTTGCACAAATGGATATGATTGCAAATGACAGCTGCTGGATGTGCATTTTTGTTCCTCCAGTTTCCTAGTGAAGGGAAGCCATCATGATGGTGTTCTAGGCTCTCTGTTTGCAACCTTCCACCTTGGAAAACAGCCCCAGAGCAGGAGGACACAAGCCCGGGGCCTGCAGACATGAAATCCACAGTCGTTGCTGTCCAGAATGATCCTTCTCAAAGAGGTCACATATTTTTTTTAAAAATGAAGCCTCCAGCTAGAAACGTATTAAACAGAGGATGGTGGCAAATCACTGCTACAGGGCTTTGAATGATTTTTTAATGAGTGGGTGTCTCTCTGTGCCATCATCTCAGCGAATCTGCTCACAGTGTGTTACAGGTGAGGAAAGGAGCCAACTCGCCAGGTTCTCATGGCTGGTAGGCGGCAGAGAGGGGATATAGAACCAGCACTCATTCTGAAGTCAGAATTCTTCCACTACTCAGCCTCTGATGGTGGAGTCTGGGGATCTTTCATTCCAGTAAGATTTTCTTTTAGAAAAAGGAATTGCCCTTCCAGATGCAGAAAAAAATACATATATATATATACATCTCCTTAACTTTGCATCACCTCTGAAAGTAAATTTAAAGTGAACTTATCCCATGAGGCTGTATGACTTTAAAACAAAAACACAAGTTAATAAAATAAATCAATGTGTTCCCGAAAAAAGCAACATCACCCGATTTAACCTCTGCCCTTAGTTTGGTGACTACTTTGTCCCGCCTGATGAGCTCAATTACCTGCCATCAGTTACAAAGCAGAACATCATGGCCCAGACATGCCCAGATATTTTCTATCAGAGCTTGAGAGTCTGTCTTTAGACACCTGACACTTAGTTCTTTCAGGCTGTTACAACAGGACACTATAGACCGGGGGGCTTCTAAACAACAGACATTTATTTCTCCAAGTTCTTGAGGCTGGAAGTCCAAGGCGCTGGCAGATTCAGTGTCTGGTGAGAGCCCACTTCCCATCTTATTGCTGTGTCCTCACATGGTGGAAGGCACAAGGAGCTCTCTGGGATCTCTTTATAAGGGCACTAATCCCATCAAGGGGGCTCCATCCTCATGACCTAATCCCCTCCCAAAGGCCCCAACTCCTGACACCATCACATTGGGGGTTAGGTTTCAACATATGAATTTTGGGGGGACACAAACATTCAGTCCATAACACACACACATGCACAGCCTCCAGTGACCCATAGTTACAATCGAATGTGCGTGGGGCAGGATGATTCTGCAAAAGGCATGGAAATGGGCCATGGAAATCTGACTGTGTCCAACTCAATAAGCATTATCAGATCCCCAGGGTCTGCACAGCATTATTTCCTTTTCATTACAAAATGAATGAAGCAGGAGAACCTGGCCTTACTCCCTTACACAAAGAAAGTAACAACGAAGGGGCAGTGGGAATGGAATCCTGATATTTTTCTTCAACACCCATCCCATTTCCTCCTTCTGTCTTAATGCCTCTTTCCCTCTCCATCACTTCCCTGACTTCCGATTAAGCTGGGGTGGGCCCCCAAATGCCCGTTCCACACTACAGGAACCTAACAGCCACGGGTGGCAAAAGCATCTAGCAAGTCAGGGTGTCAGAGCGCCCTGCCAGCAGCTGGCTCTGATGGCAGTTCCACGGGCTGTATTGCTGTTTCATAACACATATCGCACTCTAATTGATTTCAAAACAACGTCTCGACGTCGTCCTCTGCCTCCACCTACTAGGCAGAGAGGGGACAACCCTTGAGTGGTTTCCTAGGCCCAGTTAAGGCTTCACAGCAGAGGCGAGGGCTGCAGCACAGGAGAGCCTGCTCCCAGGCAGGGGCCCCTGGAGATCACACCCAGAAAACCTTGGAGACCCCCTAGGGAGGCACCGGCCAGCTCCCTCCTATGCCCTGGCTGGGTGTCACCCACACCTTTCATGCGTGGGTCTGCCCCATTCACAGCTGTACCACGCTATCTAGCGCAGGGGACACAGTGTTTACCAGCGCACTCCGCTTGTACTGAAGGTAGGAATGCACCCCTGAGGTGTCGCCTGGCAGCACATGGCTCTCTGCAGAGCTGGCCTCTGCCTGCAAAGAGCTACCTGCGATGTAGATGGTCAACCTGAGGCCAGTGAATGTGAGGGCTCGAGATAAAAGCTCGGGCAAGAGGTGGTGGAGATGAAAGGGAAGGGATAAATAGCATGGGCAGGTACACACTGCAGGAACTACCACAAAAGGGAAGTGGGAAATCCCTCCATTAATTCACATCATGTGGACGACCTCTATTAAAAAATCTACTCGGGGGACTTCCCTGGTGGCGCAGTGGTTGAGAGTCCGCCTGCCCATGCAGGGACAGGGGTTCAAGCTCTGGTCCGGGAAGATCCCACATGCCGCGGAGCAACTAAGCCTGTGTGCCACAACTACTGAGCCTGCACTCTAGAGCCTGCGAGCCACAACTACTGAGCCCACGTGCCTGGAGCCCATGGTCCGCAACAAGAGAAGCCACTGCAATGAGAAGCCCGCACACCACAACGAAGAGTAGCCCCCACTCACCACAACTGGAGAAAGCCGGCGCGCAGCAATGAAGACCCAACGCAGCCAAAAATAAATAAATAAATACATAAGTGTATTTTTAAAAAAATCTCCTCTGACACCTGCACCGTACAGAGTCCCTGCCGACTGCTGTGGTCTGATAAGTCGAGTCCACACTTCATTTGGAGCTTCATAGGAGACTCTAAAGATAAAGTCATTTTCTCATAGAACACTCATCCAGGGCCTATGGAAGAATCACCATCACATGAAGGACTGGGGTACCCACTCTGTGATTTGGGGGAGTTTGGGAGGCCTCTATCCTCAGAAAAAAAATCTGCGCCCTTTAAAGAGTTATTAACATCATTGACTTGACGTCGCACTTGCAAGTCTCTGAAGCATCCTACTAAGTTGTTATCCGTCACTTTCATCTTAGGGTGAATGATGTGGTGGGAATGAGTGTGGGTGACATCTGGGAAGGGAGGGGAGCTTGGGAAAGGTTTCCTGAGAGCCTAGGAGGGGTGTTTCCCAGGCTTGTGCTGATCAACAGAGACCCTGAAATGCCCAGGTTATTAACACAAGAATGGAGGGGCCAGGGGCCCATAAGCTTTGCTTATTACTGAATAAGCATCTATGAATAGATATTTTGACACTTCTATTTCAGATAATACTGACATTTGCTGACTCCTGCCAAGGGTCTGTGTTGTCAAGACAAACAGAAAAATCTCCATCCCATTGACTCTTGAGAGCTCTTTTGAGCCTGACGCCACTTTCTGACGACAGGAATCCCTGGTAGGACCCATTAGAAATGACTCCAGTTCCCTGGCGCCTTCCCTCTGGGATACGTGTCATTGCAGTGGTGAGCCGAGGTTTGCTGCAAGCCCTTGAATGATGAGAAAAGGACTCAAATATTGATTCGGGGTCAATCCAATAAAATCAAACCCAAACAAACAAAAAGGGTACAAATCAACCAAAGCTCTCTCTGCCACAGGGCAACTCCCAGGTCCATGCCAGTTGTTCGAGAACAGGCTGTGAAATAAGCCATCATATTATTAACCTTGTGAATTGATCAATAAGGTCACTCAAGGTTCAGCAGGAGAGGCTGGGAGCGGAGGGGTGGGGAGCTCACTGGAGGTAATCCATGTGCAAATCAGAATCTTCAATAGAAAAGAGGGAGCTTGTTCATTAAAGGGACCTAGTGGAGAAACCTATTTTTCAAGTGAAAAATTAGCTCCTAACTTCTCCTTTTGCACCGGTTTAAATTTTTACGCACTGTACTTTCTAAAAGTAAAGCCCCTGTGACTGTAAGTCTCTGACCCACTAGCTGTTACATGAAGACTAGACCATGAGACCCCAACCTCTACTGCTCTGCTCACTCACTGCCTTCCTAGGAAATCCTGAAACAGAGCTGGGGGCATCTGGGGTGGGCCACAAAGTATGACTGTACTTGGCAGATGGCTGTATTAGTCAGCATTCTACAGAGAAACAGAAGCAATAGAACCAGAGAAACAGACTCAATAAATAGACTTAATATAAGGAACTGGCACACACAATTACAGAGGCAGAGAAGTTGCAAGATCTGCAGTGTGAGTAGGCAAGTGGAGACCCAGAAGAGCCGATGGTGTAGTTCCAATCTGAACGCCAGCAGACTCAAGACCCAGGAAGAGCTGCTATTTCAATTCAAATTCAAAGGCACGAAAAAGCCAACGTCCTAGTTCAAAGGCCATCAGAATTATATATCACAGATTATATGATCTAACAACTGAATATTGTAAATACACTTGTCTTACCTCTCAATAAAAGGGTACTTTTCTATTTTTTTTTTAAAAAAGGAATTCCCTCTGATTTAGAGGAGGGTCAGCCTTTTTGTTCTATTCAGGCCTTCAACTGATTGGATGAGGCCCACCCACACTAGGGAGGGCAATCTGCTTTATTCAGTCTACTGATTTAAATATTAATCTCATCCGAAAACACTCTCACAGACACACTCAAGGGTAACATTTGACCAAATGTCTGGGCACCCCAGATCCCAGTCAAGTTGACACATAAAATTAACCATCACAATAGGAATGGCTGTTTTCTACAAGGGGAATCCAGGGGCAGATGTCAGGGGTCCATGCAAAGCTGAGGATCCCAGAGTGAACTTGGCCAACATAAAGAAACCAGACTTCCGGGTTGGAACACAGCCATGGGACTCCAGGGTGTGGAAAGTGTCTTAGCCTCAGGCCCTCTGTCCAGAGGCCCACAAGGACGCCAGGAGGACCCACCTGGGGTTGAACTTTGTTCTATCGTGAATCGTGCCATTACAAGAGACAGTGACATACCCATATTGCTGTCAGGTGTTAAACACAGCTAATCTGCAGGGGGAAAAATGACATCTTGGAATGTTGAACAATGTTCTTGTCAAAGATCCAAGCTTCCCTGGTCTGTGACCCTGTTGGGACTCATGAGTCTCTGAGACAATGTTAACACCCTCTGTTCGCAGATAAAGAAACTGAACTAGAGAGAGTCTGGGGTGCTGCGGCCGAAGCTGCACAATTGGCCATCACAACCTGAGCCCCTGCCTTCCTTCCCAGGACCCTGCGGCGCTCCCAGCCCCGCCAACCACTGCCCTGACCTCCCCCGGCTTACACGGCTCCGTGTGACCGGGCCTCTCCGTCCTCCACCGAGTCAGAGGCGGATGGTGGCCACCGCATGTGGGTGGTTGAGCCCCTCCGCCGAACCTGGGGGGTTCACTGCCACTGGCCTTTCTGGACGTGATCCACTGGCTTCACCACAGTCACGCTGCCTGTCTCTAGGCAGAACAGGAGCGCAGGGGCTCCAGAACCAGCACAGGGCCCTCGAGAGGCCCTCCATCCTCCAGGAGCCGCCACCAGTAGTCCAGGCAGACTCAGGCCCCATGAGTGTTTCAGCTCCGGGGGAACAGGTGAGGCGGCCATGACCCTCAGCCTCAGCGCCCAGCCCTCCCCTCGCCTCCGTCTCCCTCACTCACTGCAATAATCTGCTTTAGCCATATCTGCTAAAAATACATCTCGCTTCTCTGTGACACTTACTAATACAGTCTATTTCAGGCCTGTTCGCATTCTCACGTACAAATGCCCGTATGGGTAGCAGTGAGTATGTTCAGAACGTCAGAGCATTTCCTACAGGAAAGCTCCTCTCGGCTCTGCTCAGCACATACATCTGAAAAGCAAAGCTTTCTGCACTGGATGGCAATTGGATATAAAACCTTCCCACGCTGGATGGGCATTGGGGATATAAAAGAAAAAAGGCTGGGGTCAGAGGAGAAAGGAAGAGGCCAAGAAGGAGACAGCTGTGCACGCCGTGAAGTCCACAATTCCTTCTGCCCACACCTGCTCCTCCCTCATGGGCACACGCCTGGCCCCCAGAGTCACGGTCACCCCAAAAGCAGCTGCAGAATGGCCTCTCCATTGAAGCCACAGGACACGTGCTAGAAACCGGGGGAACATCTAAAAAAAAGGCACAGACCAGGCTGAACTCCGCAAGCCATCCCCAGGAAGCTGTCTGCCATGGCTGAGGCCCGGGCAAGTTAGCACTTCCACTGCACAGTGGTCCCCTTGTATGAGCTCAACCTCCCCTGAGCGACGACCCTGCTGGCTTCCCTCGGCCGTCTTGGAAGGCTCCCTGACTTTCCTGGCGTCTCCTAGAACTTTGGCTCTCTCCTCTCATACACGGGAGATAATGACAGCTCTCCGTCTCTGATTTTGCCTTCCCGGAGGACAGGAGGGAGAAGTCTTGTATGACCATTTTTCAAAGGTCTTCCTGCGTGCTTCCTTTTTCTTGTTTTGTCCCAGATCTGACATATTTAATTCATCTGCCTTTATTCGGAGATGAAACACCAAGGCAAACAGTGACTGGGTGTCACTGGCTGCAGAGAAGGTACTCGAGGAAGGGAGAGAAGAAGGACCCCAGGGCTGGGGCCAGAAGAGGGAGGAGGATGCCTGGGGGGAGCCGGAGCTCAGAACCCAGCTGGTGCCAAGATAAGCACAGAGTGAAGCATTTAGAATGCCAACTCCACCCTGCCCTTTTCAGCTCCCGGGACCTTGGCTGGGTGCACCGACCTGAACTTGGAACCGCTGTTCCCCAGTTAAGAAATCAGATCCTTAAAAAAAATTAAAACATTTTAAAACAAAAGCGTGAGACCGAATGATGGCCTCTCAACCAACATAGACCGGAGTCTCCCAAAGTGGAATTCGGGGCTTTGCCAGCCCCACACACACAGGAAATGGCCAGACGGAGATGCTTAATGGTAGGAAGGAGGAAGCTAATCCGGCCAGAAATTATCAGAATGAAGGATTACAGAAAAAGCTAAAGGTACTTCTCGGACTGTATTAGCTCTTGAACACTTAGCTAGCACTGTGATCTGGCCAGGAAAATGATTATTAACAACCCTGACATAGGAGATTCTAATGTCTGAAAACTTCATGCACTCCAGCAACGGCAGAATCTTATTTATCTAGGCTTGATTCCACCCTCAGTCATGGAAAACATTGGGATAAACAAAGAACCCTCCAGCACCAATACGGCACCCCATCGGTGAGTTCAGATGACCAAAATTAGTCTTATCGCCTTAGAGTCTATCTTCAGGTGCTGCCGCTGAACCCAATTACATCCGTGTAACAAAAGACAGTCACAATCACAAGCTGTTTATCATGCATGCCCCGTGGGCTTGTCTTGGAAGCCAGCACAGATGCCAATGTGTGTGTGATATACACACGAACATGGAAAAAAGCCACTAACACTGAAGTTTCCCAGACCTCATCCCTTTTTATTTTCTCTGCTAGTCCTCTGAATAGCTCATCTTGAAAACCGTAGCTGCCAAGACAGAAGAATTCACTGCTTGAGAAGGAAAAACAATTCCATTATTCCAACTTTCTTTCCTTGAGCCTGAGGAGAACAGTGATCATGACTGGTAAGATTTCTTCAGCGAGAAGTTTATTTCTCCAGTTTAGTTACCACGTGGTACAAAGGAAGTGGGAATGCAGGTGAGATGACCTCAAGGCCCTCACAAGTGGTCCCCACACATCCACCCAGCTCTGAATGTGAACTGCAAGAAATGCCTTTCCCCCTCCAAATGCCCCATCACTGCTCAGTGCGTTCTGTGGACCACGGGGGGAGGGGTGGAGACGAGAGGGGAGAGGGAACAGAAGCAGGCAGCCCCAGTTCGCTTCCCGCTCTAGAGAGGGATGTTAAAAGCGTGAAAGAGGTAATGACTGCTTCTGGAGCTCTTCAGCTAGAAGATGCTCTATAAATACCAATAACCACCCCCTCGAGGGAAAACACGTTTCGTTACAGCGGAGGTAAATGCTGCAGCAGCCTGCAGAAAAGATGGGCTGCATCTCGGAGGGACCTTCTGGCACCCTGAGTGCACTCAGAGCAATCACCAAGTAGAGTGGGTGACCCACACAGCATCCTGCTTTGACCGGAGAATGGTGCACCCCAGATTGCTGGCATCTCATACGTGTATCCATTTTGACTTGTCCATCCGACGCACACTCGTTAGGCCCCCGCTGTCTGCCTGAGGGGCACTATGGCATTGTGGGTAAGCGCCTGGGCTCTGGAGCTGGGCTGCCAGGCAGGAAGCCCGGCTCTGCTCACACACCAGTCGTCTGACCTCAGGCAAGTCACTGAATCTCTGTGCAGTGAGGACATGGGGGCCCTCACTCATCACACGGGGATGATAACAGAAGGCACCTCGCAAGGTCACTGTGAGGATTCATCCGGTTCACCCGTGTCCAGGGGTCAGACCTCTGTCTGATACACAGGGAGGGCGAGGGAAGGGGCCGCTTCGGAACGTAGCTGCCAAATGGAAGGGTCTGTAGTATTTCATTTCTTCCTTGACTATTTTAAATTCGATTATTTTAGCATCAAAATCAAGATGAAAAAGGAAGGAGTCAGCAACTAGAAGTGGGCCCAGCACTCAGCCATGTGTGGAGAACACAGAAGCAGAAGATGAGGTCCCTGACTGGGAGCCTCCAGAGCCCCGACAATGAAGGGGATTCAGGTGTTTTAGCTGCCCCGTGGCAGCATATAAAGGGCGTGGGGAAAGGAGCATCACCCAGACATTGTTTAGAACTGCCAGCTCACAGCAATCATAAAGCAGACAGGCTTTTGGTCCATGTTATTATCGTCTGAAGTTCTGCACTGGCAAAGCCCTCTCTCAGCTCCTGTGACCATCCCTTCCCTTTGCCTCGTTACCCCCGTGCATGCCAAAATCTCACCTAAAAGAGAAAGAGCTGCCCACCTGAATCTCCCGCCAGGAAGCCCTTAGTCCACCCACCCTGGGCAGTGAGCACTGTCCCTCCACTGCAGGGGGCCCGAGGTGCCCTTACCATCAAGCAGAGGGCACACCTGCAGTCGGACAGGCCCAGGTGTGAATCCCTGTCCTGCCGCTTAGCTGAATGGCTCTGAGCAGTGGTTCCCAAAGTGCAGTCCCTGCAGCGGCAGCAGCAGCAGCAGCCCCCAGGAACCCGTTAGAGATGCAACTCCTAATGCTCTATCACAGACCTGCTGAATCAGAAGCTCTGGGCATGGGGCCCAGCAGCCTGGGTTTTAACAAACCATCCGGGAATTCTGATGCCCGCCCAAGTTTGAGAACCACTGGCTTCGAGAAAGTGACAATTTTTTCTGGGTCACAGTTTCCTCACTCAAGAAAGGGGGTTAATAGCACTCACCTCATGAGGCTACCATGTAAGAATTAAAAGAGATAGATGAGAGACTACAATGTAAGAATTAAATGAGATAGATGATAGATGTCAAGCACTGGCTATGGTGCCCCAAACACGGTAGACACTCAATACACTCTACTTATCATTATCATTATTTTATTATTATTACTATCAAAGTCAGTGGAACAGATTCACAAAACAGCAGTAGCTCAGAAACACCTAGAGTAAATAAGATTGGAATCCATGACAGCCCTGCTCTTCAGGGAAGTCGTTTAAAGGACAGTCCAAGGACAGAAGCTAAGGGGAGTTGCCAGATACATCCTACCTTGCCCAAGGTCGTCCGAGGGCCCCTAGGATCCCGGGGTCACTCATACACACTACCTGTGAACCATGGAGATTCCCACTAACTGACTCCTCAAGCATCTTGAGGGCTGGGAATCTCAGAAACCAAAAGCATTCCCCATTTTATTGTTAAAATAAGGATAATATGAGTTTTGAGGCAATGCCACTGGAGAGAAAACTAGAGGTATCTGAGTTCAAATACTGGTATTTAAAATGTATAATGGAATACTAGCAAACAGAATCCAACAGCACATTAAAAGTATCATACACTATGATGAAGTGAGGTTTATCCCAGAAATGCAAGGATCCTTCAATATATGCAAATCAATCAACGTGATACACCATATTAACAAACTGAAGGAGAAAAACCATATGATCATCTCATTAGATGCAGAGAAAGCTTTCGACAAAATTCAACACCCATTTATGATAAAAACCCTGCAGAAAGTAGGCATAGAGAGAACTTTCCTCAACATAATAAAGGCCATATATGACAAATCCACAGCCAACATCATCCTCAATGGTGAAAAACTGAAACCATTTCCACTAAGATCAAGAACAAAACAACGTTGCCCAATAGTGCTCTCACCACTATTATTCAACATAGTTTTGGAAGTTTTAGCCACAGCAATCAGAGAAGAAGAAGAAATTAATGGAATCCAAATCAGAAAAGAGGAAGTAAAGCTGTCATTGTTTGCAGATGACATGATACTATACATACAGAATCCTAAAGTTGCTACCAGAAAACTACTAGAGCTAATCAATGAATTTGGTAAAGTAGCAGGATACAAAATTAATCCACAGAAATCTCTGGCATTCCTATACACTAATAGTGAAAAATCTGAAAGTGAAATTAAGAAAACTCTCCCATTTACCATTGCAACAAAAAGAATAAAATATCTAGGAATAAACCTACCTAAGGAGACAAAAGACCTGTATGCAGAAAATTATAAGACACTGATGAAAGAAATTAAAGATGATACAAATAGATGGAGAGATATACCATGTTCTTGGATTGGAAGAATCAACATTGTGAAAATGACTCTACTACCCAAAGCAATCTACAGATTCGATGCAATCTCTATCAAACTACCACTGGCATTCTTCACAGAACTAGAACAAAAAAAATCACAATGTGTATGGAAACACAAAAGACCCCGAATAGCCAAAGCAATCTTGAGAACGAAAAATGGAGCTGGAGGAATCAGGCTCCCTGACTTCAGACTATACTACAAAGCTACAGGAACCAAAACAGTATGGTACTGGCACAAAAACAGAACTATAGATCAATGGAACAGGATAGAAAACTCAGAGAAAAACCCACACACATATGGTCACCTTATCTTTGATAAAGGAGGCAAGAATATACAGTGGAAAAAAGACAGCCTCTTCAATAAGTGGTGCTGAGAAAACTGGACAGCTACATGTAAAAGAATGAAATTAGAACACTCCCTAACACCATACACAAAAATAAACTCATAATGAATTAAAGACTTAAATGTAAGGCCAGACACTATAAAACTATTAGAAGAAAACATAGGCAGAACACTGTTTGACACAGCAAGATCCTTTTTGACCCACCTCCTAGAGTAATGGAAATAAAAACAAAAATAAACAAATGGGACCTAATGAAACTTCAAAGCTTTTGCACAGCAAAGGAAACCATAAACAAGACGAAAAGACAACCCTCAGAATGGCAGAAATTATTTGCAAATGAAGCAACTGACAAAGGATTAATCTCCAAAATTTACAAGCAACTCATGCAGCTCAATATCAAAAAAACAAACAACCCGATCCAAAAATGGGCAGAAGACCTAAATAGACATTTCTCCAAAGAAGATATACAGATTGCCAACAAACACATGAAAGGGTGCTCAACATCACTAATCATTAGAGAAATGCAAATCAAAACTACAGTGAAGTATCACCTCACACCAGTCAGAATGGCCATCATCAAAAAATCTAGAAACAATAAATGCTGGAGAGGGTGTGGAGAAAAGGGAACCCTCCTGCACTGTTTGTGGGAATGTAAATTGACACAGACACTATGGAGAAAAGTATGGAGGTTCCTTAAAAAACTAAAAATAGAGCTACCATATGACTCAGCAATCCCACAACTGGGCATATACCCTAAGGAAACCATAATTCAAAAAGAGTCATGTACCAAAATGTTCATTGCAGCTCTATTAACAATAGCCAGGACATGGAAGCAACCTAAGTGTCCATCAACAGATGAATGGATAAAGAAGATGTGGCACACATATACAATGGAATATTACTCAGCCATGAAAAGGAATGAAACGGAGTTATTTGTAGTGAGATGGATGGACCTAGAGACTGTCATACAGAGTGAAGTAAGTCAGAAAGAGAAAAACAAATACTGTACGCTAACACATATAAATGGAATCTAAAAAAAAAAAAAGAATGAAAAAAAATGGTCAGAAGAACCTAGACGCGAGATGGGAATAAAGATGCAAACCTACTAGAGGATGGACTTGAGGATACGGGGAGGGGGAAGGGTAAACTGGGACAAAGTGAGAGAGTGGCATGGACATATATACACTACCAAATGTAAAACAGATAGCTAATGGGAAACAGCCGCATAGCACAGGGAGATCAGCTCGGTGCTTTGTGACCACCTGGAGGGGTAGGATAGGGAGGGTGGGAGGGAGGGAGATGCAAGCGGGAAGAGATATGGGGACACATGTATATGTATAGCTGATTAGCTTTGTTGTAGGGCAGAAGCTAGCACACCATTGTGGAGTGATTATACTCCAATAAAGATGTTAAAAAAATAAAATAAAATAAAGATGGTTTCAAAAAAAAACAACCACCTCCCCTGTAGATCTTAAACAATTCCTGGTAGATGTGTGGGGCAGCACAGGCAGACTTTGTATAAAAGATTATATATACCATCTTCTATAAAAGAGTATACCTTGTATAAAAAGTATAAAAGAGAACCTGTAAAAATGATATATTAAGAACTGAGGTGTCTCCCTTTGTGTTTTGTTGATTTTTTGTATTGACATGCTTTGATTCCTTTCTATTTATTTTTGTGTAAATTCTAGAGGTATTTTTGTTTTGTGGTTACCTTGGGACTTACATATCTTATAACAGTCTAACTTAAGTTGTTAACAACTTAAGTTCAATCACATACAAAAAGTCTACATTTTAACTTCTCTCCCACTTTAAGTTACTGCTGTCACAATTTACATTCGTTCCTAATATTTGTCTTTAAACATATTTTAGTCATAGCTATTTTAAATAATTTCCTCTTTTAACTTTTATATTTGAATTAAAATAGATTTACCTACACCAAAAAAAATAATAATAATAAAATAAAGTAAAATGTATAATGGAAGTCCTTAGAACATGTTCTGAATTGCTGAAGGGTATTTTTAGTAAGGAATGGTGAGAAGAGGAATCATGTCCAAACTGACAGTGTCTAGAATCCAAGAGCTAAGGAGAGAACAAGCTGGAAGAATTTCATCTTGGATTAAACACCACCATTACCTGAAACAACTCTGGCAGAGGTCACAAGGGCCTCCTAACAGCCACATGCAGTGGACACTGGTCAACCACTGTCCCTTCTGGAATCTAACAGTTGATGGCTTCCATCCCCCTCAATCTCCTCCCTTTGACCTCCAACACACCACCTGTCCTAGTTCTCCTATCCTCACCCTTACCTCCCTCTTCCTCCTCCTCTGGGGCTCCTCCCCCCATCCACACAGCTGCCATACCTCCCACTTCTCTTCCAGCCAACCCACTGAAATCCCATTCTTCCTGCTCTGGAGTTTGTGTTGTGCACATGAAAATAATGGAATGAAAAATCCCTAGGTCAGGCACCATCTCTTCATCTTGGTCTATCATCTACTCTGTCCCCTAATATGGATACAGAGGTGAACAAAGAAGAGGCTGGTCTGTCTTTGGTCTCCTCTTCTTGTGCCTTTTTTTTCTTTCTGGCGATCTCATCCCCCTGGGCATTTGGATGACCTACCTCACAGCTACCTCCAGCCCCAGATTAATCCTGAGCCCTGGAACTTCACACCCCACCACTACTTCCCTCCACCTGGATGTTCCACCAGCATCTTGAGATCAGGATATCTGTAAGTGAACCCATTACCCTTCTCATAACATCCATTATGACTCACCCCAAGTTCAAGTTCAGAGTTGGGTACACAAATTCAGGTGGGAAAACTTATGACACTGAATATCAATTTACTCTCCTAGTTTCATCTGTCACCTTTGAAACAAACCGAGACGATATTAACCTTCACAACAGATGTGACCAAAATAAAAAATCCTGACACGATAAGAGAAACATCTATAAAGAAATATAACCATCCTCTTTGAATAGGACTCTAAATTCACATTAATTATACTGCATCTTTATTTCATTTTCTAGTTCCATTAGACAGTTGTGAAGTAATTATCCCCACCTTGCAGAGCATTCACAGATCCATGGAGTTTCTTCTCCTAGTTTGGAGAAGCCCGAAGTAGATGTACTATCTGTCATCTCTCAATACCCTCCCCATTTGCCAGTCCTTCTAGGTAGTAGGGCCATGCGGTCACCCAAGCTAGAAATATAAGACTCCCTCTAGACTCTCCTCTCTTCCTCATGCCCCACCATGAAGTGCAGACTCGTGAATGCCCCTATTTCTACTTCCTAGACTGTGCTCAAATAAGCACTGCTCTCCTTGCTCCTCCTCCCACCCCCCATCTCTGCCAGCACTTCCACAGCTCAGGGAGCAGTCATCTCCTGCTTGGAACTTGTCAGTAAGTGCTTCCTGTCTCATGTCCACTATGCTTCCTATTTCATAAAAGTGAGGAGGAGAATCCATTCTAAAACATGCTCCTCCTGAAATCTGCAGCTAACGTTAAGTATGATTCAACATGGTAGGAAAGGAAGGAAAAGAAGGAGACAGTTTTCATGCCCATAAACACAACTATACCATAGTTCCCAAACCCAGAGCTAGGAGGGGTTAAAACTTTATGGAAGACCCAAAAGAACTGAAAGCAGAGAACTGAACAGATATTTGATATATATTCATAGCAACATGATTCACATTAGCCAAAAGATGCAAGCAACTGTACCCATGGATGGATGAACGGATAAACAAAATGTGGTCTGTCCACCTAGAGATTATCATATTGAGTGAAGTAAGTCAGACAGAAAGACAAATACCATATGATATCACTTATGTGTAGAATCTAAAATATGACACAAATGAACTTATCTATGAAACAGAAACAGACTCACAGACATAGAAAACAGACTTGTGGTTGCCAAAGGGGATGGGTGTGGGGGAAGGGATGTACTGGGAGTTTGAGGTTAGCAGATGTAAACTATTATATATAGAATGGATAGACAACAAGGTCCTGATGTATAGCACAGGGAACTATATTCAATATCCTGTGATAAACCATTATGGAAAAGAATATGAAAAAAATGTATATATATGTATAACTGAATCACTTTGCTGTACAGCAGAAATTAACACAATATTGTAAGTCAAATACACTTCAATAAAATAATTTTTAAAATGTGGTCTATCCATATGGTGAAATATTATTCAGCCTTGAAAAGGAACGAAATTCTGTCACATGCTACAACATGGGTGAACCCTGAGGACATTATTAGTGAAATAAACTAGACACAACGAGACAAATATATGATTCCACCTGTGTGAGATACCTACAGTAGTCAAATTCACAGAGACAGAAAGCAGAACAGTGGTTGCCAGGGGCTGGAGGGTTGGGGGGAAATGGGAAGTTGTTGAACGGGGTGTACAGTTTGTTTCAGAAGATAAAAAGAATTCTGGAGATGGATGGTGGTGATGGTGGTAGAACAATGTGAATGTACTTAATGCCAATGAACTGTATACTTAAAAGTTGCTAAAACGGTAAAGTTTATGTTATATATACATTAAAAATTTATATATATATAAAACTTTATACATATGTAAATTTTATTTTATAAATATATATAACTACGAAAAAATGATTTAATAAAAAAACAACCATCATGGACGAGGTACCAGTTAGGGTCACTGTCAAAGAGCAGCTGCTTCCCCTGTCTTCCAGCAATTCCCTAAAGAAATTGCTGTACCCAAAGGTACTGTCAGCAAAACTGCCAGCCTCCCATCCAACCCAGAGATGGAAGGAAGGTCCAAAGAGACTTAAGAAAAGCATCTAATAAAAGCAAAATTTCTTTTATTATATAGCAGAATACTTTAAATCCTATCAGCATCTTTCTCATTTAAGTCAAACATTAAGTTTCATTAGCATATAGGGTAAGTTTTGTTATAAACGAATGTTGGTTTAAAACATAGGTTCCAGAATTGCCTTTTCAGTATATATAATTCTGAGAAAGTGATTCTAAAAAGGTTGTTCCACCAGATTCCCCCACAAAAATTGCAGGGACTTCTAAGCAGCCTTCCAGAATCAAGTCTCCATCTGTGTCCAAAGAGAAAGAATTATCTACACAAACCTCAGGTCCTTTCCCCCATGACTTGACACCTTTCCACGGCCCCTCGGGGCCAGCACGGTAACGTCCAGCTCTGGAGTATGAGAGGCAGCAAGCTGAGCTGTTAGAGAATGACTTCTGGGCTATCTGGTCACCCAGAGTTGACTCCTGACTTGAATCCCAGTTCTACCCTCTGCTGTCTGAAAGACTTCCTGTAAATCTCAGGCTCTCCAGCCTCACTTTATTTATCTGTAAACTGGAGACGATAATAGTTCCTTCCTCTTAGAGTTGCCATGAGGATTAAATGAATTAATAGCTATAAAATGCTCAGTGTTGTACACATAATAAGGATCATGTAAGTGTTAGCTATTGTTATCATTTTGACATACAAGAATCTCCATGATGTGGCCACAGCCTCTTTTTCCAAGTGCAATTTCTGCCCTTGATTCCTGCACGGATCACCCTGCTACCTGATCTTCACCAACACATCACACCGTTTACGCCTCCAGCTTCACATGTGCTATTCCTTCTGCCCGCACGCCCTTCTCCCTCTGCCCCTCGTTGACCTGGCAAACTCCTGAAGGGGTGTCAGTTCACCGTGGGTGGCTTTCCTGGCTCCTGGACAGACTTATGCCCACTTTCCTTTGGGTTTCTGATGGCCCTTGCCCACCATCAAAGCAATCCCCACCTTGGACACGTGTCTGCTCACCTGGCTCCCTAGGTGAGGGGCAGAGGGAGAGGCTGTGCTACTGATCCCTACACACGCGGCCTCAAGCAGAGGGCCTGGCACATAGAAGACATCCAATCAAATATGAATGAATGAATGCTGAGCAAAGAAAGAACTAGACTAATACTGGGAATGAAAGAAGAGGAAAGAATGAGACAGGCTGGACCCAGGACACATTTCACGTGGTCACCTGATAGGCAAAGCCAGCCCCGCACTGAAAACTGGGTTCACCATCTTGAATGAGATGCTTTTCCAGCTAGAAGTCAACATCGGGACGAGTGAGCTCAGGCCCCAAAGTCAACATGAAAGAGAATCAAAAGAAAGTTGCCCCATTTGTACCCAGGCGCAGGGAGGCAGACCAGGGCTGGTGCCCACTCTCCAAGAGGAGCAAGCCTGCTCCCACCGCCGTCAGGGAGCACGCGCACAGGCAGGGAAGCAGGATCAATACGCAGCCGCTCTACCTCCGGCTTTTGATCTACACGGGCCAACGGGGAAGGAGAACTAAAAATAAACGTGCAGGAAACAGACACAGGGTGAAAGAAGAAAGGGAGCAAGAGAAGAAAATGAGAGGGCACTAATGGTACTCTGACTGCAAGAGGGAGGGTCAACCCCAGCCCCTCCACACACACACACACACACACACACACACACACACACACACACACACACTCTCGCACATACATCACACACACCACACACATATACATACACACACGTGCATACACACCACACACTCGTACATACATACACACGTGCACACACATACACTACACACATACTCGTACATACATCACACCACATGCATGCACATACATACACACGTGCATACACACACACCACACACATACATACACCACACACTCGTACACACATCACACCACATACATACACACACATACACACGTGCATACACACCACACACACCACATATACACACATGCATAAACACACACCACACACATACTCATACATACACCCACCCCACATACATATACATATACACATATGGGGGCCCTGTTTAGTACAGAGGTGGCAGTGCACTGGGCCATGACGCTCACTTCAAACCAAGACTGGGTTTCTTGGGATTCAAAAGGCATATATAGTATTTTAGGGGAGATTTATATGAGGATGCCCAGATATTTCATTTAATGAGAAAGGGAAGAAACAACATACAATATGAAAGTAATTGTGTTAACTATTTATGCATAGAAAAAGCCTGGAAAATACCTTAAAAATTTAACAGTGGTTATTTTTGAGTGGCAGGATTAGAGCTGATTTTTACATTCTTCTTCATGTCTTTATATATTATACAAAATATGGGGAGCACTTTCCTTAATTGACAAACCAAGTTAGACATACTATACAGAAAGCCAAGGTTTTCAAAGCATCAGAGAAAACCATTATGAAATCTGGGAGGCAAACACTGCCATCGAGGCTAGTTGTGTTTCTGGAATAATGGGCATTTTGACACAATCTGAAAAACCTAACGATCTGGTTGCTTACTAATATGTGAACATTTGGAACCACTGAGACATATCTTTGAATACAAAGGAAAATCTAAAGCAATCAAGCAGGAATTCACCATCCTTTTTCTGATTTTCATCCATTTACTTAAATATCAGAATATGCCCGTAAGAAAATGTTCAATACTTAAGAAGAAGAACCTAATAAACCAAAAAAAGTGAGGACAGAGAAAAAAATCTGCCAGGAATAACAAAGTTCAGCGAGAACTGATTATGTCAAGGCTTCAAAGAATAATTTAACACGCGCACTTTCCAAATCCCTTGAAAGGGTCACTTCAATGAAATTGTTCCCCAAGTAAAATACAACATTAGTTTCTCCAGAAGCTGCAAATTTGGAAACCAGATTCTTAAAAACGTACTAAATGATATTATACTATATTTTCAAAAGCATATTATTATATTAGCTTTTCCTGGGAAAAAAAGTTCTCAGCGTTCCCACATAGTAAGCTGTTGTTTACGCAGTTATTTAAGAAGTAGTAATTCCTGTGAAAGGCGTGTCTTTTATTTTCCAAATCTATAGCAGAGGATGGCAAATCAAATAAGGGAATATTATACAAATGTCGCCTCCCTTAATTACTGCAGGCTGTCCACACACCCCAGAGGGAAAGCCTACCTTAGAGGCAAGAGTTAATTCCATGAGTTAGTTACTTGGACAGTCCGAAATGCAGACATTTACAGGTCTACATATGCAAAGGATGGGGGAGGGTGGAACCTCGATCTTCTAACCTAGAACACTGAATTTAATTCTGGAGTATAAAAATGCTGAGAGTTTTTTTCTCTCCCTAAATAGAAACAAGACCACCTTCCCACTTCAGAGAAGCCCCCTTAAGCTCAGGGGGGCCATGACATCCAGGGTCCCAGGAACAGAGCCAGCTCTTTGCCCTACACTACACCACTACCCTCCTCTTCTCTTCCCGTTTCCTCTGTGTCAGGGGAGCTACAGGTCTCCCTCTGTGGAGATGCTGACTTCATTTCCACTAGCCTTAATGATCCACCTTTCGGGGGCAGGATGCTGTGTGGGCTGCTGAGGGCAGATGAGACTTGGGAAGAGACTGCTAAGTAATGCCTAAAAAGAGGCGCTACCAGCCCTCCAATACCTAATTATTTGCTTGCCTGAATTCAATAAGAAAAACAACCCCATGAAAGGAAAGGATGACAAAGACAGAGGCTCACTCTTCTCAAACCTTCAGGAAACTCTGGTTCCAAAGGGGGAGGGTGTGGTCTGGGATTTGGGTGCAGACCAGACTTGGAGCTCCCGTACCATCACACGTGATCCTGCCACGTGGACTGGAGGCTGGATGGAAAGGGGGGTCCGGGTGGCAGGGGTGCCCACCAGGGGGACAGCTCATCCCTGGACAATGCTCCCTCCTTGCCTTTGGGCTGCCAGACAGACTTTTTCTGTTCTCAAGTCCTACACACGCCCTGGGAAAACCTCTCCTCATCGACTGGGGACTCCCCCAGCCCAGTCATCCTACCCTCAGCTGTCCTCCACATCTGGGAACCAGCCTCATCCCAACAGCTGTCTACAAAGTCTGGTTCCATCTTTGCCACGGTAGCCCACAGCCTGGCTTTTATTCTCCCCAATCATACGTCGCCACTTTAAAATCACTTGAAAAAAACACATTTGAATAAACTCAGCAGACCATCCAAATGACACGGATGTACTGTCAGCATGTCAGCATCCTGGTTGTGATACTGGGCTACAGTGTCGTATGATGTTGCCATTGGGGAAACTGGACAAAGGACACACGAGCTTTCTACATATTATTCCTGTAATATATTACACATGTATTATTCCTGTATTCATGTAAATCGACAATTACCTCAATTAAAATGTCCATTAAAGTAAACCCAAAGAACGTATTTTATAAGCTTCATGTGAATAGAGACCAACCAAGAGGTCATCCTACATGAGGATCAAGATGGTCATACAAACTGAGCCTGGCTGCTGTCCAGACTTCTGTCATTCAGCAAATACATATATCAGCCCTCAGTGTGCCGGTTACTATGCCAGGTGCTGTGACAGCTGCCTCACCTGATGTTCTCAGAAAATGAATAGTGATGAGAGAAAAATCACTGAGGAAGGCCTTGTGTGCCTGACAATTTCAATTTTTTAACGGGGGCGAAAATATTTAGACACCCATGAAATAACCACCCTATTTACGACCGGACATTGCTCCAGTAACAATTCATCATCTCCCACAGTTCCAGCTGTCCAGAAAACATGAGGGTGGATTCCCCACCACCAGCTCTGACTACTGACTACACGCTTAACCATGGCAGCATTCTTCATCCTTCTGCTCTTCACCTATTTAGAAGCAAGTTTCTCAAGGGACTGCGAGAGAGAACCTGGTACTTGGTTTGCTTCAAAATGAGTTCTCAAAGTCCTAACCAAAAGTAAATTCAAAATGGATTAAAGACCTAAATGTAAGGCCAGACACTATCAAACTCTTAGAGGAAAACGGAGGCAGAATACTCTATGACATAAATCACAGCAAGATCCTTTCTGACTCCTAGAGAAATGGAAATAAAAACAAAAATAAACAAATGGGACCTAATGAAACTTCAAAGCTTTTGCACAGCAAACGAAACCATAAACAAGACGAAAAGACAACTCTCAGAATGGGAGAAAATATTTGCAAATGAAGCAACTGACGAAGGATTAATCTCCAAAATTTACAAGCAGCTCATGCAGCTCAATATCAAAAAAACAAACAACCCAATCCAAAAATGGGCACAAGACCTAAATAGACATTTCTCCAAAGAAGATATACAGATTGCCAACAAACACATGAAAGGATGCTCAACATCACTAATCATTAGAGAAATGCAAATCAAAACTACAGTGAGATATCATCTCACACCAGTCAGAATGGCCATCATCAAATAATCTACAGACAATAAATGCTGGAGAGGGTGTGGAGAAAAGGGAACCCTCTTGCACTGCTGGTGGGAATGTAAATTGATACAGCCACTATGGAGAACAGTATGGAGGTTCCTTAAAAAACTAAAAATAGAACTACCATATGACCCAGCAATCCCACTACTGGGCATACACCCAGAGAAAACCATAATTCAAAAGGAGTCATGTACCACCATGTTCACTGCAGCTCTATTTACTATCGCCAGGACATGGAAGCAACCTAAGTGTCCCTCGACCGATGAATGGATAAAGAAGCTGTGGCACATATATACAATGGAATATTACTCAGCCATAAAAAGAAACAAAATGAGTTATTTGTAGTGAGGTGGATGGACCTAGAGTCTGTCATACAGAGTGAAGTAAGTCAGAAAGAGAAAAACAAATACTGTATGCTCATGCATATATATAGAATCTAAAAAAAAAAAAAAAAAGGTTCTGATGAACCTAGTGGCAGGACAGGAATAAAGACGAAGATGTAGAGAACGGACTTGAGGACACGGCAGGAGGGGGAAGGTAAGCTGGGACGAAGCAAGAGAGTAGCATCGACATATATACACTACCAAATGTAAAACAGATAGCTAGTGGGAAGCAGCTGCATAGCACAGGGAGATCAGCTCGGTGCTTTGTGACCACCTAGAGGAGTGGGATAGGGAGGGTGGGAGGGAGGTGCAAGAGGGAGGGGATATGGGGATATATGTATATATATAGCTGATTCATTTTGTTATACAGCAGAAACTAACACAACATTGTGAAGCAATTATACTCCAATAAACATGTAAAAAAAACCCCAAACAACAACTATTAGGTATAAAATATGCTACAAGGATATACTGTACAACATGGAGAATATAGCCAGTATTTTATAATAACTGTAAATGGAGTATAACCTTTTAAAATTGTGAATCACTATACTGTACACTGTAATTCATATAATATTATACATCAACTATACTTCAATTTAAAAATAAAAATAATTTCACCTTTAAAAAAAAAAACCCTGTGTACCTTTTAACCAGAAAGTTCTGGAGATCTTCAACAAACAGGCCATGCATGACAGGCCATGACAACCCTCGTTTAACATGCTGCTTTGTTTGGTAACTCTTATTTATCCAGACTACATGTAGCTCTCGACTAGTTTAAACAGCTACCATGGTGACCTTCCCATAACTCACAAGAACCAAAGGCACAGTCCCAGGGAACAGACTCTTCCCAAGGGATGGAGGTTTCAAGGACCGACAATCTTCCTGGGCATATTTATTGCTGCTTGTAACATATCAAAGTATTTTTAATCCATGATCTCATTTGCTTCTTATGATACGTATCAATACTTTTACTTGATGAAACTGAAACTAACTCTCTCAAATATTTATCAATTCTTGCTTACTGAGGAACTGACGATTCAACATAATTTTAGCCTTTTTCTGGCCTTCTCCTAGCTTTTGGGACATTCTACCCCATTTCTACCAGGGAGCAGGCAATAGTTTAGGAGAGAGAGAATGGGTCTTGAGTCTGGGAGGTGAAGTTACAGTTCAGCTCCATAATTCACCGGTGACCTTGCATGTAGCTTCCCTGAACCTCAGTCTCTTCATCTGTAACATGGGGGTTAACATCCACACTGCAGGGCTGAAGGGAGATTCAATGTGACAACGTGAATAGTCTAGATAGTGGTTGCTCAAAATGTTACCCCTTGTGTCAAAAGTTGTTTTTTGAAGTAAGATTCATTCAACAGAAATAAGAAACTAACAACCAATGTGAAATTTCAGGGTTATCAGAGAATTTTAATTATCTGCATAAATTGCTGGGTAATTGAGAATCGGCCATAATAAGTGGCTGCCTCAGAAATGCCCAGATGAGCAAGAGGATTTCTTTTTTCCTTTCGTTTATCTGAGCTGGTAAAGAAATGCCGCCCTGTTATCTTATCCTTCAATCCGAGATGCCCCATTAAAGTTCTGCATATAACGAAAATCCACAGAATTAAGTACTCTACAGGTGTGTCCTCGTCGGATTTCCACATTACGGCTGCATACACAAATGCAGGGTTTAGGAATGATTACTATTCCCTGCCGATGCCCAGAGTGACTGGGAAACAAGTGTGCGCTTAGCCTCTGGCTGAAGAGAATTGCATTATGAACTATCTCTAAGTGGCCAAATTTCAAAGAATATGAAATATGATGGACTTCCCTGGTGGCGCAGTGGTTAAGAATCCGCCTGCCAATGCAGGGGACACGGGTTCGAGCCCTGGACCGGGAAGATGCCACATGCCACGGAGCAACTAAGCCCATGCGCCACAACTGCTAAGCCTGCGCTCTAGAGCCCGCGAGCCACAACTACTGAGCCCACGTTCCGCAACTACTGAAGCCCGTACGCCTAGAGCCCGTGCTCCGCAACAAAAGAAGCCACCACAATGAGAAACCCGCGCACCGCAACTAGAGAAAACCCCTCAGCAGCAACGAAGACCCAATGCAGCCAAAAATAAATAAAATTAAAAAGAAAAAAAGACATATGACAAAACGCACTTGGAGTGAATATACTGACCACTCCTTTCTGCCTTGTCTGACATTAGCCATTAACACTAAACTTCTCAAATTATAGTATGGGTGCCAGGGGGGTGGGTGAGCCGCAAGATTACAATGACACATCTTCCTGATGCACCAGTGTCCTCAAGGAGAGTCCGTGAACCATCCAGAGATGCCTGAGTTCTTGTGTTTACTACTCTCTACACTGGAGAGTCCTCGGGGGAAAGGCTGAAGAGCACTTCTGAGGGTGAAGGAAAATGCCAATTTATGGAGCACCCATCTGCCAAGGCCTGTGCCAGGTGTCTGCACACCATCACTTTGGTTAATTTCTTACTTAGTCATTCAACAATCATGGGAAGAAGAGGGAAGAACAGTCACAGACTTATTACTGTTTTGAGATACATTTTAACTGGGTTTTCAGAACCCAGCTCAGCATTTATATCACATCTTTGAGTCTCAGGCCCTAGGTGAGAAAAAAGCACCAGGAACTTGGTAGTGAAAACACACCAGCGGCAACCGCAGACATGAGAAAATTGGTTGACACAGATACAGATGTGCTGGAGGGGTATGAATTCTCGTGGTTTACTTAAAAAGGTCAACTTTTGAATATAAACAAATGATCAAATTTACTAACAAACACTCATAAACACCAATACATGATACATTTATAAATATATATACATACTTTTTTAACTCTTAGAGTTTAATTTCATTCCCTAACCCAGCTAGTCAGGAAATAAGTTTGCTCCCAACACGAATTCCAGCCACTGTCTGCTCGACGGAATGTTGCCAGAGATGCACCTTCTCTAGCATAATGCTCCTTTCTTCTTCCCAGTCCACTCAGAATGGTCCTGTCCATGCTACTGTTAAGTGCTGTCCTCTGAATTATTCTCATCAACACGATAAGACCCTCTTACCTTAACTGGTTAAAAATAAAAGCTTCCTGAATCAAATCAGTCCACTGAGCCTGTTTCGTCTGTCCTTGGATCCCTCTCCTTTCTAATAACACATAGGACAAAGAAATCTCAGTGAGTGAGCGCCAATGAAATATACAAACGTCAACTCTATTTTTGTTGTCCTTGTTCCTACTGTCATTTTACACCCATCGTGCCGGGCTGCCCTGAGACGCTCACAAATATGGTCAAATGCTTATCAGCAGTTAAAAAAAACTCTTAACAGGCCAGAAATACAAACTGAACATTCAGGAAAACATGCCCATAAAAGAATCATTTATTTTTCATGAAATTAACAGAACTGGGGTTTTGGCAAACCCCTAAAACCACTGTGAACACACACACGTCTTCTTTCGTTGACTCACACAGGAGCTAAGGCCCTTGCTGTGTGCAGAAGATGCAAGAGGTGTTGGATGGGAACATTCAGGGTAAGTGGATAGCAGAGCATAGCGTCTACTGTGTACTTAGAAGACAGAGATGCTCCCAGGAGAACAGTCTTCAGGTTCTGTGACAAGCAACAAACTTCTGGCTCCAAAGATGTTTTGGCAAAACAACACCGTCTCCACCCGGGGCTGCTCATCTGCTATTAGGACCATGTATCGACTACCATCATAGGGGAAGAATGCCTAAAGCTAATTGTGAAAGATTTCCACTGCTTCGGGTTACGTTTACTTTAAAGACGTCTCTCGCTGAACTGCTGCCCCAAAGAGCAAAAGGCAGAGAATCAGCCCACCTTTGCTGAATTTCCCCATTGCCCTATCTCACCTTTGCATCCTTGTCTTTCTTATTTCCTCTTTGGAAGCTGAATTCAGTAGTCACAGATGTAGAAAACAAACCTATGGTTAACCAAGGGGGAGAGGGAGGAGGAGGGATAAATTGGGAGATGGCGATTGACATATCCACACTACTATATATAGAATAGATACCTAATAAGAACCTACTGTATAGTACAGGGGACTCTACTCAATACTCTGTAATGACCTATATGAGAAAAGATCTAAAAAAGAGTGGATGTATGTATTATACGTGTAACTGATTCACTTTGCTGTACACCTGAAACTAACACAGCATTGTAAATCAACTATACTCCAATAAAAATTTAAACAAACAAACAAACAAAACCTTGTTAAATGGGTGAAACCTCTTCTCCAGGCCAAGGGATTGAAAACCAGAGGAGAAGCCAAATCATATAGATAACATTATCCCCACTACAGCCCCACTGCTGTGAAAACAAACCAGAACGGTCAAATCAACTTTTTATTTATTCCACTAACTTCGAGTCTCCTGCCAACACAGCAGTAGACTGGGGTACAGTGACTGCTCTAATGTGTTTATGTTTGAAACTTAAGTGATACTGACCTTACGGTAAAATGAAATCCTGACTGCTATAGCAAAAGACTAAAAGTGAGAACTGACCCCACTGTATTACCCCATCCGTAAGAATACTGTTCACAAAGGCACCACAAAGACGTAGGGATGTAGATCAGCAATGACCCTCCCTTCTGACCTCCGCACGGACCCCTTTTACCTCCTTCCCTGGACCCCAGCAGTAGCAGGCTTCTCTCCCTCGCTCATCACCTGCTTGTTGTCTGCCTGCTCCTTCAACAACGCCAGCCTTATGAAAGCCTGGACCGTAAGGCGCCTGCTGACAGCGCCTAAAATAGCGCCTGGCACGTTGGATTGGCAGATTGGCTCAACAAGCACTGAATGCACTGCCTTAGCTTCTGAGAAATGAAACGGAGCCCATGGCCTCATCTTTTCATGATGCATTCAACCAGCTTCACGCCACCTACTCTTGGTCTGGTTCAGTGTCAAAGGGCAATGCCCAGACAGATTCACTTCCGCTGGTTGGTTGTTTTCTACATCATTCAAAAAGTCAACACGATATAAAAAGATACGCGCAGGAGCTGTTCCTGTATCTATTCCCGATCGCTCCGTTCCCCTCTGCCTGCTCCAGATACACATTTGTATTAGTTTCCTGTTTATCCATCCAGCATTTCTTTATGCAGATATTAGCAAATTCACCTCTATATGTTCACAACCCAATCTTTCTTACATAAAGTTACCACACTGTCTACACTACTTTCCACCTGCTTCTTGTACTTGGCAATGTACCCGGACATCATCCTACATCAGAATGCAGATCTTCCTCGCTCCCTTTCAACAACTGCACAGCATTCTACTGTACACATACACCATCCCTCAACTGCTCCCTGATGACTGATGGACACTGGGTGGCTTCTGATGTTTTGGTGTTACACGCAAAGTTTCAGTGATAACCGTGTACACATGTCATTTCATTACATGAGCAGGTGTATGTACAGGGGAAGATTCCCAGGCCAGGACTGCATTATCTTTAATACTGATTCACACTGCCAGATTCCCCTCCTGTAGGTTGTTAAAAGATATTGTTAGGTGGCTATAAAGAGGTGGTGATGCCTTAAAAGTATGTGTGCAGCGTCGGTCACTAGAATTTTTCCCATTCTTGTCAAGGGGAATGCTAACCTAATTCTTCACTTTCATTAAACCCAGGCTCTTTTAAAATTTAAATCAATGCAGCATCCCCTGATGGTGGTCCGTTCAGTTTTCCTATTCTACTTCTACCCATCAATTCTCTAGGCTAACAGATTTTCCCTCTAGCAACTTATTAGAGGAAAACAGGCTTTCTAAAAAAGCCTAGTTAATATGGGGGGGAATTAAATTTTTATAAGTGTATTCAGGGGTTCTCAATCAGCAGCAAATTTTTTTCTTCATCACAATATCCAAAATGACATGGAAAGAAAAACATAAATGAATATTTAAAATCTTTATTCATTCCAATTCAGGGGACTCCCCTCAAAACTAGTTTATATTCTCAGAGTTTTTAGTAATTCATGACTCTTTTTCACAGTGAGAACCTAAAATTAGAAAATGATGGCTATTTGCAGAATTAATGAAAAGGTCCTTTTCCCACTCCTTTTTGGTTTTTTTTGGTTTTTTCTTTTGCGGTACGCGGGCCTCTCACTGTTGTGGCCTCTCCCATTGCGGAGCACAGGCTCTGGACACGCAGGCTCAGCAGCCATGGCTCACGGGCCCAGCCGCTCCGCGGCATGTGGGATCTTCCCAGACCGGGGCACGAACCCGCGTCCCCTGCATTGGCAGGCGGACTCTCAACCACTGCGCCACCACAGAAGCCCTCCCACTCCTTTTAGAGACAGCATGAGGAAACAACATACTTTTACATGAGAATCTCGGCTTTCAGGAAACTGATCCTCTAGCTTAGGATATTCATCATAGTCAAGGAGCACAACAGCAATAATCTGCTTTCGTACCAGCACAGTTTGCTAAATACAAGTATACTAGACTAAATTCGTTCCTTTGTTTGATATACGGTTGACCCTTGAACAACGTGGCAGCTGGGGTACCAGTCCTCCCGGCAGTTGAAAGTCCAAGTATAATTTAGAGTGGCTCTTCCATATCCAGAGTTCTCCATCCCAAGGATCAACCATCCACAGATCAAACAACTGCAGATGACGTAGTACTATAGTATTTACTATTGAAAAAAAATCTGCGTAGGAGTGGACCCGCGTGGCACAAACCCATGTTGTTCAAGGGTCAACTGTACTTTTGCACCATGCCGTCAACACACTTTAAAACCATTTGGCGCGGACAGTACGATATCCTTTCCTGTGCTAGTGACTGTGAACTTCAATTCCGGGGACAGTTTGTTAACCTTAATCAGTAACTCATACTCCATCCACCAAAGACATGCACAAGAGTATTTTTAGCTGCTGTATTCATACTAGCCCCAAACTGGAAACAAACAAATGTCCATCAAGTGTAGAATGTGTATCTAGATTTCATACAACCGAACACTACACAGCGACGGGGGAAAATGAACAATTTATATACATAACAACATGAATGAATCCACAAAATGTAAGTATGATTCCCTTCACGTGGAATTTAAATCAGGCAAAACTGCTTTATGATGACAGAGGTCAGAATGATTGCCCTTGGGGAGGGGGACGTTGTTCCAACTGGGAAAAAGGGACCGGGGACCTTCTAGGGTGATGCAAATGTTCTACATCTTGATCTAGGTGGTCATTACATGGGTTAAAATTTTTGAGGTTTGTGAACTTTACTCTATGTAAATTATACCTGAGCTGGTCAGCTAGCATCCTAACCAAGAAGTCCTTACTCGGGCTTCCCTGGTGGTGCAGTGGTTGAGAGTCCGCCTGCTGATGCAGGGGACACGGGTTCGTGCCCCGGTCTGGGAAGATCCCACATGCTGCGGAGGCCCGTGAGCTATGCGGCCAAAATAAATAAATAAATGCTCTTTTTTTTTTAAAAAAAAAAAAAGGTTTATCTATTCTAGGAGTGCCTGTCATAGGAATGACAATATTTACTGAAGAATACTCTTATCAGAACTTACCTCTCTCACCCCCTCTAAATCAATTAGTCGCTGAGGCTAAGACAGAGGGAAGAACCCAGGAGGCACCCATGATGCTGGGGAACACCCAGCCCCGCAAGGGGAAGGTCAGGGTAAAGGGGGAGGAGTCATCCCACAGCCCTGATGGCCCTTTCCCAGCAGTGCCCCCCACTGCGTCCCTTCCCTCCTCCTCCCCCCGTGCCAGGCTGGCCCAGAGGAGCAGAAGGGGTGAAGCCCCCTCTCCCTCCCGACTCCTGGGAACCTGCTGGAAGCCCACCTACTGCTTCTCTCCCCTAAACCAGCGTGGCCTGAGTCAGAGGTTCAGAATGAGGAAGCCCTTTATTACCACATACTACAGCCCTCAATTAGCTTTTCTCAGGAATAAAGTTAATATCTTGGTCTCCGTCTATCTGAACCCTCAGCCCAACTTCTCAACTGGTTCAGAGCTCAAGTGGGAAAGGCTGTGTTGTTAATGGGCCCCCACGCTTCACACACAGCCCCCAGGGGCCTGAGGCAGGAGTGGTGAGAAGGCAAAGAAGCTGGGAAGAGGCTTTACCAGGGCCCCTGCATGACGCAGAGAACGCGCCCATCACAGGGGCCTCTGGGGATGGAGCACCTGATATCCACCCATAGGCGGTCCCTGCATGACCTTTTCATTCTTTTGTTCTGGAACAATAGGAATTTCCTAGATAGGTAACCTGAGAGACCCAGCATTTAGTCTCCTTGAATAAAACATTAGAGTCTCAAGTAACAAAATGAAATCAGGGAAGGGCTTCCCTGGTGGCGCAGTGGTTGAGAGTCCGCCTGCCAATGCAGGGGACATGGGTTCGTGCCCCGGTCCGGGAAGATCCCACATGCCGCGGAGCGGCTGGGCCCGTGAGCCATGGCTGCTGAGCCTGCGTGTCCGGAGCCTGTGCTCCACAACGGGAGAGGCCACGACAGTGAGAGGCCCGCAAAAGAGTGTACCGCAAAAATAAATAAATAAATAAAATGAAATCAGGGGAGAGGGATAAATTAGGAGTTTGGGATTAAGAGATACACACTACTATATATAAAATACATAAACAACAAGGACCCACTGTATAGCACAAGGAATTATATTCAATACCTTGTGATAACCTATAATGGAAAAGAATCTGAAAAAGTACGTGTGTGTGTGTGTGTGTGTGTGTGTGTGTGTGTGTGTGTAATATATCGCTTTGCTGTACACCTGAAACTAACACAACATTGTAAATCAACTATACTTCAATTTAAAAAAAAAAAAACACGAAATCAAAAGGACTCTCAAAGTCCTCAGCTAGCTCTAAATGGCATTATGAACATTTACGGAACACACAAAATGCAAGCTTAAACCCAAACCTGCTGGGTTTAAAATGAATTGACTGCCTCTTTCTCTCTGGCAAGTGTACAATTTTTCTAACCAGTGTCAACGCTCAGTCTGCCCAACCTACAGGTTGACCTACAGGTCAAGGCCAGTGTGAGGTGACCCCAAACTGTCTCAACTGATCCCGTAAACCAAATCATTTCCAAATTTCCATCTCATCCTGCTGTAGAGCCACAGTTTATGTCTATAAACTTTGAATCCTCCTCCTCCAAGAAGGAGAGAGAAATGAACAAAATCAGAGCAGCTCCCTAAAGGTATTAAACATAAAGCAATGCGCCTTAGAGATCATTCAGTTAGTCCTTCTCCCTCGTTCCTTGTATGAAGCAACTGTAGTGACATAAAGTAAATTCAGTATATGACCTGACCACACATGGGGAAACCAAACAGGAACTGGTATTAGAGGATATTAAAAAATTATTAATTGTGTTAGTTGTGATCATGTTATTTTAGTTTTATGGGGAAACTTCCTTCCTTCCTTCTTCCCTCCCTCCTTTCCTGCCTTCCTTCCTTCTTTCCTCCCTCCCTCCCTTCCTTCTTTCCTTTCTTCGCAGGATGGGATTAATACTTAATCCACACTAAGTATTATTAGGGGTGGAATGTCAAGATACTTATTTTTGAAGCTGAGAGGTAACTGACATATAACATTGTGTAAATTTACGGTGTACAACATGTTGCTTTATGTTGCTTTGATACACTTACATACTACAGTACGATTACACTGCAGTGTTAGCTAACACCTCCACTGCCTCACATAATTACCATTTCTTTCTTGTGGCAAGAACATTTACCATCTAGTCTCTTAGCAACTTTCAAGTACATAGTAGAGTATGTTAGCTAGAGTCACCATGCTGTGCATTAGATCCCCAGAACTTATTCATCTTCTAACTGCAAGTCTGTACCCTTTGATCAACATCTCCCCAACTTCCCCACCCCCCAGCCCCTGGTAACCACCTTTCTACTCTCTGCTTCTACAAGTTCAGCTTTTTTACATTTCACATATAAGTGATATCATACAGTATTTGTCTTTGTCTACCTGACTTATCTCTAGGTCCATCCATGTTTTTGCAAATGGTAGGATTTCCTTTTTTCTCATGGCTGAATAATACTCCATTTTATCAATACCGTATCTCCTTTATCCATTCATACGGTAATGGACACTTAGCTTGTCTCCATGTCTTGGTTATTGTGATTAATGCTGCAGTAAGATATCTTCAATTTACTTTAAAATATGTTAGCATTTTTTACAAATGGAGCGAGTTAAATAAGCGAATGAATGAATAGCTGTCTGACCCAAGGGACACACACCTGGTTAGTGGAGGAGCTGGGTAATAGCCAAGCATCCTTCCTCTATTGGTTTACAAGGGACCCTTTACAGTGTTTTATACTCTCAACACCAGAGCAGCTACTCAAGGTGACCGCAGCCCTTCAGAGGCCCATTTGGGCTCCACCCACTCAGCTTTGGAAGGGCCCTGCACCGTCCAAATTAGTGTGGCAAACTGGGCTTGGATGAAAAGAGTAAGCTGCTAGATTGGGCTTCTTCTCAGATCCAAATGACCAAGGCATGGCCAAACAGTCATTGAACACTGGCCTGAGGAGACATCTGTTCCAAGTTTCTACAACCATATCAGTGTACCAAGAAACTAGAATCTCTCATCATGTAATAACATGACCTAACAGCATTAGGGTGTATTCATACAGTAATAACCAGGAACTGCTTACTATGTACCAGGGACTACTCTAAGGGTTTGACAAGAACGATCTCAGTTAATCACTGCAATACCCAAAGAGGCTGTTGTCTCCATCATACAGAGGAAGGAACCAGAGCACAGAGAGTTTGAGAAAGTTACCACGACCACAGAGCCCTAAGGGTCAGCATCACCCTTTAGGATGACTCTGCCGTACGTTCTCCTTGTGCCACACTCCACTTCCACATAGTCACAGCCGATGTTTTTCTCTGGGAGAAATGGTCCAGGGATACTTCTCATTTCTGTCCTTAAAAACAGTACAAAAGAATGAAAACAAAAGGTAAAAGAGAAAAAACAGAATCCGCCCCACAGGCCCAAACAAGATGTCCGATGTCAGAAAAATCTTTCACTTTGTTTTTCTCATGAAAAATTCAAACCTTCAAGTGCCCACCTAACTCTCTTCTCCAAACAAATCTGGACTAGAAAGGCAGGCAGCTCTGTGATTTCCCCTCTAGAGAACTATCTGAAGGCTCCCCACTGGACAGCAGAGACCCAGGCTGCCCACTGAGCCTCTCATCCCGATGTGATGGGCAGCTGCCAGTCATTCCCTTCAAGGGCTCTGAGTGAGTTTCTGCAGAAAAGTCTTCACACACATGCACAGCAAAGAAAGGAGGATGCAGTCAACCTTCCAATACCTTCTCTAATGCTTCCAGTACTGACAATGACTTTGAATGAACCTTTACAGTTAAATTACATCATTAATGTTGTGTCTTCAAAGCTAAAATGAGATACAAGACTAAAAAAATCAATTTGAAACAACTGATCCTAGAAAAAGTGAGGTGTCTTAGGATGAAATGGGGATACTGCCTGTTGGAATGGTCCCATTCCAGAGCCCTTTCTCTCCATTAATCCAACAGGAATCAGTTAAGGGTGTCGGGTGTAATCTTAGAAGTCGTCACAGAATTCTCAAAGGATGTCTTCAATTCTTTGAGGATTCTCAAAGAATTCTCAAAATACAGCACATGTAGCATCTGAAAGCACGGAGGGGAGGGTAGACTAAAAACCAGATCAACAAGAACCAAGAGTTCTAACTCCAAAGGGTTCAGTAATTATTGGCATGAACGTTTCTGCAACGGGCCTTGATCACAAAAAGAAAAAGGATTTTTATCTTGGCTACTTTCCCTATTTGAAAAACCTGAGTTTCCTCAAAAATTAGTAGGCTGAATGAGGAAGGTAATAATTAAGGCACAGAGGCCATATTTCCTATCTGCCATGGAAAGGAACAGCGGTATCTACAAATAACAAGAGCCTCTCACACGAAACAGCTTCCTTTCACTAGCTGGGAACTTCTCGTTCCTTCCCCAAATTCATCATTGTGAAAATTAGTATTTGACATTCACCAAATGCCAACAGCAGGCCTCTATCTGCTATTATGACTACATCATTTGTTCACCTCTGAGCTGACTTCCAAAACATGGTTAACTTCGGCCCAGAAAACAACCGCCAGGCAAGAAGATAAGGAAGGCAATTGGAAGTTATACTAACAATAAAAATAAATTAGTGATATAATTTTCAGCCGTTGTCAAGGGCATGCTTTATGGTTTTTACATTAAAAAGACTGGGGACTCTTTTTCTTTTTTCTTTTTTCTTTTTATGACTTCAGACAGTGCAGATGTGACGGTTATAATGGCTAAAGGCTAGTCAGGAAAAGACCTTGGGATAGTCTCCTGTCTAAAAATGTGTGTTGACATGACTAAGCAATGAAACTTTGAAAACCCAAAGGCAAGTCTGTCTATTCTGCAGCCCAGTCGTGTGTCTTCCCTTTTCTCACCCATATTTTGGTGCTAAGTATCTCACAGTTGGGAATGGCAAGGCCAACATGGAAGCCAGCCAAATAACAAGAGACAGAAGGCCTAGGCCTGTCTTTCACCCCAAAGAAGCTACGACAAAAATGGCAGAACCAGGGGCTTCCCTGGTGGCGCAGTGGTTGGGAGTCCGCCTGCCGATGCAGGGGACACGGGTTCGTGCCCCGGTCCGGGAGGATCCCACGTGCCGCGGAGCGGCTGGGCCCGTGAGCCATGGCCGCTGAGCCTGCGCGTCCGGAGCCTGTGCTCCACAACGGGAGAGGCCACAACAGTGAGAGGCCCGCGTACCGCAAAAAAAAAAAAAAAAGGCAGAACCAAAGCTAATTCTAACTAAACTCTAGCCGTGCAGTATTTAAACCAGTTCCAAGGTGGTTTCATTTCAGAACTCTCACATTAACTCAACGAGCATATTCTCTTCCTCAAAGTCGAAGAGACCAGGGAAACGGAGATTTCCACGGTCCTTCTCATGCCTGACTATATAAGCACAACCCATGGTTCATGCCTCCAGGAAGGCAATTACAATATTATATTGTAACCACTAATTTCTCTGCTTGTCTGTCCCTTCCCCTCCATGACAGGGCCCTCAAAACGCCAGCACACCATGTATTCATCTGTTTGACAGCAGCGCCTGGCTCTGACTGGACATCTGTCATCTCTGTTCCATAAATACTGAATAAATCTTTATAAACACAGAATCTCTGAGAAGACTTTCTGCTCAAAAATATCCTTCCAACTCAAGCCAGAATTTCACTATTAAAGGTTAATCTCTTTGGCTCTGTCTTCCAGAGTTTTTAAAGTAGATCTCTGTGAAGGGTGTCACTGTCTTCTCATCTGCTGTGAGCTAATATATAAAGGGAATAAAAGAAAATGGCTCAAAGGGAAAGATTAAAGAGGAGAGAAACAGTGAGGAAGGGGTGGTGGAAGGAGTGAAGGAAATGAGAAGAAAAGATAAGGTGGGAAGGAGGCAAAGACACAGCCGCCTTCTTCAGTTCTGCCTGGAATCCATCATCACAGCCTCCTTTCCTGGAAGAACTGTGGACGTTCCTGGGTGTACTCACTCCTATTGTGCCTCTTCTTACAAACGAAATGGAGGAAACAGGTTTTCACGGTCCCCAAAATGCTCAACAGTGGTTGCAAGTTTCTTTTTGATTTTTTTCTCCTTTTTAGAAAAGAAAGCAAAACAAAAGGAGAGAAGAACACTCCACACACCACCTTTCACGACCTCAAAGAGCAACATCATTAGACTCTGGACGTGAAAACTCTGCCTGCAGGTCAATGTTCAAGGTCTGGGGTGACAACTAAAAACAGTGACCAGGAAAGGAAGGGCTTTGCAGATCCAACTGAAATAAAACATTAGGAGACTGAAGTTCCGCTTCTGTATAACGTTTACAAGAAATCAAAGTTTTAAGAAAAGCAAATTACTAGGAAAGACTACTTTAATAACTCCTTGAGCATATGGTTTAAATTTTATGGAGTTTTTGGTCCATTCTAATTCACTAATAACACCTGGAGAATTATTTCTGCTGCGTTTTTATGCCGTCAAAGAGACTGTCTTTTATAACTTTAAATGCAAATTGCAAATTTACATTTTTTCACCTTTCTGTGCAAGAAAATTCAATTTATACAATTTCCAATCTATTCTACGTTCTAGAGATTTTACTGAATCTGACGATTAGCAAGTGCTTCTCGGGTTATTTGAGGGTTTTAGTTTCCATCTTTGAGTACAGCGTAGAATAAAGAAAAGTAAGCTTAGATGAGAGAGGGGAAAAATAGAGTTTGCCATTTGTCACATCAAATTAAACAAACCAAAACAAACAAACCGATGTATATCTATATATCCAAAAGGACTAAAATACAACAAGAGTATCAGGAGGGAAAAAGGGGGAACAGCTCTACTCTTTCATAATTACTACATATTTTAAAAGAGACTTTTATGAGGAGTTACAAGGAGTAAACAAACCCCAGGCCAGGGAAGCCCCATCTCTGCCTTTCATCGGATTTAAAGAGAAGTTCCTGCTATAAAGTAAGACACGTCAGAACACTAAATTCTTCTCCATTTTGTTTAGACAAACAAAATCTCCTCAGCCTGCCTGGTACCAAAGATACAGCAGGAGAAAAGAAGGAATTGCAGGCCCCTCTCAGGACTCGGGGACCGTCAGGTTCAAGTGCAAACCACTCAGAACACAGCTCTGCAGCTTGTTCATGCAACAGATGTTGACACCGACAATGCTAACAGAAGGAGGGAGGATGAACAGCAAGAGGAAAACTCCACAGCTGCCATCACAGCCGAACCCTCACATGCAGGCAAACAATACGATGCACATTTCAGGTGTATCAATTTCATCTCCACAGCTCACTGAATGGTGATAAAGCTTCCAGCAGATATAAAGGGATGTGCATTCACAAAATAATTGTAAAAACATGTGGCTCTTGCTGTCTGGCCTTCAGTGAATAAATGCACCCACATACGAGCACTTTCAATCCACGTGAAACCACAGCAAACAACCGTTCTGGTCTCTGAGACACACGCAGTCTTTTTACCCACAGAAAGCACCTGTCATATAACTTCAAAAATGAGTTGCAGAAAAGAAAAACGATTTTAGCCTGTGCGATACAGAACAGTAAATAGTCCTCTGACAGTCAGGCACTGGGCTTGGGATAACAGCTCCTGGGAGATGTAGACAAGGGTGCCTGACATCTGTTCTACCCAGACAACAGTCTCCCACCCACGAGGGCTGCATGACTCCGTTTTTAACAGCTGGGAGGGGAAGATGGGAAAGATTCCTGCACCAGAAGTCTGAGGTCTGGGGAAAATTCCAGGGAAAGCCAAAATCCGATGCAAGTATTATGTCTTTCTAAAAAAAAAATGAAAGTAACATAGTGCTGTTTGAGGATACGGTTTATACTCGGTGTCCAAAGGCAAGTCTCTTTATTTTTGGTTGTCTACCTGAAGTCAAAACTATTAACTGTATGGCAGAATGGGGCAAGGCAGGAAGGAAAGAGGCAGGCTTCCTCTACGCTACGGAGAACAAACCCATCACATCTCTACCACGATACCTCAAACTTCAGAAGTTATGGCGAGAATTTTAAACCTCAAGGTTAGTAATCCCTAGCACGACTCCAAAAATGCAGACCCACTACCCCTGGTAAGAGATCAGCAGCAGTGGACAAATTGCCTTACAATATTGAAGTCCCAGACCAGTGAAATGAATAGAAAGGAGGTTCCAGCAAACAGGAAGGTGACAAGGCAAAGATGTGCCCAGGAAGCCCTACTGATAGAATAGCCTGGGCTTAGAAATAGGGTTTTCTTAGAAGCTGAACATGTCATTTAAGAAAGGAACGGAATTAATGTCCTGGGGAGTTAAGCCTTTTCATCCTTCCAATTCAGAGAGGACAGAAGCCAAATATATAATTCCATCAGGGCAGAGGACAAACGAGGCCGTTACCTGATGTGAAGCAAAGGACCAGGGTTGGAGAAAAGAGGCCAAGAACTGCTCTGAATGAGGATTCTTCTCCAAGGCAGATCTGAGATCAGGGGTCCAAGGTGAAGAGGATGAGGACCAATGCGCAAGGTGCAGGGCAATGACTTCCGCTGCCGGAATCACTCTATAAGCCTAGCGGGGTATGCAGGAAGTGATCACAGCAGGCCTGATTTCTGTCCTTGGAAGGGGCTGCTTCCAAGGCTGGCCCTTGACGGGCACCTGAGAATTTGGATGTGCAAAGGGTTCCCACCATGCAAACTGCAGAGACTGGCTCCCTGTCCGACCCTGTTCATGTATCAGTGTGGTTCAGGCCTGAGTAAGACAAAAAGGTGAGGTAAGGGAGAATTTGCTCTCCACCTGATTACTAAGCTGGGACACTGGTGCTGGATGTCCCTGCCCTCAGACTGGGACGGACACCACTGGCTCTCCTGCTTCTCAGGCCTTCAGACTCGGACTGGAATCATACCACCACCTCTCCCGGGCCTCCAGCTGCTGACTGCAAATCATGGGACTTCTCAGCCTCCATAATGACATGAGCCAATTCCTATCTATCTAACTGTCTATCCACCTATCTGTCTATCTATCTATCTCCTTTTGGTTGTTTCTCTGCTGAACCCTGAATAATACAGGAATATTATTTAATAGGTTTGAGGCTATTGCAAGGAATTTTTTTACTTTTCAGTTATGGAAGGAGATTTGCTCATTTACGTCCTTAAATTTTTGGAATCATTAAGCAATAACCTGTTAGGTGCTATTATCCCTAAAGCCACCGGTTAATTCAGGGCTAGTAATGAAGGCTCACAAGTAGTGGAAGAACAGCCTGGAATATAAAAGCCAGGACCCCAGCCTACTTCACAGCTTTGACTGGACCCAGCCCTGCTCCAGCCCCTGGTAACTACAGCAGTGGACAGCTCCGGGGCACCCATCATCTGGCCTCAGTGCCAGGTCTTTCACACACATGATCACAAAACCGCAAACCTGAAGGACTCTCCCATTTTACAGATGGGATTCGGAAAGGCAGAGCAATGTGTCAGAAGTCACAAGTCAAGGTGTGTCTAGTTTCAAACCCCACACACTCTATATCATCGCTCTGTGGCCAACTACAATCTGAGAAACACTCCAACGGACTGGGTTTCGTTCAGAAGAAAAAAAATTTTAGGGCTGATTATTCAAGGTAAGACAACTACAGAAAAGCAAGAGAGCTTTTCCCTGTTGGCATATACAAAAACACTCAGTATCACCCTAGGCCTTTGGAAGTACTGAGAGCACCCTGAGAAGAACATACCCAACCCAGGTGAGACGCCAAAGACTTAAGGAAAAGTCGCTGAAATTCAGGGCACCAGCTGCCCCTACGGTGGGCGCCCACATAAGCGTCTCATTCCACTCGAGCTGAGGATAAAACTGTACTACGCCTATGAACGTTTCCACGACGGGTGAAAGGTTTACGGTGAACATCTGCTTTCCTTCTGGGAGTCTGGAATTGGGGCACAGCCAGGCAGAGGTGCCTACGTGGTCAGCCCCAGTAAAAACCCGGGCTGCTGGGGTTTAACCTAGCTTCTCCAGGAGACGCCATCTCACACACAGGGTCACAACTTACTGCTGGGGAATTAAGCTCATCCTGTGTGGCTCCACAGGGGAAGGACCCTGGGAAGCTCGCGCCTGGTCTCCCTGGACTTCGCCCCACGTGCCTTTTCCTTTCACTGATTTTGCTCTGTATCCTCTCACTGTAATAAATCACAGTCATGAGTAAGACGATCCGCTGAGTCCTGTGAGTTCTCCTGGCAAATCATCAAACCGTGGTGGTCTTGGGGACCCTAACCCAGGGGGCTTCATACCTACCTTGTGAGCGACCCACTAAGCCGTGGTACCAGATACTCAAGATCCAACCCTTTGCCGTGTGGACCAGGAACGCATGTCTCCCGTCCCCCTGCACCAAGAAGGGATGATACTTCAAACTCAGAGGCACTCACAGATCCGCCCAAACTTGGACCGCAGGAAGCGTGGCATCCTGAAATGCTGGCCTAACAGACAGGTAGTCCTCCCACTGACACTGGGACTCTCAACACAACCATTCACCAGGTGAGGCCTGACCGCTCGTAGTACCCAGATGAAACGGAGCTGAGAGTCGGCCAGGAGCAGGGCCGCAAACGTGTTATCTGTTCTGCAGGTTCATCACTCTGCGTGTTAGTCAGGGTTCTGCAGAGAAACAGAACCAGTAGGAGACAGAGAGAGATACAGGAGGAGATTTATTATAGGAATTGTCACGCAGTTATGGAAGCTGAGAAGCCCCACAGTCGGCTGTCTGCCAGCTGAAGAACCAGGAAAGACAGAGGTGCGATTCAGTCTGAGTTCAAAGGCCTGAGAACCGGGGAAGCCAATGGGTGAAGTCCCAGAGTCTGAAGGCCCAAGAACCAGGAGCCCCAATGTCCCAGAGCAGGAGGAGATGGACGTCCAGCTCAAGAAGAGAGTGAACCTGCCCTTCCTCCGCCTTTTTGTTCTACGCAGGCCCTCGGGATTGGATGAGGCTTCTGCACGTTAGGGAAGGCTCTCCGTTATGCAGTGCACTGATTCAAATGTTAATCTCCTCCGGAAACAAACTCACCCAGAAATAATGTTTCACCAGTTATCTGGGCACCCCTTAGCCCAGCCAAAACATATTACTGCAAAAAACGCTCTGAACCCATGGCTTTGTTTTTCCTTCGTTTTTGTGGGCTTTATTCCGTGAATATACAACAAGTGCCCACTTCTTGGAGAAGCACATGTAAGGCAGTTTGGGGAGACACGACCAATAAGGTCCTGTTCCCCTTCAAAGCACGTGAACCTTGAATAAGTGTTCCAAAATTCCATGAGTTGGAACTACCAGATTCTGCTTCCCTTGGCCCAATTTCATCCTTCTTTTGTTGACTGAATCATCAAGGAAAATTGAGGAAGAAAACCGTAAGAAAACCTAGACTATTTTGTTTGAAAAAGCAAATATAAAAAATATCAAACCCTTCAATCTGAGAAAGGGGCCAAAAAAAAAAAAAAAAAAAAAAGAATACCATGCAACCTGGAACAGGAAATGAGGGCAGAAAGAAGAATACCAATCGTTGGTAATCAAATCCTGTGGTCTGCAGAAGGGCACTCTGTGGTGATGAGAATAAGCAGCAAATCTCCGGGAAAGTGTGAGGCATCAAAGTAGCTGAGGCTAGGAAAGGTATTCAGCTGGGAGACCAGGGGATCTCCGTGCCCCTCTCATCTCTAAGAGGAGAACAGCACAAAGAGGGTAATTCTGAGGCTGGCTGAGATGAAACCTGACCGAGCACCTGGTGTGTGGTCTGTGGGTTTCTCCCTGGTGATATGATGTCGTCCGTGCCCCACCCATTCCCCGCCCCCTCCCCAATGCCCAGAATGCATCTGGGCACAGTCAGTGGTTCTTTTCAGTTATCCAGTGAGAGCTCAGGGATTGATCAGTGGCTACATAGCATCTGCATTTACTTTAATTGAGTGGGCTTCACACAAGACTCTCTCCAAGGGTCTCCCCTTGCTGTGCAGGCTCTCCCAATTACTAATGTGTCTCCATCCTGGGAGAAGATGGCTGGAATCTGGGCTTCAATGGCTGTCAAGCGTGACCTCTCCCCCAGTGACAGCAGAGCACAGGTGACAAGGAAGCCACGGGGCTGGACGACAGGGAGTCTTCAGGGAGCGAGCCATCCCAACACCTCCAGCAGCACAGGTAAGTGCTGGCACCTGACACCATCCATCCGTCCATCCGTCCATCCATCCGTTCATTCATTCATTCATTCCCACTTTGGAGGGAAAGTAAAAGACTTCAAACCTGGCCCCAGCCCCCCAGTCGGACCTGCCACAGACCCAAGAACACTGAGACAGCAGACAAATGAACCCCGGAATCACTCACAGCACTGTCTGCAAACGACCATGGGCTGATGGAAAAGGCTTCAGAGTCACAGCCTCACATGGTTGGGAAAGCTCTAGAGCTGTCTCCCCCCACCAACAGGGGCAAGTTCCAGTCGGCCTCTGTGGGCCCAACAGCTCCCCACAGCCCACTGTCACCAAAGGGGAAGAACTGCCCCCGGTCGCTGGGAGCAGCATTACCCCCTGTCCTCAAAGAGCCTGCAGAATCTGGAAACCAGCCTTCCTCAGATTCACCCCAAATCCTTCTTCCTTCAGATTCACCCCAAGTCCTTCTTCCTAACGCAGAATGCCAGGCCCAAAGGGTTCCCACAGCCAGCTGTGCTCAAGGAGATGTGCTGAGCCTTCTCGGTCATCTTTTCCCAGGTGTGACCTGACTCTCCAGACCCCAACTCGTGGCTGAAAAGAAAGTCACAGTTGGGGGGTCATACAATGTCAGGAAAAAACAGTGGAGAGCTGCAAGAGGCTGCAGAGAACATCTCCAAATCCTCACTGAAGGCAAGGGAGTCGTAAATCTTCTTTTTTTGTGTGTGTGTGGTACGCGGGCCTCTCACTGTTGCGGAGCACAGGCTCCGGATGCGCAGGCTCAGCGGCCACGGCTCACGGGCCCAGCCGCTCCGCGGCATGCGGGATCTTCCCCGACCAGGGCACGAACCCATGTCCCCTGCATCGGCAGGCGGACTCTCAACCACTGCGCCACCAGGGAAGCCCCCTTTTTTTTTTTTTATTGAAGTATAGTTGATTTACAATGTTGTGCCAGTCTCTGCTGTACTAAATCTCAAAATGTAATATAGAAAAGATGGATAATAGCCATCAGTCCTAGCTTTCCTAAGCAATCCCTTCGGGGAAGCAGAAAATTAGGCGAAAAGTTAGGTGTGGTCATGCAGGCAAGACGAGAGGCCTGCAAAGGAGGGACATTTCCCCACGTCCCTGCCCTAGGGGGAGAGAGAAACACATTCCACCCACTGGCCCCCTGGCTACTCCCCACCAGCCAGGCTGGCTCTCTGAAGAGTTACACCGGCTTTTCTCGAGTATTGGTGAATCTTTTAAGCAAATTATTCCTTGTGGAGATGGGGACCATTTATCACCTCTTGGTGCTGTGTGGTTAACCGGTTCCCTTGGGGGTGTCTGAGGATTGGTCCTGCACCCCACTCAGTACCTGGGTCCCAGGTCTCTACATTATCTCCTTTCATCCCAGTGACTGAAGGATCCCAGCCTCGGATTCACTCGGACCCGACTGCAAGCCCAGCTCCCTCCCATTCGGTAAGCAACCAGCTGAGAGCTGATCCCGGTGTCCATACCGTATGCTAACATATATATATGGAATCTAAGAAAAAAAAATGTCATGAAGAACCTAGGGGTAAGACGGGAATAAAGACACAGACCTACTAGAGAATGGACTTGAGGATATGGGGAGGGGGAAGGGTAAGCTGTGACAAAGTGAGAGAGTGGCATGGACATATATACACTACCAAACGTAAAACAGATAGCTAGTGGGAAGCAGCCGCATAGCACAGGGAGATCAGCTCGGTGCTTTGTGACCACCTGGAGGGGTGGCATAGGGAGGGTGGGAGGGAGGGAGATGCAAGAGGGAAGAGATATGGGAACATATGTATATGTATAACTGATTCACTTTGTTATAAAGCAGAAACTAAGGCACCACTGTAAAGCAATTATACTCCAATAAAGATGTTAAAAAAAAAAAACCCAGGGATGACAGCACAGTTGTGACAGCACAGTCGGGGGCTCTAAGCGGCATATTGAGGTGATGCATGTTCGATTAACTTTCCCACAAAACTCCCTTCACCATTTTGGTTTATTTTCATTTGTTCTTCCTTTCTCTACTACAGTAATAAGACACCGAGACCAAGGTAGAGGGAATATCCGTTTCAGCAAATAAGAAAATGAGACCAAGCTCCTGATTTGTTATGCAAAAGCCCCTAAAAGCATTTAAAAATATGAATCACACAGACACAAAAGCTCCAAGACTGCAAAGCTCCAGAGGAAAGCAAGAGAGAAACCCAACACTCAGGCCACGTGGGCTCTGGCTCCAGCTCTGCCCCTGGGGAGGCCTGTGGTAGTTACAGCCTGAGCAGCTCTTCGACCACCGTTTCTTCATCTGCAAAGCCGGCCACATCTTGCCTCATTCCCAGACTACTGCACTTGGCCCGCAAGTAGGACCAGGGGAAAGTCGTGTAATTAATTCAAATGACTTGGGGTGAAGGCTAATTTGATTTAGTGAAGCTCTGGATATTCTAAAGCAATCTGATCCGGTTCATGTTCATCAGAAGCAAAACCTCAGGGCTGAGGGGCGCTGCCCCACCTCCCCACACCCCCACACCCCCACCCCACCCCCATCACACTGACATCAACCCTCCTGCCAGCAGGGCTAACTGCCCCACAACGCCTGGTTCTCTTACAGAGCCGACAGCTGCCCTGGGGGCCACATTTATCACTGCTTTGCCGAGCAATCCCTCTCTCTGTGGGGAGTACCAAGGTCAACATGAAGTTAATCCTCTCCAAATGCTCACAAATTCGAAAAGAGGCTGATCTGAAGTGATAAGAGTTGGGGTTTTTTTTCATATGGTAATTGTATATTTAAAATTTTTTAGGGACTTCCCTGGTGGCGCAGTGGTTAAGAAACCGCCTGTCAATGCAGGGGACACAGGTTCGAGCCCTGGTCCAGGAAGATCCCACATGCCACGGAGCAACTAAGCCCGTGCGCCACAACTACTGAGCCTGCGCTCTAGAGCCCGCGAGCCACAACTACTGAGCCCGTGTGCCACAACTACTGAAGCCTGTGCGCCTAGAGCCCGTGCTCCGCAACAAGAGAAGCCACCGCAATGAAAAGCCCACGCACCGCAACGAAGATTAGCCCCCGCTTGCCGCAACTAGAGAAAAGCCCGCGCGCAGTAAAATAAAAAAAAAAATTTTTAACATCTTTATTGGAGTATAATTGCTTTACAATGGTGTGTTAGTTTCTGCTTTATAACAAAGTGAATCAGTTATACATATACATATGTTCCCAAGTCTCTTCCCTCTTGCGTCTCCCTCCCTCCCACCCTCCACATCCCACCCCTCCAGGTGGTCACAAAGCACCGAGCTGATCTCCCTGTGCTATGTGGCTGCTTCCCACTAGCTATCTATTTTACGTTTGGCAGTGTATATATGTCCGTGCTGCTCTCTCGCTTTGTCACAGCTTACCCTTCCCCTCCCCATATCCTCAAGTCCATGCTCAAAAAAAAAAAGGTCATGAAGTACCTAGGGGTACGATGGGGTTAAGGGGTTTTGACGATTATCCTGGCTGCTGACTTGTGTCCGAGAGAAAAGGGCAAGAGAGAGAAGGGACGTGTGTGTGTCTTCATCACTGTGGCTGGCGGTTAAAATGAGGCAAGAAGTCAGAGGCTGCTAAGAGTCAGAGGAGAAAGCAAGCAAGCAAGACAGAAGGCAGGAGACAAAACGAAAGTAGGTGACCCACGGCCACTTAAGGGACCCCCGCACTGGGGGCGGTGAGCTGTTGCTCTGGGAGCTGCCTGCCCTTGGTCCAGGTGGCCCACGGGCCACCAAACCAGTAAATTAAATCCAGTGAATGCAAACAGTCGTGCACACACAGCCCAGGGACTTGCCAGAAGAGAAAGCTCAGGAGACTTGCAGCTGCAGACACAACTTCCTCTGCCCTTGTGTTCCAGGTGCACCTGTGTGGTCACCTTCCTCAGACCTGAACTTGGTGCCGACAGTCTGCCAGCCCCTGCGCTAAGTGCCGGGCACACCGGGATGGATGTGTCGAGTTACAGGTGTCAGGAGAGAGACAGCAGGGCTGGGAACAGTCACTGTGACACTGGGTGGCCAGGAAAGAGTGCTCCGAGGAGGTGACATTGCAACTGCGTGAGGGCAGCCAGCGAGGCCAAGAGAGGGGTAGGGGGAGGAGGAGACAGAAAAGAGGGAAGAGTGAGTCCAAGGCCCAGAGCTGGGGAAGCGCCCGGGTGCCGGAAGTCCGGGGCTGCAGGGGCTGGTGAGGGACGCATAACTGCAGGAATGAGAGGGGGGCTGGGGAAGGGGGCAGAGGCCCCACATCGGAACCCCTGGGCCAAGGTAAGGAGGTTGGGTTGTGTTCTACACGCGGTGGGAAGCAGGTGGAAGCTTTGGAACAGGACGTGCCTTGATCAACTGCCGTCTTCCAGGACGGTGATGATGCTCCCGTGGAGGAGGTGACATCGAAGAAGGACAAAACAAGGGACTTCCCTGGTGGTCCAGTGGCTAAGACTCCGCGCTCCCAGTGCAGGGGGCCCGGGTTCAATCCCTGGTCAGGGAACTAGATCCCAGATGCCGCGACTAAGAGCCTGCTTGCCACAACTAAAGATTCTGCATGCTGCAACTAAGACCCAATGCAGCCAAATAAGATATAAATAAATAAATATTTTTTAAATGGAATAATTAAAAGAAGAAGAAGGACAAAACAAAAGTGGGGGAAGCATTGGGAAGTTACTGCCTCTGCCCAGGAGAGAGAGGACAGTGCCTGGGATTCAGGCAGCGGAAACAGAGATGGGGAGGAACAGACAGCTCTGAGGGATGACACGGGGCAGAATTCTGAAAGCGGAATAAGAAGCTTCAGTGAGAAAGAACGGTGAGGTCCGGGTCTTTAGCGAGTGTTTACTTGCAACGACCTAAAATCCCTCAGTCCAATTCCCAAATCAGGAGCCCAGGTGAGACGGCTCCCAGGAGCCAGCAAGGGTGCTCAACAGGTTGGACAGAGCCCAGCACCTTCCTGCCAAAAAAGCGTGAGCTCTGTAAAGCTAGGAGCGTCCTGCTAGCCCTGTGACAGCTCCCAGAGAGGAAAATAAGTGAAACCGAATGAAGGAAGGGGAAGAGCCTCCAAGGCTGCCGGACAAGGACAGCCCAGGCTGGCTCTCCCTCACCTCCCAGCTCTGCCTTCCACCCCGCAGTGTCCTGCCCTCTGCCCCAGAGGACAACTCAGCAAGTGGCACTGTAATAGGGAAGAACAAATCTGACTCCATATTAGATCTGTTTCTTTCACTTTAACCTTTGTATTCTATTGGTTTTGCTTAGAGTTAAGAATGCTGTCTATAGCCTATTCTCAAGGCTTTGACCTTTAAGAGTGTAACACTTTTCCATTCCTATAGAATTAAAAAATTGCAGCACAGAGAATAACATTTGTTTTGTTGGACGTTTACAAGAACATCGTGACCTGACCTACCTGGACCGAAGACTCCTGGATCAAGAAGTCTGCAACAACGAACCATGCCCCTCCCTCATCTTGCCCCTTCCTCACCTTGCCTTTAAAAATGCTTTGTTGAAAGCCTTCGGGGAGTTCAGGGTTTTGGGGGGCATGAGCCACCTGTCTCCTTGTGCGGACCTGCAGTAAACCTTTCTCCACTCCAAACTGTGACGTTTCAGTACTGTTTGGCCTCACTGTGCGTCGGGCGCATGAACCTGCATTCGGTAACAGCACCACCCCGGCTTCCGTGGGTGACAGAAGAGCAGAGAGCCAAAGAGAGAGGTCAGGGTATCACTTACCTGCCCCCTCCATGCTTCGGTCTGGGGTTCCAGCAATGGCCTTCTCCCCACAACCATGGTTCCCTCTGGCATCCATCCTCCAGGGCTCGTGGCCTCCTCTCTTTGCCCTTTTGCCAGGGGAGGGGGGAAGGGCACTAGACCTTGGGCGCCCAAATCTGTTGCTCATTCCCTCCCCCGCCCACTTCGGTCACGAGCCCGTCCATTAAAGTCTCCTCACTGGAAGCATCTAGAGTGGGTCCCCTTCCTGCTGGGATTCCATCTGAAACATGAGGGATGCCCAGGTGCCTGGAAAACCCTTTAAACCAGAAACACAGCAGCCCATCTAGCACAGGCACGTGCCTTCCCGGTATCAGGGGTTGACTCCCCATCCAGTCCAACTATTCCAAAGCGCAAAGATGTCTCATTAAAGAGGAGTTGCTGCAGTGCTCAAACTAACAGCTTCTCACACCTAGTGTGCTGAAGAGGAAATTGTAAAGGAATAGCAGGGTCGGCTAAAGTTAGCTGAAGTTAAAGAGCTGACACATACCTGGCATGGCCTGGGCCCCAGTACAATCACAGCGACCCTGGATTCTTTAATAGCAGGAGGAGAATTTTCTAGTTATTATTTCCAATTCTTCCACCAACACATTCAAGAATATACTTCTTAATGCCGGATTTTATAGTCTTCTTGTCGTCCTACACAATTCGGGACAACTGATACATGACATTTGCTTATTTGGGAGGACTCCTACCTTAATCTTGCCACTATTCACTTGTTTAACAAATCCTTATCAATATTTGTTGATACTGGCAGGCACTGGGCCAACCTCAGAGAGAATGCAAGGTACAGTCCTTCGCCCTCAAGGAGATGAGAATCTAGTTTTGAGGAATGAGATAAAGAAACACACAATTAGGGCTTCCCTGGTGGCGCAGTGGTTGAGAGTCCGCCTGCCGATGCAGGGGACACGGGTTCATGCCCCGGTTCAGGAAGATCCCACATGCCGCGGAGCGGCTGGGGCCATGAGCCATGGCCGCTGAGCCTGCGCGTCCGGAGCCTATGCTCCGCAACGGGAGAGGCCACAAGAGTGAGAGGCCGGTGTACCACACACACACACACAAAAAAACAAAAACGAAACACACAATTAAATGCAAGGCAATAAGAGGAGCTGAGAGCTCAGTAGGCAGCTGGGGGAAACTTTAGGAGGGGTGTGTCTTATCTAGCGTGGGGAGAGAACAGGGAAGGTTTCCGGATGAAATGAAATCTAAGCAGAGGCCAAAAGATGGGCAGTAGCCAGCCCGAGAGAGAGGATGGGGGGCGTCAGGTTGGACCCACATGTGTGAAGCGGAAGAGGAAACATGACACGGCTCTAGGCGTTCAGAGCGGCTGAAGCAAAGTGTGAGCAGGACAGAGGCGAGCAGGCTGGGGGTGTGGGTGACACCCTGTGAACGGCCTCATCCGGAGGGAAACCATACAGTTTATCATCCAAACCGGGACACATGTGCGCTGGGAAGGCCCACCTAAGCTGGGACTGTCCCAGACACGGGGTCACTCCACTTACAACGACACGTGAGGCAGTTCACACTTCACACGGACAAGTGCCTGAGGGGGTCTGAGCAGAGAAGTAACACAAGCAGATCTGTGCTTTAGGAAGACCACTGTGGGCCCCTCGTGGACCACAAGCTCGAGAAAAGCTGACGGTGAAGACGGTGAAAGCGGTGAAGGTGCTGCTGGAGAATTTCAGGAAGGAGATGGCGAGGGCTCACTGCATGGGGGTGGGGGCGGGATGGTCACCGTTCACAGAGGAATGCAAGACATTTACACTGAAATTTATGATGTGGGAGAGGGATCAGAAGTGGGCGTTGGCAGGAGAGATGCAAGGTAGAAGAAGGAGCCCAACTGATAACTGGATGTCTGGCTGGGGCAAAGAGAGGAGGATACTGGGGCCACTGGAAACCAGGGGACTCAGGTGGGGAGCGAGGGCAGGTTCACTCGAGACGTGCTGGGCTTGATTATTCAGGGAGCCGCTGGATGGAGGGGCCAAGGCTCCGGAAGGAGACCCGGGCTGGAAATGGGGACTTGGGACTTGTCAGCACACATGTGATGATCCAAGTGCCCCTGGAATGGGCAGTCGTGACCTTCGGGAGAAAGTCTCCATGGAGGCTTGGGGTGTACAGGCTGCAGTGAGCTGGAGAAGTGAGGGGACCAAGAAGCAAACTGGGCGAGATATTTGGTCCTGGAGAGTGTACTGCGTCGCGGGCTGGGGGACATCAAATAAGAGGGATCAAGACTTGAAGCAGGAAGCTACCAGGCGTACTTGAATAGAGCAAATGTCATCACCTGGGTGTTGGCAAAAGGCCTCCTTAAGTCCAAATACACACCACTCAGGATCTTTTTTATTTTGGTTCCACAAAAAATGAACCCTAAAATAACCAAATTAGTCAGGATACAACATCTACGTCTGTCTGAACGAACCTTGAGGGAAATGTTTCTTATGCTTAAGTCTGAGACACTCAAGTTATCATTTCAAGCTGGCAATCTGATGGGAGAGAAGAAGATGAAATTTCTGTCACTGATGCTTCCAGACAAACAGAGGTGCTGGGTACCTGGTATTCCTCAGTATCTCACTCAGCAGCCAGAGGTAACAATTTACTTGTCACAGGGTAGGATTTAAGGGGCCTCTCTTTTTGATACAGTTAACTAGTCACTCTTATAATATTAGATGAGGTCCATGGAGAGTGGAAGATGAAATCTCTCTCACGTGCCTAGAAGTAAACGGAAGGGGCATAAAAATCCCCCTCCTTCCTCTGTTTTTCTGGACCATAACAACATCCTTGCTTTCTAGATCTCAACACATACTCCATGGACATAAGCAATCCCCTCAAAAGTAATAAATTATAACCATTATATATTACCCCCATATTTCCTAAAGAGAGCTCAGAGTGGTGAAACAGTGCCATAAGCCAGATCATTATTTTCCATTTATCTGTAAGGTCTTTTCTTCTTTGGAAACTCCAAGATTCTCTCTTCCATTTTGGCTGGGTGTTCCCATGGCATGCTGGCACCTGAAACACAGCAGTTATTCACATCCAAGGAATCGCGTCCCCTTTAATACCTGTTATTATGTGGTCATGCCTGTGGATTTGGGGCACCTTCAGTCAGAGCTAGTGAGTGATCTTTTGATCATTGTGTAATTATCTCATTACCAACACGGGCTGAAAACCAAGAATAACCAGAGAAAGATAAGATCGCCTTCTTTAACCCTCCTGTTACACAACTAAAATATCCTTACTGAAGGTTCATCCTCAACAGATTTATCTCCTCCTCAGTATCTGTTAGGGCTTGAAACCAAGGAGGAATTTTCATATGGTTTAACTACCAAATATCAGTGAGAAATCGTTCTGAATGCCTGGCTTCAATAGAATAAAATTAAGCTGCTGGGGCATGACTGCGAACTATCAAAAAGTACCCAGGCAGCAACTTCCCTGGTGGAGCAGTGGTTAAGAATCCACCTGCCAATGCAGGGGACATGGGTTCGAGCCCTGGTCCGGGAAGGTCCCACGTGCCACGGAGCAACTAAGCCCGTGTGCCACAACTACTGAGCCTGCGAGCCACAACTACTGGGCCCACACGCCACAACTACTGAAGCCCGCACGCCTAGAGCCCGTGCTCCACAACAAGAGAAGACACCGCAACGAGAAGCCCGCGCACCACAATGAAGAGTAGCCCCTGTTCACCACAACTAGAGAAAGCCCGTGCACAGCAACGAAGACCCAACGCAGCCTAAAATAAATAAATTATTATTTTTTTTAAAGTGCCCAGGCAAAATGGCCTGACATAAACAGTGGACAGTGAACTAAGGCACAAATCAAACAGACTGAAGGCGATGGCTGGGACATGGGAACTGGCTGTACGTGGTTATAATGTGGGCTAGGAACACCGGGTCTTAAGCTCCCTGGGATCCTGATGGCAAGCACAGAGGGCACAGCTCTGCCCACAAAGCCGCTGGCCCTTAGAATCAGTAGTATAAGCGAGATGCTTTATCAATAGGATTTCACTCCTCTCATTAGGCTCACAGAGCAAAGCCCAGGCTGATGCAAGCTGGACAGAAAGTTCTTCCTACGCTTGGATGTGAAAGTGGGAAGCAGACGAGGCTCAACCACCTGGAGCCCACACCTGCCTGGTCTCGGAATTCCTTACCCAGAGGCACAGGCTGGGGCTCAGGGCCATGATGCTGGTCAGGGCCTCCTGCCTCCCCCAGAGGTCCAAGGTTGGAGATGATGCAGAAAACCTGCAGGGCCCTGAGGAGGCAGCTCCAACCAGAAACAGGGACTTCTCCAGGCCTGGGGGAAAGCAGTGTGTTCATCTTTTTACGTGGAGGGGCCGCAGGCCCCTGCAGCAAGACGCTACAGTGATGTATACGGGGCCTGTCTGCACCCTGCGAGCCCCCTCCTCAACTGATGGCCAGAGCACCGGACTCCTCTGTTGGCCCAGATACCAAAGTGAGCCCACAGAAAAGATGGCAGCCCCCTGGAAATGCAAGAAAATACATCCGATTCTTTATTTTATAGGTGGCAGCTTAGACACTTGACATCGTCTATAACAGCCCTGATAGAATCCAATTGGTTTTCTCCTGAAATATTCAGTCTTCCTAGATTCCATGACAACCCTTTGCAAGAGAGAGACTCTTAGAAACACCCAGAAACTTCAGGCCATCTGGATACTGCATTTTTCTGGATAACTCCCCAAAAAAGAATATATTGGACTAAGATTTCCACCCAGAATTCCCAAAGGGTGAATTAAATGAGGAAGCCTCAATTACCTCAAAATCTTACTAATCCAGAAAATACATTGCCAGTAAGGTCTTGTTGGAGTTCTAAAAACAAATATTATAATTTGTCGAACAATAAAACGAATTATATAATGTTCATTTGCCCGGAGTGACCCATCAGTGTAAAATATTAAAAGGGCTATTATATCATCCCTCTGTTACCTCTATCAAAAGTGTTATTTGGGGGACTTCCCTAGTGGCGCAATGGTTAAGAATCCGCCTGCCAATGCAGGGGACACGGGTTCGAGCCCTGGTCCGGGAAGATCCCATGTGCCACGGAGCAACTAAGCCCGTGAGCCACAACTACTAAGCCTGCGCTCTAGAGCCCTCGAGCCACAACTACTGAGCCCGCGTGCCACAACTACTGAAGCCCGAATGCCTAGAGCCTGAGCTCCGTAACAAGAGAAGCCACCACAGTGAGAAGCCCGCAACAAAGAGTAACCCCGCTCACTGCAACTAGAGAAAGCCCGTGCGCATCAACGAAGACCCAACGCAGCCAAAAAAAATAAAATAAAAATAAATAAATTTATGTTTTAAGTGTTATTTTTTTAAAAGTATTGTGTCCAATTTTTCATTGCTTACTAAAGAACTTTTTAAACTCAATTAATTTAGTCAGTTTCCTAAAGTCAGTAAGAAAGAGTAGGATTCATCAAGGGTCAGGCTCCAGGTGAAGCAGTTGTGGGGGTCATGACTTAAGTACGAAAACCCAATATATAAAATAAAACCCTAGGAAGCTGAAAATGGTTTTTCCAATGCTAATACTTTCTACAACCTGGAAATAACAGGAACTCTTTTTGCTTTTGGGTGTCACGAGTGTGCGTGTGTTTTCTCTTTGGATCTAAGGCTGACTCACTCTCTGGCTTCATTTAGAATAGCTGAGGCCCAGTGAGGACTGGTTACTTGTTCCCAGTGCTTTATGCCCCAGGAAAGCCACGGGTCTGACTCACTTCTAATGTGTGCCCTGTGTTTCGTTAATAAAGGCTGTGGAAAAGTCAGGAAACAGGACTTGGCTCTCGCATGGATTTTCCTGGGTTTTTTTCACAGTAACTTAGAAAATGTCACCACCCAAAATCAGTGGGTGTCAGGGAAACCCCCTTCCATTCTTGGAATCTCTAGTGAGTGCTGCAGGGTAGCAAACCTACCTCCTTGGGGTTAATTCTCTCAATTTTGCCTCATTTAAAAAAAAATTTAAATATGGGAGGTAGGGGTAAATATTGATGAGATTTTATGTGCCAAGTTTTGAGGAAAATCATTAGCGCTTATGAAATCTCCTGTCCCTGGGGTTTTAAAAAGCAGGATGGATTTCCATTTATTTGAGATGAGGTTTGGAATGGATGACCTCCCAGGGACCTTTATAAATTTTCAGTCAAAAATAGAGAAGTCCATTCACTGAGGAAAGGCAAGCAGAAAAGAAGCAGGCAGCTGTTCTAGTTTCCTCTGCCCGATGCCCTAACCACAGCACAGCCTCAGCTGAGGTCCTTCTACAGGAAATCTGTGGACATCTCCCAGCATGGGGAGACCATCCTTCTCCACCTTCCACCCAGGTCGGGGTTGGAAACTCCTGGACAAACACAGTAATTGGGACCTTCGCCCAAATGAACATCGAGGGTTTTCTTATAATACCTTGATTATCTTTTAAATAAAAGTTTCATTTTGAACTTTCAAAACGGCCAAAAAAATTTTTTGTTTTATGATCACTGGCAAGAATGTGGTAAGATGGATATGCTCAAACAATACTAATAGGAATGTAAATTAGTAAAAAATCTTTCTGAGAGCCATTATGGCATCATGTAAGCCCTTACAACAAATATCTATCTTTTAACTTAATTCCCCATCTCAGAATCTATCACGAGACCCATGTTTACTGAAGCATGATTCACAGTTCCCAAGATATGGACATAACCTGTGTCAGTCAACAGATGGATGGATAAAGATGTGGTTCACATACACAATGGACTATTACTCAGCCATGAGAAAGAAGGAAATCCTGCCATCTGTGACAACATGGATAGACCCTGAGGGCATTATCCTAGCTGAGAGAAGTCAGATAGATGCTGTGTGGTATCACTTATAAGTAGAATCTAAAGAAAAGTCAGACTCATAGAAACAAACAGAGGGTAGAAAAGTGGTTGCCAGGGGTTGGGCGTTGGGGAGAATAGGGAGAGGCTGGTAAAAGGGTACAAACTTTCAGCTATAAAATGAGTAAGTTCTGAGGCTCTAACGTAAAACATGGTGACTACAGCTGACAACACCATATTATATACCTGAAATGTGCTGAGAGAGTAAACGTTCTCACACACGCACACACAGGTGAATATGTGAAGTGACGGGTGTATTAATTAACTAGATGGGATACGTATATTAAATCACCACAACGTACACGTGTATACTTTAAATATCTCATGACTCTGTCAATTATACCTCGAGAAAGCTGACAAAGATCAAAACCAGGAGGGGAAGAAAGAAAATAAGCAGGATTGTGAAAGAGATTTATGCACCAGGATATTCTCCACATACGTCTTTCTAACAGTAAAGAAAAAAAAAAAAAAACGGAAATAGGCCAAATGTCGAACAACAGGAGAGGAGACTGCAATGAGATATTAAAATGCCACTAAAAGGCGTATTTGCAAACAGCTATATAATTCATGGTAAATTACTCTAGGGATCATGTGTGTGTTGGGAAGAAAAAGTCAGGTGTAAAGCTATACAGTAAGGATGCTACCAACTTAGATACATGTACTTTTGCCCATGAGGACAATAATTATGGTGAGTCAGTGATGAAGCAAGTCCTTCTCTAACGATCAGGTAGGTCCATCCGCATCTCGAATCTGTCAAGAGCTGGCCAAGCTTTTATCCTCCATACGGCATCACAATATGATAATCATATGCCTCCTTGGATGACATGTCATCTGCCACAGCTGACCTATGAATGACAGCTCCCTGCAGGCAAGGAGTGGTCCAAACATTTCTTTGGATACCAAGCAATTTACACTGCTCTGACACCCTGGAGACGCTTATTCATTCCTGCTTCACTTGCTACGTCAGTTAGCATGGAATGCCCAGACGGCAGGAAGAAACTGTCTTTGAAAGAAAATACGCCCAGTGTCTATTTGATGTCAACATTAGAGCGGGACCACCACACCAGAGAGTCCGAGCTCGCCCCTCGCGGGAGCCAGAGCAAAAGCCAGGAGGCCTGCAAGTCACTGAGGCTGAAGCCCTGGTTCCCAGCCCACAGCCCCACAGAGCCTTCCTCCCCTGGGCCCCAGGACCACCTTCTGAGCAATCCCCCTGGCTGAACGCCGCAACGTTTTCCCACCTCCTGGTCTGCAAGGGATCTCTCCTCTGTTTTCTTTCTCAGGAGCCTGTTTTCTCTGGCACGGTGGCACACCTCCGCCCCCAAACCGACATTCCTGGCTCTCTCTCTTCAAAGACACAACATTGAAACTCTGTTCAAATATCTCCCACAGTCCATGAAGTAGTTGTGCTATTTGCAATACCACCCTCCACCCCCGTCTCTCCCTCTCTCTCTCTCTCTCTCTCTCTCTCTCTCTCTCTCTCACACACACACACACACACACACACACACACACACACAAAGAAAAATCAGAAGGTCACATCCATCACCCTGTGTTCAGGCAGTACTAATAGACACTATTTTTTGAAAACTGATTATATTTCGGCACGATGCTATGTTCTTTCCATGGACTGCCCTATGAGCCAAGGACTGTTACTGTGCCCATTTCACAGATGAGGAAACAGAGGCTTCAGGAGTTTAAATGACTCATCCAAAGTCACACAGCCAAACTGGGACTCAGCCCCAAGCAGTCTGACTCAGGAGCCCCGACAATGTTATATTAACAAACCAGTCCACAGGCCTCAGCAGCCTACGGCATCTCCGGCATCTCAGACCCCGGAAGATGTTTAGGGAGTCCGCCAACAGACCCGGACACACCCGCGATGAGGCTCACTTCTGGCAGAACAGCTGGGGATGCTGGGAGTGCTGGAGCAGGGGGGGCTGGACCAGTAAGGAAAGAAGAGATGGGAAGGAATAGGACTTTGAGGGCAGCAGAAGCCACAGGCAAAGAGAGTTTCACTCGCCCTGGAAAAACTGTGACACGGAGTAAGGCAAGGGGCTTCTAGGTCTCTCCATTGCCAAGTACTGAATACTAGTCAGAACCTCCCCTCTGGTGCCCAGTGACATCCTGGCCTCACGGCCACCCCGCCCTGCAGCCAGAGCCTTCTCACCTTCAGTACCGCCAACACACAATCCGTGGGGTTGCCGCCCGACCCCCAGACTCACAGGGTCCTGGATTAGCTTTACAAGACCCCATCCGGGCAGTTTGGAAATGAAGGCCTCTAGCCAAAGGGGCTGTAAGAGAAGCAGACATAGGACCCTGGGGGTCTGGAGTCACCCCTCCTCCACCCTTCCTCTGTGCACTACACAAGTCTTCCTTTTCTGAATTTCATGTGCACCCAGCAATCAAGACAGGAAAAACAAGCAAGTCTCACACACACCCGAGAAAATGCTGATTCGTCTGTTCTATGAATAACACCAAATCTCAGCAAATCAAACGGCATTACATGCCCAATTCCATAAAAAGTTCAATCCAAACTAAACGTTTTCTTTTGAAATGACATTTGCAGAGACCTCTCCATTCATATACTTAACACTGATTTTTTTAAAGGGACTGTCCTATTACCTAAGGAAAAAACTATGTGGACCCTAAGAAACCCAGAGATAAGATTTTTTAAATGAATTGAAATACTGTCCTTTATTCTGCTACACGACACAAGTCTTGGAGTAAGAACAGCCACAATCACACATTAATAAATACTTTGGCTCCCACAGTCAACCGCCTATTTTAAAGAAGACGAAATAACTGTCCGTGATTTCAATCTGCTTTGAACGGGGGAGTGATTTCTTAGCGCTGAGCTAAGAATAAAGAAGTAAAGGTAAGAAGTAAGGAAGACCCTGAAAAAGAGCCATGGACATAGAATGCTCGCAAGAAATAATTTTTAGAAAGTATAAATACTTATAGAATAAATGTATCTCACCAATAGGTACTCCAAGATACTAAAAGAAATGTCTAGGGAAGGAAGTAACTTTATTTTTGAAAGGGAAAATCACATACGTTTCAAGTTTAATGGACTAGAAAATCTTGGGAAGCTTGCAACACCATTTTTCAAGAAAAGAAAAGTTAGTAAGCTAAGAAACGGTGTCCTAACTATAATAATGGGACTGAAAATGGCAAGAGCTGGGGCGGAAGTTATACACGTGGGAAGGTAACACAATCAAACAGGGAAACAAGACAGACTTACAAGGGAAAATCAAAGAGGGTTAACTCGACGCCTTTTTTCAGTAGAAATTCAAAATGAACATTAATGGAAACTTTTGAGCACAAAAGAGAAACTGACCCTCCATCACCTACTTCCTAAATCTGAACTGAATGTGACCGTAAAGCTAGATCAGAAAGGCTTCAACTATGATGACGTCTACACAGGAAAGCCAAATGGGGAAATAAGCTAATTAACCACCTGAAAACTCAAGGCAAAAAGCCGGACACTGTGAGCTAGAAAGAGGGTTTGTTGAGACTTCCCTGGTGGCGCAGTGGATGGGACTCCGTGCTCCCAACGCAGGGGGCCTGGGCTCGATCCCTGGTCGGGGGACTAGATCCCACATGCACGCTTGCACTGGGAAGCCTGCCTGCCGAGGCTAAGACCTGGTGCAACCAAATAAATGAATAACTAAATAAATATATATTTTTAAAGTAATGCATTTAAAAAAAAAAAAGAAAGAGGGTTTTTCAAGGAAACTATCCAAATTCAAATTCACAGGGAATAGCTGCTCAAGTTTCTTCTACACTTGGCCTAAAATATTCCAAAACCATAGGGAAAGCTTATCAGAACACTTCCAGAAAGCAGCCTGCAAACGGGCTTTATTAGTGTTAGATTTCTTCAAAAGCGAGGCTTGAGAAAGCTGTAAAAAGTTCCCAAAACACAAGATGTTTGTACAAACCGTAACATCTCCCGCCGAACAGGAAGATAACGAGGCACAACAGATAAAACATCAGCTCAAAAACCCTCGCCGGATCCTCACCGTGGCTGACCCCTCTCCCAGCTACTTCTGAAACCACAGAGGAAAAAGATGATTTCCAAGATAACACACATCACAGCTAATGTATATCACTGTACCCGGGCCACTGTCTTCTTTGTACAGTGAGCTTGCTGCAAGAGACAGGGGTTTTGTAAAACAAACGAACAAAAGAGGAAGTTTAGTGTAATTATCACCAGAAAATAAAACAGCAAGGACTTTGCCAAAGTAACAAACACAAATTTCTTATTTCACCACCTCCATTCTCCCCACCTCCTGTTCAAAAGGAGAAAATTTTTAAATAAAGGAACTAAACTACACATACACGTATTAGATTATTGTTGGCGGAATTTTGAGGTTCAGAAAGCTGCAGAATTTTCCCCCCAATCAAGGAACTTGAGGAGAGTTGCCAACTCTTAATTTTTCCAGTAAGGTCAGTACCTCCAAACTACCAACACGGTTACCATCATTTCATGACAGAAAGGATATTGACCATGAGAAAATAGGAAAGACAAAATTTCAAGGAAAAAAAAGGATAATCCTGTCCACTTAACATATCTGGATTTCTGGAAACCCCAGTACATTATTATGAACCCGAGAAAACTTTGTCTTGAACCAGTGCCCAGAAAAAGCAGTCCAGATGGTACAGAGTAATGCTTCTCAAAGCATGGACCACCCACCACCAGCACTAGCATCACCTGGGACCTTGTCGGAAAGGCAAATTTTCAAACCCCAAGCAACTCAGGGGCTAAAGCCTAGAATGGGTGTTTTAACAAGCCGTCCAGGTGATTCTGACGCTGGCTACAGTTTGAAGACCACTGGCAAAAAGCATGTGGACTTCAGAACCGGGAAGGGAGCGCAAGGACCCCAATTCAAGGCTGGCCAGCCAGGTTTCCCATCATCAACCTCGGTGAAAACAGCCCATTTTTTCCAAATAAACAAGGGCGTGATTTTAGTCTGAAATATACAGTATGGCCATGGAACAGGGCATCTGAAATCAGAACAATCCCACATCTAGGGATTCGAGATCCATAAACACCAGCAAACCAGAAACTTCTCCTTCAAACCACAGTTCCATGTCCTTCTGTTCCGGGACCCTGCATCGTCACCACCTTCCTCACCATCACCGTACAACGCTCACACCGCGTAAGATGTGAAGGCAAGTTTCAAATTCACGATTCCATTTTTATTTTGATCAACCCAGCAACCCTGTGGAGTAGGTGTAGTAATAGATACGATCACCCGTTTGGCTGGGTGAGGGCACGTCAGCTACCTCGAGCATTCACTCTTTGTTCTTAACAGGGGTCTTACATTTTCTGTTTTTACAGTAGAGATCCTCCATTCTGTCCCTTGCAATTCAGCACAACGAGAGTCCTTCCCGTGGTACAATTCCCCAATTCATAACTGCCTAAGCGGGTTGCCAATCTGCTGTGGTGATATGTGGCACACAGAGAATGCTGCAGAGGTTCTGGAGGCTTCCCTAGAAGGCTTCCCCAGGCAGCTTCAGCCCCTCCCCACACAGGTGGGACAGACATTCCACTCAGAATCTCAGACCTGGGGACCTGCATCTAGGGTCCCTGGGGACCACTGTGTGCTACCTGGGATTTCCCTGGGTTCCCCTGCACCACCTCAGCCAGGCTGGCCTTCACCTCAGACAAAGGCACGGATGGACCTTTCTCCCCAACCCTTGAATGAGCCTTCCCACCTGCCAGGAGATGCGGGCATCACTGCTAGAACCTCAAGACAGCAAGGCCCCTGGGAGAAGGGAAGGGGCCTGTCTTCTATCTAAGGAGCTACTCTCAGAGCGATGTCTGAGCACCTCCTTCGAAAGTCCCAGAACCAACCCTGTGACACAAGGCAGCGTGGGCGAGGGCCGGTGTGAGTCAAGCAGAAAAGGACAGCAGGGATGTTCATGACCTCTTGCCAGGGACAGAAAGGGCCCAGGAGGACCCAACACAGATGAGCATGTGATTTGATTCACCTAAAGGAAAGAAAGGGGGGAAAGAGGCTAGAAAATTCAGTGCCAAACACCCGCACTTCACCCCGACCCATTTCTGCTACATTCAACCCCGGTACCTGCTACCCCTTACACTTGGTTTCATTTTTAACAGACGCCATTGCACTTTTCTTTCTTGAATGGCTATCGAGAGGCGGGGCGAGCATGCTGGAGTTGGCTGGGGGAAAAAGCAGACAGTCGCCAGCTTCCCTCCGGTCATCCCATCCAGAGCCACCAAGGCCACAAGCTCTACTTCTGCAAGACGCCACAAAACGAGCAACCCAACATGAACTCATACCCGTGAGCACAGCCCAAGGCGCTGAGGTCAAGTTGAAATTCTTTTTAAACTAAAGCCAGAAACTTATGAGCTCAGGTTCTTGGCATCCTCCTCACACGCACCCGCCCCAAAAATAAAACCCGGCCAAGGCTCAGCTGTGCCACGGGATAAGAAAATAAGACGCAGAGGCCTGGCCGAGGTCATCTCGTCCGGAGATGGTTACTCAGCACCCAGACCGGCCCAAATAAATACTCCATGAGTCAACGTTTAGTGAGGTGGTGTCAGAGGATAGTAGAGGCATGAACGCACTGGATTTTCGAGCACGTCTTGCAATGTGAGATGGGATCTACAAGCATTCTAGAAAGGTCACAGACACAGAGCGGCCACTACAACAAAGCACGATGCTCAGGCACCTTTGGCAATTGGTACAAACCCAAGACGAGCAGAAGCACTAAGTATATCTGCGGAGATGGGTTAAAAACAATCAATAAGAGAGGGCAGGGGAGAGAATATCCTTCAAGATGAAACCGAAGCTCAACAAGGGCGAGGCCCCAGGCTGTCCCTAAGATCTAGAATTGCCTTGCTTCTGGTCACCTATTAAAATGCGTGTCATTCCAGCTCAGAGAGAACTAATATCTGTTATCAAACGTCTTATATATTTGCCCCACTGCCTTATCACACTCCACATATCCTCCTTTGATGTGTGAAACCGGCAACAAAAAGATTTATCAGTTCACTTTCTCCGGGGAGCAGCCTTCCAGAGAAGTACTTTTTTTTTTTTTTCTATGTGTTTCTTCAGCCTTTCGAGACACATTTATTACAAGGAGACAGATATAAGTCTATTTTGAGCAGATTGTAAATCAGGACAATATTAAGCTTCAAAGAAACTGGCTTTTCCTTTAAACACTTTCGGGGCAGGGGGCAGGGCAAAACTGCTCCAAGTTCTTGTGATTCCACCCCTGCCCCCCAATATCTTCCTCAGACACGTTTACCAACTGGATGACCTCACTTATGAGAGACAGAAAAATATACACGTATCAAGAAAATGCACGTAGTTGCACACATACCAGGAAATGGCATTGCTGACTTGTCACCACCATCATCTGGTTGGAAATTGTTAGTAAAGTCAATCAAGAAATATTTACTAGGGCTTCCCTGGTGGTGCAGTGGTTGGGAGTCCACCTGCCGATGCAGGGGACACGGGTTCGTGCCCCGGTCCGGGAAGATCCCACATGCCGCGGAGCAGCTGGGCCCGTGAGCCATGACCACTGGGCCTGCGCGTCTGGAGCCTGTGCTCCGCAACGGGAGAGGCCACAACAGGGAGAGACCCGCGTACCGCAAAATAAAAAAAAAAGAAATATTTACTAATAATATGGCAAATTAATCTGACAAGAATTATGGGGAAGCCCTAAGAAAATAAACAGCATTGGGACCACCCTGGGGGCGCAGTGCTTAAGAATCTGCCTGCCAATGCAGGGGACACAGGTTCGAGCCCTGGTCCAGGAAGATCCCACGTGCCGCGGAGCAACTAAGCCCGTGCGCCACAACTACTGAGCCTGCGCTCTAGAGCCCACGCGCCACAACGACTGAGCCTGCGCTCTAGAGCCCATGAGCCATAACTACTGAGCCCGTGTGCCACAACTACTGAAGCCCGTGCACCTAGAGCCCGAGCTCCACAACAAGAGAAGCCACCGCCATGAGAACCCTGAGCACCGCAACAAAGAGTAGCCCCCACTCACACTTCAACTAGAGAAAGCCCGCGCACAGCAGCAAAGACCCAACACAGCCAAAAATAAATAAATAAATAAACTTATTAAAAAAGAAAAGAAACAACATATACCAAGATTTCAAGTGACCTGGATAAATGAAATGTGGTATATCCACACAATGCAACAATATTCAGCCATAAAAAAGGAGAAGCTCTGACACATGCTACCATACGGATGAAATGTGAGAACCTTAACCTAAATGAAAGAAGCCAGTCACAAAAGGACAAATATTGTATGATCCCACTTATATGAGGAACCTAGAAGAGGCAAATTTGTAGAGACAGAAAATAGATTAGAGCTTCCAAGGGCTGCAGGGTGCAGCAATGCTCTTACTGCTTAATGGTTACAGAGTTTCCATTTGGGATAATGAAAGAGTTTTCGAAACAGGTAGTAGTGATGGTTGCTTGACATTGTGGATGCAATTAATGTCACTGATGTACAATTAAAATTGGTTTAAATGAAAAAAGAAATGGTTAAAAATGGCAAACTTTGTGATGTATATTAACCATACATATACTCATATATTATCCACAATTTAAAAAGGATTATTGAGGGACTTCCCTCGTGGTCCAGTGGTAAAGAATCCGCCTTCCAATGCAGGGTACACAGGTTCGATCCCTGGTCGGGGAACTAAGATCCCACATGCCGCAGGGAAACTAAACCCACGTGCCACAACTACTGAGCCCGTGCGCCTCAACTAGAGAGCCTGAATGCTGCAAACTACAGAGCCCACGTGCCCTGGAGCCCTCACACCACAACTAGAGAAGAGAAAACCCGCATGGCACAACTAGAGAGAAGCCCCCGCAATGAAGAGCCCATGCACCGCAACAAAAGATCTGGCATGCCTCAACAAAGATCCCACGTGCCACAACTAAGACCCGACGCAGCCAAAAATAAAATAAATAAATAAATAAATAATAAATCTTAAAAAGATAAGATAAATAAAATAAAGAGGATTATTGATGTAATTTACCAAAAACCATTGAATGGTATAGTTTACATGGGTGAGTTGTATGCTCTCTGAATCTGTATCAATTTGTATGGTCTCAAGGAAGCTGTTTTTTTTTTAAAGATTTCAAGTAACACAAGAGAGCTTCCTGACCACCCTATCTGAAAAAGTATTCCCTCTTCTATCCCCTTATTTTCTATCACAGCATTCATCACAAGGTGTAGCTGTTTTATTTCTTTGTACACATTCATAGCCTACATCCCATTTCCCCTCCTACCCATGAGTGTAGGGACCAAATACACGGAGACAGGGACCAAGCACTTGACTCCCCAGCACCTAGCTTGCTGCCTCACATTTACAGAATAAGTAAACAAAGTAAGTAAGTAAGTAATGGAATGAGACAAAGATCATAAAAGGGAAAAAATACCTGTTTTACTTTAAAAGGACGAGCACAGGAAAGTACCAATGACGGAGAACACCACTGGACCATGCACTACGTGACGTCCAACTTGAGAAAGGGCAACTGCTTACATTTCTGAGCTCCTGAGTCACCAACGCTTTTGCCACATCACCACCTGCCCCACCCACCTGAACCTGAGTGCCCAGCCTGCACTGGATAGAAACAATTCTCAAAAGAAAGATCTGAGAAGGCACCTCTCCTTGGTTCAAACATTTTCTCAAGCAAAGGAAGTTGACTGCGCCATGTGCATACCTGGATCAGGGGTTGTGGAGTTTGAAATGGGGAATGAGAAAATGAGAGTAAGCAAACTAAGTCCCTGGGGAAAGAATCTGTTTTTATTTCCCCCAGAAGATACGCTTGGCACTTAGACCATGAACCACTGTAACACATTCAAGAACGTCACCTATCTGGATGATGTCTGTCAACTTCTAGCACAGCTAGAACTGGTGGGACTGGATCCACCATCTCCCTGAATGGATATTCATTCAACCGGCCATCCCTTGGCCAACCTGTCCACAGGTCCCGAAGCAGCCTCCTCCCTGCCTTCAGGAGGTTCACCGTCTAGTGGGGAAGCCTGTAGGACAATGTGCAGGTGCAGAGATGGAGTGGGGGAGGGGTCTCTGGGAACCTTCCCGAAGAAGGGGCTACTGTGAAATCATGAGCTGGAGTCACCCATGGGGTGGAAGGAGGGATCTGGAAAGCAGACAGCCAGACAGAAAAGACCCATGTGGGAAACAGCAAAGCAGAAAGGGTTGGGGGAGGAGGCGGGGATGGGGATGGTTTCCATAAACAGCCCAGTGGGACTAAAATCTGAAGTTGGAGGGAGGGCAAGGGAGGTTCTCTCCCACTGGCAATGGCAAGCTTCTGAGGGATGCCAAGCTGGGCCACAATAGGATCCTGTCTGCATTTTAGGTCCATCTCTCGTGGGGATCTTTCCTTATGGGGAAGGCATCTTCATCCCCATTTTACTCATCAGGCTCAGCGTGGTCAGAGGCTGGACTGTGCTCTGGGCTGCTGAACGCAGGACCCATGCTCTTTCCAGCAGGCTAAGGAGAATTTATTGAGCGGTTTAGCCATGAACATAAGGACCAAGGTAGGCTACTAGATGGTGGTACAGGAAGATGGATGTTAAAGATTTATTTTAGAATTTCGGTACACCTGAGAAGGTTTAGAGGCAAAGTGGAAAGAGACAGAGGAGAAAATAAAATGGAAAATGCTAGAGGTAGGGGGAGGGCTGAAGAAGCAGCAAGCTAGGGCAGTGAGGCCCCCTCAGGAGTCTTCCTTACAAAGAAAGGAGGGATTCTGGGCTTTGGAGAAGTGCAGTTTCCACAAGTCACTTTGGCTGGTGTCAATCTCCTCTGTAAAGAGACGGAGAAAATCAAGAACAGCATGAGAAAGGGGTGGGAGAGCGCATGAGAAAATCAAATAGACAATTGGAGAGAAGGACCTGCTAGGCAACAGAGGAGGCCCAGGTAGAGTCAGAAAGCATGATTCTGCAGAGAACTCAATTTTTAAAAATCCTGTCAGATATTAATTCACATTTTCTTATTATTTCTTATGTTCTTATTTATATTTAACTTTCTAGTATCTGGAATTGATTTTGGTGTTTGGGGAGAAGTGGTGGTCCCTAACCAGGGATGCCCCGGACAGGGCTCAGCTAGGAAGAGGCATCTTGGCCACAGAACCAACAGAGCCCCATTGAAAAACACTATGTGTTATTTTTCCCAACAATCCCAGTGTCATCGATGTATTTGCATACAATTATCCATTTGACAAATGAGCGCTGAGCAGCTCCTGTGTGCCAGCACTGTGTCAACCACAGGCAAAGCATCACCACTGGGGCACACAAGTCATAGACTTTCACCTGCACTTTCCCCGCTGATCTTAAGACATCCGTAGAGAAATGCACTTCAAATGCTTTGAAATTCATAAACGACTTCAAAGGGCTGGCAAAGTACTGCTAGGCAGGAGTCCTGTCGGTCCTGGTAAGAATTACTTGTCATAAACATTTAATTACATGTGTAAATGCTAAAGCTAAGTGGTTAAACACCGTGACCACACTTGTGTTGATGCTGTCTGTGTGCTCAGCAAATTCCTCTTTCGTAGATACCAGCCTGCCCCTGCTGGCTACCACTGGGCATTCCAAACGTATGGGGGTCTCCGTGAATGAGGTCTTACTGGGGGTTAGGGCGCACAGTACATACTTACAGAGCAAGACCATTACAGGTGTTAATTATTCTGTGTACGATCTGACAAACTGACTACTTTTTTAAGATAGCTGCTTAGGACGGTGGGCATGTGAGTCAAGATGCAAGACACTAAGCAAACAGTTGAGCTGTGTCGCTGGTTTATTGCCTGCCTTCCAAGGGAACATAAAGATGGTGTATATTACAATTTAAAAAAATGGTGTGTACTACAACCCTTGTCATTGCGTTTTCTACAAAGAACATCAGCGATTCATCCCCGTTTTCTCGGCACTCTATCTGCACTGGATACAATGTATTACCTTCCAAAGTCCCTATGCTTCTGACCCTAGGCACGTGACTTACACTAATGAAGTCTGTGAAATGAGCTGGCTGGACGGGAGATGGCTGTGGATGTCCCCAAAGGGAGTGATGGGGACACCTGGGTTAATATTCAGTATTTCAAAAGTCCCAGCAGAGACCACATATTACCCACACTATAATGGCACAGGCTAAAACATATTTGCTTTGGCCTAGGATTATGTCAACTCAGCGTGCAGTGGCCATGGGGACAGCACAGGGAAGTGCTGGCACCTAGGCCTGTCCTATATTAACAAAAACACACAGACAATGAATGAGTGCCTCAAAAATACAGTATCCATGGGCTTCCCTGGTGGTGCAGTGGTTGAGAGTCCGCCTGCCGATGCAGGGGACGCGGGTTCGTGCCCTGGTCCGGGAGGATCCCACATGCCGCGGAGCGGCTGGGCCCGTGAGCCATGGCCGCTGAGCCTGCGTGTCCGGAGCCTGTGCTCCACAACGGGAGAGGCCACAACAGTGAGAGGACCGCATACCACAAAAAAGAAAAAAAAAAAAAACACAATACAGTATCCTTCGTCCTTGTGATGAAAAACTTGATCTTTAAGATTCCTTCTGCTCCACGATCCTACGGTTCTAATTTTCACAGGAAGTTCTTCATACCAAGAGTAATCCATTCTCAGGGCAGTCCCATCCACTACATAATTAACAATAACAGCTCTCTCTCTTAGCTTCCCTACACTCGTCTATATCTTTTCAACTAATTAAGGGCATATTTATTTATAAGGGGTGTGATATTTCCAAACTGAATTAGATGCAACTGTATATTCTCTGAAATGTTAAGGAACCATCTGGATTTGCTCGATTAGCGGTTTCTTCCCCAATTGCTTCCTCTTCAAAAAGCTCAAGAAACTAGATGCTCATTTTTTTCTCTTTGATCCTTTTTTTTTCAAAAGAAAAGGCCCACTGCTGTCACCTGAGTGATGTCCTTGGAGCTCCCTGGCCTCCACACTGTCACAGTAGAGTCGGGACCACAGTGTTGCCCCGCTGTGAGGGAGTCCTGTGACGGAGCAGCAGTTGAGACAATGTTGGGGGGAAGAAAGTAAAAGTTCAGTGCATTATGTAACACAGTTTATCATAATTTAAGCATGATTAACAACAGACTATGATTTTAAAGCACATGGAATTTTTGCAAATCAGGTATTCTTAAATGCACTAGTAAGAAGGTTTTCTATAGGGATTCTATGGTGCATCCTTGCATAAATGGAGATTAAATCTTTTAGAAAATCAATCCTGATCCCCAGGTTTATGTTTGTGAATTTACAGTCACTCCATAAAATCTGTTCTGGTAATTATTTCAAGATATGAGTTTTTTCAGGACTCACTGTGCCAAGAAATGGGCTTAGAAACGTCATCAATTAGCTCGTTTAATCTGCACAAATAAAGCAGCTTCTATTATCATCATTAGGCAGGAAACATTTTTAGGCACAGAGCAGGGACTTGCCCAAGGGAGGGATGAACTAGGTCCACCTGAAACCAGAACCAGTGTTCTGAGCCACTGTGCAATTCCACAGGGCAGAGGTGAACACAGAATGGCCGGGAGGGGACAGCTTGTCCTAAGTCACTTTCCAAAACCAGCCCACAGCCTCCCTTGCATCTGGTTTCATGTGCCCACGTTGGTGTTCAGACCACACCAGTAGAGATTTTTCCTTCCTCCCAGGTAACTTCACACATTTTGCTCCGTGCTCTTTTTCTGCTAACAAACAGATCAACGTAAATCCCTTACGTACATAATGCAGGCAAAACCATGCTAACACCACAAAAAGAAAACACAAAACCTGGCTGCCGGGCTATAATCCTGGAGCTGAACTGCTGCCATAATGATGAATCTATTCACCTGTGTAATGGATCACTCCATCCTGGGGTCTCATGGTCCATGCAATTCTACTCACTACCTTCCCCCACAGCCCTCTCCTGTGGGTCCTCAGTAGAGGGCACCATCTTTTACCCAATTGCCCAAGCATGAAACCTCTTAGCCCTTCTCTCCTTGACTGAGGTTCCGAAACCCAAAGCATTAGACTTGACTACCTCAGCACATCTTCTGTCCGTTCCCATCTCTCCACGCCCCTTGCCAGTTAGGGCACTTACCTCTCCCCTAGTTCCCCCACCCATGAGTCCAAGGGCAATTTAACTGGTCTCCCTGATGCCCGTCTTCAATTTCCCAACTTTCTCTCCAAAGTGGTCTTTCAAACACACACAAAGGCTGATCACGTATTCCCTTCAATTCCCCCACCCTCAGGGTAAAGTCCAAACTACTGAGTGTGGCACCAGAAGTCCTTGAAACCAAAGCCCTAAGTCCCTTTCCAGCCTCCTCTCTCATCACTCCTCTTATTCTTGCCTGCACCCCCAAAATAGACCCCATGCCCTTTCATCCTCTGGGTCTTAGGACCACAGCGGGGCTATCTGCCTGGAAGCCCTCTCTCCCTTGCTGAGCTGGTAAACTCCTACCTGTCCTTCAAGCCTCAAACCTAGCCCCAACTCCTCTGTGAAGCCTTCCCTGATGCTCCCAGGCAAACTCTGAGGTTCCCCCGAGCGCAGCTCAGGAACCTCCCCTACCAGCCTCTCCAGGCTATGATACGGATGCTTCTCCCCAGCAGAGAGTGGGCTCCTAGACCCCAGGGCTGAGCGCTAGCTGTCTTTGTACCCCCAGCACCCAGCATAGGCCCGGGCACAAAGCAGGAGCTCAGCCATATCTGCTGATTCCATAAATATGAATAAAAACAGCATGCATGGCTTTATAATGTATTTGGGGGGATCAGACTTGGAATCTGATTTCAGCTTATAAAACATTCTATAGGGTTTCCCTGGTGGTGCAGTGGTTAGGAATCCACCTGCCAATGCAGAGGACACAGGTTCGAACCCTGGTCCAAGAAGATGCCACATGCTGCGGAGCAACTAAGCCCGTGTGCCACAACTATTGAGCCCACATGCCACAACTACTGAAGCCCGCGCACCTAGAGCCCGAGGTCCGCAACAAGAGAAGCCACCACAGTGAGAAGCCCACGTACTGCAACAAAGAGTAGACCCCGCTCACCACAACTAGAGAAAGCCCGCGCGCAGCAACAAAGACCCAGTGCAGCCGGAAATAAATAAATAAGCAAATAAATTTTATTTAAAAAATAAATAGGGCTTCCCTGGTGGTGCAGTAGTTGAGAGTCCGCCTGCCAATGCAGGGCATGTGGGTTCGTGCCCCGGTCCGGGAAGATCCCACATGCTGCGGAGCAGCTGGGCCCGTGAGCCATGGCCACTGAGCCTGCGTGTCTGGAGCCTGTGCTCCGCAATGGGAGAGGCCACAACAGTGAGAGGCCCGCGTACTGCCAAAAAAAAAAAAAAGAAAAGAAAAAATAAATAAAGTAAAATAAAACATTCTATAAAGAGGAGTCGGTGGGGCGCAGAAAGGATCCCTTGGACCAGAGATCTGTCCCAGAAAGAGGAGAGAATTAGATAAGGACTCCTGAATGCCCACGTCACACTCTGGGTAAAGGCTGTGAGTCTCCCTCCACTCAAACGCCAAGCTCTCAAATGGGGATTCCAGCAGGCTCAAGTCGCATCTTAAAACACACTCAGCTCCTCAGAATATAAGTGTCTCAAAACCAGGACAATTACTTTTTATGTACTAGTTAGTAGGGATTAGTGGTTGTGGGACTCACAGGTATTAAAAAAAAAAAATAGTGGAAGGCATGTAACATAAGAGGCTAAATGATGGTTCTGAGTGTAAATCAGGAGGTCGGTGCAGCTTCCAAACTCCAGGCTTCTTTTCTCAAGTCTTTTATTCCTCCAGTGACAGAAGCTTTAGTCAAATAATAGAAGGGTAACTCAGATGCTGTTCCCCTCACTCAGCCTCTGTCTGACTCTCAGACTTTAAGTTCGAAGCGAGAAGTAGGTTCAGAGTTAAGTTTAAACAGCAAAGCCATTTCCCATCATTAGAACACTTCTCCTTTGGGTGAACTCTAAAGACCGGCTAGCAGATGCCACACATGTCAGGGAACCGCTTTAAAAGACTATCTTGGGGCTTCCCTGATGGCGCAGTGGTTGAGAGTCTGCCTGCCGAGGCAAGGGACACGGGTTCGTGCCCCGGTCCGGGAGGATCCCACGTGCCACGGAGCAGCTAAGCCCGTGAGCCATGGCCGCTGAGCCTGCACGTCCGGAGCCTGTGCTCCGCAACGGGAGAGGCCACAACAGTGAGAGGCCCGCGTACTGCAAAAAAAAAAAAAAAGACTGTCTTGTATGAAGTAGGTCAGACAGAGAAAGATAAACATCATATGATATCACGTATATGTGGGATCTAAAAAAAGGGTACAAATGAACTTACTTACAAAACAGAAACAGAGTTACAGATGTAGAAAACAAACTTATGGCTCCCTGACCAGGGCTCGAACCCAGGCCCCCTGCATTGGGAGCACAGAGTCTTAACCGCTGGACCACCAGGGAAGTCCTCTGGGCACCATTTTGAACAGCGAAGTCACCGACAAAAGGCACAAGAATGTGAAAAACACAGCCCTAGAAGGACCACGAAAGGGACCCATGTTACACTGAGAACCAGACCCACGGCAGAGCCTCGCCTTGTCCCACCTGCCCCGGGAACATGTACAGCAGGCGACGCAAATTTCTCACTGCTCTGCTCATGGCCTTGAACAGTCACACAAGCGTCTCAGGTGTTGCCTGGCGATTCAAATACATTTGAGTGAGTCAATGAATTCGCAGACACAGAATCTGGGTATGACAAGGACTGGCTGTCGTCTGCATTACACTTCAAACGTTACTGAGACTAGGTTGGATGTTGGGGGAGGGCCCGACAGAACTGATCCCCTCCCTGCCGGTGTGGTTCCTGACCTTGGGGAGCTACAGCACCAACCCTCAGCTTGCACCCTCCTGAGTGTACTTGGGGGTACCTCCCACTGCCTCACACCAGAGCCTCAAAGAGACACACGTGGACAGTCGGACAGCACCCTCCCCACCCCCAGCCAATTCCAATCCTCTACCTGCTGAAAATGAAGACGCTAATGACAACAACCAACTATGAATGCAGCAGAGTAATAACCTGACACGTAACTCAGAAAGAGTTCCCCCCCAAAATACAGGGCTGCTATAATATATAACATAACCCCTGATCCCATCTACCTATTCAGTTATATATGACTTCTCTGTGCTGACACCTGTTAAAACACACAAAAACAGGAATGAGCCAATATTGAGCCTTCTTATTCCAGCAATAAGCAACATGCATCCCTGGATACAGAAAACAACTGCAAAAAAGACAGAAAACAAAGACCCCCAAGCATTTCATTAGGAGATATACTTCCAAGTAAACTTTACCTTTTCCTTTTAATAGATTTATCAAAATCTGTAATATATTAATATTTCACTCAAATGTATAATAGTAATCAATCATAGTAACTAAACACAGAAACTTTATAGGCCCTTATAGCCACGGGAAATTTAATTGACATATACAGACATATTTTTTTGCAAGGACAAATATTATACCCAAAGGTATCATTCTGTGGGAATAGGATATGAATTCAAAAATAAAAAGAGAATAAGGTAGAAATTCCAATGGTTACAGAGGAGTCTGTTTAAGCATTTTTTACGTGGATGACAATAGGTATTGTCTCTATTTAGATCCCACTGGTTCTATTTAAAAGAATGATGTAACCGTTTTATTTCAAGATGTCAATATTTACAATAAGCTGGATATAACATCCTTTGAAACTCTTTTTTTAACCATTTTTTTTATTAAAGTATAGTTAATTTACAATGTGTTAGTCTCAGGTATACAGCAAAGTGATTCACTTATACATATATATATTCTTTTTCAGATTCTTCTCCATTAGAGGTTATTACAAGATACTGAGTAGAGTTCCCTGTGCTATACAGTAGGTCCTTGCTGTTTATCTATTTTATATATAGTAGTGTATATCTGTTAATCCCAAACTCCTAATTTAAACTAATGAAACTCTTAAATTATGATGAAAAATCTTCGCTATCAACTCAAAGTGTGTGAGGGGGTAGATGGCTTTACCAAATTATTTTAGGGATTAGGGGAGCAAAAGGCAGAGTACGGGCCCCTCCAAAGGAAGCTCGCCCCTCAGTTCCAGCGTAGTCTGAGTCTTAACATTTTGCAAGAGAAGCTGGAGATCTGGATCTTCTATGTACAATTGATCTTTTTTTAAAATACTGGTTTAGAAATTTTATAAACAGTGTGCAGGCCAAACAAAACATATCTGCAGGCCAACATTTTTTCTACCTTGACTCTGAGCAATAGTTAGCATCCTCTGTCAACGTTTCCATATACTTAAACGAGATCCACTCATTCAAACAACCCTCACTGAACATCTCGGGCTGGCAGGTGCCATCCCGGGCCCTGGGGACCCAGCGATGGCAGAAACAACTCCTGCCCTCAAGGAAGACACCCTAGGGGGGCCATCGACCGGGAGACAACCTTTTGCAATACCGTCTATTAAACCTAGTGCTAGGGGAATTCCCTGGCTGTCCAGTGGTTAGGACTCCACGCTTCCACTGCAGGGGGCATGGGTTCGATCTCTGGTCAGGGAACTAAGATCCTGCAAGTCGCGAGGGGCGGCCAAAATAGATAGGTAGGTAGGTAGGGAGAGAGAGACAGACAGACAGACAGACAGAGAGACAGAGAGAGAGAGAGAGCAGACTATTTCATCCTAAAAAAAAAAATCCAGTGCTACCATTAGACCCTGGGTGCAATGGTCAAGCACCTTGTCTTGGGTGGGTCAGGAGTAGATGGTTTTATTTGCAGAAGCTTGAGACTAAAGAGAGGCAGGACTAGAAGCATCCCAAGAAACCGACACAGGTTTGACTTCAGTGCTGGGGATCGGACTGGCTACCTTGGAAAGGCTCCCTGGGAGATGGCCAATCAGGCAGACAGGAACTAAGATCATGACAGGACGTCCGAAAGCTATGAACATCCAGAGGAGACGAAAACCAGCCCCTCTCCTCATTTCCAGTTCTTCAGTTAAAAACAGGCACAAGATGGAAATAAACCATTGAGACAAGATCCAAAAATAATCTTAACTGGGCGTCCAAGCTCCTAAAAAATTCTTCTTTTAATCACTTCTGGAAGGCAGCTGAAAGGTACGTACACCAAAACTCAGCTTGTGAAGCAATCAGCTTAATCTGTTTCTTTGAAAGATTAATTAAAACTGAGATTACCGACCGCAGGCAGATGAGCCCGGTCAGCCGACGGGGCACATCTGAGATGAGAGAGAAACTCGTTCACCATCATACAAACACAGCTGAGGGCCAAACGCAGAGATGCTGCACAAAACCTGCTTCTTCCTGGGCCCATAATTCAATTCCTGGGGGTGACACGAGTTAAAAATGCAAACCTCAGGGACGGCGCGAGGCAGGCACACAGCCCACGCCGTGGACAGGGCCGGCGGGCCACCTCTGTGGCCTTGAACTACGGAACCAAGCCAGCAACAGCTGTGGACGGAGAAGGCTGGGCACTGCCCACAGGAACCAGCAACGTAGCAAGGAACACAACTCCAGCTCTGAACTCAAGCAAGATTTTTAGTGCTTGTTTAAGCCCATTTCAAGGATCTGCTCAGCTGAGGCCTAGCTCAGGAGAGATAATAAGAGACCAACGCAAGAGAAAACTCTGTCCGCACAGCCCCTGCTCCATGAGGGCGTGGAGCCTGTAAGGAAAGGAATGTTCTCTGATAGAAGGATGCTTTTTTCACAGATAGTAAAGAGGAGATTAAGTGGGAGACCCTTCTGGAAACCCTAGAGGAACCAGAATTGACAAAACCTCAACCGCGCTCATCACAAAAAGAACAATTTGGGCAACAGTTCCCGAAGTTTTCATTCCAAGAGGAATGGAGGAAGACAAGGAGGACACAGAGTAAAGTACAGAGGACGGCAGCAAGGAGGAGAGGGGCCCTCACCGGGCCGCACAGCCCCCCGGGGCTCCGGTGTCACCGCCAGCATTCCCCACCCGGAAAGCCCACTCTGGACGCCTGTTTAAGCAGCCCTGGTCTGCAGGCTACGAAGAGTTATTGTTCAAGAAGTTCCCCCAAACATAATAGAGCATTTCTCGGTGCACTAGATGTCAGAGCCCTGAATCCCAGCCCTGCCCCGATGGCTGCCCGCCCCCCACCTCCTCTCCCACCCACACATTGAAAAGGCTGGACCCAAATTCAGTGAGCACATAACCTATCTCGTCTTTCTCACTCCAATATCCTCTCATTCTAGGTGCTTCCACCGTGCAGATTATGTAACTGTGGACACTACCATCGTTTTCTTTTAGGATGAGAAAAGAGTTGCAATGCAGGGAAATACACTAAAATTTGAATCCCCGTGGTACTATGAACACCAAAGTGAGGGTCAGGCTTCGCGTAACGGTTAAGAATACAGACCCCAGAGCCGCCTTCATTCTCTCATCTGTAAAATGGGAAGAATAATAAAAGTCTACTATACAGGGTAGTCATGAAGAATAAACGGGTTTCTGTAAAGCACTTAGAACGAAATGTGGCACCAAGCCCTAGGCGTTCAAATGAAAATACAGAACTGTTCTAGCCACCATCAGGAAGCAGCTACAAACTACACCCGAGTCGAATCAGAGGGGCGCTGTGCTAGGATGGGGAGCTCCCGAGGCAGCGCCAAAACCCAGCCCCGTTCTCCGAGCTCCCAGGTGAAACAGCTCTCTCACCTGTGTCCCCCGCTGCACACCTCATCACTAACTCAGGCCCGCCTCCTTGGGACCCCTGTGCCTGCCTCCCAGCCCCCTATGCCCCAGGCACTGAGGTCGGTTCCTCCTATTCTAATATTAGAATGTTGTATTCCAGTAGCTTCTATCACCACATCCTAGATACTCTAATGGCTGGTATCACCAGCTAAAATTATAAACATTTTAGCCTAGAACTCAAGACACATCATGATCTGATCCCTTACCTACCCCTATGGTTGATTTATACTGCCGTGTTAGTTTCAAGTGTACAGCACAGTGATTCAGTTATACATATATACATATATATTCTTCAGATTCTTTTCCCTTATAGGTTATTACAAAATATTGAGTATTAGTGCCTTGTGCTAAACCGTAGGTCCTTACTGTTTATCTATTTTATATATAGTAGTGTATATATGTTAATTCCAACCTCCTAATTGATCCCTCCCCCCACCAAAGAATGAAAAGAAATGAGGACAGTTTAAGAGACTTTTGGGACAACGTCAAATGCACCAACATTCGCATTACAGGGGTCCGAGCAGAAGAGGGAGGGAAGGAGCCTGAGAAAATATTTGAAGAGATAACAGCTGAAAACTTCCCTAACATGGGAAAGAAAACAGTCACCCAAGTCCAGGAAGTGCAGACAGTCCCACACAAGATGAACCCAAGGAGGAACATGCCAAGATACATAGTAATGGAATTGACAAAAATTAAAGACAAAAAGAAAATATTAAAAGCAACAAGGGAAAAGCAACAAATAAAATACAAGGGAATCTCCATAAGACTATCATCTGATTTCTCAGCAGAAACTCTGCAGGCCAGAAGGGAGTGGCATGATATATTTAAAGTGATGAAAGGGAAGAACCTATGACCAAGAATACTCTACCCTTACCTACCTTCCTAATCTTACTTCCTACTGGTTCCTTCATGCCTCCTTCATGCCCACCTGAGCCCCACCCTCTATGCCAACCCTACCATCTCCCACAGTGGTGCTTCTGGCCTGGCATGTTCGACCTGCCTGTGGTACCCGCCTCCAAAGCTGGACATCCCCCCAGTCTTCAAGGACTGGCTCATGCTTTAACACAACCTCCCTCTTCTCCCCCAGATGGAATTAATGTCTCCATTTCTGAAGTGACACAGCTTTCAGGTCTCTACAGGGAAGGCAGAGGAGTGTCCTGTCAGGAGTTTGAATCCCAGCTCTGCCACTTACTAGCTGAACACCGCTGGGTCAGAAAACTAAAATCCCTGAACCAATCTCACCATGGTGAGCAGGAGAAGTGGGCATAATATATGGAAAAATTCTTGGTTTAAATTCTCCTCGCCTTCCCTCTCTCGTGAAATTTATTACTTCTCTAAATTTTATTGCAGTAATTTAGGCTTGTAAGTTCTCTTCCTACTAACGATGTAAGTTCCCTGAGTGCAGTATTTTTGTCTTTCTCAAAGGAACAAGCACAAGGCCTGACGCGTAGTGACAGCTAAACGAAAATGTACAGAGTGGATGAAAAGATGGACCATTTTATACTTGCTCTTTCTATTATTTTTTATGGCTTTTTTTTAACATCTTTATTGGAATATAATTGCTTTACAATGTTGTGTCAGTTTCTGCTGTATAACAAAGTGAATCAACTATACATATACATATAACCCCATATCTCCTTCCTCTTGCATCTCCCTCCCACCCTCCCTATCCCACCCCTCTAGGTGGTCACAAAGCACGAAGCTGAACTCCCTGTGCGATGCAGCTGCTTCCCACTAGCTATCTATTTTACATTTGGTAGTGTATATATGTCCATGCCACTCTCTCACTTCATCCCAGCTTAACCCTTAACCCACCCACGTCCTCAAGTCCATTCTCTACTGCGTCTTTATTTCTGTCCTGCCCCTAGGTTCATCAGAACTGCTTTTTTTTTAGATTCCATATATATGTGTTAACATATGGTATTTGTTTTTCTCTTTCTGACTTCACTCTGTATGAAAGACTCTAGGTCCATCCACCTCACTACAAATGACTCAACTTTGTTCCCTTTTATGGCTGAGTAATATTCCATTGTATATATGTACCACAGCTTCTTTATCCATTCATCTGTTGATGGACACTTAGGTGGCTTCCATGTCCTGGCTATTGTAAATAGAGTTGCAATGAACATTCTGGTACATGACTCTTTTTGAATTATGGTTTTCTCGTGGTATATGCCCAGTAGTGGGATAGCTGGGTCGTATGGTAGTTCTATTTTTAGTTTTCTGAGGAACGTCCATACTGTTCACCATAGTGGCTCTATCAATTTACATTCCCACCAACAGTGCAAGAGGGTTCCCTTTTCTCCACACCCTCTCCAGCATTTATTTTCTGTAGATTTTTTTGATGATGGCCATTCTGACTGCTGTGAGGTGATACCTCATTGTAGTTTTGATTTGCATTTCTCTAATGATTAGTGATGCTGAACATCCTTTCATGTGTTTGTTGGCCATCTGTATATCTTCTTTGGAGAAATGTCTATTTAGGTCTTCTGCCCATTTTTGGATTGGGTTGTTTGTTTTTTTGATACTGAGCTGCATGAGCCGCTTGTTTATTTTGGAGATTAATCCTTTGTCAGTTGCTTCATTTACAAATATTTTCTCCCATTCTGAGGGTTGTCTTTTCCTCTTGGTTATGGTTTCCTTTGCTGTGCAAAACCTTTTAAGTTTGATTAGGTCCTATCTGTTTATTTTTGTTTTTATTTCCACTTCTCTAGGAGGTGGGTCAAAAAGGATCTTGCTGTGATTTATGTCACAGAGTTTCTGCTTAAGAGAAATTAAGGAAACACTCCCATTTACCATTGCAACAAAAAGAATAAAATACCTAGGAATAAACCTACCTAAGGAGACAAAAGACCTGTATGCAGAAAACTATAAAACACTGATGAAAGAAATTAAAGACGATACAAACAGATGGAGAGATATGCCATGTTCTTGGACTGGAAGAATCAACATTGTGAAAAGGACTCTACTACCCAAAGCAATCTACAGATTCAATGCAATCCCTATCAAACTACTAATGGCATTTTTCCCAGAACTAGAACAAAAAATTTCACAATTTGTATGGAAACACAAAAGACCCTGAATAGCCAAAGCAATCTTGAGAAAGAAAAACAGAGCTGGAGGAATCAGGCTCCGTGACTTCAGACTATACTACAAAGCTACAGTAATCAAGACAGTATGGTACTGGCACAAAAACAGAAACATAGGGCTTCCCTGGTGGCGCAGTGGTTAGGAATCCGCCTGCCAATGCAGGGGACATGGGTTCGAGCTCTGGTCCGGGAAGATCCCACATGCCACGGAGCAACAAAGCCCGTGCGCCACAACTACTGACCCTGCACTCTAGAGCCTGCGAGCCCAACTACTGAAGCCTGTGTGCCTAGAGCCGGTGCTCTGCAACAAGAGAAGCCACAGCAATGAGAAGCCCATGCACCGCAATGAAGAGCAGCCCCCGCTCGCCGCATCTAGAGAAAGCCCACACGTAGCAATGAAGACCCAACGCGGAACAGGATAGACAGCCCAGAGATAAACCCATGCACACATGGTCACCTTATCTTTGATAAAGGATGTAAGAATATACAATGGAGAAAAGACAGCCTCTTCAATAAATGGTGTCGGGAAAACTGGACAGCTACATGTAAAAGAATGAAATTAGAACACTCCCTAGCAACGTATACAAAACTTAAGATCTTTCTATTATTTTTAATCATTCCCCCATTTTTATCTATATCGTTGTCAATGACAGCAACCATCCCATGAATTTAGTATAGACAACCAGATGGTTCTGAGGGAGACACTCAATTCTGAGTCTTGAATGACTCAATTCCATTCATTCACATTTGCTTATTTTTTACTGGTTCCTTCACGGACCCTACTACCAGAAAGCACTGTGCCTGACACTCTGTGGCCTACAGAAGGACAGAATTCCTGCTCCCAAATATACCCACTGGCAATGTGAGGCCATTTTAACAGACCTCACCAATGTAACCAACTGGGGTGTTTTGTTTGTCTTTAAAAAAAAATTTGAAAATCATCATCCTGAAAAGGAATATTTTATTCATGCCGGTTTAAGTAGTGACGGGAAAATATTCAGTACTCAGAATGGAATGAAAAAAAAGAAAAAAACTGTCAGCATGAATTTCCAAAGGCATCTGGAAAACTGGCAAAAGAATTAAAAATATGAAAGCAACCGGTGATCCCAGCTGGGGTGAAACTGCCTTCCTGTGGAAACCCTGAATAGAAAATAAGATTCTAAGATGAATTGCTTAAGGCATTTTCTTTATATGTGTTACCAATCCTAAGACTGCTTTAGGAATTCCCAAAGACAATCCTCTGGAAAGTTCATTTACATAGTGATTCCAATTGATTCAGGGCAAAGCAAACCTACAACTTGTCCCCAGGGCCCCAAAGGCTTTAAGTTCATGTATTGGATTTTGTATTGAGAATAACAAGAATCTCAGCAGAAATGTGACTTAGAACAGAAGTTAAATCTTCCCCCTATACCCACTATGATCAAAAAGACTGAGATTCCAACACACCACACCTGAGAACAGGGCTTCGCACTCTTAGCAGAAGAGAATGAATGATGGCCCAACACACCCACTCTGGAGGCAGCCAAAACTGATCGTGAACCAACCCCTGCAACTCGGTGCCAGATTTTGAGCCCATTAGTGACCCCCAACTGAACCCCACCAATTTAATTCATACAGTTAAGACTACGTAAGACAGCATTCCATAGTCACGTACAGAGTACATGCTGAATCTATGGGCTGGAAGGACACCCGGTGGGCAAAGCTGGACCCACATTTCAGACCAGGATCACACTAGCTGTGTGACCTTGGGCAGGTCACTCAACCTCTCTGGGCGTCTGTTTCCTCATGTGTCACTTACACATTGGACCAGATGCTCTTGCTCTCACGTAACCTGAGTGTCAGGGGACCAAGAGACTGGAAATACATGAGTCTTCAGAAGCACTTCCGGAGGCTGTGCTTGCCCTGGCCTTGCCCTCTTAACCCATTTCACTCTAGCATATTGGGCCCTGTTCTATCCCTGACTAGTTGTGTGATCCTGGGCAACAGGCTTCGCTTTTCTGCGCCGAGTTTTTATTTTCCTCTACAAAACATGGGATTAAGCTGTATCTAGGTCCCTTCTAGCTCTAGAATTCTACTTATTGGAGAAATCCCTTCCACTGGGGAGTAAAACAGAGGCTCTGAACCACTTTATCGTTTTTCAGCCCCTTGGTGCAAATCACCAGAAGGAGGACTATAAAAATTCTGCATCGGCTTTGAAAACGGACAGGCCACAGGGGACAAGTGCTTTATAAAATGTCATATACAGTATAAACATTATGTCTCCTCCAGCAAAGCCGGAACAATCTATTGGTTACACCTGTGACTCAAAATGATATCTCATCCAGGACCACCGGCACCTCCCAAAGTTCAAGTCACTATGGACGGCAGCAGGGTGCATCCCACGACCAGCGTTAAAATCACCTGCAAGAAAAGTGGCCTACTCGCTGGGGCTCTGGGAGATCTACTACCAGTACGGATGCTGAATTCACCCCCCTCCCTTGGCCCAACTCCACATCCCCCAAAAAAGCAGAAGACCACAGGTAACGATTCAAAGCCACGGACTGCGTGACCACTTTGCTCTGAGCCTCTTCCCCAAGAAGGAAAGGGCTTGAGACAGAATAACAGTTGACAAGGACACCAGGGTCAAGAAGGACAGTCTCCTTATAAATAAAACTTTCAAACTCACGGCCATTAACACTCACCCGAAATAACTGGACGGGAGCCGACCAGGAAAGGGCATGTTACTAAAACCGGCCCTTCAGCCTCCAAGAGGCTCAGCAGAATGACTGCTGATGTGGGGAGAGGAGGAAGGCAGGTCTGGTTATTGTGCCAACGCACCGGGAGGCACAGTAACTAGGTCACGTTCCCACTCGGGCGTGGACGAAGCCACTCGGCTGCTTGGTGCACCGGGCAAAGCCGGGTCGTGCTGTCGTGCTCAGCATCTCTCGGGGAAGCCTGAGGAAGGCACTTCTGGCCACACCCTCCCCAGGGGAGCAGTATCGGGACATTTCTCCGTATCCTGAAGAGCCTGTCCCCAGAGCAGCACCAGAATGTAGCTAGAGGTCTAAGCCACGGCTGACACGGCATGAAACACACATGAAACATGCATGTGGCAGCACCCCTTCCACCCAAAGCCTCAGCTCGCTTCGGAACCACACACTGGAGCTGATTCAACAAATAAAGAGCCCCTTCTCTAGCCGGAGGATGTTGCCTCCTCAGCCAGATCCTGCAGAAGGAAACCACACGGACGAGAAGCCCCTTCGGTGAAACGCAGCCACGTCTCCCTGGCACGAAAATCATGCAGACTTAATGGAAATCTTGGCAATTGCATCACAAGCTTCACCTTTCTCGGGGCTCATCATGCATTTTCCTCCAACAACAGAGTTTTCGGGAGAAGCCGGGGAGCATGGAAACACACTCCATTCATGCCAGAGCCTGGGGCTTCCTCAGGCGTGAGGTTTCTCTTTTCACAGCAGACAAACCTCTGCGTTGGCACGGCTTATCTGAAAAATGGTTGGAACCTCTGGCCCTAGGCGATCCCAGAGCCGCTGACGTGCCCCCCGGAAGCCTTGCAAGTGTGTGTTTTTCACGGTGTATTAATTCAAGCGGCACGTTAGATGAGATGTGTTCTAATTTTTGCTTTTAACCCCTGCAGTTAGCGGATTGGCCCCTTTCCTTTGGCCTCTGAAGAGCACAGAGCAGAGCACAAGCACAGAGGGAAAGAAGGCACCCCAGAACGTCCCAGGGCTTTCTTCCCCTCTGCTTTTACCCAGTTTTACTGACACCATTTATTTGCAGACAAAGGACCTAGAAGCTGGAGTCTGGGGAAAAAGCGGAAAGTGAGAAAGCTTGTAAGTTTCAAGGTTGACACATGTAAGATTCTACTGTCACCAGGAGGGCTGAGAAGTCTCCTGCCAATGCGGAGGGGAAAACAACCCAGTGCCCCAAAATATCAGTGAAGGAGCCACTGTCTACAGACATCACTGGAGAGTGAACATCTCCTGAGAATCACTGCTCCGACCACACAGAGCACTGGCCCCAGGTGAGATGCTAAGTGGCGGGTGCCAGAAAGGAGGGACGCTCTAGGGAGAAACAGAAAAGGAAGTATCTGAGGTTTCTTCTCTCCCACGAGAGGCTCCATTGCCTCACTCACTCAATGAAAGCAACTCGTTATGGGAACGGAGGCGGGGTGAGGGGAGGCAGGTGTGAAAGAGGAGAGATTTTTTTTTTTGGACCTGTGGCACAGCAAGCAGGATCTTAGCTTCCCGACCAGGTATCAAACCTGCGTCCCCTTCAGTGGAAGCGCGGAGTCTTAAATACAGAACCGCCAGGGAAGTCCCAAAAGAGAGATGGTTTTATGGCCCAATTTTTTTTAAATGAATAAAATATTTTAGAACTTACCCTCCAACAGATATAGCTGGAATTTACTAAGCAATTATTATGACATTGTAAGATAAACGCATGTAACTTTTAGAAAGAGCTTACAATCTATACATATATTTTCTAAGCTCTCAATAAGGTAGCTATTATATACTATGTCTATAATGTGTATATATGTCAAAACATGGAAGAACATTATGATCCTGAGAATGGTAATAATTGTAAAATGAAACATGTGAGGGTAAGGTTATCTTCTTAGTTCCTTCTTATTTCATTAAAGTATTAAACCAGTCTATTATATGTAAGTTGTACATAAAATTCCTTTTTCTGATTACTAATATCTGATTAGCATAGAAAATCTAGGAAGGACTTCCCTGGAGGTCCAGTGGTTAAGACTCCGCTCTTCCAATGCAAGCGGTACGGGTTCAATCCCTGATCGGGGAACTAAGATCCCACATGCCATGCAGCACGGCCAAAAAAGAAAAAGAAAAAAAAAGAAAATCTAGGAAATACAGCAAGGCAAGGAGAAGAAAATTAAAGTTATTTGTCATTTCCACACCCAAAGATGAGCACTCTCATTATAACTGACGTAGCTACTTCCAGCTCTCTCCCTCTGCATATAATCACAAATGCTCTTCCACAAAATTGGGGTGTTACTTGATAGCTTCTTTTTCACATTAAACAGGATATCTTCTACCCACACCCTTAAATGATATTCTGCATCATGAGTTAAGTCTGCAGTGTGTTGCATTCTATCGACGTGCCACAGTTTATTTTGTAAATTTTGTATTATTAAATGAGTTGTTTCCAACTCATTTACTATAGGAAATCAATTACTACAGGAAATACTAGTGCATAGATGGATAGATGACAGATCGATCGATAGACAGATAAACAGCTTTCTTTTTTGTAAAATCTTTATTGAACTATAATTCACAATTCACCAACTTAAAGTGTACAATCCAATGGTTTTAGAATACTTATAGAATTGCACAATGATCACCACAATCAATTTGAGAACCTTTTCCTCATCCCCCCAAAAAATCCCATGCCCTATAGCAGTCGTTCTCCATATCCCCTCGAGCCCTCCCACCCACAGTCCTAGGCAACCACTAATTTGCGTTCTGTCTCTACAGATGTGGCTATTCTGGACGTTTCACATAAATGGAATCATACAACATGCAGTTTTTTGGTGACTGGCTTCTTTCACTTAGCCTAACGTTTTCAAGGTTCAACCTTATTGTAGCATATATAAATACTTCATTCCTTTTAAATGGCCAAATATTATATCATAGTATGGATATAGGACGTTTTGTTTACCCATTCATCAGTTGATGAACATTTAGGTTATTTTCTCTTTTTGGCTACTATGAATAATGCTGCTATGAACATACACGTACAAGTCTTTCTGTGGACACATATTTTCATTTCTCTTGGATATACATCTAGGAGTGGAATTGTTGGCTCATATGGCAGCTCTATCTTAACCTTTTAAGGAACTGCTATCGTGTTTTCCGAAGAAGCTGCACCACTCTGCATTCCCACCAGCAGTGTGAGAGGGTCCCAATTTCTCCACACCTTCACCAACACTGTTGTCATTTGTCTTTTCATTACAGTCATACTAGTGGGCATGAAGCGGTATCTCACTGTGAGTTTGGTTTGCATTTCCCTGATAGCTGATGATGTTGAGCATCTTTTCATGTGCTTATTGGCCATATGTATATCTTCTCTGGAGAGGTGTCCATTCAGATCCCTTGCCCATTTTTAACTGAGTTGTCTTAATTATTGAGTTATATTTTAGACCGAAGTTCCTTACCAGATTTGCAAAAAAAAATTTCCCATGCTTTGGGTTGTCTTTTCACTGTCTTGATGGTGTCCTTTGAAGCATGAAAGCTTTTAGTTTTGATGAAATGCAATTTATCTATTTTGTTGTTGTTGCCTGTGCTTTGGGGGTCCTAAGAAAACACTGCTTACTCCAAATCATGAAGATACATGCCTATGTTTCTTTCTAAGTGTTTTACATAGTTTTAGCTCTGATATTTAGGTCATGGAACCATTTTAAGCTAATTTTGTATACAGTATGAGGTAACAATCCAAATTCATTCTTCTGCATGTAGATATCCAGTTGTCCCAACACTATTTGTTGAAAAGACTATTCTTTCCCCCCATTAAATTGTCTTAGCACCCTTGTCAAAAGTTAATAGACTGTAAACGTGAGGGTTTACTTCTGGACTCTTAATTCTAGTTCATTGATCCAAATATGTCTGTTTTTACGCCAGTACCACGCTGTCTTGATTATTGTAGTTTTGTCGTAAATTCCGAAAGCAAGAAATGTGCATGCTCCGACTTCATTCTTTTTCAAGACTGTTTTGGCTATTTTAGGTCCTCTGCATTTCCATATGAATTTTAGGATCAACTTGTGAATTTCTAAACAAAGGGCAGCTGGGATTTTGATAGGTATTGTATTGAATCTGTAGACAAATTTGGGGACTTTGGGGACTTCCCTGGTGGTGCAGTGGTAAAGAATCTGACTTCCAATGCAGGGGACGCAGGTTCGATCCCTGGTTGAGGAACTAAGATCCCACATGCTGCAGGGCAACTAAGCCCGAGCGCCACAACTACTGAGCCCGAGTGCTCTAGAGCCCGTGCGCCACAACTAGAGAGAAGCCTGCGCACCGCAACGAAAGATCCCACATGCCACAACCAAGACCCAACGCAGCCAAATAAATAAATATATTTTTTTTAAAAATTGGGGGACTTTTGCTACATTAACACTATTAAGTCTTCCAGCCATTAATACAGAATGTCTTTCCATTTATTTATGTCTTCTTCGTTAACTTCTTTCAGTATTTTGTAATTTGCAGCATATGAGTCTTCCACTTCTTTGGTAAAATTATTCCTATTTTATTCTTTTTGATGCTAAATGGAATTGGTTTCTTAATTTCATTTTCAGATGGTTCATTGCCAGAATGTGGATTTACAACTGACTTTTGTATACTGATCTTGTATCCTACAACCGTGGTGAACTCATACATTGGTTCTAATTGATTTTTAGTGGATTCCTTAGGATTTGCCCTCTACAAGATCATGTCATCTGCAAATAAAGACAGTTTTACTTCTTCCTTTACAATCTGGATGCTTTTTATTTCTTTTTCTTGCCTAACTGTCCTGGCTAGAATCTCCAGTACAACGTTAAATGCAAGTGGCAAGAACAAACATCCTTGCCTTGTTCCTGATCTGAGGGGAAAGCTTTCATTCTCTCACCATTAAGTATGATGTTAGCCCTGAGAGTATAATTCCTAACTGTACTTGTCACGCAAAGATAAAAAGGTAACACCGATTCATAAGAGATCCTAAATACAACCATTTCCTAATATGCAATATCTTCAAATTTTTTCCCTAAACCAATTTCAACAGTCTTTGTACTTGTACTAGGTAGGAAAAGCACAGTGATGTGTTAAAGAAAATCTCAAGTAATTCTCAAGTTCAAGAAGACTTGAAATGGACAGATTTAATGAAATTCAATGCCTGTGTCTGGTGAAATAAACAACTGCTAATACAAAGCCCAAGCAGCAGGCATGAAGTTAAAGTCAATTTGACGTTTCCCTGGGTTGTCAGCTACTCAATTCCCTGCAGAAAGGAAGACTTTATTCTGAGCATGTTCTGAAATTCTGTGTCAATTTCCACTTTATTCTGAGCACGTTCTGAAATTCTGTGTCAATTTCCCTGCTTGAATGTTCCCTGAGTTCTCATTCTGCTGCTCTCCAAAATTAGTTCTACCACAAAAGGCTAAAAAAAAACATTTGGCAAGATCTAGTCTAATTGTATTTAAATCTGTAAATCCTAGAACAAAGAGGGATTTGACAGTTACTTAACTTGATTATTTAGTCATACCAAATACTTCAGATTAAAAACTACACCCTGAAACCTGGATTATCCAGTTTGACCCCTAAACAAATTGTATGAGAGCAACATCTTCGTTAGCCAGGACACATACACAGAGGTACAGGGGGAAACATCTGGACTTCAAAAGACCTGGCCTCAAATCCCAGATCTTTCCATTCTTACCTGTGCATCCTTGGGCAAGATACTTATCCTCTCTGTGCCAACTGTTAAAAAAAATTTAAGGATAAAACTCCTTCCTTGGGGCTTCCCTGGTGGTGCAGTGGTTGAGAGTCCGCCTGCCGATGCAGGGGACACGGGTTCGTGCCCCAGTCTGGTAGGATCCCACATGCTGCGGAGCGGCTGGGCCCGTGAGCCATGGCCGCTGAGCCCGCGCATCTGGAGCCTGTGCTCCGCAACGGGAGAGGCCACAGCAGTGAGAGGCCCGCCTACCGCAAAAAAAAAAAAAAAAAAAAAAAACTCCTTCCTTGCAGGGAGGCTGTGAAGATTACGTATTACTCATAAAGTGCCTGGAACACAGTAGGTGCTATTATTACTAGTAGTAGTAGAAGTATTTCTTAACTAAACTGTTCAGGAAATGGAGTGGTCTGGTCCACTCTAATTTCTGGTTTTCAAACTTGTGTGGCTGAAAACCCTTCTCAACAATATTAGTATTGTTCATCTACGGTAGACAGACAGGTACATTACGGTAGACAGACAGGTATTACGGTAGACAGACAGGTACATCTTCCATTTCATTTCTGATACTATGTAGACAGTAGACAGTAGCATTACGGTATTATGGTAGACAGACAGGTACATCTTCTGTTTCATTTCTGATACTATGTCAGTGACCAAAAAGTGTGTCAGGCTCATCCACAAGAAGTTCAGAAACTGGTATAAATGAACGAGATACACACCATAAGGCTGTGATGTGCGTGATCGTTACACAGTCTTATAGAGATAAAGGTGCAGGATACTGGGCTGGCTATACAGTGAGTGACCTGGCACACATCCTAAAACGTGGTTTTCATTAATACATTCCAAATATGAGCTTAGGCAACTGTTGTTTGCCTGTTTTCCTTAAAAGGGGAGCAGAGGAAAAGAGGCAATGAACTGAAAGCTTTACTCTTACCTTGTATCCCCCAAAAGGCCACGTCTACACTCTGGAAACTAATCAGCAATGGCACTGCCAAACCCCTCCCTTCTCCCACATTAGCATCCTCCCAACCCCGGCTAATTGGCACATCTGAAACTGTCCAATCAATGAGCTAATGAGGACGTACCAGCACCGAGAAGGGGAAGCCAGGCTGCTCCTGGACACCACACCATAAGCTTCAGAAAACTCAGGCTGAGATTCTAATCAATTTGGAGAGGTTTGCTCTGTCTTCTTTGAAGCCTTCTTCTAGACAGTGTATTTTTCTAGCTGTGAAAATTGTACGCACCGGGCTTCCCTGGTGGCACAGTGGTTAAGAATTCGCCTGCCAATGCGGGGGACACGGGTTCGAGCCCTGGTCCGGGAAGATCCCACATGCCGCGGAGCAACTAAGCCCGTGAGCCACCAACTACTGAGCCTGCACTCTAGAGCCCACGAGCCACAGCTATGGAGCCCGCAACCCACAACTACTGAAGCCCACGCACCTAGAGCCCGTGCTCCGCAACAAGAGAAGCCACCGCAGTGAGAAGCCCGTGCACCACAACGAAGAGTAGCCCCCGCTCGCTGCAACTAGAGAAAGCCTGTGCGCAGCAACGAAGACCCAATGCAGCCAATAAATAAATAAATAAATTTTTTTTAAAAAAAAGAAAATTGTAGGCACCTGACAACAGTTCCTGTCTCAAAAAGCTTAGCATGTTGGCACGCAGGGGTAAAAAGCAAGGGGGAGGGGCTCTGTCCACCGGGCAGCAGTTATTAAGAGAAGAACTAAACCCAGTACCCAGTTTGTACTCATTCCACAATCACAGCCAGGACACCTCCCCTGGTCCAGGTGCTGGGCTTAGCTGAGCCACGAAGACAACACAAAACAATTAAGCCAGCATAAAATGCCTACTATATGCAAACAGCACGCAGGCATGCGCGCGCGCGCGCACACACACACACACACACACACACACACACACACACACGTGTGCATGCCCGGACGCAGGGCTGTCTTGTAATTAGCAAAGTCAGCCAGAGAAAACCATTCATCAACAACTAAAAATCATCAGGCAACAAGAGAAATAAATCCAACAATAATCTGGCAAATAGGGGCTCCTCCTCCACATGGTCTCCTGAAATAAAAGTTGTCCCGTCAAAGCACACAGCCAGGATGAAGGCCACGTGGTCATAAAGCACAGAAAACTACACCCAGTCCCCAGTGCACTCCTTCCTCACCTGTCTCCCGCAGCTCTTGACAGGGAGAATTGGTGTTGAATGAGCACTTACGCTGTAGCAGGTGCTGGCTAAAGACTTTATGTGTCAGTGCACTTAATTCTCACCACAGCCAGAGACAGGGTCCCCAACTACTACACTCCTGGGCCTCCCTGAGATCTGGATAACGAATCAGAAGTAGGACAAGAAGAAGGAACACTGAGGTCATTTTTATTCATTTCACAGGAGAACATACATGTATTTCTGTCCCCTAAGTTAGTTTAGCATCTGGAATCCCAATGCAACCTTGCAAAGAGCCCCAATGTGCAATGCACAGAAGCTCTGGGAGGTGGCACTGACCCCGCCACCTTGCGCGGTGTGGCCCTGGAGAAGGCCCCCAGCTGACCCTTTGGGGGCCTTCTGCTTTCTCAGCCTGATCAAAGAACCAGATGTTCGCCAGGCCCTCTCCAGAGTCAGCGTGCTGAAGCTTGAAAATCTAAGACGTCCTCGAATGTGCTCACGGCCACACGAGTGAGGACTGCAGGACACAGCCCTGGGCTGGGCCTGGTTGCCAGAGAGATGGGGTGACATGATCCACAATAAAACCTGATGTTGTTCTACTTCTTCTGATCTGCCATTGAAGAAATGCTACCCCAGACCTCTCCTTGAAGTGTTCACATTTTCATCACATTTGGCCAAGTCCAGCTGTGCGCACACCAGGAAGGGGGTGGCATTAACTCTGTGACTCCGTAAGTCGCCGATCCCATTGTTAGTGCTCCATGTATGTACAAACCTGACCTCCTTTTACAATGACTTTAAAGGCACAGCGGGTTCTTTTCACTTCCACCTCCTTTTTATTTCTTTAAATCTAATGGGAAGAGGAAGGCTTTCAACAAAATCTAAATGGATGAAATTCATAAGATGCACCAGCAACTTCACACAGGTAGTACCTAGTATTGTTTCCACCGGAACCTCTTACCATTCATTTTAACCCCAAAGAGATGGATAAATGCCCAACTAGCCAATTATATCACTACTGACTATGTGAGCCTTCAATGAGTTGAGAAATGCTCTTTTAAAGTATGTTGATCCAGATGCAAAAATCAATCCATGTTATAAGGGCAGCAATCACACGAGAGCAGACGTGCCATTATCTTACCTGCTTTTGAAAGGAAGGATTTTTTGGCCTCCTTTCTGTTGTCAAACTGAATCATTATTACATAAAAGAGGCGACAAGTGTGACTGAAACCCTGAAGCACCATGAACCGTTAGCTCGTATTTGAAATCGTGTATCCACTTAATCAGAAGCTGAAGCAGTATCATGGTCCGTGCTCTGCAGGATTCAAACCCGAGGAAGAAGAGGTTCATCTGAAACCCTGAAATCAGAGCTTTCCCCTTCCTCTTGACCCCATTCCCGTCCCACTCCCTGTTACAGTTATGCAGGCCAAACACACTTATTAACACATCCACCTTCTCCCATCATGCCTTGCAACCAAAGCCCTAAGACCCTGCAGGTCTTACATCAGAGAAAACCCACAGGAGCAAATGCCTCCCTTTTTCCAGTTCTGAGGAATCATGTAGCAAATATCATGAAAGAGTCCCTTCTAATTGCTCCTTGAGGAGAGAAGTGATGGGGACATTTTCATTTTGGATTTTTGCTTTTGTTTTTTAGTTTTTTATTTTATATTGGAGTAGAGTTGATTTACAATGTTCTGTTAGTTTCAGGTGTACAGTGAAGTGATTCAGTTACACATATAGATATATCCATTCTTTTTCAGATTTTTTTCCCATCTAAGTTATTACATAATATTGAGCAGAGTACCCTGTGCTGTACAGAAGGTCCCTGTTGATTATGTATTTTATAGATCATAGTGTGTATAGGTGACTTTTTCATTTTGTATCCATAGGGCCTGTAATATAGTAGGGTGGTGTGTGTGTGTGTGTGTGTGTGTACACACACACACACATACACACACACACACACACACACACACACACACACACACAAGGAGCTGCAGTCTTACCTCTTTTCAATTTGATACTCCGAATAGTATTTCTGGCTACTCTCTGACTTAGCAACTGCCAGGAAATTTATCAATCCCTGCCTTTCATATGCAGGGAACGACATCTCAAAATGACACCCCCTTTTTTCAGGGTCTCCTAAAGGATTCACGCCAATCCATCTACTTGACGACCCATTTTTTTGAACAATCTCTCACTGGGAGTCAGAGGTATCATATTTGGCCATGAATCAGAGTGGCAAAAACAGGCCCCAAATGAAGCGATGTCGGCTACCATTTACTAAGCATTTGGTATATACCAGGCACCACGCAAATAAAAAAAATGTACATGAGTCATCTCACCAAAATCTCCAAGCAATCCTATACAGTGTGGGCCATTATTATCCCCATTTTATGAATTACAAATAGAGGCTCAGCAGTATACACACACACAGCTGGTGAGGAGGTAAGCTGGGCGGAGAATGCTGTCTCCCCGTCCACAGACCACGACCTACTTACAAGATCCCTAATAATACCAAGAAAGCCAGCAGGCCACAACATTCTAGGAGCACCTCAGATTTTTGCGAAGTAGTGCCTCAGAGATTTTTTTAATACTAAAAGTTGTATGCCCATACCCGGGTAGTGTTCATTACCCAAGATATCACAAGGGTTTCCCAAGAATCCAATGAACTTCAGTATTTGATAAACCTTAACAACCAGCCCTAAGAAAATTTTAATCAATCAGTAAAAGACCTTTGATATTAGGCTGAAAGGAGTGGAGAGGAATGTTTTATTATTAAAAGGGATCAGACCAGTTATGTAATTTGCAGAACCCAGCACAAAATGAAAATGGTGGTGGGGGGGGATCCTTGTTCAAAAAATATTAAGAATTTCAAGACAGCGGGCAAAGCTCATTAAACGAAGCCTGGGGCCCTCTGAGCGCAGGGCCCCGTGTGACTATGAAGCTTGCACACCCAGGATGCTGGCCCCAGGAGGGGTGGGCGTCCAGGGCCCCAGAGGTCACTCTGGACTCCAGAGCAATGAGGCCAAAAGGACTATGAACTGGTCTGTGAGCTCAGCTACATGTGTTAGACGCTTTCTCCAAAATTAACCACATGCAAAATCAGAATCTCAAACTGGAACGTTAAACAGTTTGGCTCCTAATACCTCTGGATGTGAACTCAATACAAGATCCAGTGTTAACTGCTTCTTATGCTAAGAAGTTGCCTGTGACAACAGGAAAAGGTCATCTTGCATAAAAATCATTAGAGAAACAGATTTTAAAACAGAACCCCGGGCTTCCCTGGTGGCGCAGTGGTTGGGAGTCCGCCTGCCGATGCAGGGGACACGGGTTCGTGCCCGGGTCCGGAAGGATCCCACATGCCGCGGAGCGGCTGGGCCCGTGAGCCATGGCCGCTGAGCCTGAGCGTCCGGAGCCTGTGCTCCGCAACGGGAGAGGCCCGCGTACCACAAAAAAAATAAAATAAAATAAAAAATAACCTGAAAAGAAACAATGAGTAACGTGGCATACTGTGCTGGTACGTCTTTCTTAACAGAGCAGATGTTCAACACGTTTAATATTCCTATTGGCTCTCTCCTGGTGTTTTCCAAGTAATGAAAATATAAAGAAACCATGTGAGGTCCATCATATATGATGAGGTCTTTATTGCACAACTAACAGTCATTTTTTTTAAATTAACAAGCCCTGAGAAAAAGTAAATCTGCTCTGACACATTTTTGAAAAGCACTTACAATACATTGCAATGAGAAAACAAAGCTAATTATTTAGTGTGAGCAGAACATCAACAATAAAAAAAAAGAAAAAACCCTTCAGTGAGGAAAACAGCACTGAACTGGGAGTCAAGAATATCTGTCCCCTTGTCACTCAACTGCCACTAAGAACGAGCTCAACGCCAGGTCATACAGGAGAGCCGGGGCTAGAATCATACTCCTGTACATATTTTAGCCATTTGAGAAAATCAACCAGACTTGGTCTGAATTTCTGGCTATCTGCCTGTGTTTTCCACGACCTTTTGCTAATGGATATCTATGCTATAAATGATGTGTATTTTTTTAAGTTCCAAAGCATTTTGTTTGCCAGAACCCTGAGGTGAGTGCTCTGTCTTGGCTTGGTTTTGTTCTTTTTGGCAAATAGTCTGATTTAAAATCTCAGGGTTCTCTCGATGTTTTCAATATGATTTTCTTCATTTTGCCAGTACGGAAATTGCCACGTGATAACGAAATCTAACCTCAGCCTGTAACATTGTGATGAGGCCCACTTCTCTCTCAGCAGAGAGGTTTCTTTTTTTCTTTTAAGGGTTTTTTTTTTTTTGACGTGGACCATTTTTAAAGTCTTTACTGAATTTGTTACAATATTGCTTCTGTTTTATGTTTGGTTTTTTGGCCCAGAGGCACGTGGGATCTTAGCTCCCTGACCAGGGGGTCGAACCTGCACAGCCCTGCATTGGAAGGCAAAGTCTTCACCACCGGACCTCCAGGGAGGACTCCAGCACAGAGGTTTCTGACAAGCCTGAGCCAGGGCACGAATTCCAGGTGGCAGTGTCCTCACCTGCACACTGAACATCATACCACTTCCAGGCTCCAAGATGGGCCCGAGGAGAAGGGTGGCCGCCGTGACATTCTGGAGACTCAGTGACAATGGTCATAACACACAAGGACACAAGTCTCCCTGTCAGAGCCCCCAGGACCACGCCAGGACACACCCTGGAGAAGCCTGCTTCACCCCAGTCAACACAGCTGTGAGCTGGGCACAGCCTTCCAGAAGCTTCTTCAGACAGATCTAGGTCCAAATCGCTGTCCTGTGACTTACGAATCACGTGCCCTGGGACCAGTAAGCTCTCCTCAACTATCAAACAGTACTTAATTCACAGGGTTACTGACGGATTAAATGACCCTTCAAGTGGCCAAGTGGCCAGTGAAAGACCTCAGACCTGGAAGATATTCAAATACTGGTGGCCATTATTAGGTTTTCTCAAGCCGCCTCCACACCTTCCCAGGGACACCAGCGACCTCCTCAGAAAACAGGTTGGCAAAAGAAAAGCTGCATATTTATGCACTCAGGAGGTTTGGCCCAGGTACTGAGAGCAAGGAAAACTTTTACCTCCAAGTCAATGAATCTGGGACTTCGAGACAAAGAGTTTGTTGAATTTTCAAGGAAAGAACATCAGGAAAGACTACTGTAAGTGCCCAGAAATTTCTCATCCCATCATCAGTTCCACAGACATCACACCTTCAGAAGAAAAACAGCACAGTTGCCAACTACCCCTTGGATCGCCCCTGGGTTTGGACACACTAGCATGCAGAAAAAGTCATAAAACTAAGAAAGGCCTGATTGCAAAGGAAAAGATGAAAAAAGCCAACTACATATTGCTTCCATGAGTACCTCAAGACTGCAACAAGCCACGTTTGGGGGGAAATTCCAAGACGGAAAATAATAGAAAGTAGAGGTATTTAACAGGATACCACAGGACACAACCAACCGTGGCCGCAAAATGAATAGAAGGGTGTGATGATCCAAATATCACTTCTATTTAGCGTTGGGCCTTCCTATTGAGGAGGACTCTTTTTTGGAGCCTGACGACCAGTTTTCTTTCTCCGAGCGCAGCCCCACGGCGGCCAAGAGAAAGAGGCTGCCAAAGGGAGGAAGCAAGCAAAGCCCCACAGATTAAAAATTCACCGCAGCTAATCCACCGGCTGAGTAAGCCACACGTGGAAAAGTGGTGACGATCTGAAGATGAAGTCCAGGGGGAGAAAATACGGGCAGAATGTTCGGAAGAGCTTATCAGTAATGCAAACATTTAGAAAAGCAAGCTTCCTAACGGACCATGGAGACAATTTTATTACTTGGGATTTTTAACGCTGAACCAAACACACTCTCCACCTATTACTCAGGGTGCAAGGCATTGTGGGAAACACCCGGGAGGGAAACCACGTGTGTGAGAATGTCCCCAGCGAGCAGCTCTGAGCTGCACCAGCTGGAGAAAATTCTCACAAAGGAAAAAACCTGCAATGGCTGGCCCTCAACAGAATGATTCTAAGACTGGAAAGAACAGAAGCAGAGAAGTCCAAAGTGGGTTGCTTATGTCTGGGGAAACTTGATGGAAGAGAGCAGACTTAAGTGATCTTAAGACCCTGGAAAATCAGTGGGGAGCGATGGCAATAGGAGGACCTACACGAGCAGGACACAGAGGTCAGAACAGGTCTAGCATGTCTGGAGGACACAGCAGGGACCACTCCTCTCATTTGCCACTGAATCTCCAGTTGGTACAGCACCAGCCCTAAGTGAGAGCTTAACCACCACTGGTTAAATGAATACACGGCTGCCATCTGGGAAATGGGCCACTGGAGAAGCTCTACTAGGAAAACAATTCAGTTACCTGCTCTTATGATTCGTCTCCATCTATTATTTCTGATAAAAATTACTTCCCTTCCCTTGGAAACCCCAAAACACTTTGCCCCATGCTTTTGTCACCATGTGCTGTGTTAAGAGTTCAGGGGACAAAATTTGCCAACCTATGAAGTCGGTAGAATGTTAGTACAATGATCTAATAGTTAAGGGCACTGGCTTTGGCCCCAGACAGATAATCTAACCTAAGCTCAAATCCCAATTCTTCCACATAGTTCTGTGTGACCTTGGCCAAGTTACTTAACCTCTCTGGGGCTCAGTGTCCTCATCTCTAAAATGGTGATGACAGTGGAACCTATTATATTGGGCTGCTATGAGGATTTATTGTGAAAATTCATGTAAAATACTGTAGTTGGCATAGTGCCTAGCACCTAGTAAGTGCTCAATAAATGGTTGCTATTATTATTATTAAAACTGTATGTTTCCTTTGTCTTACAGAAGCCAGCTTTCTCTTTGGCATAAAGCAGGAGCTCTTTAAGTAATGAAGAATGCTAGATCTTTTCCACTCCTGACTTTTTAGGCAACAGCCCAGCTCACCGTCCCTGAGCCCCAATTCTGGCAAGGTGCCCCTCTTTGCAGCTTCCATATTGTGTCCCCACCATGCAGCACTATCACACTGAAGTGTAATTACATGTTTGTCCCCCCCAAAAGTTCCCCAGGGACAAGAACCACATTTTGTCTTATCAGCACTTCCGTAGTGCCTGGCACAGAGCAGAATCTCGGTCTGTAATATCTGATGATTTTTTTTTTAAAAGAAAAAACTGTGGAATCAGTCTCACAATTCTCCAAAGTCTTATCTGAAGCCTGACCGAGGCAACTAAATGAAGGCACATTTCCAGATGGCTTTGGCCAGACAAACCCATTGGAATTTCTAGCACCAGGACTAGTTCAAGTTTCCCTCATTCCTATGGGGCAGACCTGGCTTGTAGAGAGGGGCCCAGTTTACTCAGGGTTCAATGAACCCAGAAGTTTTCTGCAGGGTTAGGGCCTGACCCGCTGGCCATGCTAGAAGAGACCTCAAACTCCCAATTCCTGGAAAGCTTTGGAAGGACACCCAGCTCTTAGTACCTTCACGATTAACCAAGCTTTTTGGAGGCCCCTGCATCTACCTGGACCATTCCTGCGATCCTAGGATGAGATCACACTTAGGGAATATATTATACATTCAAGAATTCCTACAGGAAAGGAAGGCCACCAGGAACAGCCTTGAGGGGTGGGGAGAGCGGCCACACTGATCCTGAAGACTCAGAGGCTGCCACGTCCACGCCCCATTGGAACCCTGCCTGGGAGCCTCACCAGCCAAGCAGGGCCCCCAGAAGTCCAAGATGAAGACATGGGCAGAGCTGGGGTGTGGTAAGAGCCCACTTCCTAGTTCGAGAAGGCAACTGCCTTCTCGCTGTGTCCTCATATGGTGGAGGGGGCAAAGGAGTTCTCTGGGGTCTCATTTATAAGGGCACTAATTCCATTTAAGAGGGCTCCACCTTCAATGACTTAATCACCTCCCAAAGCCCAAGGGAGGCAATTTTAACACATGCTACCATGTGGATAAACCTTGAGGATATTATGCTAATATCCACCTCCTAATACCATCACATTGGGTGTTAGATTTCAACACATGAATTTGGGGTGACACAAATATTCAGTCCAGAGTGAACAGTAATTATTTCATGCCATGAAGTGACTGAGAATCTAGGTTCCTGTGTCCTACGCCAACCGAGGGGAGTCAGGCACACTTGGATGTGAATATTTTTTTTACCTCCTTCTTCTCACATAGGTGATTAGCCCATTGGAAGCCTGTTGAGCAGGGTCTCCTGTTGGCACCTGGTTCTGTCCCACTGCTGACTCTGTAGGTGTTTAGAGGTGGTGATGAGAGTAGAGAGGGTAATCATGGCAATAATCCCAATGATGGCATCACCACCAGCACCAAACTAACACAAACTACCGGCACCCTGAAAAACATCGGACACCCACCGCATTCAACAAAGACCACCACTCCTATTTCCAGAGCCGATACTCAACCGGTGTGCAGTGGTCCAATCAGACCAGTTGGTAAAATACTGGAATATCTCCACAGCAGTGAGTGAATAACCACAGCCCCACCCCACCCCCCCAGAGACCCACCCCCAAACGCTGACCGCTGGGGTCTCTCCTGAGATCTCCCCGCCCCCTAGAGGGACTGATGACCCAAGACCCATCCAGCCACCTAGTTCTCATCATCTTCCTTATACTCTTCCATATTTTTTAAATTCTCTACCAGGATGACATGTCCTTTTTATAATTTTTAAAGAATTTTTCTGAACGTACCAATTGCTTAAACACTGAGAACAAAAACAACATACACTTGAACAGGTCTAGATAAAATATACTATGAAACTTTGGGTTTTGCATTGATGCTTTCAGCGTCAAGGCTGACCATGGCCCAACTTCTCGGGAACCGTGCCCAAAAGATGATAGCTAGGTTCCAAAGAGTATGCATGACACCAACATTTATGAGAAAGAACTATTTTAAAGCTATAATCTTTGCAACATAATAATATCTTCTATTTGTATAAAGCCTTACTGCACATACCTTATCTCATTCAGGCCTTACAACAGGTCTGTAATGGAAGCAGGTGTCATTATCCCCACTTAACAAACAAGGTAATCCAGACATAGAGAGGATATGACCAAGGTTCCACACTTCTGAAGCTACAGAGCCAGAACTGAACTCAGATCTCCTGACGTCAACTTCCTCCAAAGGTGTGCTGAGTCAACTCACACGTGCTCACAAGAGCCTCATTCAAGAATTTTGGAGGCTTCCCCCTGGTGGCAGAGTGGTTAAGAAACCGCCTATCAATGCAGGGGAGACGGGTTCGAGCCCTGGTCAGGGAAGATCCCAAATGCCGCAGAGCAACTAAGCCCGTGTGCCACAACTACCGAGCCTGTGCTCTAGAGCCCACGAGCCACAACTACTGAGCCTGCAAGCCACAACTACTGAAGCCTAGAGCCCGTGCTCCACAACAAGAGAGGCCACCGCAATGAGAAGCCCACGCACCACCATTAAGAGTAGCCCCCGCTCGCCGCAACTAGAGAAAAGCCTGCACGCAGCAATAAAGACCCAACACAGCCAAAAATAAATTAATTAATTTAAAAAAAAAGAATTCTGCAATCGGTTGTTAAACCAGGGGTAGCTTTAAGTGGTTCCAGTGGGAGTAGTTACACCATGGAATCAGCAAGGTTACAAACCAGAGCTGGTTGACAGCACACAACGGGCTCCGATGGTCTCCTAACCACACCACATCCACAGAATGAGGACGTACCTTTTTCATCCATCAGTGTTCTCTGTTCCCACTGTCCCCACTAACCAGCTTGTAAGCAGCACGATGGGGGAGAAAGAGCACTGAGTTCAGAGTCGGAAGACGCTCCAACCTCCAAGCGCCACTGAGCAACCTTTTCTCCTGACTCATCTCCTCTCAGAACCTCCATGTTCTTCTCTGTAAAATGAGGGTAATGATTGCTCTCCACTCGCAGGGCTGTCCTAAGGCGCAGCAGGAATCGTGGATGTAAAAGTATTTTGCAAACTGCAAAACACCACAGAGCTGCACAAAACTGTATGCGAGTTTTGTGCTGCGAAAACTTCAAAAAATAAGGCACAGAATTACCACATGACCCAGCAACTCCACTTCTGGGTATGAAATGAAAGAACCAAAAGAATTGAAAGCAGGGACTTGAAGAGGGACAGCCATGCTCATAAAGCATTATTCACAAAACCCAAAAGGCAGAAGCAGCCCCAAGTGTTCATCAAGAATGGATAGGGCTTCCCTGGTGGCACAGTGGCTGGGAGTCCCCCTGCCGGTGCAGGGGACGCGGGTTCATGCCCCGGTCTGGGAAGATCCCACATGCCGCGGAGCGGCTGGGCCCATGGGCCATGGCTGCTGGGCCTGCGCGTCCGGAGCCTGTGCTCCGCAACAGGAGAGGCCACAAGAGTGAGAGGCCCGCGTACCGCAAAAAAAAAAAAAAGGAATGAATAAACAAAATGTGGTCTAGCCATACAATAGAATATTATTCAGCCTTAAAAGGGCAGGCAAAAACCCTGAGGACATTACGCTAAATAAAATACACTAGACACAAAATGACAAAATTGTCTGATTCCACCTATAGGAGATACCTAGAGTAGCTGAATTCACAGAGACAGAAGGCAGAATGGGCGTTGCCAGGGGCCGGAGGGAGGGGAAATGGAGAGTGAGCGTGTAATGGAGATAAAGCTTCACTTTGGGAAGATGAAAAGGTTCTGGAGATGGATGGTGGTGATGGTTGCGCAACAACGTGAATGTCCTTAGTGCCACTGAACTATAGGCTTAAAAACGATTAAGATGGGGGCTTCCTTGGTGGCACAGTGATTAAGAATCCGCCTTCCAATGCAGGAGACATGGGCTTGAGCCCTGGTCCGGGAAGATCCCACATGCCGTAGAGCAACTAAGCCCGTGCACCACAACTACTGAGCCTGCGCGCCACAACTACTGAGCCCATGCACCACAACTACTGAGCCTGCGCTCTAGAGCCTGCAAGCCACAACTACTGAGCCCATGCACCACATCTACTGAGCCTGCGCTCTAGAACCCGCGAGCCACAACTACTGAAGCCCACGCACCTAGAGCCCGTGCTCGGCAACAAGAGAAGCCACTGCAATGAGAAGCCCGCGCACCACAACAAAGAGTAGCCCCCGCTCGCCGCAACTAGAGAAAGCCCATGTGCAGCAACGAAGACCCAACGCAGCCAAAAATAAATAAATAAATTATTTTATTTTTTAAAAAAAATGGTTAAGATGGTAAATTTTAGGTTATGCATTTTTTTTAACCCCAACTTAAAAACACACACACTCAAATACGAGGTCTTCTAACTCCCAACTGTCAAAGGAGCCAAAAGGGCCCTAAAGACTTAAGAATTGTCAAGATGGTAAATTTTAAGTTATGCATTTTTTTAACCACAATTAAGAAACACACACACCCAAATATTATGTCTTCTATTTCCCAGCTGTCAAAGGAGCCAAGAGGGCCCTAAAAAGTCAAAATCAGAGTTTTTTTATCATGACTAGGACCACAAATTCCATTGACACTGGCCATGCTAACGCAGGCAGAGTGAATCCCAGCAGCATCGTTCCTGTACACGACGGCCAGATACAGGCTGTCCCCAACTTTTATACAAGGTCTGCCCCCGAAGTTCATTTTCACCTTTTGGGTGTGGTGGTTGTTCAAGGCATATTTTTTAAGGAAAGTGAAATGTCTCATGGGGGTATGGAGCCCGCTCACACCTAGAGAAGCCTTGAGTACCAATGCCCAGTGAGGCTGAATTACAGTGTGAATGTCCCAGCCGGGTCCTGGGAGCCGGGGCTGTGCTGGGGGAGGAGGGGAGGGGGGAGGTCACAGAGGCAGTACCACAGCAGCCTCCCTTTCGGAGCCCGGGCCAGTCTAGGACCCAGTTTTGTTTGTTTGTTTTTGGCCACGTAGCACATGGGATCTTAGTTCCACGACCAGGGATCGAACCCGCACCCCCTGCAGTGGAAGCACAGTCCTAACCACTGGACCACCAGGGAGGCGTCAGAACCCAGTTTATTTAATCAGTCGGTCGGCCTGGGATCCTTCTCCCAGTTGCCGCACTTGGCCTTCAACTTCCCAGTTTGGAACTCATTTGCACCTCCCCACTTCCCCCCCCCAAAGCTCCAAAACCACAATTACCTACTTTCCTCCCGTCTTCCAGCCAAACTGCTAGTTCTTGTCAGTTTCACGTGGGAGGAAAAAGCACTTTCTTTAAAATCACTTACATCACAGATGGCTGGTCTCTCAACCTATTTCAAGGCATTCGTATCTTCTAATGTTTTAAGGCAAATTTCGAGCAGCCATTTTTATGAAGGTTAAAGAAATGGGAAGAGCCCAGGGGGGCAGGGGGCAGGGGCCCTGGGGTGTCTGCCCCCCCCATCATCCCACCAGACCTCTCCACTTAGCACAGCTTCATTTCCTTCTTGGTTTTTTTCCCACAACACTGTGGGCCTTGGTGGGAGGGGACGGCATTGTGTGCAGGTATCGTATTTGTTGAATATGATACCTTTAGGATTCCACTTACAGCCCCTAATCCAGTTTGGAGTAAAAGCAATTTCAGTGATGTAAGCCGTGGTTATAAATGTCAGAGAGGGGGCCTCTCAACCAGTAAAAACATTGACTCTGTCCAGTTGGGAAGCCTCTTCTTCCCATGCTCACTACACTGCAGAGGTACCAATAATCTGTGACCCCAGACCTGGTCAGGCCATGGAAAGGTCTAACATGGAGAAGCCAAGATGAGGGATTTCACCCGATTCAGACATGAGCTCTCCGACTGTTTTATCTACATGCTGCAACCTGGGAAATTAAACTTCTGAGATCTCCCACCCTCCATCACACAATCCCTGATGAGGTTATTTTTGAGTAAACTGTTATGCACGTTCATGCGGTCTATACCTAGACACGTTGCCATTTTTGAAAACTCTAGCATTAAAATAAACTCACTACCTAGAGAATTTAAACTCACAAAAGTCAGTGATGTTTTGGAATACTGTAATCAACAAGTTACTTCAGTCCTCCAAGCCAAACGTTATTTTCAATCAGAAACCAACGCAGGTAAGACTGAAGCCATTCCCAGAAAGAAGCACGTTTCAGCTTCAAGAAGGGCCACAGCTGCACCAAGATCTAAGTGCTGTTGGCGACAACAGAAACTGCAGTTAGAAGAGCGTCTTGCACAAGCTGATGTAGAGATAGACTGAAGAAAAAAAAAAAAGCAGCTCAGGGTGCAGGGAGAGGTGCAGAGAGACAAAGCTGATGACATAACCCAGGGAGGGGATGAGTCTACATATGCAGCAAACTAGGTCACTCAACACGCGAGCTGGCCTGGAGGACGTTTGGGACTGAGGCTCTTGGTGAACACCAGCGCCAGGGGAACCAACCAGCCTCCTGTGGGAAGCATGTGTTGGATGGTGCAATGGACCCTCCAAATCGGGGCACGTGGCCTCTGAGGAGCAGGGTGTCAGCCCCGCAGGGGCTAAGGAGAGAGAAGGAGCATTTCCTGCACACACATTCACAGCCATGTCCATGCACTAAGGGGTTTCCACGCGCCCTCATCTAACCTTCATTGCAACCCTTAGATCGGGTGCTAGTGTTAGCCTGTTGTGCAGATGAGGGCACGAGGCCGAGAACGGTGACATCATTTGCCCAAAACCTAATAGCTAGGAATCAGTGGACCCAGGATGTGCACCCATGGCCTGGTGACCTCAGATCCTCCGTTCTTAGCAGCTCAGGACTGCGCCCCGCGGAATATCCAGCGAATGTTCTTCCCTGGTTGACAGAGGACTTGTTGACGGTCTCTTAAATCAACTTTGCGGGGGGAGGTTAAGTATGCACTGTTCTGCATCTCTGCCCCAGGAGCCTCCAAAAATCAATTTCCAACAGACACTGACATGTTCCTCCTCACAGCGCTGGCCCTGAATATCTGAGGGTAGCTATCCTCCACCACAGCTGCTGAAGGCAAGTAAAACCTGACAGCAGCTGCTGTTTACTCAATCCCAGTTATGTGCCAGGCACCTCAGAGATGGCACTGAATCCTTACAGGAATCCCACAAGCGGCAACTTCCATCTGCATCTTAACTCAGAAAGATGAAGGATGGACATCAAGAGGGATGCAGCTATGAAGGGTGGTGCTGGAGCTGCCTTTCTAGTACGGTTCATTGCCTCCTGACGCCTCCCCTGCCTGGCCTCAGCCAATCTGCTGTCTTTAGGCTTATCCTCAAGATCTGGTGTTAACCAAGAAACGCATTCCTCCATCTCTGAATCCTGCTGAAATACTAGGAAAAACAGCAAGAGACCCACAGCTGACCACTGGAGACAGGGAATGAACTTGGTCTGCCATGGAATGAACTTGGCCTGTGGCATCCATCTGGTCTGATTCGAACCTGAAGAATCCACATACTGCATCATAAACATTTTGAAAAAATCAAGAAGGGTCTAACAGAAAACTAGCCCAAGGAAAAGGTGATCTCCTGCACCACAGGGAGTCAAAGGGAGGCACCCAACGTGAACTGCAAAAGAAGGTAATGTTGGCATGTCTCCCAGGGTCCATGTGTCCCTGTGCATTGGATCTTGAGTCAGGCTCCAGGCTTCGTGCTGGCCACCCATAAGTGGTTCATTCTTCAATTAAAGAAATGTGTCCCCAGGGGCTGTGGGCTCCCCGGCGATTCCTGCAAAATCTCATGAGGACTGGAGGCAATGTGAGGTCCTGGGGTCCACCCTGTGGATGTAAGCTGTCCAATAATGTGACAGTGCCCTGCTGGACCAATGCTAAGCCCTCCCAGAGGGGAGAGGCAGAGAAGGAGAGAGATTGAAGGGGATTTACGGAGATTTATTTGGGGAAAGGAAAGATTAAAGGGATTTATGGAGACCCAGCCAAAAAAAAGCTCAACAAGTTAACCCCTAAAATCCTCCTCTGAGAGGACAAGGAAGTCCACCTGCCAAGTTTAATTATTGTCCACTCGGTTGCCAAGTTTGATCCAGAAATTTCTACTTGAGACCTAGTCTTCATTAGCCCCTCTGGGACCAAGCTCTAAAAAGTGCAATTTCCCAGATCCCACCGTACTAATCAGTAAGGCCACGAGGGTTTATCTTTTTTGCAACCAAGAAAAACTTCTGGCTTTTTCTCTCCAAACATAAAACATCCTATCAAAGAAAGACCTAGCAGGAGTTTGCATGTTTATTATTTTTCACAGAACGTCTGCGCTTTAATTCCCAAATCAAGTGGGAGAGTTGTAGGTAACCTACAAACCTGTCAGAGTGATCTTCCTGGTGATAATTCTGGAGGCAAAACCCAGCATTTTCACAGGAAGTTAAGCAGTTTGTCCAGCTGCTCAAATGTCCAGCCTATCATGACTTCCCCCTGTGACAGAACAGGAGATATTTCAAAAGCCCATCCCAGACACAAGCTCTCGGAAAGAAAGAGATTAGCCTTAAAATCCAATGGTCCCTTGGGACTTCCCTGGCAGTCCAGTGGTTGAGACTCCACGCTTCCAGAGGGTGTGGAGAATAGGGAACCCTCTTGCACTGTTGGTGGGAATGTAAATTGATACAGCCACTATGGAGAACAGTATGGAGGTTCCTTAAAAAACTAAAAATAGAACTACCATATTACCCAGCAATCCCACTACTGGGCATATACCCTGAGAAAACCATAATTCAAAAAGAGTCATGTACCACAATGTTCACTGCAACTCTATTTACAATAGCCAGGACATGGAAGCAACCTAAGTGTCCATCATCGGATGAACGGATAAAGAAGATGTGGCACATATATATATATATATATATATATATATATATATATATATATATATATAAAATGGAATATTAGCCATAAAAAGGAACGAAATTGAGTCATCTGTAGTGAGGTGGATGGACCTAGAGTCTGTCATACAGAGTGAAGTAAGTCAGAAAGAGAAAAACAAATATCATATGCTAACACATATATATGGAATTTTAAAAAAAAAAATGGTCATGAAGAACCTAGGGGCAGGACGGGAATAAAAACACAGACCTACTAAAGAATGGACCTGAGGATATGGGGAGGGGAAAGGGTAAGCTGGGACAAAGTGAGAGAGTGGCATGGACATATACACACTGCCAAATGTAAAACAGCTAGCTAGTGGGAAGCAGCCGCATAGCACAGGGAGATCAGCTCGGTGCCCTATAACCACCTAGACCAATGGGATAGGGAGGGTGGGAGGGAGATGCAAGAGGGAGGGGATATGAGGTATATGTATACATACAGCTGATTCACTTTGTTATACAGCAGAAACTAACACAACATTGTAAAGCAATTACACTCCAATAAAGATGTTAAAAAAAAAAAAAAAAGACTCCATGCTACCAATGCAAGGGGCGCAGGTTCAATCCCTGCTGGGGGAACTAAGATCCCACATGCCACGTGGTGTGGCCAAAGATTGTTTTTAATTTTTTTAAAATAAACAAATAAATAAATCCAAGAGTCCCTCACAAGGAGAACCCAGGAGCCCAAAGAATGCTGAGTTTTCCCTCCAAACTCTTTCCAAGAGCTTCCCAGAACATGGACAGCCCTGCTGTGCCCACAGAGCAGGTGCTCAGAAAATCCTTGGAACAAAACTGACCAAAAGCAACAAACAGCATCTTTCTTCCAGCCCCAAATCCCTGGCGAATCTCACATCCCACACCCAATCTACCAGCAATTCCTATCGGCTCTCCCTTCCACATGTTTCCATAATCCAACCACTTCTCATCACCCCCAGAGCAGCACCCCAGTCCTCCACCACCATTCTCTCTCCCCTAGATGGTTTCCATAGCCTCCGAGCTGGTCTCCCCGCTTCTGCCCTTGAACCCGTCCATTCATTCTCAACACAGCAACCACAGCCATGACGGAAACACCTGAGTCAGGTCAAGGTACACCTCTGCTCAAAACAGCCCTTGCTGTTCCCTCCGACCGGAACATTTTACCTTCAGCTACCCCAATGCAGCCTCCAGATCTTTATTCAAATAGCAGCTCTTCAGCCAGGCCCTCCCTGGCTACCCTGCTTCAAGCCACCATCACCTCCCCCTCCCAAAAATCCCCGTTCCCTGCTTCATTTCTCCCCTAACGTGTATACTAGATAACATACTCTACATCTTCCTGATTCATGTGTTTTTTTTTTATTTTCTGGCTTCCTCACCAGAATGTGAGCTCCAGGAAAGCAGGCATTTGTGTCTGCTTGTTCGCTGCTGTACTCCCCGCTACCGTGCACCGGTGCCTAGAATATAGCAGGTGTTCAATAGATATTTTTAAATGTACAAGAGGCTGAATTTATATCACGCCTCAAACAAAGGGCTGAAAAATGCAAACTTCTAACCAATGCCGCAGCTGGGATACCCTCGGGGGGCACTCTGGGGGCTGCCCACCTCTCTGCTCCTCTGGGTAATATTCTTTTAAATGCTTTTCACAGACTAAAATTTTGAGTAGTCTCAGAAAAATTACTCTTAAATCAGTCGGTCAAACACACAAATCACCTCGGGTAGCTCTGCAATCTCCCTCTCCCCCTACACCCACACACACACCTGCCTCCCACAAAAGAACAGGTGAGTCTGTGTTCCACCCGGGCTTTCAGATAAATCAATAATCTGTGTCCTCAACAGGTGTACTGATTGAGCAATTTCAGAACAAGGCATGTAAGGAAGATACTAGTGGGAAAAGACAGCGCTGGCCCCACAGAAATTTCTATTTATACCCCTCCTAAAGCAGCACCCAGCAGGCACTCATTTCATGAAAAAGCAAAGGCATTGTGCTACTGACATCAAGTGGGATAACACTTCCTGTCCTGAGCTGTATCACTTTGCTACTAGCCTGGCCATAAAAATGTCCCTCCAAATAGGGCTAAGCTGCTCTAGCTACACACGAAAGCTCCCGAAAAATTATAGTGAGTGCCTTCGTTACCTAGACAAGCCAAAAAAATCTTAGGGTTGTAAGGGCACTTGAAAATCATCCCATCTTCCTTGCCCTCCCCCTGATTTTACAGGTGAGGAAGCTAAGACCAGGTCATGTGGAAAAATGACCAAGCAGCCCACAGGCCACACACCCCAGCAGCGGCTGACTCAGACCTTGAGCCCAGGCCCAAGACCTCCATGGTGCCCGCTCCAGCCCCCCACAAACAGCAATTACTTCAACACAAAACATTCGGTCTGTAAGAAAAGCGTGTATTCATACCCTGCAGAGATGAAGATCTATTTTCCAGGACGTGCCATTTCCATACTCTGGGGGAAGAAATGAGGTATATTGGGAGAATCATTCTGTGTCAACTCTCAGGGCCTCCTCTGTTCAGATGCCTTTCATGGCGTGGCAATTACAGAAGCCACTTCCATGAGTCTGGGGTACTTCCTGGACACCACGGTCAAACCTTTCTTCCCATCTGTATCTTTCTCCAAATGGCCTATTTTCATTGTCTTGGTTCAGAAGACGTGGAAAGACACCTACGGTAGAGATGGCCTGAATGGCCTCGGCAAACACTCCACAGAAATGTTTAGGACTCCTAATTGCTGTTACACAACATTTATTTGATCCCACATTAATCTGGCGTGCCAGGCAGGGATCTGAAAACACGGCGTTGATTAATAAACAGTAATTAAGCCTTCCCACCCTGTTCAGAGCCAGGGTTAGGGCCTGGGATTCCCCTTCAAAGAGAGCCACACTGAAGGTCATAAGTTGAGAGGTTTCTCCTGAGGCCTGACTCAGGGGTGCATCAGAAAACCCAGGTCCAAACCACCCAGTGGGTTCCTTCCCCTATGCTGTCCTTTGCTTCCTCCAGCTCTCTTCCCACCCTTCTGGGCCACCCTTCACTCCCATTTGGCTCCCACCCTCCAGCAAGGTCCCGCTGACCACATGGTCTAAATGGCTTGACCCTCTGGCCTTCAACAGTAGAGGCTGTGCTCTGCATGGAAAGGTACCGGGATCAGGCAGCCAGATATCAGATTACAAGGTTTTGCCAAGTGAGTGCTCCTTGAGCCTTCACAGTGCTTTATTTTAAAAGCATTTTAACACTGTGGGCTGACAATCTGGCTCCTGGCAGGGCTTTCCTGCCTTAGGATCCTAAAGGCATATGGTAAAAGTGTGACAAACAAAATGATTGGGCCTGCAGAGTACCTTGGAAATGAATCCCAATTGTAACTGTTGACACCCTTGACGGATGCTAGGTTCCACTGCAAACAAGTGTAGAGCCCAAAGCCAAAATCCACACTAACAGAACCAGAAGTGACCTCTCTTTAGACCCAGGTCAGGATCACTGGACTTGGCCCAGGGCGAAACAGGCATCCTGAACTTTGGACCACTTCTAGAAAGTCCAAGAGACAAAAAGGTGTTGATAACCCAAAAGCTTTCACATGTTACATGTTTGGATAATTAGGTTTTCTTTACCTTAATATGAAAATTAGCTTTCCAAATACTAAAGTTAGTCAAATTATTATTAACATTTGCTGTTACATAATCCACAGAGGGGCTCAACCCCACATGCATAATCACAAGTTGTTCTGCCTAGATTCGAATATCAGCTCCACTTAATAAGTAGCTCCGGTTTGGCAGGTCACATAATTTCTCTGCTGCCTCAGTTTTTCCATCTGCCAAGTGGGGATAAAAGTAAATACCCACTTTATCAGGTTAACGTGAGAGTAAAATGAGTTACTATACCTAAGGCACTTAGAATAACAACTGGTTCTTGGTATTCATTTAATAAAGTCACCTACCTTTACTACTACTACTATTATTATTATCATGCTATTGAGTGAAAACATCTTTTTTTACATCTTTATTGGAGTATAATTGCTTTACAATGGTGTGTTGGTTTCTGCTTTATAACAAAGTGAATCAGTTATACATACATATGTTCCCATATCTCTTCCCTCTTGCGTCTCCCTCCCTCCCACCCTCCCTATCCCACCCCTCCAGGCGGTCACAAAGCACCGAGCTGATCTCCCTGTGCTATGCGGCTGCTTCCCACTAGCTATCTACCTTACGTTGGGTAGTGTATATATGTCCATGCCTCTCTCTCACTTTGTCACAGCTCACCCTTCCCCCTCCCCATATCCTCAAGTCTGTTCTCTAGTAGGTCTGTGTCTTTATTCCTGTCTTACCCCAAGGTTCTTCATGACATTTTTTTTTCTTAAATTCCGTATATATGTGTTAGCATACGGTATTTGTCTTTCTTTTTCTGACTTACTTCACTCTGTATGACAGACTCCAGGTCTATCCACCTCATTACAAGTAGCTCAATTTCATTCCTTTTTACGGCTGAGTAATATTCCACTGTATATATGTGCCACATCTTCTTTATCCATTCATCTGTTGATGGACACTTAGGTTGCTTCCATGTCCTGGCTATTGTAAATAGAGCTGCAATGAACGTTTTGGTACATGACTCTTTTTGAATTATGGTTTTCTCAGGGTATATGCCCAGTAGTGGGATTGCTAGGTCAGAGTGAAAACATTTTGATCATTTTATTGTTTGTGTTTCACTCTTCTAGAACCCCTGTCAGCACTACAGGACCACAGTGGGAAGCTTCTTTTCAAAGAATTCTTTCCAAGACAGAAGGCAAAGCTTTGGAACCCTAACAGAGACCCATCCCCAGGTTCACGGGGAATGTGGCCGGAGTCCAAGAGGTTGTTCTGCAAGAGCTGTACAGTCTCTCCGTCACCATGAGTCAAGTCCCCATCCTGCCCAGAGGTGGAACCACCAGCAGTCATACCCAAACAGCACCTGCCACAGCAGGAGCCACTCAATGAAGTCACAGCTCATGGGGCTGAGCAGCCCAGCCACGGCAGAGGGGCAGCTACCCGGCTCTCCAGGGAGCAGAAGGCAGTCAGGGGAGCTGCATCCGTCTGCTTGGTGGCTGCAGGCAGAGGGACCAGCTCGAGGGGCTCGGGTGGAGATGCGCCTGGCAAAGGAACGCATTCTCTCATGATGGGACTCCACTCTCTCCCATCCCCTCATCTGAGGCGATTGGTCTCAGGATGACCAGCAAGCACACGCTTCTTCTTTCTCGGCAACTTAAGCACCTCAGAGTCACTACCCCAAACCCAAGTAAACCTCAATGATAATTTTCTAAAGTTATGGACAAAACCTCACCCCTTAACAGGCCATGCTAAGAGGCAGCCCCAAGCCCCTCTCTATGAAAAGGCTAAGTCCTTTCTGTTTTTTTCCAACAGACAGAAAGTCTACACCCACAGGTAGACTGTGTTCCTGAAGCGAGCACAACGGCTGGGAGACCCTGTTCTCATCCTCGGCAAGTGTGCGTCCCCAGGATCAGAAGCATGGCAGGGATGCTACCTTCACAACTTGGGCTCTGGGGGACCACTGCAGATGCGCGGCTCGGGGAGGGAAAATGACCAAACAACTCAGTGGACCCTGAGTATGGGACAGAAAACAATCTGGGTTTGAAAATGTGGTCCTGGAAAAGCAAACTAACCACAATAGCAAGTAAAGGGGGGTTAAGGAAGACAGGAGAGAAGAGCACACTGATTTCTCTTATGAAACACCTCGTCTATCTCTTCCCAGCCTAATTAACACCTCCATGAATCCCTGCAAAACGTTCGGTTCATACAGCACATATGTGTATGAATGTATATGCTGACAGATACCGATCACATGAGGGGAGAAAATAACTCCAATTTCAGACTCTTCCAGCAGTGCCCGATTCTCTTTCACTATCAGCCTCCCTACCTATTCTGAGGCACTCCACAACAAAACAAACAAAAACCAACTCCTGGGCAGAAAGGGAACAGCAGCTGAATGGAGCAGCACATGCTCGGAGCCTTCCTGCCATGGACTTCTGGTTACTCCGCCACCAGCCTCGGACTACACACAGCCCTAGAGAGAAACCACCGGTACAGTGACCCTCGCAGACCCTCCCTTGGCGACCCGCACCCCAGCGTGTGCTGCCGAGCCTGGTGAAATGGACAGACGCTCAGGTAAGGCTCTGCCCACACGTGACCCTGAACACTGCGAAATTCCTCCCTTCCTTAATTGCGCGGTCATCCAAAGTCTTGCCTACACCTAGTACGTGAAGATGTCAATTCTATAAGGATACATAACGGAAGGACAGAAATGGGAATGCCTGGAGCCCGATTTTCTCGTGACCACGTCTCTCGCGGACACGGTGCACCCATGCACACGGTGAGAAGACGCACGCAGCCAGTAAACAGGAATATCCACCATGCTCAGCCCACAGTCACGCATGGGGAGAAGTCGAGAGGGCGGCGGTGTCAGGGAAGTGAAAAGTCGCCCGCCTGCGACTGACCCCTAAAGCCCAGAGCCTCCCCCGCCCAGGAGCGGCTCCCACCCGGGCCCGCGGGGCGACCCACGCGGCCGGCACGCAGGGGGGCACGCAGAGCCGAGAACTGGACAATGAGGACGCGGCGACCCGCCGGTTCCTACCGCGGTGGCGGCGGCGGTGGCAGCGGGAGCCACCTCTGCACCCGCGGCCGCTGCCATCTCCACCCTCTACTCCCCGGTCCCCACTTACGTTCCGAGGGTCTCCTTAAACTCGAAAATTTTCTTGATGTCTTCAGCTTGCTTTTTCCAGGAGGAGCTGCTCTCGCCGTTCTCCCGGGCCATGGCAGACGAGGCCGGCGTGCGCAGAGGGCGGCGAGGCGGAGCGGCCGGGGACGCGGGGGGCCGGGGTGGGCGCGCGAGGAGGGGACGCCCGAGCGCGGGGGCGCGGGGGGGCCGGCGGCGCGGGCGCAGCGGGGGCGGCGGCGGCGGCGAGCCGGTCCGGGAGGGCTGGGCTGGCGGCGCGGGGATGCTCGGCGCGGGAGCCGGAGGAGACTTTGTGCTGCGGCAGAGCTTCCTCTTCTGCAGTTTCCTCTTTCACTCTCGCCGCCGCCGCGGTCCCTCCCTGGCTCTTATTTCTGCGCGTCTCGGGCACAGACTTCCTGCCGCCGCCGCCACTCGCCCGGCTCCTTTGCAGCCGGCTGCCAGCCTCACTTTCTGCTACTTTCTTGCCTCCCTTCTCCTCCCTCCCAGCCGCCCGCCCTGCTCCCTCCCTCCTCCTCCTCCCGCGGGCTCCCCGCCCTCCCCGCGCGCCCCGGCCGCCTCCCGCCTCCCCGCCTCCCGCGTGCTGCCGCCTTCGGGGATGTCCTGCTCCCCGGGAACGCCGTGCCCCGGACGCCGGGGCACCGCCGTCGCCGCCCGGCTACGCTCCCCGCCGCCGCGCGCGCCCTGGAGCCCAGGAGAGGGCAGGTGCGGGGGACCCAGGCAGGTGCGGGCGCCCAGGCGCGTGCTGAAGGACCCCGGCCCCCCGGGGCTGCTTTATTAATTCCGCAAAGTCAAGTCTCGGGGGCGCGAGGGCTTTCCTCTCCGGCTGCGGGAGAGGGCGCCTCTGCGCTGCGCTAGGACGCTGCAGGGCGGGGGCGAGGGCGAGGGCGGGGGCGCGAGGCCACCCGGATGCCGGGCGCCGAGGGCGGGGGCGTCCTCCCCGGGCGTCCGGGCGCTGCGCGGGGTCGAACGCGGGGGCTGGTTGTTATGGCGACGGGAGGCGGCGGCCGCGGGGATGCTGGCGGAGGTGGGCGTTGACTCGGGCGGCGCGGCGCCCGCCAGCGGCTGGCGTTCCCCGAGCCTGCCTGGCCCTCCCGACTGGGCGACTGGAGCTAATTCGCATTGCACCAAAATCGGCGCCCATGTCCAATTATGGCTGGGGGAGGGGGCCTCGCGGCGAGGAGGGAGCCGGGAGCCTCGCGGCCGGGGACGCGCAAGACGTGCCAGGCGCTGCCTCGTTTTCTCTTTGGGAGCTTAACTCCCAGGGTTATCTGGCGGCCGAGCGGCGGTGGATTCAGGGCCGGGCTCTGTGCGCCTCCCAGGCTGCTTCGGCCCCAGGGCTGGAGCGGCCTTCGCTCCAGCTCGGCCCCTCCTGGTTTCTCCCTCTCTTCGCCGGCCGAAACCCAGAGACTTAGAGCAAAGTGAACCTCTGCCCCACACTCTCTTCGCCAGGGGGGCCGCCCCTCCTCAGCCCAGCCGCAGTGGGTTTAGTAGGGCACGCTGTGCCAGGGAAGGTACCTGGAAATAGCCTTTCTAACAGATTGGAGAAACGCACCCAGAGTTCCCTCTGGCCTCCCATTTCGGAGGCGCATTCTGACTGCCCATCCCTCTCCCGTGTCCACCTGTCAGAGGGCGATCCACGTACAGACGCCCATTCCCAACCTGCAGGGACTACCTCGTGTTTCGAAAAATTGTAGTTTTCTTCGTATCAAGACTCTCTCTTCCTGAGGGCCCCTCGGCTGAGTTGGGTAAACAGCCCCGTGTCTTGATTGGTGACACCTGTCCCATTTTCCCAGGACTGTTCCAATTTCACTGTAAAAGGGGGAAAAAAATATTCTACTCCCTGAAGAGGAAACTTACCCAGCACCTTCCTCCTCGTTCTGACAGGCTGGACGCAGGCCGACTGCTCTCCCAGAAGCCGTCTGTACCCACCCCACACTGCACCCTGCCGCCCTCCACCTTTTTTCCCTGACCCCAAGGAGGTGGAAAGATAATCTGGCCTGCCCATTCCTCCACATCTGCGTGCTGGATTCCGCCTTTCAGGGGCTGTTAGCTTAAGGCTCTCCAGGCTGAGGAGAGCAAACGGGGGATTTGGCTGTTAGAAACTGACTAAATTGACAAACCCAACTTCCAAGATGGATGACTAGGGAACCTCTCTCAAAGTTGGGGCACGTCACCAAAAGCAAACAGCACCACTTCAAGAAGAAATACATTTGCACAGCATTGTAAATCAACTATACTTCAATAAAAAAAAGTTTTTTTGAAGAACTATACTATCGTTTATTGGGGTCAAAGGTTAGGCAATATGCAGAGTAGGAACCAGGTGTGACTAAGATCCCAGTGGACACTCCCATGCCCGCCATATGCACCTGCTCATCTTTTTTCCCCTTTCCCTTCCTTCCACTCCTTCTTCTTATCCCGTTCTTTCCTCTCTATTTCACCCTTGCTTCTAGCCTATGGAACAAACACCGGAGCTCATGATAACAATTCTCAGTCTCAGCTATTGTCCCCGGAAATAAAGAAGTGGTGATGCTAAAGAAGTTTTGTACGGTTGGAACTGTAATGGGGAGTTTTCTTTCTATTCCAAATTTTCCATAATGATGTTCATTCAGAGCATTATCAAGTTATCCTCAGCTGGACTAGGTCCTAGAGAAAAGACTCAAACTAATGGGGAGTTGAAGAGGCCAAGCCCAAAAGAATGGATCCCATGACCCAAAGAAGGAGGTGGAAATGTCAAAGACAATTCAGTCTGGCTTTAGCACGGTCATTCCTCCCTTACTGGACACCATGTAAAGTAAGAGATCTTGACCTTGGAAACTGCAATAGAGAACAAAGCCATCATTCCCAAAGAATGGTTAAACCGTAGCCTGTTAAGAGCTTAATCCTGTTTGCTTGAGGACTCTTGCTTGGACTGTTCTCCAGTAACAGACCATTTCTTCCAGCTGCCGTGTTTTTCTAGCGATGGTGGCTGCCACACTCTTCTTCCCACCCCAACTCCGTTGTCAATCAGTTGTTACCTATCGGTCAAAAGCTGTCTGTTCCCTAACAGTTCCACTCCAGAAAGCTCTGCAGATATTCCAGATTACTAAAGTTTAGGTCCCAAGTCTTTATATTTCCTTTAAAGCCTTTAATTTTTTTAATTAAAGGACCCAAAGAACACGTTGTTTAATAACCCATCATTAAAGACTTACTAACTTTATGCCCATCAAACTCTTTTCCAGCCAACAGTCCTGCCAGTAGGTCAGGTTTGTGTGGCCCAGGTTCAGAGCTGGGCAGGTGGTGTGGGGGAAATATATACTATCTAAAGCAAATGCATAGATTATAATAGAATATAGATTAATATATTCTATTATAATCTATAATAGATTATGGAATAGAATAGATTATAGATTATCTATAATCTATTATAGATATATAGATTATAGATCTATATAGATTATATAGATATATAGATTATAGCTCTATATAGATTATATAGATAGAATAGATTATAGATAGAATAGATTATAGATTATCTATAATCTATAATAGATTATAGAAAATTTCTAAATTACCTCTATTCAGCCTTTAGTACCTAAAGTGATAAACCAGGAAGGCAAGCTGGGGTGGTAGACAGAACTAGAAATCCAGGAAACTAGGCTCAAGTCCCAAGTCTGTTGCTAAGTTTGTGTTAAAGACACTTTACCTCCCTGAGCCTATAAAACCCAGGTTGTAGGAGGGAGAGTGGTATGTAACCTCAATGATTTTAGGATTTGTAAATCAGTGTGGTTTTTTCATATGATGAAAAGCTTATCCAGAATATCATTACTCTTTGAAAACTTAAGAACTCTTTGGTCTAAAAATGTATTAATCAAAAATGTTTTATTAGGTGACTTCATGTAGATACACTCCACACGAAAAACTTATTTAAATCTCAGCCAGAAATATTGCAGGGAAAAATGTTTCATTATTAGAAGATGAGCATCGGGACTTCCCTGGCGGTCCAGTGGTTAAGACTCTGCACTTCCACTGCAGGGGGTGTGGGTTGGATCCCTAGTTGGGGAACTAAGATCCTGAATGCCGCACTGCACAGCCAAAAAATAAAAAGTTGGGCATCATCCTTTCCATCAAATGGATTGTGTGACAACACTCTGATGCTAGAGGCCTCTTCTCACAAACCCTGTGAAAGTTTGGTTATCTTAAATTGTGTATGTAGTTCCTAGAAATAGTTAAAGAGAGTTACTAGGCCACATTTCCTAGCAAGGCACACCTCAGAGATACTGCAGGTTTGGTTCCAGACCATCGCAATAAAGTGAGTCTCACAAGTTTTTTGGTTTCGCATTGCATGTAAAAGTTACGTTTACACTGTCCTGTAGCCTATTAAGTATGCAATAGCGTATGTCTAAAAAAAATGTATGGACCTTCATTAAAAAAAAGATGCCAATAGACTTGCTCGACACAGGGTTGCCACAAATCTTCAATTTGTGAAAAGCTCAATATCTGCGAAGTACAATAAAATGAGGTCTGCCCATGTGCTGATGATCAGTGTAAGTTGTTGACTGTGTACACAACAATGACACCTAGAAAAATCAAAGCTGAATGAGGAATCACACATAATTGCCACCGTTGCAAAAAAAAGCAGCCTGGCAGGGAGGCAGGGTTGAGAAGAGGGACTCAGTGTTTTTGTTTCAGATCTCTATCCAAAGACGTAAAGACAAAAGAGCCTTTAGTCAAAAACCTGGGTTATAAAGAACCTGAGCATGATTCAAAGATAATTCCAGCTAGCCTGGAAGATGTCTAAGTCTCACTCCTTACCATGAACCTCTTACAAATAGCTCTTCGTAGAGGAACTCATCTAGTTTACATGAAAAATCAAGCACAAGAACAAGCACAAAATCTTTACAAAATTTCTCCAATTTAAAAGGAGAGAGTGAAGAAGTAGGAAGAACAATAGAAGTGAAGATTCAACACAAGAAAAAAAATCTGGGGCTTCCCTGGTGGCGCAGTGGTTGAGAGTCCGCCTGCTGATGCAGGGGACACGGGTTTGTGCCCCAGTCCGGGAAGATCCCACATGCCGCGGAGCGGCTGGGCCTGTGAGCCATGGCCACTGAGCCTGCGTGTCTGGAGCCTGTGCTCCGCAACAGGAGAGGCCACAACAGTGAGAGGCCTGCATACCGCAAAAAAAAAAAAAAAAAAAAAAAAATCTGCTATAGAATAGATAAAATTTGTGTTCAAAGTATCAAAATTTATTTTGAATAATTGTATAAGACAAGAACTTGCTCAGGGAAGATAGGGCAAGACAACAACAGGACTTAAAACATGAGCTGGAGAGCTCAGGAAAGAATCAGGAAACAAAATGAAATCACCATAGGTATAAAACTTTTTAAGGGATATAGAAAACAAATCAAGAATAGTGGGAAAAGAAAATGGAAATGAGTAAAGGTTACCTAGAAAATTATATGAAACATGAAGTTCAATATATTCATAAATGGTATCCCTTCTAAAGAGACTGAAATAATGGAACAAAAAATATTTAAAGATGTTATTCAAGAAAACTTTCCAGGGAATTCCCTGGTGGTCCAGTGGTTAGGACTCAGAGCTTTCACTGCCAGGGGCCCAGGTTCAATCCCTGGTTGGGGAACTAAGATCCCACAAGTCACGCAGTGTGGCCAAAAAAAAAAAACAAGAAGAAGAAGAAAACTTTCCAGAAATGAAGAACTTAATCTACAGATTGAAGGGGCACATCAGGTATCAGAAAATATATGGATGATCAATATCAAGACATTTCCTAGTAAAACTACTTAACTCCAAAGAAATAGTCCTTTGGTTTTCTCAAAAAAAAAAAAAAAAATCAAGTTACATGTAATGGGAAAAATAAATATCAGCCTTTCATAGACTTCCATAGCCACATCCAATGATAGAGGATATGTTTATAAAGTCCCTGAAGAAATTAATTGTTATGTAAGAATTTCATAATAATAGATAATACTTATTGAGTTCATATAACGCATTAGACCCTGTTCCAGGTGCTTTACCATATTTATTCATTAATCCTCACATCAATTCCATGAAGTAGGTAATATCACTACTCCTATTTTGTAGTGGAGGAGACCAAGATTTGGAAAGGTTAAGAAACACACCCCAGGGCACACAGCATGAATGAATAAAACCCAAGCAGCCTGGCTCCAGAGCCCTGCCCTTAACTGTGGTACTGTAGTCCCTCCGTCAAAGTGTTACTCAAATAAAAGGCATCAGACAAACACTGAGAAGCTGTTACTGAAGGGGGAGGGATGGATGTTGAGCAGGCAAAAGTGAGAGATTTCCCCCACCATGTAAACATCTTTTCCATAAAGAGAGGAGAATGATAGTTGTTCAAAAACAAAATAGGATAATCAAATGACTGCTAAATCCAGAAATGTATCTTTTGTTTTTTAAGTTTCTTTTTTTTTCAAACCTCAAGGAACTTTTAAATGAACACACCCTCCTGGATCTTTACCTGGTGGACATAACCTTTATCTTCCTACCTTAGACCTGAAACAAGGGCGGGAACTTTCCCAACATTCTCCCAGACCTGGATCTTGCTTCTGCTACAACTGACATTGCAACACAATCTTGTCAGTTCATGTTAGAATTAAGAGTATTCCTGGGCTTCCCTGGTGGCGCAGTGGTTGAGAGTCCGCCTGCCGATGCAGGGGACACGGGTTCGTGCCCCGGTCTGGGAAGATCCCACATGCCGCGGAGCGGCTGGGCCCGTGAGCCATGGCCGCTGAGCCTGCGCGTCCGGAGCCTGTGCTCCACAACGGGAGAGGCCGCAACAGTGAGAGGCCGCAACAGTGAGAGGCCCGTGTACCGAAAAGAAAAAAAAAAAGAGTCTATTCCTAACTTAGCGAAGTGCATTTGGCAATATGCACAGGTGCATTTATAAAATTGAGGACACTGAGAACAAGAAAAAAAAAAAATGGGGATTCCCTGGTGGTCCAGTGGTCAGGACTCAGCACTTTCACTGCAGGGTCCCGGGTTCATTCCCTGGTCGGGGAAATAAGATCCCATAAGCCATGTGGCACAGCCAAAAAAATGAATAAAATTGAGGACACTGAAAGTAGTAAATATGTTTCCTCTTCTACGGGGAACCAGGCCTAAACAAAAATGGTACCTCCCCTGATTTTCTACCCAGAACAGGATCCACAACAGACACTGAAGTAGAATCTCATCAATTTATATTTAAAGTTAATGCTATATTCCAAACAACTGAAGGAGGTACATTGGATGATACACATAAATGCATTCATAAAATTTGAGGGCATTTAGTCAATAAATATGCTGTTTCATATTAACAAAGCCAGGCCTACACAACCAACCACAATGGCCTCCAAAAACTGCCCATAAAGTTGATTTTCTCCAAAACCCCAAATCTTTTTAAAAATCTTTTCCTGTAAAGATGAGTAATTATCAAAAGATGGGAGCCTAATTAGAAGATGATCTTTTTTCCTTTTCAGTAATTTGAACCACAAACATTTTTAAGATGTAACAGTCAAATAATGTTGAAGAATGAGAGGGATCAATCTTAAGAAATGTCTTCCAAATAGGCCCAGGAAAATATGCTCATCATCGCTAATTGTTAGAGAAATGCAAATCAAGACTATCAATACAGTGAGGTACCACCTCACACAGGTCAGAATGGTCATCATTAAAAAGTCTACAAATAACAAATGCTGGAGAGGGTGTGGAGAAAAAAACCCTCCTACACTGTTGGTGGGAATGTAAATTTGTGCAGCCACTATAAAAACAGTATGGAGGTTCTTCAAAAAACTAAAAATAGAGTTGCCATATGATCCAGCAGTCCCACTCCTGGGCATATATCCAGACAAACTGTAATTCGAAAAGATACATGCACCCCAGTGTTCACTGCAGCACTATTTACAATAGCCAAGATAGGGAAAAAACCTAAATGTCCATCGACAGATGAATAGATAAAGAAGACATTTTCTAGGACTTCCCTGGTGGCGCAGTGGTTAAGAATTCGCCTGCCAAGGCTTTTGGGCTCTACGAAGAGGCTTGTTTTCCATTCAGTAAATGTACGTGTTTCTCAGAAAACAAAAAAAAAGAATCCGCCTGCCAACGCAGGGGACACGGGTTCAAGCCATGGTCTGGAAAGATCCCACATGCTGCAGAGCAGCTAAGCCCGTGCACCACAACTCTGAGCCTGCGTGCCACAACTACTGAAGCTTGTGCGCCTAGAGCCCGTGATCTGCAACAAGAGAAGCCACCACAATGAGAAGCCCGCACACCACAACAAAGATTAACCCCCACTCACCGCAACTAGAGAAAGCCCACAAGCAGCAACGAAGACCCAACGCAACCAAAAATAAATAAATAAATTTATTTTAAAAGAAGACGTGGCGTATGTGTATACACACACACACACACACACACACACACACAATGGAATACTGCTCAGCCATAACAAAGAATGAAATAATGTCATTTGTAGCAACATGGATGGACTCGAGATTATCATACTAAGTGAAGGAAGTCAGAAAGATAAAGACAAATACCATATGATATCGCTTATATGTGGAATCTAAAATACGACACAAATGAACATATCTATGAAACAGGAACAGACACACATACAGATAACAGACTTGTGGTTGCCAAGGGGGAGGGGATGGGGGAGGGAAGGATTGGGAGTTTGGGATTAGCAGATGCAAACTATTATATACAGGATGGATAAACAAGGTCCTACTGTATGGCACAGGGAACAATATGCAATATCCTGTGATAAACCACAATGAAAAAGAATATGGAAAACAATATATATGCATGTATAACTGAATCACTTTGCTGCACAGCAGCAATTAACACAATACAGTAAATCAACTATACGTCAATAAAAATTTTTTTAAAAAGAAATGTCTTCCAGTGTTTGGTAAATTACCAGTTCTGGTGCATCTGGGGGCACTGGGAAGATGAATCGTAACACCAGTGAACTAACCTGAACTCTGTCCATCAACCATTCTGAGCAGCTTAATTTCTCTGTGAGATATTTGTTGAGCTTGTACTTTGAAATAGACACTTTGAAAAAAAAAAAGAAATAGACACTTTGGATTGAAAAACGAATGAAGCACAGTTCCTGCCCTCAAGACGTTCCAGGTCTAAGAGACAAAGGCAGACATGCAAACAGGTAGTAAAAATGAAATGTGATTGAGGCTATAACGGAGGTTTGCACAGAGAGGGGTGGGGAAGCACAGAACAGAAAGGGCCAAAGTTCCTGGAGGGGTCAGAAGAGACTTCGCAGAAAGGAAAACTTTCGACCTGGGTCTGGACGATCAGTAAGAATTTGCCAAGGAGGGAAGGGAGGGTGCATGCAGATTTCAAGCAGAAGGAAAAGCATGTGTAAAGGAACAAAAACCAAAGAAAGGTATATCCATCAGAATAGCCTGGTGACAACCCCCAAATCTTAGCAGCATAGGCACAAAGATTTGTTTCTCACATTCATCCATTGGTCGGGACCTGCTGGCAGAGTAGCCGCCATCTTGAACTCTGCTGGTCCCTGTGGCGGAGGGGAATCAAGCCAGGTTTGCACAGCAGTTGGTGGATTGCTCTGTCCTGGAAGTGACACACATCACTTCCACTCTGGCCGGAACTGATGACACAGCCTCACCCCACAAGGGGGCCTGGAAATGCAATCTTATCATGCACCCAGAAGGTGGAGACCTGCAGTGATTTGGCAAACAGCGCTAATAACCACACCAAAGGCACTGCAGAAGGCTGTGTGTTCAGGAAATGGCGCTGGAGGTGCTGGTGGTTAGAATGCAGGGAGCAGAGACGGGAACACAGAATAGGCTGGAAGAAATTGAAGGATCTGTTTGTGAAAGGCCTTCACTGTCCTTCTTTTGGGCCCCAAAATAAAAATGTTAAGTGCTTCAACAAGTGTGACAATCAGGGTTGAAAACAGCCACACCCCACCTTGCAGTTCAGGAACAGCTGTGTCACCCACAGATAGTATATGGGCTTGTGGCTGCTTTTCTGATCCTGGTGGAACACAGCCTTAAGCACAACGGAACCCTGGACACCTTTGAAGGAATTCGAACCAACAACTCCAGAGGTTGCAGTATTGCTTCCTACATTCCTACTTTTGATGTTAGTAATGTATTTCAATTTCTAGTCTTTAAGGCATCTTGAGGTCTGGGGTGAGGTCCTACGTATGTGTCAAGGATGGACTGATTAGCTCGGACTCTAAAATGCAATCTCCTTTTGGGGCATCTCTGCAGTCCTGAGTCCCAGAAACAGTCAGGAGCATCACTGAATCTTAATTCCAGTCCAATAGACTATTAGCTCTAGTCCAATACAATCTTAACTCCAGTCCAACAGAGCCCTAGAGTGCTGTTATTGGTGAGTGAGTGGGTACTCCATGCAAAAATGACTTTGCAAACAGCCTGACGCAGGAACCAAGCCAACAAGTAATCAGGTTTGTCAGTCGGTCTGGTGAGAGCTGTTTGCAAGTTCAGGCTTTTCCCTTAGGGCTACAGAGAAACAACGGAGTAGGTGCAAGAGTGGGGTTTTCTTTTTAAAACACAACTGGTGTGAAAGGCATCTAGCTTGTGTTCTGATATTGGTCCACTGAATTCAGAGAACAAACCAGAGCAAGGTGTTTGTGTGAAAAGAAAGAACCCAGGTCTCCTCTGATGTCTAACCCACTCCCTGACTTCAGGCATTTTCCAGTCCCTTCTCCAAATGAGGGTACCATACGGGTATGGAGAAGAAAACACCAGCAAAGCACTCTGGACTTCTCAGAAGAAAGCCAGTAGGTAAACATAAGGTATTAACAGTATGCACTTTTACTTTTTAATAGCTGTCACATCTGGCTCTTTGTTTTCTGCCCAGATTATAAAATGAATGGTTTAAGAATTTTTAAAAAATCCTACCAAAAACACATCCACCCACAAGACTTCCACTAGATGGTTGCATTTTAGATTCGATGTCAGTAGTCTTGGAATGTCTTGGATTCTTGTCTCCAGCAGGGGTTTCCTAGCTGCAGGAAACCTCATTAGCCAGACCCTGCCAATACCTTATGCCCTAAGAGCATCTCGGCATTGTGGGCATTAACTCTTCGAAATCAAAACTTTAAAAAATCTGTAAACAGCAACATATGAGTATTTTTGTATAAACCATAGACCTACAAGTGGAGACCAACAGTTTTTACAAAAGCAAATGACTTGTCACTTAATTTTTTTAAAAGGATATGCTCCTTCGAGGTGACAGAGTGCCCCTGGAGGTCTTCATCGTTCTATTTCTCCAAAGTGTTTCTAAAAACAGAGGAAACGTGAGGGGGAAATATTCACCCGAAAGTTATGGGGAAAAAAATCATTTAAGTGCTTCTCAGCATTCCTGGTCCAACGGCTTTTCCAGAGTTCACAGACAGAGGCAGGCGTGGCATTTATACCCCAGATGGACATAAACCAGACTGTGGGATTATTGGGGCATTAACTACACCCGTGACAAAATGTCTAAAACTGACATGTTGAGGAAAGATATTTAAATTACCACCCAGAAGAAGAGCCTTTCTTCTAATTGAATTTAGACAGGAACTAAGAAGGGGGCCAAGTAAGGAACTCGGGCCTGAATAGCCCTGGAGCGCCCCTCCTTCCCCATCACTCTCCTCCCAGGAGACGCCCAGGCTTCCAAATCTCAGACAGCTCAGCGGTCCCCTCAAGATTAACAATGCTGTTTCCTGTTGAACCACCCAGAAACAACACTGGAAGTGGGTTTATTTTTACCCCAGGCTTTGTCATCTATCATTACTGAAAAACTAAGAGAGAAAAGTCGGTTTGGGCCGAGTATCCTGTAGAATATTCAAGATCTCTGTGCAGAATCTGGCCCTCCATCTGCCGCGTTTATCTTATTTGGAGTGTCCTCCTTCTTCTCCCTCCCAAGTCTCCTCATTAGCAAGGATATCTGTATTCCAAACAAGAGGCCGTCTCTCTTGGTCTGACGCCCAAGAGATTCTGTGATGATGTCACAATACAGCCCTTGTGATATCATAGCTTCTTTCACGGAAAGAAATCCTTGGTACCCTGGATGACATGGTATATTTAACCAGAAGTTTGGGGGTAATAAATGTAGAGATCTCTTGAAGATTTCTTCAGCACACATACAGCAAAAACTCACTTTATTGAAGGGCCTTCTCTCTGGATTCAGGAATACTTCATGGCTGGAGAGTATCTTTTCCTTGGTCTCCAGGATGGCACTGTGATGACCCCAGTCCCACTCCCTTTGCTCTCTTATTTCCATTTAATTTCCAGCTCTTTCCTATTTCCAGTGGATTTTTCCCAAGGTAGGACTACTTCCTACCTCCTCTTCTCAAACCCGACAAATGCTCCTTTCCGTGTTTTTTGACAGATAAGGAAACCAAGGCATCAGATCTTGCCCAAAGGCACACATCTATGTGGAAAAGAATGGAGCCCACCGTTCAGTTCTATCTGAAAGCAAAACCCAGTAGGTTGTACTTCCTCTGAGCAAATAATTGAAAGGAGGGATTTGGGTGATTGTCAAGGGTCAACATCCATGACCTTTATGTTTCTCATCACACGACAACTCTCATGCAAAAATCCTGGCAACAAAATCTGTTTCTCACATCCATACACTTATTTATAAATAAACACTAAAGCCACATTCAGAAACGAACTACCCGGGAGAAGCTTTTAAGCCTGTAGTGATCACTATCTGGTCCTGAGAATGAATGGTGCTGTGACCAGGGGTCCTGCCCAGGGGGTTCTATTCAGTTGCACAGGGTGGGGAAGCGGTGATAGTTATTTACTGATAACCATACAGATGTTTATGCTCAGCTGTCCGCCTTATGTTGGGAAAGTGGGGTTTCCCCAGCTCCCCGACGTGCACTGACCCCTAACACACCTGTATAGGTCTGACTTTTGCCCATGGCATTCCTGGAGGAGGTTTAAGTCACCAGGCAATTAAAACCCAAGGTGCTGGGTTTGAAGCAAGGCAGCTTTCACCACGCCCAGTTAGAACTCAGAAGTCCAGCCTCGCTCTGGAATCCCTGGGGTTGCTTCGAGATGTCTCCGGCATGACCAGGCACAAAGCTCCAATTCCTTCCCCATCACCGTACCAGCAAATTTCACCCCAAGTCAACAAATGCCATGTAAGAATTCTATCCTAAACCCTCCTACGGATCCCTGGCAGAAGGTCAGTGGGGGTTTTTCCTCTGTTGCTTGGCTAACTCAGATCTCTCCTCTCCCTGTGGCTGCCTTGAGGAGACCAAGGTTCCAGGTTTTCTGGTTTCAAAATAAATTGGCAGAAATCTGAAGCGATGCCAATCCCGCCCTCCTGCCCTCAGGCAGCTGGGTCCCAGTGGGAGGTCTCTTAGCAACCAGGCTCAAGTCAAATATTTGGGCGTCTGGACACATGGATCGGGATGAGCTCATGAACAAAAACTCTCAACCCAGCTACCGAGGGTTAGGAAAGGATGCCGAGCCCCTCGGTCACCTCCCTGCACTGGGTGAAGCTGTGACTCACGAGGACCCTTCAATTAGAGGCAGCCCCAAGCTGGCAGGCCAGGCGTCCGACTTCTATTTCTGGCTTGATTTGTATCCTTGGAAAAGACACTTGAACTTTTTTGCTGCTGTGCCTACATAAAGCCCAGAGTTTTCATGTGACCCGCTGCATGCAGTCTTTGAGCCAGAAATCAGAATATTCAGACTCACGGAGGGCATGAGCCCTCCAGTTCAACTCAGAAGTAAACCAGGAGGAAAGAGGCTTTCAGAGCCCTCTTCCCCTCACCTGCATCCTCCTCACAACCTTCCCCGCCAGTGACAAATGGTGAATGGGCGGGAGAAGGGGGCATATGGGTGCTAGACAAGAGAGTTTCACATCTTTTACTTTCCAGCCCCAAACCCCAGCTTTATGCTACTCTTGTGTACACATCAAATTTGGCTTCGGATGCTAATTTGAATTGATATCCTCATGCACAGGGAAGGCTGTATCTCAACTTTTTACATCTATAAAACAGAGCTTGGGACTTCCGTGGTGGTCCGGGGGTTAGAACTCCATGCTTCCACTGCAGGCGGTTCAATCCCTGCTTGGGAACTAATATCCTGCAAGCCATGCAATGCAGACGAAAGAAAGAAAGAAAAGAAAGAAAGAAGGAAAGAAAGAAAGAAAGAAAAGAAGAAAGGAAGGAAGGAAGGAAGGAAGGAAGGAAGGAAGGAAGGAAGGAAGGAAGGAAGGAAGAAAAAAACATGGAACTTTTAAATCCTAGTCTCCTGATCTTTTGAGAAATGGGCTGGTCAGGGCTCCCCTTCCTCAGCCAGCATGTGCCCGTCATAATTATCCATTGTGCCACGCCATGGGACATTTAAGTTGCTTATTTCCGTGTGCACAGATGTCTAACCTCTTCATTGAGTCCCAAAAGACAGATGCTGTGTCTCATATTCCCTTGTCATCTTTTTTTTTTTAACATCTTTATTGGGGTATAATTGCTTTACAATGGTGTGTTAGTTTCTGCTGTATAACAAAGTGAATCAGCTCTATATATACATATATCCCCATATCTCCTCCCTCTTGCGTCTCCCTCGCACCCTCCCTATCCCACCCCTCTAGGCGGTCACAAAGCACCAAGCTAATCTCCCTGTGCTATATGGCTGCTTCCCACTAGCTATCTATTTTTTGGTAGTGTATATATGACCATGCCACTCTCTCACTTCGTCCAGGCTTACCCATCCCCCACCCTGTGTTCTCAAGTCCATTCTCTACGTCTGCATCTTTATTCCTATCTTGCCCCTAGGTTCTTCATAACCAATTATTTTTTTTAGATTCCATATATATGTGTTAGCATACAGTATTTATTTTTCTCTTTCTGACTTATTTCACTCTGTATGACAGACCCTATGTCCAGCCACATCACTACAAATAACTCAATTTCATTTCCTTTTATGGCTGAGTAATATTCCATTGTATATATGTGCCACAACTTCTTTATCCATTCGTCTGTCAGTGGACACTTAGGTTGCTTCCATGTCCTGGCTATTGTAAATAGAGCTGCAATGAACACTGTGGTACATGACTCTTTTTGAATTATGGTTTTCTCAGGGTATATGCCCAGTAGTGGGATTGCTGGGTCATATGGTAGTTCTATTTTTAGATTTTTAAGGAACCTCCATACTGTTCTCCATAGTGGCTGTATCAACTTACATTCCCACCAACAGTGCAAGAGGGTTCCCTGTTCTCCACACCCTCTCCAGCATTTACTGTTGTAGATTTTTTGATGATGGCCATTCTGACCGGTGTGAGACAACACCTCATTGTAGTTTTGATTTGCATTTCTCTAATGATTAATGATGTTGTGCATCCTTTCATGTGTTTGTTGGCAATCTGTATATTATTCTTTGGAGAAATGTCTATTTAAGTCTTCTGCCCATTTTTGGATTGGGTTGTCTGTTTTCTTGATATTGAGCTGCATGAGCTGTTTGTATATTTGGGAGATTAATCCTTTGTCAGTTGCTTCATTTGCAAATATTTTCTCCCATTCTGAGGGTTGTCTATTGGTCTTCTTTATGGTTTCCTTTGCGAGCAAAATCTTTGAAGTTTCATTAGGTCCCATTTGTTTATTTTTGTTTTTATTTCCATTTCTCTAGGAGGAGGGTCAAAAAGGATCTTGCTCTGATTTATGTCATAGAGTGTTCTGCCTATGTTTTCCTCTAAGAGTTTGATAGTTTCTGGCCTTACATTTAGGTCTTTAATCCATTTTGAGCTTATTTTTGTGTATGGTGTTAGGGAGTGTTCTAATCCCATACTTTTTTCTTTTTTTTTTTTTTGCGGTACGCGGGCCTTTCACTGTTGTGGCCTCTCCCGTTGCAGAGCGCAGGCTCCGGACGCGCAGGCTCAGCAGCCATAGCTCACGGGCCCAGACACTCCGCGGCATGTGGATCTTCCCGGACCGGGGCACAAACCCGTTTCCCCTGCATTGGCAGGTGGACTCTCAACCACTACGCCACCAGGGAAGCCCTAATCTCATACTTTTACATGTAGCTGTCCAGTTTTCCCAGCACCACTTATTGAAGAGGCTGTCCTTTCTCCACTGTACATTCCTGCCTCCTTTATCAAAGATAAGGTGACCATATGTGCGTGGGTTTGTCTCTGGGCTTTCTATCCTATTCCATTGATCTATCTTTCTGTTTCTGTGCCAGTACCATACTGTCTTGATTACTGTAGCTTTGTAGTATAGTCTGAAGTCAAGGAGCCTGATTCGTCTAGGTCTGGTTTTCTTCCCCAAGATTGCTTTGGCTATTCGGGGTCTTTTGTGTTTCCATACAAATTGTGAAAATTTCTGTTTAGTTCTGTGAAAAATGCCATTGGTAGTTTGACAGGGATTGCATTGAATCTGCAGATTGCTTTGGGTAGTATACTCACTTTCACAATGTTGATTCTTCCAATCCAAGACATGGTATAGCTCTCTATCTGTTTGTATCATCTTTAATTTCTTTCATCAGTGTCTTATAGTTTTCTGCATACAGGTATTTTGTCTCCTTACGTAGGTTTATTTCTAGGTATTTTATTCTTTTTGTTGCAGTAGTAAATGGGAGTATTTCTGTAATTTCTCTTTCAGATTTTTTCATCTTTAGTGTACAGGAATGCCAGAGGTTTCTGTGCATTAATTTTGTATCCTGCTACTTTACCAAATTCACTGATTAGCTAGTAGTTTTCTGGTAGCACCTTTAGGAATCTCTATGTATAGTGTCATCTACAAACAGTGACAGTTTTACTTCTTCTTTTCCCATTTGGATTCCTTTTATTGCTTTTTCTTCTCTGATCACTGTGGCTAAAACTCCCAAGACTGTGTTGAATAACAGTGGTGAAAGTGGGCAACCTTGTCTTTTTCCTGATCTTAGTGGAAATGGTTTCAGTTTTTCACCATTGAGAACAACGTTGGCTGTGGGTTTATCATATATGGCCTTTATTATGTTGAGGTAAGTTCACTCTATGCCTACTTTCTGGAGGGTTTTTATCATAAATGGTGTTCAATTTTGTCGAATGATTTTCTCCATCTATTGAGATGATCATGTGGTTTTTCTCCTTCAAGTTGTTAATATGGTTTATCACGTTGATTGATTTGCATATATTGAAGAATCCTTGCATTCCTGGGATGAATGCCACTGGATCATGGTGTATGATCCTTTTAATGTGCTGTTGGATTCTGTTTGCTAGTACTTTGTTGAGGATTTTTGCATCTATGTTCATCAGTTGTATTGGCCTGTAGCTTTATTTTTTTGTGACATCTTTGTCTGGTTTTGGTATCAGGGTGATGGTGGCCTCGTAGAATGAGTTTGGGAGTGTCCTTCCCTCTGCTATGTTTTGGAAGAGTTTGAGAAGGATAGGTGTTAGCCCTTCTCTAAATGTTTGATAGAATTCACCTGTGAAGCCATCTGGTCCTGGGCTTTAGTTTGTTGGAAGGTTTTTAATCACAGTTTCAATTTCAGTGCTTGTGATTGGTCTGTTCATACTTTCTATTTCTTCCTGATTCAGTCTTGGCAGGTTATGCTTTTCTAAGAATTTGTCCATTTCTTCCGGATTGTCCATTTTGTTGGCATATAATTGCTTGTAGTAATCTCTCATGATCTTTTGTATTTCTGCAGTGTCAGTTGTTACTTCTCCTTTTTCATTTTTAATTCTATTGATTTGAGCCTTCTCCCTTTTTTTCTTGATGAGTCTGGCTAATGGTTTATCAATTTTGTTTATCTTCTCAAAGAACCAGCTTTTAGTTTTATTGATCTTTGCTATCATTTCCTTCATTTCTTTTTCATTTATTTCTGATCTGATATTTATAATTTCTTTTCTTCTGCTAACTTTGGGGGTTTTCTGTGCTTCTTTCTCTAATTGCTTTAGGTGTAACGTTAAGTTTATTTAAGATGTTCCTTGTTTCTTAAGGTAGGATTGTATTGCTATAAACTTCCCTCTTAGAACTGCTTTTGCTGCATCCCATAGGTTTTGGGTTGTCGTGTTTTCATTGTCATTTGTTTCTAGGTATTTTTAAATTTCCTCTTTGATGTCTTCAGTGATCTCTCAGTTATTTAGTAGTTTAGCCTCCCTGTATTTGTGTTTTTTACAGAATTTTCCCTGAAATTGATATCTAGTCTTATAGCACTGTGGTCAGAAAAGATACTTGATACAATTTCAATTTTCTTAAATTTACCAGGGCTTGATTTGTGACCCAAGATATGATCTATCCTGGAGAATGTTCCATGAGCACTTGAGAAGAAAGGGTATTCTGTTGTTTTTGGGTGGAACATCCTATAAATATCAATTAAGTCCATCTTGTTTAATGTGTCATTTAAATCTTGCATTTCCTTATTTATTTTCATTTTGGATATCTGTCCATTGGTGAAAGTGGGTGTTAAAGTCCCCTACAATGAATGTGTTACTGTTGATTTCCCCTTTTATGGCTGTTAGTATTTGCCTTATGTATTGGGGTGCTCCTATGTTGGTTGCATAAATATTTACAATTGTTATATCTTCTTCTTGGATCGATCCCTTGATCATTATGTAGTGTCCTTCTTTGTCTCTTATAGTAGTCTTTGTTATAAAGTCTATTTTGTCTGATATGAGAATTGCTACTCCAGCTTTCTTTTGATTTCCATTTGCATGGAATATATTTGTCCATCCCCTCACTTTCAGTCTGTATGTGTCCCTAGGTCTGAAGTGGGTCTCTTGTAGACAGCATATATATGGGTCTTGTTTTTGTATCCATTCAGCCGGTCTATATCTTTTGGTTGGAGTATTTAAGCCATTTACATTTAAGGTAATTATCGATATGTAAGTTCTATTACCATTTTCTTAATTGTTTTGGGTTTGTTATTGTAGGTCTTTTCCTTCTCTTGTGTTTCCTGCCTAGAGAAGTTCCTTTAGCATTTGTTGTAAAGCTGGTTTGGTGGTGCTGAATTCTCTTAGCTTTTGCTTGTCTGTAAAGGTTTTAATTTCTCCATCGAATCTGAGTGAGATCCTTGCTGGGTAGAGTAATCTTGGTTGTAGGTTCTTCCCTTTCATCCCTTTAAATATGTCCTGCCACCCCCTTCTGGCTTGCAGAGTTTCTGCTGAAAGATCAGCTGTTAACCTTATGGGGATTCCCTTATGTGTTATTTATTGTTTTTCCCTTGCTGCTTTTAATATCTGTTCTTTGTATTTAATTTTTGATAGTTTGATTAATATGTGTTTTGGTGTGTTTCTCCTTGGATTTATCCTGTATGGGACTCTCTGTGCTTCCTGGACTTGATTGACTATTTCCTTTCCCATATTAGGGACGTTTTCAACTATAATCTCTTCAAATATTTTCTCAGTTCCTTTCTTTTTCTCTTCTTCTTCTGGGATCCCTATAATTCGAATGTTGTTGTGTTTAATGTTGTCCCAGAGGTCTCGGAGACCGTCCTCAATTAGCTTCATTCTTTTTTCTTTATTCTGCTCTGTGGTAGTTATTTCCACTATTTTATCTTCCAGGTCACTTATCCGTTTTTCTGCCTCAGTTATTCTGCTGTTAATTCCTTCTAGAGAATTTTTAATTTCATTTATTGTGTTGTTCATCACTGTTTGTTTGCTCTTTAGTTCTTCTAGGTCCTTGTTAAACATTTCTTGTATATTCTTCATTCTATTTCCATGATTTTGGATCATATTTACTATCATTAGTCTGAATTCTTCTCCAAGCTGACTACCTATTTCCTCTTCATTTGTTTGATCTGGTGGGTTATTACCTTGCTCCTTCATCTGCTGTGTGTTTCTCTGTGTTCTCATTTTGCTTAACTTACTGTGTTTGGGGTCTCCTTTTCTCAGGCTGCAGGTTTGTAGTTCCCATTGTTTTTGGTGTCTGCCCCAAGTGGGTAAGTTTGGTTCAGTGGGTTGTGTAGGCTTTCTGGTAGAGGGGACTGGTGCCTGTGTTCTGGTGGATGCGGCTGGATCTTGTCTTTGTGGTGGACAGGACCATGTCCCGTGGTGTGTTTTGGGGTGTCTGTGAACTTATCACGATTTTAGGCAGCCTCTCTGCTAATGGGTGGGGTTGTGTTTCTGTCTTGCTAGTTGTTTGGCATAAGGTGTCCAGCACTGTAGCTTGCCGGTCATTGAGTGGAGCTGGATCTTAGCATTGAGATGGAGATCTCTGGGAGAGCTGTTGCCATTTGATATTACATGGAGCCGGGAGGTCTCTGGTGGACCAATGTCATGAACTTGGCTCTCCCACCTCAGGGGCTCAGGCCTGACACCCAGCTGGAGAACCAAGACCCTTTTGGGAAGTCTGAGGTCTTCTGCCAGGGTTCAGGTGTTCTGTAGTTGTTCCACATGTCGATGTATTTTTGATGTATTTGTGGGGAGGAAGGTGATCTCCATGTCTTACTCTGCCGCCATCTTGAAAGTCCCTCTATTTAGTTATTTATTTGTTTATTTGTTTGTTTGTTTACTTTTGGCTGCATTGGCTCTTTGTTGCTGCATGCGGGCTTTCTCTAGTGGCAGCAAGTGGGGGCCACTCTTCGTTGCTGTGCACAGGCTCCTCATTGCGCTGGTTTCTGTTGTTGTGGAGCACAGGCTTTATGCACATGGGCTTCAGTAGTTGTGGCTCGCGGGCTCTAGAGTGCAGGCTCCGTAGTTGCGGCACACAGGGTTAGCTGCTTTGCAGCATGTGGGATCTTCCTGGACCAGGGCTTGAACCCATGTCCTTGTAGACAGCATATATACAGGTCTTGATGGTTCCCTAATGTCCCCGGTAGAATTAAATGTCCTATGATTTCCCCCATCCCCTCCATATCCTGCCTCTCCCCCAACTTCTGTTTCTTAGAATCAGGAGAAGCTCCATTTATACAACAGATCCCTCTGGCTCTGGCCCCATGTTTCTCAAGCTTAGTCACCACAATAGATTAATTGAACACTGAGCTGGCCCCCAAAGCCATTCTGTAGCAAAGCAGATCCCACAACAAGCTAATTAGAAATCAAGATGCAACCACTGGGGGGACTTCCCTGGTGGCGCAGTGGTTAAGAATCCCCCTACCAGTGCAAGAGACACGGGTTCAAGCCTTGGTCCGGGAAGGTCCCACATGTGACAGAGCAACTAAGCCCACGCGCCACAACTACTGAGCCTGCGCTCTAGAGCCCGCGTGCCACAACAACTGAAGCCCACGTGCCTAGAGCCTGTGTTCCGCAACAAGAGAAGCCACCGCAATGAGAAGCCCACACACTGCAACAGAGAGTGGCCCCTGCTCGCCACAACTAGAGGAAGCCTGCGTGCAGCAACAAAGACCCAGTGCAGCCATAAATAAATAAATAAATAAATAAAAACATGCAACCACTGGAAGCAGCTTTATCACCCATCGGAGCTGACAGCAGAGAGATGCCCACAGGGCTGTCAATGGCTCTCCTTGTTCCCATCAGCCTGGTCCTTGTCCTAAAGCCGTGACTGCCATGTTCTGCCTCTAGTTCCAGCCCACAGCCCCATCTGATGATGTGATGTCCTCATCACACTGGGAGGTTGTAAGAGCGCCCATGCACTGCACAGGAAATGGTCCCCAGAAGTAATTCCTTTCACTGGGGTCGGGTTCGGGGTAGGCTCTATAGATTCTAAAGAGTGTTCACACTGAAGAAAGTTTGCAGTTCTGGAATGCTGGGCTGCCTAGTCTCAGGAGGATTGGGGGATACAAAGAAGTGACTTGCTTCCCATTTAAGAAATTAAATAAATCTTTCCTGAAATCATTGGCTGCCACCCTGCAGAGGAGCACAGAACAATTCCTTACCCGCCTATGAGACACATTAGTGCCCGGGGAAGAATTATAGCCACCCCTCATTATCTTTGGATGTTCACAAGGTGACTTTGCTGCCACATCACTGTCTGTGGACCACGTGCTTCAGTTCACTTTGCCGGTTGTAAGGATGAATTTATACCCATTCATCCATTTACACTCTTGGCCATCTCCCTGCCCTGTGACCAGTGGCAGACACTTAGGGAATGTCTGGCTGTGGGCTGCAGCCATGGAAAAGAGCAAAGCTCGCTGGTTTAGACCTGGTCTGACCTGTTCTTAATGGTCAGGGGACCAGGAGGGCAGGTGTACCTGCCGTGGAGCCATTCCCGGCATCTGGCAATTCTGTAATTCCTACCGACTCCAATAACCAGAAATCATAGTCTGGCAGCCCATGGGCTCAATCAAGCCTCTATATATGATTTGTTTTGGCCAGAGAAAGTTTGATTTTTGTTTTTTAAGTTGCCAACATCTAAAATGTAAGAGATTTCATACAAAAATCTGGATTCCTTGCTGCCCTTGAAAAATCAGAAGCTTTAGCAACACTTTTTTTTTTTTGCAGCTGTCCTTTTTTTCTTTTTTTTAACATCTTTCTTGGAGTATAATTGCTTTACAATGGTGTGTTAGTTTCTGCTGTATAACAAAGTGAATCAGCTCTACATATACATGCATCCCCATTTAGCAACACTTTTGATTAGCTGTCATCACTTGGAGCTGAATAGTCCTGCTTGTTTAGATAGAGCCCTCCAGCCACCGGAGTTCTACTACACATGGAACCAGGTATTGTGGGGCCTGAAGCTTGTGTAATTTGGGGTGACGTCTCTAAAAAAATAAATCAAAATTTTAACTAGGGGGAGGGATAAATTGGGAGATTGGGATTGACATATATACACTACAATATATAAAAGAGATAACTAAGAACTTACTGTATAGCACAGGGAACTCTACTCAGTACTCTGTAATGACATATATTGGAATAGAACCTAAAAAAAAGAGTGGGGACTTCCCTCGTGGTGCAGTGGTTAAGAATCTGCCTGCCAATGCAGGGGACACGGGTTCGAGGCCTGGTCCGGGAAGATCCCACATGCCACGGAGCAACTAAGCCCGTGCACCACAACTACTGAGCCTGCACTCCAGAGCCCGCGAGCCACAACTCCTGAAGCCTGGGCACCTAGAGCCCGTGCTCTGCAGCAAGAGAAGGCACCGCAATGAGAAGCCCGCGCACCGCAACGAAGAGTAGCCCCCACTCACTGCAACTAGAGAAAGCCCGTGCATAGCAACAAAGACCCAACACAGCCAAAAATAAATAAATAAAATAAATTTTTTAAAAAACCTTAAAAAAAATAAAATAAAATAAAAAAGAGTGGATGTGTGTATATGTATAACTGATTCACTTTGCTGTACAGCAGAAACTAACACAACATTATAAAGCAACTATACTCCAAGAGAAATTAATTTTTAAAAAATTTTAAATAAAATTAAAAATTATTTTAATTAAAAAACAAAAATTAACTAGAAAATTGTTAGGGCCTCTCCAAGGGCTTGAGCAAGTGAATGGTCAGGAAGCTCGAAGGTCTTGAGCCTCCACAGTAAAGCCAGCTCAGGTCTCCAATCCCGGCCTCTCCTCCCCAGCCTAAGGCCTGCGAGAGCTGCCCGTCCAGTCGTTTAGGCCTCTGAGCCCGTGACCTCTTGCTTGTGCGTTGTTGCCATCCGCTCCTGCCACCATGTTTCTTTCCAGGCCTGATTTCCAGTATAAGCACAGCTGGGCCCTGGCCCTGAGCGGCTGGCCCCGCCTTCCCTAAAACTCCAGCCACTAAAAGAAAGGATAACTACATTTCAGGTCATAAAAAGAAGTCCTCTGCTTTGTGAGGTTAAAAGGAGAGGAGAGCCCAAGCGTTCCCCTAGACGTCACATAGAAAGTGACTCCTTAGAAGCAAGGAGGTCTGTGCAGAGCCACACAAAGTTGGGGGGGCAGTGGGAGCGGGTGCAGAATAAATGTCTGTTCGGTCTGCAAACTCGTTTCCCTTACGCCTGGGATGCTCATTTGGCTCACAGATGGTCCATGGTCTCTAAATGACCTTGTTTTGGGGGGCCGGGTGAGGGGGAGACATGTCCCCCCATAAATGTTTTCCAAATGGGTGGTGGACTGTACTACCACAATTAGATTAGCAAGGAGATAACCTGCAATACTGACTGAGCATCTACTGTGCACTAACCCTACCTCTTGTGTAACAAGTTTTGTACTAGACACATGCTGGGCTGCCCTGTGGGTATTTGTAACCTAGTTTCAGAAACAGACCCACAGAGAACAGTTAGGTCACAGGGAAATACAATAAAGGCTTGTAGGAATTCAGAGGCTGGCCTGGGAAGATGTTCCTGGAATAGAGGTGAACCCCAGGGGCCCTGAATGTGCAAGGATCAGCAATGAGGAAATTCCAGGTGGTGAGAAGGGCTTGGGAGACCAGGAGGTCTGGGCTCTGGAGGGCTAGAGGGTGGGCTGGGAGCAAAGAGAAATAAAAAGGAAAGAAGGGGGGCTTCCCTGGTGGCACAGTAATTAAGAATCCACCTGCCATTGCAGGGGACACGGGTTCGATCCCTGGTCCGGGAAGATCCCACATGCCGCGGAGCAACTAAGCCCGTGCACCACAACTGCTGAGCCTGTGCCCTAGAGCCCGCGAGCCACAGCTACTGAGCCCACGTGCCTAGAGCCCGTGCTCCTCAACAAGAGAAGCCACCGCGATGAGAATCCCGCAGGCACCACAATGAAGAGTAGCCCCCGCTCACCGGAACTAGAGAAAGCCCACGCGCAGCAATGAAGACCCAATGCAGCCAAAAATTAATTAATTAATTAATTAATTTTAAAAAGAAAAGGAAAGAAGGCAGGGAACCTATCAGGAAGGGATTGAATTCTAGATAAAGGTCTCTGGATCGTGCGACTCATTGATAGAGTACAATAAATAAAAATGCCTGGGGGCAGTGCTTTTCAGTTTACTGAAAATAAACATTGCAGTTTATCCCACTTGACTCTTAGGTATACTCTGCGTTACACAACAAAGGTTTATTAGAAAATCCAGGCGAGCGCCAAACCAAAAAAACTCAACCATCAATAAGCGCTGTTAAGATTTTGGCATGTTTGCTTCCTGTTTTATTTCTAAACATAATTTTTCTTCAGAAATGGGATGAATATTTTTCACTAAACACCATTTTATGAGACTTTCCCCATGTCACTGAATATTCTTTGAGGACCAGATGTTTACCAGCTGCATGCTATTCCTTTTTTTGGTGTACCAAATGTGATTAATGATTGTTTTCTGTTAAACTTTTAGGTTGTCTCCTATTTTCATTAGTATAAATAATGCCTCAGTGAGCATTCCAGTATATAAATATCAGTCTGCACTTCTCTGATTACTTCATGATATGAAATTACTAGAGCAAAAGGTATAAGCATTTTGAGAACTCTGAATATACACTGACAAATTGTTTTAAAAAAAGATTTTACCAATTTACACATTCATCAGGAGTACGTGAAAGGACTTGTTTTCCTGCAGATACACCCTATAGTTAAGTACTGTTTTTTAATTTGATAAATGGAAAATGGAATTTTTTCCGAATCGCATCTAAATAATTATTTTTGTTAATCATGAATTTGAATTTGTAATGCGTTTTTCATTAATGTGTACCTCTATTTTCTAATAAACCTGTACTGTGTTCATTTATCTTTTGGATTTTTTATGGTTTGATTTTTACATTTCACTCTTAATCCATCTGAAATTCACTGTGACATGACTTCACCTCCAATGGCGAAAAGTATGTAAGTTGAGACTTCTCCCAGATAGTCTGTTTTTCTACCATCATTCATTAAATAATTCATTAAATAAGTTCAATAAATAAATCCCTTTAGCAATGATTTGTAAAGCTCCTTTGTCATATACTCTTATGTGTCCTGGGACCATATTCTATTCATCTGTGTTTTACTATCTATGCCAATAACACACTACTTTAATTACTGTAATCTTATGATACACATATAGAACATTTTGCTGTTTCAGAGATCTTTCATGTGTGTACTTTTATAAATAATAATTCTACATGGAAACAAAGATAACCCATTTCTCTCACTTCTTTTCTGCTGGTTATTACTCATTTAAAAGACAAATAGTCGGGCTTCCCTGGTGGCGCAGTGGTTGAGAGTCCACCTGCCGATGCAGGGGACACGGGTTCGTGCCCCGGTCTGGGAGGATCCCACATGCCGTGGAGCGGCTGGGCCCGTGAGCCATGGCCGCTGAGCCTGTGCATCTGGAGCCTGTGCTCTGCAACGGGAGAGGCCACGGCAGTGAGAGGCCCGCATACCACAAAAAAAAAAAAAAAAAGACAAATAGCTACATAAAAGACAAATGTTGTGAGAAACGGGTATCTGGACTAAACCTAAAAAAGGATTTTGGAATTCTGTGCCTTTTCTTTGAGGAAAAATAAAATAGAACAAAAAGCACAGTCTGGTTATTAAAATGGAACACTTACTAAATTGGAAAAATCAAAACAAAACTGTAGTGAAATCTGAACTTAAGGTTTTGATTTATTTTTCTAAATTGAGAACGGGTCTGTTCACCTCAAGGAAACCTGGATCCGTAAAGCAAGCCAAGCCTCGGAGGTGGACAGTTATGATGCCCTGAGCTTTGCTTTCCTAAACAGAAAGCTTTGGGGATGAGAATCCTTAGAGATGGAATTGAATTCACTTACTCTACTCTTTAGAAGTAACTCATGAATCGTTGGCTTTATACTGAACTTGGTCTACGGGGGCTCAAATTCTTCTCTAAAGCAGATCTATAATAATAGGCACCTACCACCTACACAGCACCCTCCGAGCCTTCCTTGAACCACCCCCGCCCAACTCAGCTAGCCTGGGAAATGAGTGCCCTGGTTCACAAGCAAACTCTGGGTGAGCCGTGATCAGTACGATCCATTGCCATCACTAGAAAGCAGTCAAGGTGCTCACCCTCTTAGACACAGGTAAGTCAATCTACCTCACCTTCTGGGCTGTGAGCTCCTGCAGAACAAGGTCTGTGATTTATTTATTGCTCTACTGTCAATGGATGGCATCTGACAGTCAATCAGTGCATGCTTCTTCAATGAAGGAATGAATGAGTGAATTGCGACATTCAAAACACGGTCTGTTACCACTGACTTGGGCTCAGTAGTAGTCAATACTGGTTAAACTCATGATCTTAGCAATTTGGAAAATTTTACATGCCTGAATATCTATGTGACTCCTCTATCTATCCAGCTAGCTAAAAAAGAATGTCAAAAAAAAGGTATATGTGATGAGCAGCATCATGTCCTTGTCTTCTTAGAGCTAGAGAGGGAGGCTTGCTTTTTTTTTTTTTCTGTAAGTGGGTAAATAAGAATGGGATGACGAGGAGAGGCCTGAGCATGGAGGCAGGTACGCAGATGCAGCATTAAAAGCAAACACCTCACAGGTCCAGGAAGACAGACCCATGCCGCATGTGATTTTATTCACGTTTTTCTGGGCTGTGTTTTCAAGAAAATGGATGTTCCTAAGGAATGTCTGAAAATGAGCGAATTGGCCACACCTAAGCTCCATTCTTGCCCTAAACTTATATGAATCTAGGACAGCTCATCTTTTCCAGAAATGGCCATAAGAAAGAAGAGAGTCCTGAGTGGGGAAACCAATCCCTTTCTATTATAATTAATTGGTTTTCCTTCATGCACAGCGGTTTACTTACTGCTCTGTACACAGAATAAGTATGTACTAGGCAGCACTACACACCAGATAGTGACTGTAACTAAAGTATTGTGGGTGCAGAAATGGACATTTTCAGAGACAAGTCAAGCTTCATTACATCCAAAGGAAGACTATTCACAATCTGAGCTAAGAATTTTCTAGAAAAGAATGACAACCCCATCTAAAAAAGGTTGCCTAATAGAGGGGATAATATTCCCTAATAGAGGTCTCTATGGGGGTCACTTTAATAAACTGGGAATAAGACATGTACTTGATATTTATTGTCATCTAGAAAAAAATGCATCTAAGGCACTGAAAACTCACCAGAAGCAATTTACCTTGAACAGCCCAGGTCGTTGTTTCTCTTAGTCATGTGTATGATCTTTAAAGAAATTGTTTGGCTAAGTAAACACAGGAAAGCTTCAACTCAGCTGCAGCCCGGCCATTGTGAATTCCAAATTAGAAGTGTCTAAACTTAATGAAAATGCGTTACAGATTGAAATTCATCATTTTATAATGTACCATAAAACTCAGGCAAAGGGCCCACCAACCTCGGTTACCTACTTCTACAGCCACTGTTTGTTGGTACCAGGACGCTCATTTTTAACCTCAATCTGTTTTATTTCCCCTTGATTCTCAGGCTCCCAGGCTGCAGTCCCATCCCTCCACACGCTGAACTGCTATACCCTCGCAAAATGCAAATTAATTTTCCATATTAGCCTGAAGAAGACAAGGAAATCCCATGAATAATGGATTCCATAGCAAACAGGAATTTTTTTAAGTTGCTTGCCGTTTGGATGAGCCCTACAGGCACCCCATTTATCCCTATAAAGGACTGCAAGGCAGCTATAGGCCAGAGAGCCTAGTGGTTAGGAAAATAGGCTTTGGTGCTAGATAGAACTGGGTTTCAACCTCAGCTCTGCCTATGGCTGAACTTCTCTGAGCCTTAGTTATCTCATCTGTGAAACTGGGGAAAATATATCTAAAGAGCTGGGCCCACTTCCCAGGACACAGAAGAGACTCATGAAATAAGAGCTATTATTAATCATCAACAATAAAGAATTCCTTCTAAACAGGCACTAAACAAAAGTAGGTAACTAATAAGGACCTACTGTAGAGCACAGCGAACTCTACTCAATACTCTGTAATGACCTACATGGGAACAGAATCTAAAAAAGAGTGGATATACGTATATGTATAACTGATGCACTTTGCTGTACACCTGAAACTAACACACATGGTAAACAACTAGACTCCAATAAAAAGTAAAAAAATCAGGAACGAAACAGAAAAGAGACGGAAAAGAGGAGATCGCTAGTCCATCTTCCTGCTGCTAAGGTGTGAAACGAGCCTAGAAAATGTATTCCTGCGTGTGACAAGTAATAGTTAAAATAGTTGATAACCCAACGATCCATTTTGTAAATAAGACCTCCCCCGAGGGAGCCAGCACTTGAAACAGCATGGCTGTCTCTGGAGAGTTATGTGTAGGAAGCTACTGGAAACTAGGCCAGCCCATGTGGATTGTCCAAAAGCATAAAGTCATTGCTGGAAGCCTGCCAGACCCACTGACTTAGAAGAATGACACCCCGAATGTGTGGGAAATGAGCGTCTGAGTTAAAGCTCTGGGTGAGGGCAGGATGACTACCTTTCAACACAGCTCACCCCAAACAGACAGCCAGGGTCCCCACTCCCCACCCCATTACCAGCAGCCTGGACTTGACAAAGGAATGTCACTCCAAAAGTTCATGGATAAGTTGGCTTTTGGAACTCAAAACACACATTACTCAAAAAAAGGTGGTACGAATAGTTCGATTTTTTTTCTGATCAGCTCCATGAAAGACTCCACAGTTAAAGGTGGCACTGGAGGGGTACCCCAAAGCCTGACCCCCGAGGCCGATGGCTTACTTTCTTAGCTGCGACAGCTAAACAGCCAAATAAAGCATCCCCTGCCTCAGTTTCTCATATGTAAATTAGAAATAATAATACTTCTGTCTTGTTGCATAGTTGCAAGGATGAAGTAAGTGAATGCTTATAAAGCATTTAGATCATACCTGGTACATAACAGGTGTTCAATTAACATTAGCTGTCATTATTTTTACCATGAAGGCTATGAGGTCTCAAAGTAGGATACCCAGGCACAGTGGGGAATTTCAGCCTCCAAAAAGAGTGAGGAGTTGCACAAGAGCCCTGTGACAAAGAGAAAGGACTTGGGGGAACCAGCTCCGAAGGCAGCTGTTCACTGAGCACCTAGTATGTTCCAGGCAGGGTGTGACAAGATTTACATGCACCATCTCTTACTCCCCCTAACATGGCTTTAAGCAAATTATTAATGTGATCACTATCACCTCTAGTCTGTTCATGAGGAAACTGGGACAAAGGAACTCATTGAACACCACTGGGCTCATTCCATTTTCCTACCATTACATCTCTTCCATTGCCTCCCTTCCAGTGCCCTGCCCAGAACATGTGAGTAGCCTTTGTAAGAAGAATGTTTCTCAGTAATTTTCACGTTAAGAGAAAGGCCAACAAGCTTCACGCACCTTAAGAGGAAAAGGCGAGCCTCAATGATCATCCTCGTCTCACTCTCCGAGAAATGTTCATTCCCTAGAGCATATATGCAGCGTCTCTTGGGAAGGGGTCTATTTTGCTCTCTTCTTTACTAGAACATTCTCTGCACAGTGCCACTCTGTCTCATTAGTTCCTAGGTCCGTTTGCAGTATCAAAAGCAGTGGGAAGTATGCCGAGGCCACAGGCGGGGTAAACTGTGAAGTGGGAAGTGGACACTGAAATCTCTTGTGCTTGTGAAAACTGGGTCTACTTCTACTTACGAAGACAATTCAGGAAGGAAGAAGCTTTCATATCACAGGCTTTTCAAGGGAATAATCATCAATTATTGCTCTATTAAGAGACAAGATATAAAGCTGGTCAGTGCTGAACCACTGCTGGGACAGAGGTAGAAAGGAACACCTATGGGTGTTCACCGCGATTTTTTTTAGCCATCAGGGCTGGAAAGTTCAGCCGAGAAAAGTTGAATGGAGTTGGGGTGGAGAGATGGGCAAGAGCATCTGAGCATGAAGGAAAAGTCCCATCAACTGCAGGGGAAGCCGCAGAACCAGGCTCGGCCGACCCCTTGGGGTTTAGTGTCAGCAAGAATCTCACTGATCAAAGAAGAGAGAGAGGGTAATGACAAAGAAGCATCAGATACATTGAGACTAAAGAGGGTGAAATCCAAAAAGTTAAGAAAGTAAAAATCCTAGCTTTTTTTGGTGTCACACAGGACATCTGGTTTACCCAAGTTAGCAATTATTTATTGAACACCAACCAAGTGCCGAGCACTTGGAGTGTTAGGAAGAGTTTATTGGCTGTAAACACTGTGATTCATTGAAACATCATCACCCTGGAACAGAGACAGAATCTTCTTCAATGGCTAGAACAACTTATTTCAAAGTCAAGTTCTGCTTAGAAACAGAGAGGTGCCCTTTCCAGTCAAAGTTTCTCCAAAGTCAAAGACTTTGCTGTGGGGATTGCAGTCTCACAACTACAGATTCTGAGGGGATTCAAATGTTGACAAATGGATATACTTTGCTCCTAATGAACATATCATTACTCTTTTTGGGGTTTAATTTGCCTCTTAATAGTTTCCAGTTTTGTCCATTGCCATGGTTGCAAAGAAAACACCTTTAAATCCTTGAGAATCAAATTAAACTCAAGTCAGGAAACTTTTTCCTACTTAACATCATGAGAACATTTGTCAGGGAAGCGCCCTGGCACTCAGTCAGAACACCCGTCATAAATCGGAGAATTTTCTCGAGGCCCATTACTATATGTTGGACAATAAAATCCCTACCTTTTGCAGAGGCTGTTTCTTTTTCTTAAGGAGAATTCTCCGTTCTTAGATGCACTTTACAAAATCTACGACTGATTTTGCAGGCATAAGTGCACCAAAATTCCTATGTATAATACTAACAAAAGGGTTTTTTTTCCCAGTAGAAAGAGCATATCAAATATGCACCAAGTTCATTTAGGATCATTTCTATTGGCAAAATACTCTATATTAAATATAATATAATTAATAAATAAAAATAGTTGTTAAAGAAAATTTGTATTTAAACATTCAACATCTCAAGATTACTCTATCAAATCACTTCATAGCATCATCAGCTAGCATTTGGGTGAGGAAGGGGCAATAATAAGGTGTAATCCTTACCCTCAAGGATCTAAATTCTGTACTTGGAACCCAAGCTATTCTAATGAATATGGTAAAATAATACACACCTTAATTTTAAAAACTTCCTAGGATTAGTCTTATTAATAAAATGAACAGGAGGCTGACTTGCTTGAAATTGTATTTGTTTTGATCCTTCAAGAAGTTGTCCAAATGGATCCACTGGGCATGCTGTTTGGTTGGATTTTTGAGTAGATAATTCATCCATTTATCTACTCAACATTTATTGAGTCTTTATTATGGACGAGGAACCACACTGAATGCTGAAGATTTCACAGCAAACGAGTCACCCTATGGCTTGTTCTGATGAGGGGTTGTGCCAGCCTCCTTGGTAATGAGGGTGGGGGTAATAACATGAGAGCTAAAAATAGAATGTTAGGAGAATTTCTCTTCTCTTCACCTTAGAGTCAACCATGGGTATGAAAGATGCTCAGGTGCCTGAGATGGGACAGAAATGAGACCATTTCCTTTCATGTCAGCTTCCCCAGCCTTCTTTGACAGAACCTCTGAACGCTGAAAGGAGTTGGTCCTGCCACTGCCTTTAAAAGCTCCACGTGTCCTCCTGGTGCCTCCACGCAGTGCAATCCCTCTCTAAAGACCAAACGCCCCTTGATGAAGCCTGATGCAGACCAAGTTTAAGGTTTGGAGCCTTCCAAAGAGAGTAGTGTCCCTTTGGGAGGGGCAGAGATATCCTGAAGAGGCTGCCCCTGGAGACGGCAGGCTGCCTTGATTCAGCCCAGTGCTTTGTGCTGCCGGGTGCCCGTCCTCTTCACCACCAAGCCTGATAGCACTGGAACATTCTACAGCACGTTGTACTTACAAGGACCCTCCTCTAAAAGTAAGTTGGCTACTTACTCTCCTTCAACGGCAGTGAAAGAGCGCTCCTGAAGGGAGGCTGCGGACGTAAATGACTGCCTCTCTTAGGACGCGTGTCTGATATTACTCTCCCACTGGAGCTTTCAGCAGAAGCCCTAAGCTGCATATTATCAACTCCATGCAGCTGATGGTACTGAGTACCTACTGTGTGCAGGAAGTGTACTAGGGGGCTGACAAATACAGAGCCCCCGATTAGGGCTGAGGAACATAATCAGGGGAAATTTGTATGGGTTCTGTAATATGAGTATATGCCAAGTTCTGTGGGAGCACAGAGGAGTGAGACCTTTCAAACAGGTCTTAAAAAGTAAGTGAGGGGCTTCCCTAGTAGCACAGTGGTTAAGAATCCGCCTGCCAATGCAGGGGACACGGGTTCTAGCCCTGGTTCAGGAAGATCCCACATGCCACAGAGCAACTAAGCCCGTGAGCCACAACTACTGAGCCTGCGCTCTAGAGCCCATGAGCCACAGCTACTGAGCCCGTCTGCCACAACTACTGAAGCCTGTGCACCTAGAGGCTGTGCACCACAACAAAAGAAGCCACTGCAGTGAGAAGCCTGCACATTGCAATGAAGAGTAGCCCCTGCTCGCCTCAACTAGAGAAAGCCCGTGTGCAGCAACGAAGACCCAATGCAGCCAAAAAAAAAAAAAAAAAGAATAAATAAGAGGTAAGTGAGAATCCCATAGGCGGTTAGAGTGGCAACATTCCAGGCAGTGGGAACATCAAGAGCAAAGAACAAAGATGAGAATGAGCATGACACTGGGGGGAACCTCAAATGTCTACTGCCTTAGTCCATTCAGGCTGTTACAACAGAATAACATGGACTGGGCAGCTTAACAACAGAAATTTACTTCTCACAGCTCTGGAGGCTAGAAGTTCAAGACCAGGGATCCAGCAGATTCTGTGTCTGCTGAGGACCCCCTTCCTTGTTCATAGATGGTCATCTTCTCACTCTGTCCCCACGTGGTAGAGGGGCAAGGGAGCTCTCTGGGGTCTCTTATAAGGGCACTAATACCATCATGAGGGCTCCACCCTCATGACCTAATCACCTCACAAGGACCCAATCTTCTAACACCATCTCATTGGGGGTTAGGTTTCAACATATGAATTTTGGGGGGACACAGACATTCCATCTGTAGCTTACTGTGACCATGTATAATGTGTCGGGGGGACATTGTAAGAGATGAGATTAAAAAGGAAGATGATGACAGATTACAAGGCTCTCTGTATGTCATGCTAAGGAAGGATTACAAATGGGGAGACTGAGGTTTGTAGTCATTACATTTATCACCTAAGGTCACTCTCACAAGAACAGGGTTTGGGGAGGAAATCTACCTTTCTCTTTCCTACTAGAGCAGGAATGAGAAAAGAGGAAATACCCAGAGGCAGAAGAGATTGAAGTCTTCGGTGATAAGCTATGTGGTCACCCCTTGCCCCTGCAGCCTGCTCCTTGCCCCACTAGACTGAGAGTAGAACTGCCTTTGGGAGGTTCTTGTTCACACACAGCCCACCTCCATCACCAGAATGGCTGGAAATCCAGCTGCTTCTCACCATGGACCCCATGTAGCTAAGCTGGTTCACAGGTTAAAGCCCATCTGTATCACCTACATCACTGACCTTCCACCTTGGGATCTGGGAGGCCCTCTCAGTAAGGAGGTGCCAGCATGCGCTGTGTGCCTTTGCAGGCTGGGACCAAAGAGAAGTACTCCCTCTGTGCTAGCCCTCATTCTGGGAAAATGAACTCTTATGAGAATGACAGAAATTGCTCTCCAGTCCTTAGGGTCTCAACCACATTTACAACTGAGTTGTAGTCAGTAGCCCACGTGCCCTGGTGAGACCCTCGAGAACAGTCGAGCATGACGGATTAGTGAGGTCAAACAAGAAGACAGAACCCAAGTAGGGTTTATATGTGGGTCCCTTCCATAAGCAAAATTCTCCTTGGTTTCACCAATACAGCTCTACAGTATCTGTGACCACCAAGCCACCTCCTGCCCTGGACTGTTGAAAACAGTGCTCAAATCTGAACTCCTTCTCTGCTCCTGTAACTTTAGACAGATGACTAACTATGTGTTCCTGGGCAAGCACATACCCTTTCTGAACCCAACAGGAGGATGCTAGGACTCACCTTCAGTGGTTTTGTCAGGACCACATGAAATGATTTAGACAGAATAACTTGTAAAATGTTAAACATGCTGTAAAGTGTTACTTATTATAATAATTAATTATTATTGCCTTTGGTACAAATCTCATCAGACACCTAGTGTTTTCAGTTTTGTGTGAAGGAAAGGACCCATTCTCATGCTCACTGGTGGAGTCTAGAAACAGTACAGAAAAGCTTGTTTCTGATTAATTGTCCCAATCTCACATCGGATGGCACTGTCACAGGTTTTTTTGGCAGAACTTCTGAATCCAAAGCGCAATTCAGCATAAACAAAGACCTGGCTCTGACCAAGCGTGCAAATTAATGACTTAATTTTTCCCCATCCATTAACTTTGGGCCTGAAGCAGTGACTTGGTGTTGGAGGAATCAAGAATTCTCAAGCTACTTGAGATGCTTTGAGGACCAGCAGAAAAAAAGCAGGTAGCCCTTGGTCTCCTGAAAAGGTAGTGGCCAAAATGACAATGACCGCACTGCTATCTGGCCACCTTACTTTGTCTAGTCTTCCAGCAGGTTCTACAGATCAAAATGATGAGAGAAAAAAGGACACAGAGCAAAAAACACAAATGAGAGAGAGAGAGATGCTACTGGTATCATTATATGCTGGATACAGGTAACTCTATTATAATACTTCATTTTAAGCATTCACTTTCCAGATACGTGTTCCCCTCTCCCATCCTTCCTCCCTTACCTTTCTCAGACTCTTTTTTCTTTTGTCATGTGGTTAAAAAAAAAAAAAAACAAAACTAGAAAAACACATAACATTAAATTGACCATCTTAACCATTTTTAAGTGCACAGTTCAGTAGCGTGAGATAAATTCACATTGTAGTGCAACAAATCTCCAGAAGGTTTTCATCTTGCAAGACTGAAACTCTATCCTCATGAAACAACTCCCCATTTCCCATCCCCCCTTCACAGACTTTTAAATCTCTAACGCTTCCTTCCAACCATTAAAATATATATATATATATATATTTTTTTAATGTATGTATTTATTTATTTTTGGCTGTGTTGGGTCTTCGTTTCTGTGCGAGGGCTTTCTCCAGTTGCGGCGAGCGGGGGCCACTCTTCATCGCGGTGAGTGGGCCTCTCACTATCGCGGCCTCTCGTTGCGGAGCACAGGCTCCAGACGCGCAGGCTCAGTAGTTGTGGCTCATGGGCCCAGTTGCTCCGCGGCATGTGGGATCCTCCCAGACCAGGGCTCGAACCCGTGTCCCCTGCATTGCCAGGCAGACTTTCAACCACTGTGCCACCAGGGAAGCCCCCATTTTGTTTTTTAAGGTATCTTCCACCAGTAGACCACTCTGGCCTTTTTTAAGAAACCACAGCTGGCCTCGTGATAATTGCCTTATAGTTCTAGAATCATCTCTGTTTGACTCAAAAACAAAACAGGCATTTCTTTCAGTGGTGAAGCTTTCTCTTTCAGGGAAGACAGAGGGTCAGTGTCTGTGTCGGCAGGTAAAACTGAGCCCCTCTAAGACGAGAGGGCCATTACTGGCACTCAGGGGAGGTAGGTCTTGAGCACAGCCCTTTGCCGATTTCTAACAGACATTATTCAAAATGAAAAAATTAAAAGGGAGGGGCCCTCTGGTCAGACTGACTGAGAAAACTTGGATGACTCAAAGTTGAAAGGGACTCTTTAATGGGAAATAGCTCAGAGCCTTGGCCATGCCAGTGAGGTGGGCAGCATTTCACAGGGCACTTCAGACTCATGGCGTTTTTCTAGGGGTCTACAGAGGAGTTTGCCCACCCCCATGAGAGGGAGGTGATAGGCACAGAGCTCATGAGCTGGGCGGAATTTTGTGGCTCTTCTTTGTGTGAGGAAGGATCGCACTTTCTCCTGGGACATTTGCACACCTAGGAAACTGCATTTGTCAGAAAAAGCCACAGAGACCAGTCGCATTGTGAGTAGGGAGTGTAAAAGTTAGACTTGCCCAGTTTTAGAAATCTACCCTATCTTTCCCCTTGTCAGACAAAGAGCAGCAAAAACAGAGCACTGGGTCTACAGTAGGTGCCCATAGATGCTGTTTGTTTTAGCTCAGGCTGCCATCACAAAACATCATTGACTGGGTGGCTTAAACAACAGACATGCACTTCCCACAGTTCTAGAAGCTGGGAAGTCCAAGACCAAGGTGGGGGCCACTTAGGTTCTGTACGAGAGCTCTCCTCCTGGCTTGCAGATGACCACCTTCTCACTCTGTCCTCACATGACTTTTCCTGGGTGTATGCAGATAGAGATCTCTCTCTCTCTCTCTTTCTCCCACCACCCCATCCAGCCCCTAGTCCTTCCTCTTCTTGTAAGGCCACTAACTGCATCATGAGGGCCCCACCCTCATGACCTCACCTAACCCTCCTTCTAACTCAGTCTAACCCACCTTCATGACCTCACGTCATTACCTCCCACAGGTTCCACCTCCAACTGCCATCCTATTGGGAGTCAGGGCTTCCACCTGTGAATGTAGGGGGGCATGAGCATTCAGTCCATGACAGTGTTGATGGCTTTATCGGTGGTATGGTCAGCCCTATGCTGATGAAGGTAGGATGGAAGGGAACTTGAAGTTAAAAGACAAAAGAAATGGTGGGAAAACTGTGTTATGAAGTCCTTTACTAGGCTACAGCTTTGGATATACCAAGAGATAAATTATGTCCCTTGTTACTATAATGATATCTAACAGATCTCTCTCTGTTTCATCTATTTTTTGCTTTGTTACACATTGTGTACTTCCAAAAAGGACTTAAGGCACCTTACAATAAAAGCTGAGACACCAGAAACTATGGAGAAAAAGGCAGTCGTAGTTATACCAGGAGCCCAGGGTGGGCAAGTATTGTTATTAAACACTAAATTCAGTCCATTCTGACATCTTAGGGGCTAAAAAAATGTGATGGCTCCCTCTTCAGATATTGAAGAAAGAAGACGTTTTCCCCCACTCAAATTAAACTCTAAAAGGAATTTATTATTAAATCTAAGTATGAGCAGAAACCTACATTTACTTCATGTGACTGGTTCTTGTAATTGGCCTTTGATAAAAGGCAAGGGCATGGGATACTGATTTGCAGCTGAGTGACGAGGAGTCTACAGGTCTGAACATACTTGTGTCTGACGACCAACGTTAGCACAAGGGTGAGAGTTAAAGGAGGGGAGACCAGGGCCTCCAAGTATGTCCCCCTCACCCCCACCCCACCCCCGCCAGAATCTGCTTCACATTCAGCTGAAGTGCTGATAAAATATAGATTCTGGGATGGACGCAGACCTACTGAATCAGACTATTGAGAGGAGAGGGTAGAAATCAACACTGTTGAAACTCCCTCGGTGGTTCTCATGCCACTAAACTTTAAGACACCGTGATCTGGAAAAGGATGTGTGTGTGTGATCTCACAAGCATTTTCTTTCGTATTGTCTGCATTGCTAGATAGAAAGACTTCCCTATTCTTGAGTTACCTGATGCCAGAATTGACACACCAGTGTGAAAATTAAGGGGTCTGACATATATTCTCTTTCTCAAAGAAAAGCCACTGCTCCCAAAGCAGCAGGACACCCATTTTTCTTAACAAAGAACGGTGAGCTTGCCTAAAACCTCTCATGAGCATCTAGTTACAGTCCAGTGTCATTCACCATCAAATACAGAAGAGATGATATAGCCTTACATCTCAGACAGGTGTTAGTGGTCCACTGCTATGATCACAAAATGATTTCATGGGGTGTCCAACATATACCTAATATTGAGAGGCAATTCCTCCAGTGTGCCCATCATAATAAACAGGTGAGATGGGGTGAGGAATAGCAGCTTTAAAAGAAAAGTTGAGGGCTTCCCTGGTGGCGCAGTGGTTGAGAGTCCGCCTGCCGATGCAGGGCACACGGGTTCGTGCCCCGGTCCGGGAAGATCCCACATGCCGCGGAGCGGCTGGGCCATGGCTGCTGAGCCTACGCATCCGGAGCCTGTGCTCTGCAACGGGAGAGGCCACAGCAGTGAGAGGCCCGCGTACCACAAAGAAAAAAATAAAAAGAAAATAAAAAGAAAAGAAAAGAAAATTTGATTGTAAAAGCAACCACTGAGACTTTCGTGATGAAAGAGCTGATGGCTAAACAGTCAGGAACGTGGTGAGCCAGTCATTAAACTGTTAGTAACTTGAAATCTGCCATGGAAACCAGCAAATGCTACAAATCAGGCTCATTTTGCCCTTTGGAGAGCTGGTTTACCAGTAGACCACAAGTGTGGACTGAGGAATGGATCTGAAACACGCAGAGCAGTCATGTCACTTTCTTGAAACCCGTGACAAGGCGACTCACTTGTCCTTCCCGCAAGGTCATTCTCTCTGTTGTCCCTTGCCCAGCATTAACTCGGGCAACCATCTGTGTTGGAGGTGGCAATTCCCCAGGCAGTCAGGGGCAACTTAATTCTACTTAGATAGGCTCAATGGAGTTGCTTTTTTTTTTTTCTGTACGCGGGCCTCTCACTGCTGTGGCCTCTCCCGTTGTGGAGCACAGGCTCCGGACGTGCAGGCTCAGCGGCCATGGCTCACGGGCCCAGCTGCTCCGCGGCATGTGGGATCTTCCCGGACTGGGACATGAACCCGTGTCCCCTGCATCGGCAGGCGGACTCTCAACCACTGCGCCACCAGGGAAGCCCGATGGAGTTGCTTTTTAAGAGTTGTAAAAACAAAGAAAGAAAAAAGCAGCCCTTCTGTTATAAATTTCTTTCATTAAGAACAGTGCTCTTTTTGCACCATTAGGGATAAATTTTAAAAGCAAACAACTAGAAAAACGAGCTTGTTGATTCCAATTTATACCAAGGTGGGACTCACTGATACCACATCTTTTCCTGAGTGCAGGTTTGTGGAGGAAAAGGATGTGAAATGCAGTCGAGTTTGGGGTGTGAAGAAAGTGAGGAGCAGAATGGACAGTTGGAAGCAAAACACTGCAGAGCAGGTAGGCTGGGACGTGGGTTAAGTGCGGCTGGCTGCTTCCTTATGTCCAGAGCATGTCCTGTGGAGAAGCTTTTCTTCAGGGCACAGAAGCACAAATCAGACACTGATTCCCACCGCTCTGCACCCTTCTACACTGTCTCAAGAGGGTGATGCCTGTCGCAGTTTTCTCTCTTGGGACTGCAAACCAGTACTGGGCTATCCTGTGAACCTGGATCTAGTTGTTACTGCTATGAAAACATTAGTTTGTATCAAAGTAAGAATGTGTCAGATTAAAGAGGAGTAGTTTATTGTTGGCAAGAACCGTAGGAATGGACACTTACAGAGAGCACTTTGGCAATCTGTGGGACAACTCTTTTTTTACGTTTATTTATTAGTTTATTATTATTTTTTTATTGGGGTATAGTTGCTTTACAGTGTTGTGTAAGTTTCTGCTGTACAGCAAAGTGAATCAGCTATATGTATACATATATCTCCTCTTTTTCGGATTTCCTTCCCATTTAGGTCACCACAGAGCATTAAGTAGAGTTCCCTGTGCTATACAGCAGGTTCTCATTAGCTATCTGTTGGATACATATTAGTGTATATATGACAATCCCAATCTCCCAATTCATCCCACCCCTCCTTTCCCCCCTTGGTGTCCATATGTTTGCTCTCTACGTCTGTGTCTCTATTTCTGCCTTGCAAACAGGTTCATCTGTACCATTTTTCTAGCTTCCACATGTATGCATAACAAACTATATTTGTTTTTCTCTTTCTGACTTACTTCACTCTTAATAGAATGCATACTCTGACCTAGTAAGTCCGCTTCGAAGGATTTAATCCTAAGAAGATCATCACACTAGTATCCAAAGATGTCTGTATGTAAAGCATGTTCACTGAAGCTTTATTTATAGAAAAAATGTATGATCCTAAAAACTATCAATTGACAAAAATGGTTAAAACATTATGGTACCTCCAAAGGAATTATTATTAGCCATTAAAAATGAAGATATAGGGCTTCCCTGGTGGTGCAGTGGTTGAGAATCTGCCTGCCAATGCAGGGGACACAGGTTCGTGCCCCGGTCCAGGAAGATCCCACATGCCGCGGAGCAACTGAGCCCATGCACCACAGCTACTGAGCCTGCGCTCTAGAGCCCAAGAGTCACAACTACTGAGCCCGTGTGCCACAACTACTGAGCCTGCGTGCCTGGAGCCCGTGCTCTGCAACAGGAGAAGCCACAGCCATGAGAAGCCTGCACACTGCAACGAGGAGTAGCCCCCGCTCACTGCAACTAGAGAAAGCCCACGTGCAGCAATGAAGACCCAACACAGCCAAAAATAAAATAAAAAAAAAATTAATTAAAAAAAACAGCAAAACATTAAAAAAAAAATGAAGATATAGGGACTTCCCTGGTGGTGCAGTGGTTAAGAATCCACCTGTCAATGCAGGGGACACGGGTTCGATCCCTGGTCCGGAAAGATCCCACATGCCATGGAGCAACAAAGCCCATGTGCCGCAAATACTGAGCCTGTGCCCTAGAACCCACGAGCGACAACTACTGAGCCCGTGTGCCACAACTACTGAAGCCTGCGCGCCTAGAGCCTGTGCTCTGCAACAAGAGAAGCCACGGCAATGAGAAGCTCGTGCACTGCAACGAAGAGTAGCCCCCGCTCACCACAACTGGAGAAAGCCCGCGCGCAGCAACGAAGACCCAATGCAGCGAAAAATAAATAAATAAATAATAAATTAATTTTTTAAAATGAAGATATAGATGATTATGTGAAAATAGGATTAAAATATATTGAAGAGTGAAAAACTTTATAACATATTTATTGTGATACCACTCATAAGTTTACATGTCTGTGTATATACATTCATGGAACAAAAAAACTAGAATGCATCTGACAAAAGAGTAAGCGTGGTTATGTCTGGATAATATGATTCCAAGTGAATGCTTTCTTTTTGTTATCTACATGTTGAATATTTGTGAATTTATCATGTTATCTGCGTAACAAAAGTCATATAGTTTTTAATACACCTTCACCAATGCAAAAGAAAATGCGGGGCAAGAGCAATCTTTGTTTATGACTGATTGTGTTTTCAATTTTGTCCTTGTCAAACAGAGGTGTGTGCAGATGTACACACACCAAAGTTGGTCGAGAAAGAGTACCAGTTTCTGGGGTGCCCAGATTTTTAACTTTCTGTTTGTGTCCTCATCCATTAGCCCACGCACCTTCTGTACTGACAAGAGCATTCCGACTTTATTCATGGGTAAGAGAGGCAATGTTATCTGAAGGGTCAGCTAAATACATAAGACGATAATGGACCACATGTGTGGTCCCAACGAATGGACTGGAAATGGCCAAGTGAAAAAAAGGCCGGCCCCCTAAGAAAGTCAAACTCTCTTTAACGCCCCTCTCTTTGTGCATCTTCTTTCCTCCCCTTTCAGCGTGTTTTAATTAACTTATTCCTCATGTTTCTTTACATACTCCCCTCAAAGGACAAAGCACTGAAATTTAAGGAGCAAGAATAATAAAAACGCCCCCTCCCCACACTCCGCTTTCATTCTTCTGCCCTGTTTTTTAAAAAGGTCTCTATTGAATTTGCTACAACATTGCCTCTGTTCTATGTTTTCGTTCTTTGGCCTCGAGGCATGTGGGATCCCAGCTCCCCAACCAGGAATCGAACCCGCACCCCCTGCAATGGTAGGCAAAGTCTTAACCACTGGACCACCAGGGAAATCCCCTCTTTCCCTATTTGAACAGTTGTCTTTAACTTAGAACAGCACTGGTAGCAGGATGGAGCTGCTGCCCCTGGGGTGAGTGCGCCATCTAAGATGGTAAGAGGCATATATATGGTGGTCGGAACGATGAGCACCATACCCAGCTGGTGTTCCCTGGAACACGATTCAGTTCATCAATACCTAACGTACCAGATCTCTACTCAAGCAAACAACGATGCAGTGTGTTCATTTTCCCTGCGACCAACCCCAAGCTGGCGGCTCTCATGGAGAATCCAAAGGAGGTTGACCTCAAGCTTCTTTCTTCCATGGAACGAGCCAGCTAGAGAGCCCATCAGTAAAAACCGCAAGACAGTGTATACTTAGCCACTAAATTAGCAGCAGGGCCTACAAATATTGGAGCTGGGGAAACAGAGCCTAGTGTGACATGGTATAATCAGGGAGGGGGTCCAGATCAGGAAAGATGGATGGTTTGACTTGGGGAAGAGAGAGGCACTACAGGGAGGCAAACAGGCTGAGTGGGGCATGGCGGTGAGCAAGAGGGTGGTGTGAGCTGGGAGACTGCCTGGTAGAGGCAGCGCTGGTGTTGGTAGGAATTCAGAGATGAGGCTGGAAAGGTGGGATTGGATCAAATGAAAGAAGGAGGTTAAAAGTCTGGGAAAGAGCCTAGGCCTGAGGGTGTGGCAAAAGGCAGACTTCACAGGGCAGGCAGGAGTGAGGTCTTGGGCAAGAGAGTAATGCAATGAAAGCACTGCTCCACCGCGTAGCAAGAATGTCTCCACAAGGCGGCAAGCACAGGAATCCCTAGGAAACCAGTAAACATATGAGAGCATGTTCTCTCCCTCTCCTGCACAAGCCCAAGTACCTTGTTTTACCAAACCTACTGTGGTTTCAAACCATCTAAAACGAAGACTCTTTTTACCTTAACCATTCACCAGCGTTCCCTTTTTTTCAATCCACATGTGTTTGCAATTGCTTGACAGAAGTTGGCTCCATTTCCCTCTGGCCAGAGAAATACCTCCATTGTTGTCTCCTGTTAGGAAACGGAACGGTTGGGCTTCGTGTACTCCCAAGCTTACACATGCTGTGTGCTCCAAGCCAGGTCAGCCTAACCTTCCTGATTTCTCCTAGAACTACTCACCCAGCCCCTCCTGGAGGCCGGGTGACCACACTCAGGGCACCACTGAGGCAGTGGGCTCCACGAGGTGCTAATGGGATAAACCCGAACTCCTAATGGGACCAACCAGCACCAAACCTCTATCCATACCGAAGCCAGTGTGACTGCAGGGCAGCCCTCTTGACGCACTTTGGCCTTCAGAGAACCAAAGAAGCTGGTTGGTTTGGAGAGAAATGACCTGGAGAAAATCCTAGTCGGACTCCTAGGCCATATGCTTCTTGCCTCAATCCTCTACTTCTCAAAACAGCTCAAATATCATCCAAAGAAATGCCACCCACTCTTTTTTTTTTTTTTTTTTTTTTTTGCGGTACGCGGGCTTCTCACCGTTGTGGCCTCTCCCGTTGCGGAGCATAGGCTCCGGACGCGCAGGCTCAGCGGCCATGGCTCACGGGCCCAGCCGCTCCGCGGCATGTGGGATCCTCCCGGACCGGGGCACGAACCCGTGTCCCCTGCATCGGCAGGCGGACTCTCAACCACTGCGCCACCAGGGAAGCCCACCACCCACTCTTCTGAGCGACCATTTTCCGAAGACCAAAATAGACTCTAGTTTCTGTTTCTAAGAGTAAAAGCGAAACATTCCTCTGTATGGCTTTACTGTTGTCTCCCATCCCCCGCCCCAGGCCCCGTTCCGTGTTCCTGCTCTGTTGTATCACACTCCTCCACACCAGTTCTCAGTCTTGAGTGTGCATTGTAATCACCTGGACCTGCCGAGCTTGTTAAACCTACAGGCCTAGGCCCCAGCCCGCCTTTCTGCTTCAGCAGGTCTCAGGTGGAGTCAAAACTTTGCATTGGTGATGTATTTCCAGTGCTACCAACTTTCTCTGCTGTTTGACATTCTCCATCCATGCTTCTACACACAGACGCTCTTTCCAGGTCAAAGGTACCTTCCTCCTGAGATAGGGGAACAAAAAGGACTGCAAAGATGAAGTCCTTTTTGGGTGTGTAAGTGGAAGTTGGCTGCTTGCATTAGCAAGGGAAATCACCCAGGCAAAACTGCTCAGAGGTAAAGGGGGTACTCAGTCAGCAGAACTTTGAGGTGAAAGAGTTAAAATTTGGTCCCCAGCACCAGTGCTTGAGTCTGAGGACCAACACATTATAATCATAAAATCTCCAAATCGTAGAGTTGGAAGACACCTATTCTAATCCCTCATGTTAAATATGAGGAAAATTTTGAGGTTCAGAAAAGTTAAGTAACTTGTCCAAGACCCTGGAGCTAATGAGTAGCAGGAATGGGATTAAAACCCAGATTTTATGGCTTTTGTCTTTGTTTTTTGGGGGCTTATTTTTTGGCTGCACCACACGGGTTCTTAGTTAGGCAGTGGAAGTGTGGAGTCCTAACCACCGGACCACCAAGGAATTCCCCAGAATTTATGACTTTTGAAAATCACTTCAACTTGTTTAATGTTAAAAAAATGAGTGGAAAGAAGTTCTGCTACCAGTAACTTGCATGGAACTCAGCTTTCTGCCAATAAACTCAGAGAAAAGAAAAGTTACCAGACAGGAACATGTATAGGAAAAAGTGTACCCATTGGCACAGGAAGAAAGACAGCTAATAAAAGTAGACCAGCAGATGACCTATTTATTGGAATTTGCAAACAAATATGGTAAATGTTGTGAAGGAAAAGGTAGTTACAAAGAGGAAAGAAATGGTGATTTTTTTTTTTTTTTTTTTTTGCAGTACGCGGGCCTCTCACTGTTGTGGCCTCTCCCGTTGCAGAGCACAGGCTCTGGACGTGCAGGCTCAGTGGCCATGGCTCATGGGCCCATCTGCTCCGCGGCATGTGGGATCTTCCCGGATCGGGGCACGAACCCGTGTCCCCTGCATCGGCAGGCGGACTCTCAACCACTGCGCCACCAGGGAAGCCCAGAAATGGTGAATTTTAAGAGCAATATAGGGGCCTCCCTGGTGGCGCAGTGGTTAAGAATCCGACTGCCGATGCAGGCGACACGGGTTCGAGCCCTGGTCCAGGAAGATCCCACGTGCCGTGGAGCAACTAAGCTTGTGCGCCACAACTACTGAGCCCACGTGCCACAACTACTGAGCCCACGTGCCACAACTACTGAAGCTCATACACCTAGAGCCCTGCTCCACAACAAGAGAAGCCACTGCAATGAGAAGCCTGCGCACTGCAACAAAGAGTAGCCCCTGCTCGCCACAACTAGAGAAAGCCCGTGCACAGCAACGAAGACCCAATGCAGCCAAAAATAATAAAATTAATTAATTTTTAAAAAGCAATATAGACGCTCTAAAAACAGAACCAAATGGAAACCCCAGAACAGAAAAATATATCTGAAATAAAATTTTATCACATGGGATTAATAGGAGAGTGTTCACTGTGGAAGAATCAGTGAACCTAGACAGATAAGCAGAAATATTCTAAACTAAACAGCAAAGAAAAAAGATTGGGGGAGAAAGATGGCCTGTGGGGCTGCAACAAATAGTCTGACATAAACCCTGTTAACTAGCCTATGGCATTGCAAATTAAAAGTACTGACCAATATCCTTCAAGAACAAAGATGCAAATATTGACAAGATACTAGCAAAGTCAATATATATACATATATATATATATATATTTGCTTAGAGCATATATATATACGATAATATATCATAACCTAATGGGGTTTATTCCAAGAAGGCAAAGTTGATTTAATATTTGAAAATCAATTAAAGTATTTCACCACATTAACAGAATAAAATATGAAAACTCATACTGCCTTTGTGGATGCAGAAGAAGCATTTGACAAATTTCAACATCCATTCATGACAAAAACATCATACTTAAGGTCGAAATATTGTCTGTCTTCTCTCTAAGATTGCGAACAAGGCAAGAATGTCTGATTTCACTACTTCAACATTGTACTTGAGTTCTAGCCTATGCAGTAAGGCATTACTTAATGCCTTATTAATTAGCCAATTAAATGGAGAGATATGTCATATGCATGTTCAGAAGACTCAGTTTATTTAGATGTTAATCCTTCCCAAAGTGATCCAGAGATTCAACATCCCGATCCAAATCCCTCCAGGCTTTTCTGGTAGAAATTAGCAAGCTGATTCTAAAATATGAAGACATAGAACAGCCAAAATGATCTTGAAAAAAAGAAGTGCTGGTTTAGAAGGGTTACACTACCTGACACCAAGACGTACTACTATAAAGCTACAAGACAGTGTGGTATTGGGGCAAAGACAGACAAATACATCAGTGGAACAGAATAGGGAGTCCAGAAATTGTGTGTGTGTGTGTGTGTGTGTGTGTGTGTGTGTGTAAAATGCGATCAATTGATTTTCGACAAACGTGCCCAAATAATTCAGTGGGGGAATTCATTTCAACACACCTTGCTGGAACTACTGAATATCCATACGGAAAAGAATATACCTTGACCCTGCTCATACCACATGCAAAAATTTTATTTGAGCTGGATCTTAGAACTAAAGGTAAAAGCTAAAACTATAAGGCTCCTAGAAGAAAACATAGGGGAATATAGATGTTCATGACCTTGGAAGTAGGCAACAATTTTCTTAGGACACAAAAAGTATTAACCATGAAAGAAAAGATTGATAAACTGGAAATATTGAAAAGGCAAGCCATAGGCTGGGAGAAATACACAATATACACATCTGACAGGGGTCTTATGTCCAGAATATATAATGTGCTCTATAAACCAAAAAGAAAAACAATCCAATTTTTATTTATTATTATTATTATTATTTTGGCCACACCACATGGCGTGTGGGATCTTAGTTCCCCAACCAGGGATCGAACCTGTGCCTCCTGCAGTGGAAGCACGGAGCCCTAACCACTCGACCGCCAAGGAATTCCCAATAACCCAGTTTTTATTTTTAATTTTTTTAAAATTTATTTTATTTTACTTATTTTTTGGCTGCGTTGGGTCTCCGTTGCTGCGCGTGGGCTTCCTCTAGTTGTAGCGAGCGGGGGCTACTCTTTGTTGCAATGCATGGGCTTCTCATTGCGGTGGCTTCTCTTGTTGCAGAGCATGGGCTCTAGGTACGCAGGCTTCAGTAGTTGTGGCCCTTGGGCTCAGTAGCTGTAGCTTGCGGGCTCTAGAGCGCAGGCTCAGTAGTTGTGGTGCACGGGCTTAGTTGCTCCGCGGTATGTGGGATCTTCCCGGACCAGGGCTCGAACCTGTGTCCCCTGCATTGGCAGGTGGATTCTCAACCACTGCACCACCAGGGAAGCTCAACCCAGTTTTTAAATGGATAAAAGATTTTAACAGACGTGTCACAAAATACGCTCTACAAATTACCACTAAGCACATAGAAAAGTGCTCAAAATCATTAGTCAGTAGGAAAATGCAAATTAAAACCAGCATACATGTTACTTTATATCCATTAACAATTAAAATGAAAAAGACTGACCATATTAAATGTTAGCAAGAAGGTGAGGCAACTGGAATTTTCTTGCAGTGTTAATGAGAGAGTTTAAAATGGTACAACCACTTTGGATAACAGCTTAGCAGTTATCCAAATCCAGTTTTTAATAAGGTTAAACACACACCTACTGGGCTTCCCTGGTGGCGCAGTGGTTGAGAGTCCGCCTGCCGATGCAGGGTACGCGGGTTCGAGCCCCGGTCCGGGAGGATCCCACGTGCCGCGGAGCGGCTGCGCCCGTGGGCCATGGCCGCTGGGCCTGCGCGTCCGGAGCCTGTTGCTCCGCGGCGGGAGGAGCCGCGGCGGTGGGAGGCCCGCGTACCGCAAAAAAACAAACAAACAAAAAACATACACCTACCATATAATCCACCAATTCTACTCCTAGGAATTTACCCAACAGAAATGAAAGTGTAGGTCATTGGCAAGATGAGAGAGAGAGAGAGGTTTAGTTGGTATATCTGGGATGGATTCCAAACTGGAGCGGGTGGAGGTCAGAGTGGGAGGTTAAGAGGTGGTGAAACCCCAGTAGCTGGGGTGGGGGGGAGGGGATAAGGATTTTTGTTTGTTTGTTTGTTTGTTATGAAACAGCCTGGAGCATGTTAGGCATCTAATCACACCAAAAATCAATATAAATTCCAAATAGTGCTGTTTAACTGCACAGAAAGATTACAGGAAAATAAATTAAAATATTTCTGAAATATCTGGAGAAGAGTTTGGAAGAGAGAACTTTGTCTAGAAGCAGTATATTACATTAAAAAGTTAGAAATGGCTATATCTGACTAGATAAACTTTTGAAAATATGTCAAAATGAATAAAACAAAGTGCAAACAGACCAGGAAAAATATTTGCACCAAATCTGACAAACGGTTAATATCTTTCTTACTAGTACGAGAAAAGTCCTTATTAACTGATTTTTTTAAAAATGTCTCCAATGAATAAATCGAAAAAGTATATAAACCTATGACTCAAAGAACTATAGCAGCTGGACAAATACATGAAGTAATGTTTAATTGTTCAAATAATAAAACAAGTTAGAATACTAAATTTTGGGGAGGGGGAGATGGGGAGGAAAGGATTGGGAGTTTGGGATTAGCAGGGGCAAACTATTATATATAGAATGGATAAACAACAAGGTCCTACTGTATAGCAGAGGGAACTATATTCAATATCCTGTAATAAACCATATTGGAAAAGAAAAAAAACTAAACTAAATTATCATTTTGCTACTAAATTAGTGAAACAAAATTTTTAATTAACATAACTAATGCTGGCAATGATATACGTTTATAGATAGATGGATAAAAAATAAATCTATAATTTATGTATTATAAAGTGGCATAATTTTTTCAGTCATTTTGGCACAAGGCATCAAATGTCATCAAAATGTCCACACTCTTTGACTCTGTTGTTCAGTGTCAACAACATTACACTGCAGATGGTCTGGGGATAAAGCTGTTCGGTTGTAGGGTGAGTTATAATAACAAAAGAAAATAAAAGGAAGCAATTTAAATGTCCAACTAGCAAGAGGAGTGCCCTGGAATCAGATCAGGACCAAACCCCAGCTCTGCCACTCACGGGCTGTGCTACCAAACTCTCTCTAAAACTCATCTGAAAAAAAAGAGGTAAATAATATCACCCATCATCCTATAGCTGTGGGGAATAAATGAGATAAACATTAAAAGCTCAGGGCATTCACCTTAGCATATAATAAACATAACACATGTTAGATACTATTGTTCCTTCCACGTGACAAAATACCATTTAGCTGCAAGAAGCCAAAAGTGTGAAATAAAAGTTGGGAGAAAATATTTAGCAAAATACATATGATATACTCAGCTGGAAGAATAATCCAATTGCACACATTACATTGGCACTGCGACTGTCATAAACCATCCATCTCTAATAAACTATATGTGCCTGCAGGGAGCCTAGAAGGTATTAAACAGGCTTGAAAAAGTCACTGATAAGACTATGGATACATTATTTTCTTTTGCATCTTCCTATAAACCTGTAATACTATTTTCGTACATAAAAATAAACTCACAAAGGAGGAAATATCCTCTATCAGACTAATTTTTGAATTGGAAACCAGCACAGGCGAAGGCAGTCTGCCTGAGTGGCCAGGTCCCTTCCTTGCCTGTTGCCCTTGACTGTCATCTGGTCACGCGGGCCAGTCTCCTCTTGGTGTTGACTTTGTGATGCTCATATGGGCAGCCTCTCTGAATCCTATCTGAAAGGCTCCATCCTTTCTAGCTTTCTCACTGAATAGATGGGCACGAACACCTGTGTCTCTACCGTCCCCACTCTTACAGATTACTTTCCTCACTGCACTGCACAAGCCAGTACACAAAAAAAGTGGCAGATCTTCTTCAACCCTCATGGACAAGAAAAGCTATATCTTCCAGGCCAAGTGCTGCCTGGAAGCCTCTTCACTACTATTCAAAAGCCTTAATCCAAACAATTAAGTAGGGCTTTGCTGTTTAACTGTTTGGTGCCCTGTGCATTGCTTCTGTCTACACGATACCAAGTTTGTGGTAGGGCCATAAATACTTCAAGCAGAAGAGTGCTTGGGGCCAAAACTGAGTCCCCAGTTCCAACTCGGCCACTGTTTGTGGAAGAGGCTCTTCTATTAATGTTTCAATGTAGGTAGCTTATGGTAGCTGCGAACTACATCCTGTTTAGTGTGAACTCGAATTATAGCAAATGAGAACAGGGGTGCTATTCGCCTCGGCAGCTGAGGCATAATGCAGTCCACAAACATTTTATTTAGCATTTGTTGAGCATCTACTGTGTGCCAGGCATTAGCGCTAAGCACCGCAGACAAATTTTCGTGGTTGAAAAGAACTTAAAGGTCATGAATTCCAACTGTCCGGTAGGTTCTTGGATCTGATTTACATTATCTCCACTCAGAATAACCCTTAGGAAAAGCTCAGGGGTTGGCAAGGCTGCCCATCCCACTTTTGGTCAGCTCACTTTTTGGTAGGTTCTCCCTGGGGTTATTTCATAATTCATCCGTTATGCAGAGGGAACTATCACCAGCTATCACCTCTTGCTAACAACGTGAATTACTCCTGTCCCTTGTACGGGCATCTAAGTGTCCCAGCCATCTCTTACCCTGTGACTCAGCAAAATAGCAGATGGCTTGTTAGACCTGGAAGTTGACAATTCACCCAACAGGTGTTCTGTATCCTGACACCAATCAGAAACAGGTAGTTTCCAGGTGAGTTAACATGGTGTCTTGGCGCTAGATTTTAGACATCTCGGTGATGTTCAGCCCATGCAATTAGGGCCCAACAGGAACAAATGAATCTTTCAGGCTCTCGCATGAGTCACAAATTCCATAAAAGGCCTGCTTCCAGCCCCTGGCACTAAAGATTAATAGCTTTTCAGCCTGACTATAAGCATTTGATCCCCTTGAGACAGACGCACTCTCAGAGGGAGTTCTGACCAAGAGTTCTGACCCCACCCTGGCTATGAGGAAAGGCTTGGCCTAAGAAGCAGAAGTTAATAGGGGTGGAGAGCCTTGATGGCTGACGGAAATGGCCTGAGAGAAAAATCTTACTTAAATTTTTAAAACTTAAAATAATTATGCTAGAAGATGATAAAGCAATGTGTTCAAAACACGTACGGGAAATGGCTCTGAGTTTAGAGTTCTCGGCTCGCTGAAATTATCAGTCAGACGTGAGGAACAAAAAGACACTCTTGGGCATGCATGCGGGAGCTCAGAAGGCTTACGACGCATGTCTTCACCATGACGCGATCACTCAGAAACGACTCTGGCAAAAGAAAAGAGGAATTTAAGAAAGGGAAAGAAATGGGATAGAAGAAACAGGGGCTGCTAAATTTGGCCAAGAGTATGTGCCCTTAGGCTGGACAATTCAGAGAGCCTTCTCTCAAGCAGCTAAATTCTAGAAACAAAAGACTGAATTTCTGTTTCCATAGGTCCATTCACACTTTGAGAGGACCCTTCCTGAATAACTCAAAGCTCTCTAAAAATAGGTACCTCCATTGAGCCTGGCCTTTGACCCGTCTCATCTTCCCCCTCAGTGACTAACTCAGTTAAGCATCCACAATGGCGTTCCACTGGAGTCGACACAAGCAATGTCCCCCCCCCCCCCCCCCCCCCCCCGCCCACCCCGGGCCTGGCAGTTTTCCAAGTGATCCACCTCTGATCATCTCGTAGGGGATTTCCTACTGCAAGAAAAGAAGGATGGCTGAGCTCGAAGTTCTTGAGTCTGTCTGTGGTGGCTAAATTTCTGAGGCCAAAATCAGGACATGAGACTTGAGGGTCAAGTTAAAATATACTTACCTGAACAGAATGGACAGAATATTTAAAACCAGAAAATTTGGGATATACAGCTCTCATATTGTCCCAAGATGCTTGTCTGAGAGACAAGGCAGGTGTGAAAAGGTAAGGTCCTGACCCAGTGGGCACTTGGATAATAATCCTGTAACATGAACCTCTTCTTACGTTTCTCTTTTTTTTTTTTTTTTGCTGTACGCGGGCCTCTCGCTGTTGTGGCCTCTCCCGTTGTGAAACACAGGCTCCGGACGCGCAGGCTCAGTGGCCATGGCTCACGGGCCCAGCCGCTCCACGGCATGTGGGATCTTCCCGGACCGGGGCACGAACCCGCGTCCCCTGCATCGGCAGGCGGACTCCCAACCACTGCGCCACCGGGGAAGCTCTGTGCTCCTCTCTGAGGAGTGCTCCCAGTGACCCTCTCTCACCTGGGAGGGGGAAGACATTTGGTGCTTTAACAGGCTTGTACCTGGGCACGCCTTTAAATCCACAGTCTTTAGGGATTTGTTTGATGATTATGAGCGCCTGTTGGTTGGGGGATAGGGGAGAGATAGAAGGAGAAAGTATCTGATAACTCAGTCTCTTCTCTTTTGTCCCTAAAAACAGGCCCCATGCTGTGTATCCCACTTAGCAAACAAGTTTTTCCCTTAGAAGGCCGTTAGGCAGATTGCCGCTGTTACCCTAGCATGACCTCTGGAGTGGCTGGGTCGGGGCTGGCGATCATAACTTCGCCTTAAACCACTTATCGAAGTGTTTCTTCCTACTCCTTAGAATATCCTACCTCAGAACAGTTCTGAAAAATATGACTTTCCATCTCATTACTTTTCCACATGTCAGTGTTTCTTAGTGATGGCTGCCCCTAAGAACCACATGAGCTCAGTGGTCTACCTACCTGTCAACGCCCTCCGGACACAAGCCCTGAGGAAATACTACAACTCTAGGAAGGAACCTCTGGGCCTACCTGCCGTCTCCAGGGCTCCTGCAAAGGACCCACAGGTCTTGGCCACCAGAATGCTCCAGTGCCAGCTGGGAGAGAAGAACTAGGAGTTCTCCCTTTCCTCTGGAGGTCGTGTCATATTCGATGAACTCTGCTGCAAGAGAGGGATAAAGGCTGGGAAGGCTCGCTTCCCCACAGAGATTGTTTCATACCCGGTAGACACATGCCCCAAATCCAGAGAGGCAGTAGGCACTTTGCAAATATTTACCTAGCAATATGGCAACAAGGGAGTAGTAGTTAAAGTTCTATTTAACTTCAAGGACACACACCCTGCACTTCATTCTCTCCTCCCATTTAAAAAAAAGGCTACATCCTTTCCTGTGACTATCTTTCCAAGTGTTAAAAATCATGTGAAGGTTGGACCCCTTTAATTTCCAAATCATCCAGTTATCCAGGATTTGAACATCCGATGGAGACGTTTGCTTTCACATGTGAAGGGAATGGCTGTCACTCGGCCTTGGAGTTCAGACTCATCCTTGCATTATTGGAAATGAGAATCACAAGCTCTGCAGACTTTTCTAGATCTGCTGCTGATCTTCTACAGAAAAATTAAGAACACCAAGTGTTTGGTGCTTACGGAAATCCACGACAACAAAACATGATAGAGAAAGGAACCAGAACATAACCTTCCTGCATTTTCCATCAGGAGCTGAGGGGAAAACTTAAATGCCTTCAGAGACCCACCTAACTAAGTCACCTTCCCCTCAAAATATGTAACTGTGGGCTTGGTGTCGTGGCAATAGCATGTTAGCAGAAAAGCTTGCTGAAAGGTAGAGCTCATACGAAGAACAAGGGGAAGACCTTAGTCACTAAAAACTCACATAGCAAGACAAGCATTTGCCTCTGTGTAAACCGCATTCTCAGATGTGCCATATGCCACAGCGCTTAAGGATAATATAAGGGCCTCGTGTAAGATGAACGGTACCCACAGGGGAAAACATTTTATTAAGTAGCACTTGCATGGCGCCATCTTGTGGTGAATCCCTTCAGCAACTTGAAAGAAACAGGAAGCCCATTTTTCTCACTTAATTAATTTTGTGAAGTGCAGTATTTAGACTATTTTTGACAAGTTTAAGAATACCTTGAGCTTCTACTTGCTAATAATAAAAAAGGGCTCAGGATACATTTTCCATTGGATCTAAGAGTGAATAAATATTGATTGAGATTTCCCCATCCAAAAGTCAGCGATTACAAAATCCAGGAAACAGATACACACTACTATATATAAAACAGATAAACAACAAGGACCTACTGTATAGCGCAGGGAACTAGATTCAATATCTTGTAATAACCTATAATGGAAAAGAATCTGAAAAAGAATATATATACATACATATATACAAAGAACTGAATCACTTTGCTGTACACTTGAAACTAACATAACATTGTAAATCAACTATACTCCAATAAAAAATAAATATATAAAAAGTAAAAAATAAAATCCAAGAAAATTTTTGAGGAAGAAATTTGACTGTTTCACAGAAAATTATTTTTTAACAAGTTACTTTTTAATTAATTTATTTATTTTTGGCTGCATTAGGTCTTCATTGCTGCACACAGTCTTTCTCTAGTTGCAGCAAGCGGGGGCTATTCTTTGTTGCGGTGCACGGGCTTCTCATTGCAGTGGCTTCTCTTGTTGCAGAGCATGGGTTCTAGGCACGTGGGCTTCAGTAGTTGTAGCGCATGGGCTTAGATGCTCTGCGGCATGTGGAATCTTCCCAGACCAGGGCTCAAACCCGTGTCCCCTGCATTGGCAGGTGGATTCTTAACCACGGTGCCACCAGGAAAGCCTGACAGTTACTGTTTTATTTGAGAAAAGAACTTCTCAAATCCCGAGGTTCAGGCTCTAGATTAAGTTGTACTATCTCATTTCCAAACAATTTCAAAGATAAGGGGATTTTTCTAGATATGGTCATTGATAGATTGGTTTTAAACAACCTGAAAGGAAATTAATGGCCTGAGCACATGGACTCTGTATTTTTCTCTTTTCCTTTTTCAACTCGAGAAAGGCTTCACCAGTGGTGTCTCCCTAAAATTTACATGTAAATGATGCAGGGCCTCCTGTTCACTTATGAAAACTTCACACAATTGAATAAGCACCTGAAGAACCAGAACTGAAACCAAGGTTCCCTAATTTCTAGGCTCACGGTCTTCACTGTAGCTCTCAGGGCTCTGCTTAGATAGTGAACCCACACTGGTTAGGAGTGGTGTGAAGTTCTGCATTTTGTGTGGTGATGAAATCAGAGTTGCGGATCTGTGGCCAGGTAGTTGTGGGGAGAAACCTAAGCGAGATGGCCAGATCGGTCAAGCTGGGGACTGGAAAAGCTCCAGGCCACATTCAGGATTCTTTATGTTGCCAGCCCAGCCTTACAGCAAACACCGCCCCCCCCCCAAACCCACCAGCCTCTAAGACTCTCCCCGCCACCAAAATCTTCTTCAGTCCTGCACTTACTTCATGGTGATACCACAGTGCCAAGTTCACAGAAGGCACTCAGTGAATGCTCTTGACGGATTACTCATGACATATCTCATCATGATGAATATCAGAAGACCCCCAATGCCTGAAACATATTGGCCATGAAATAAATACTTGGTTGACTGAATTTTTTAAAAAAATTTAAATCAGAATTCTTTCTGAAGCCACTATGGAGAACAGTATACAGGTTCCTTAAAAAACTAAAAATAGAGTTACCATATGATCCAGCAATTCCACTCCTGGCCATATAGCGGGAGAAGACCATAATTCGAAAAGATACATGCACCCCAATGTTTATAGCAGCACTATTTACAATAGCCAAGACATGGAAGCAACCTAAATGTCCATCGACAGATGAATGGATAAAGAAGATGTGGTGTATATATACAACGGAATATTATTCAGTCATAAAAAAATAATGAAATAATGCCATTTGCAGCAACATGGATGGACCTAGAGATTATCATACTAAGTGAAGTAAGTCAGACAGACATATAATATCACTTATATGTGTAGTCTAAAAAAGTGATATAAATAAACTTTATCTCGAGCAGAAATAGACTCACAGACATAGAAAGCAAACTTGCGGTTACCAAAGGGGAAAGGCGGGGAGGGATAAATTAGGAATAGGGGATTAACAGATACACACTACTATATATAAAATAAACAACAAGGAACTACTGTATAGCAGCGGAAACAACTATACTCAATATCTTATAATAATCTATAATGGAAAAGCATCTGAAAAAGAATATATATGTGTATATGTGTGTGTGTGTGTGTGTGTGTATAACTGAATCACTTTGCTGTACACCTGAAACTAACACAACATTGTAAATCAACTATACTTCAATTTACAAAAAAAAAAGAGAATTCTCACTTGCCCAAACTCTGAGTTCTTTTGTTCAGATTAAGCTTAAACACACATTTATTGACTGCCCACTGGTATGGTCCAGGCATGGTGATATATATGCTCATTGTGGCTAAATTTGTACAGCCAGCCTGGCTGACTGAGGCCACACTTTGGTAAACATGGATCGTTGTGGTGGGAAGTCCCTCTACTGGAAGAAATAAGCAGTGATGGGTGCGAATTATCCCAATTAGCTTCCAAGGAACTGGGGGGTGAGGGTGCCTGAAAACGATGTTGGGGGTCAGGAGGTCCTCTAACTCAGCTTTCTGGAAGCCAGGTGCTAGGCACGGCTTGAAAGGCAGGACAGAGTAAGCCACAGACAACGCCATCAGCCAGGTGAGATTTGGAAGGAGGATGTGGCTGGAGGAAACTGAGATCAAAAGCAAAGTGGTTGGAAGTTGGCCATCAGATTCCAGGAAGGGAGGACCATCAAAGGAAGCTGCAGGGAGCCCAGGAGCAGAAGACATTTTGGTGAGAGTCTTAAAGTGGAATAAAGGAGAAAACAGGAGATGGGAGATCGACTAGATCGATGAGTTTGAGGATTGTGTAGCTCCCAGTCCTGTCCTCCCTCCCCAGCTTCACTGCTCACTCACGGAGGGGACAGATTAAGGGTCTAAAATGAGAAATGTTCATCTTTATTGGTCTTAACAGCCAATATAAAATGTTAAAAGGAAAATAAAATGAACCCCCGTGACTAAGGAGAGTAGGGGTGCGATGGTGACCAAGTATGGATGTCAGTGATCCATCTGCTTCTTTTCTGTTACCAAAATACTCCGGGGACATGTCTGTGATGCACTAACCTGGAAGGAAGGGAAGAGATCCGAGAAGATACAGATATAGATGAAAGGAGAGATGCCTAGGGCATAATTAGGCGGTGAGAGGCAACCTGGGGAAGGGAAAACAGATTTGGGAGAAGTCGTAGAAATAGTTGCAAGGCCCGAGAGGAGCTGAAAGCAGCACTTATGAAGTCATTTTGGGGAAGGAGTGAGACAGCCATGCGGGAGGACAGGGGGGAAGGCAGGAGGTGTGGGGCGAGGATGGGCAGGCAGGGAAATTACGGTGGGGAGGGCACCAGCGCACCCCCGAGGGAATCCTGACCCTCCCAGGAGACCCGTTCCAGCTGCCCCACCTCCAAATGCCCCTCCTTTAACTGCAGGCAGGGTCCTTGCTGCACCCTCTTCATCAGGTCAAGGATTAAGTCAAAAACTCAGCTTCAGATGGAGTAGCTGCAGCTAAAACAGATGACACCCCGTAAGAGGAAAAATATAAGGACTCTGCTCCTTACTCTCCCACCTTCATTCCCCCCAGGGAGAACATCCACTATCCCGGGGGCATCTCGAATAAAAAACTTGGAGGAAAGACAAAAGGGAAAACAGAAGCAATGCACATGTTTTTCTAAGAGGTGAATTTCCCATGAGGTGACAGTTACTCCTTTCTCTGCTGCCCACAACCCACCACGTATAACATATTTCCTGCCGGTGTGGTGGCAGGGAAGCCTCTTGAGATGGAGGGCTGGCTCTCCCTGGTCTGTTGAGGTCAAGGCCACTGGGTCTGAGCATCCTTTGGGAAGTTCCTTCTCTGTGGCCTCCCCACTTCCTCCACCCAACCCGCTAATTCCACTCTGATGGAAACACACACCAAGGTATACAAAGAGAGAGCAGAAGTAATAGAAGTGGTCTGTCTATAGCTGCTTCTCGTGCAAATGTCCACAGATATGAACGAATAATATTCAGGACAAATTATGGAGAGGATGACAAAGTAAGGAGTCAATGAACTTCAGGATAAATATATCCAATCCGAAGAATAGAGAGAAAATGTGTTTTCTTAAAAATGAACAAGACCACACAAGCCATAGAATAATAACAGAAGGTTTTAAATCTGTGTCATTGGAGTCCAGAGGAAGAGAAGAGATTGGTATGGGAAATATTGAAAAAAATGACCCTGAATTCCCCAAATTTGGTGGAAGATATAAACTGGCAGATTCAAGAAGCTCAGTGAACCCCCAACAATAAGTTCAAAGAAAAGCACACGCAGACACTGAAACTCAAACTGCTGAAAGCCAAAAAAGGAAAACAAAAACAATTTCAAAAGCAGCTAGTGAGGGACTTCCCTGGTGGTCCAGTGGTTAAGACTCTGCACTTCCACTGCAGGGGGCCCGGGTTCAATCCCTAGTTGGGAAACTAAGATCCTATAGGTCATGCGGTGCGGAAAAAAAAAGGCAGCTAGTGAAAACCACCTTACCTATCAGAGAACAATGAATGGAATTACTGCAGAGTTCACCTCAGGGACTATACAGACCCAGAAGACAGTGGAAGGGCATCCTAAAACTTCTACAAAGAGAGAACTCTCAATCCAAAATTTCTTATCCCATAAAAATATTCCTCAGGAGTGAAGGCAAAATAAAGACATTCTCAGATGAAGAAAAACTAAAAGAACGGCTAAAGGAAGTTCTTCAGACTGAAGGGAAATTATACCAGAGGGGAAACTTGAACCTTCAAGCACAAAGGAAGAGCTACAGATATGGCTGGTATCTGGGTCAACATGATTCAGGTTGGCTACTTCCATATGCGATCCACAGAAGCCTTCCCCTTTCTCCCAGTATAGTTGTATGTGCACATCTAACTCTTCATCGGGATGTGTTTCTCCAAGGTCTGCAAATGCTTTTTGATTATTCTCGTGTTCACCTACAGTGGCTCCCATCGTTCTGTGTGTGGGATGTAGGAAATTGGTTCAAAGGCTCAGGAACCATAATATCTGGATTCAAAGCCTACAACTTCGACTTACTAATAGGGTGTCCTTCAGCCAGTCACTTAACCTCTTTGTGCCTCAGTGCTCTTATCTTTAAAATGGGAGGATAATATATTTCCCTTACATGTTATCATGAAGATTAAATTAGTTAATGCAAACAGTCATTAAATGTCTGTCCAGACATTCTCTATTATACAAATTTCACAATATAAATCCCAAAAGATAACGTTCTCTCCTGATAAATTAGTATGAGCGCTTTCGTTTGATAATAAAAATTGTGTTCAGCGGTTTGCCACCCAGGCCGCACAACAGAATCACCTGAGGCAGGTTTTAACCCCTCTTTGTCCTAGGGCCTTACTCTGTACCAATGAAGCCAGAATCCTAGGGAATGGGACTCAGGCTTGACGGTGTTTTAAAAGTTCTCCAGGAGATTTTAATATATACCTAGGGATGAGAATCCCTGCTATAGTTTATCATTTTACCCTTTTAAAAATATCTTGACTTCTGAGAAATTCAAAGCTAAATTCCTTATGATACTTAGCCAAGATTTTTTATATTGATTATTCCTCATCCTCCGTGGTTTATTATTTTCCACGTGACTTTTTAATTGTCATCAAACATGCCTTATGGGAAAAAAAAGTGCCTTATAAGTCACCTCAAATCATGTTTGGAAACAGGTAGAGAATAAGCTCTAATTTTTAAAAAAGGTTGTCCATGATTTCACGGACATCCTTCTAAAACTTGCTTATTTTTTAACTGTCAATTCTTTGGGCAACAGTTTCCATAAATTTATTCTTGGGTGTGTGAAGTTGTGCTCACTTTTAAGTTCAAAAACAAATTTCCTTTGGGCTTGAAATGATGGGCCCTAGTTCTAATGTTCCCGGCTTTAGAAAATAACTGCTGTATTCGCTTTCTATTGCTATGTAAAACATTGCCAACAAATTTATGGCTCAAACCAACACACAGTTGTTTTGTCTGTTTCTGAAGGTCACAGGTACCGTCTGGCTTCTCTGTGTGGGGCCCCGGGAGGCTGAGATTCAGGTGTTGGCTGCGCTGCTTCTCACCTGGAGGCTTGGGCTGGAGAAGGCTCAGCTTCCGAGTGGTGCCGCGTCTCCAGAGTTCATGGCGGCTCCAACTTCAAGGCCAGCAACAGAGACAGAGACGCTGCTGCTTCGAGTCTCTCCCTTCAGGAAAGGCCCACACCTTCTTGTGAAGGGCTCCCCTGAACTGTGCATACCGCACCGCCCCCCCACCGAGTGTACTTGTGTGGGTGTGCATTTGTGTGTTTCTAATACCCTTTGGGACGACGTCCCAGCATTTATTAGTGAGTGCATCATGATGTCACCTACAGTGGTCTCTGACTCTGTTAACAAGTGGTGGGATTTCCCTGGTGGCACAGTGGTTAAGAATCCGCCTGCCAATGCAGAGGACGGGGGTTTGAGCCCTGGTCGGGGAAGATGCCGCAGAGCAACTAAGCCCGTGCACCACAACTACTGAGCCTGTGCTCTAGAGCCCGCACGCCACAACTACTGAAGCGCGCGCGCCTAGAACTCGTGCTCCGCAACAAAAGAAGCCACCGCAATGAGAAGCCGAGCACCGCAACGAAGAGTAGCCCCCGCTCGCCGCAACTAGAGAAAAGCCCGCGTGTAGCAACAAAGACCCAACGCGGCATAAATGAATGAATAAATAAATTTATTAAAAATAAATAAATATAGATTGTGCTACATTCCTTTAGCCAAAAAAAGTGGCATCTGACAGCTCAGAGCTTGTTATGTATATAGTTTAGGTTATATTATCTAAGCTTGGGATTTTAATTTGCCCACACCTTTACTTCACAACCCTCTCCAGGTGATGAGAATGTGTAACCGGGGCTGAGAACGGCTGGTTTCAATGGATGAATGAGAGAAAGGAGGGCTTTCCAGGTGAGGAGGAGGAAGAGAGGCAAGGGGCATGAAGGTAAGAATAACCTGGTATATTTGAAGGGCTGTGAGAAGGCTGACCAGCCTGGAGCTGTGGATATGCTTTAGAAGTAAAGGAAAATAAGGTCACAGAGGTCAGAGTGAAATTACTGTAAGGCTTTTGGAACCTGTATACAGACAGGAAAGACAGGAGGGATGTAGAAACCAAGTCTGCAAGCTCAGCTAGCTGGTTATTACAGAAAAATAGGTGTAAGATAATGAGGACTTTGCCAAGTGGTGGCACTGAAACAGAAATGCAGAAATGGGCGAAAGGATTCGGAGGACTTGCTAAATGGACAAGTTGAAAAGAGATATACGTAAGGGAGACTAAGGAAAAGGTTGAGCTATAAATGATCCCAAGGTTTCAAAGCTGATGGTCTAGGAATAAACTGTTAACAAAAAATAAGTGAATACAAGAAATTGTTGGCAAGGAGTAAAGAGCATGAATTTGTCTAGATCATGGGCTTCTCTATGAAATTTTAATCTTCTAAAGTCAGGGATAGCATCTCATTTATTCACACTTAGCACGATGTCTTGTGTGTAACATACACTTTGGTTGGCTAGAGTTAAATGAGGTGGAATTGGAACACCTAAGTAGACATCCAGGTATGAAACTGCACGTGACAGAGAAGAGAAATTAACAAGGAAGAGATGAGTAGGAATTGAGGCTCTGCGCATAGCAGAGCCCTCTGGGAGACATCTTGGATATCTAATGAGGATTTTAAGCATCTCTGCAGAACAACCCCATCCTGCATCCTCTTTCTCTTCCCCGCGGCTCACCCACTGTAAGAGACACCTGCTGATTTCATCATCCAGCATTCACTCCCTTTGCTGGTTCCTCAATTTCCCTTTGGAGAACTTCCCCCTCCCAGGGTACGCAGTCTGGTTGGGACTGTCAATCTCGGTGCCCTGCCCACTCCAGCTAGGGTGTCAAACCACTCACTACATAAATATTGGGCCAGTGCATTATATTCAACCTCCTCTTCCTGGAGGCCTTCCTGGACCACTGCACCGTCCGTCCCCCTCCTCCTTTGAATGTCTACAGAGCTGTAGTTCACATTGTTCAAACTAGCAGCAATTGCCCTTTGACCTAAGCTAGGCCAATCAGACTCTATTCTGGGATTCTGAGTCTCCAGCGGAGTAAACAGCTCAGGAGCCAGAACCTCCCTGGTGGCTGAGTCCTGGTGACACTATCCATTGGGTCTCTGAAATTGCTGGGGTCTCTGTCATCTCTGTGGCCTGTCTACTCAGCTTTGCTGTGAATTACCCTTCCATTACAACCCCTTTCCTGTAGTTAACCGGAGTTAGTTTCTGTTGTTTGCTACTAAACCTTCTTAACTGATTGACCACTTTCCTTCCCATTATTCAAATTTTGCACAGCTTTGCTTTGGGTTCAAAATCCAGAAGTGAGCATATCCTCTCCTGTGGATTTTCTCCCTCCTTTTCTAAGGCTTATCCCAGGGATTCTCATTTTCATTTCAAAGAATACAACTTCGTGACAACAAATGCTGATGGGAAACAGCCAGCTTTGCACCTTCTAATTTTCATACCTACTAACTCATTGAGAGAGGTGCCTGTGATCCTTCTGCCCTGGACTGGATCTTAAGGTGTCTGTTTAAAATTCTGTCTCTCTTCCGACTCCATTTATTTCTCCAACTCTAAATCCCCTCCCAATCCATGTCAGATGCCCTTCAAGAGTATTTGAGAATATGCTTCTCCAGCCCTTCTTTCCTGTGTCTCTACCCAATGTCCTCTTTCTTTGAGTGACCACTTTTTTTAAAATAACTAAAAACTGCAGTGCTCTCAGTATAACCGATATGCATACAGGGGGCTCCGCTTCTTTCATATGTGAGAGAAACAGACATAGATTCTGGCCGTGGAAGTTTGGGCTTCCATTGGACCCAGAGATCAACGCGTTTTACTACACTCAAAACGAACAGCCCTCACAGCGATAATGTTACTTGGTATTTATGCAACGCTTTTCATCTCCAAGCAATTCATAGACATGAATTAGCTGTCAGTTCTTCCCACAAGAATAAGTGTGTGATGCTGGACCCGGTCTGTCCTGTTCCTCAGACCTAAACAAAGGGCCCTGCGTATAAACTGTGGCTGAGCGAGACGCCTTCTCACGAGGAAAAGAGGGGAAATGTGGGGAATGAAAAGAGTAAGAAAGAAAAAAAGACAAGACCTACCATTCATCTAATGAATATTTTGAGTCTGGGATGACAGTTTGAAGAAAAACACTCCAGGGTTCTGGCTGGGCTCCATTTCCATTTATCACACTTTATGACTCCACAGAGGAGTTTCCACAGAGGCTAGGTCATCCCCAGCCATCCCTCAAGCTGTGGTCTTACATGTTTGATGATTCTTCCTTTGTGTTACTGGCCCACTTCCTGATACCAAATTCAAGTGTTGCGTCACTTATCAAAGCAAATCAATTTTAAACTAACACATGTAACGTGTGTTTGTGTGGGCGTACATACACACACACACACACACATAACATCTGTACTCTTTTTCCTCTGTTCTCCCCACCCCTACTGCCCATTCTTATTCGAAGCCAAGGATTGGGGAGGGAGGTAAAGAATGAACCTTGCCTATTAGCCCGATGTTTTGCAGTGATGTGACTGGAAAGAATTCAATGAGATTAGGGACCGGCTTCTCCTTTTCAAGAAACCCTGCCGTCAAAAGGAAGGCGAGCCTTCACCTGCTCAGAGAAATGGCTGGCTGAACTTCTTCACAGTGAGGCACCCTGTGAACTGCAAATGAATGCAGGGCATGAGGGCAGAAGCCAAAGCCTTTCCACGGCGCTGCACACAGGTCTTCCTTAAAGATCACTCTATCTCAGAGTTTTGTCACGCACAAAGGATCCTCTTGCGCCCTGATTCTCCCGTCTCAACCAATAATCACTCAGGTCTGAGTCAGGGAAATCTGACACAGCAAGTACAGTCCCTTCAACAAGCCCCCTTCTCTCACCTCTCAAATGTCACCCTGGAATAGATGGAGCTGTGTGGCATTAAAGAAAACAGATATGCAACAAACCATGTTTAGGACTGGTCATCTGGTGGGTAGGTATTTGCATAATGGGACAAAATGGGAGGATTTTTCTTTTTACTGTAGAGTCTTGTTCTCATAAACTCAATAAATTATATTAAAACAACTTTTAATTTATAAAATTTCTATAAAATTTAAAAACGTTTTACATGTTATAAAACCAACTATAAATCAAGGCATATCTTTGTTTATTGTCATCTGTCAACACATATGTGTATCCACCTATCTTAGACATTCTACATGTGTGTGCATGTGTGTGTCTATTTCACCACTGGATTGTGAATCTCCTCAAGGTCAGGGACTATTGCCTCCTACCCATCCAGGGCTTTCAGAAACCTAAACTAAAGGAATCAAAGAATCAGGAGACGAGGAAAAAAATAGAGCAACCTAAGACCCCCAAACAGGTGAAATTTCTAAAATATTGTGCTGCGCCTGGGGCTCCTTCCCAGCAGCCTCAGAGCTGCACTGTGGTTATTATATTCCAGGGTGGAGAAGGACAAGAAAAGAGTACCCTCCCATCAACACATAAGCTTTCAGGGATTTTTTTTTTTTTTCAGATTTGTAGTTATCTTCCTCAAAATGTAATGAAAGCTGAGTGACCTGTACAGAGTCCTTGTCAAGCAAGAACACCAGGGCACAATGCCCAGCCACGTGGCTCCGCTCTTGCTTTGGTAGAAGAGACCCCATTAACCAAAAGCTTAATGAGGGCACAGGATAAAAACGCACACACGGAGCCGGGAGCGTCATCACGAAACTGCAGGACCTGCAGCACGAAGCAGAGGGCGTGCGGGGGAGCCCGGAGCAGGCGCACATGCTCTCTGGCAGGCTCTCCCGGGCCACAGGGAAGAATGGTCGGCCTCTCAGAATTCCACTGCGGAACTAAAGCGAACCAACGTGACCGGCTTAAGCGGGTGGTGACTAGAATGGTGAGAGAATCATTAACTCTTGAAATGGGACAATGAAAGGAATCTGTTCTTGAAGTAGGAAGGAGGTTCCAAGTCTTATTTTCTATGCTTCCAAGTTTGCTCCTGTACTTGGTCTCCAGTTCACAAAAATAGAAACCACTTGGATTCATGGCCTCCACCGGAATTATTCGAGAAGGCTATATATATTTTACTTGTAAGGGAAACTGAAAGGGCCACAGATTAATTGAATACAGTCCACATAAACCCTCATAGATTTCAGGTTATTCTTCTGTGGTTTTTGAAGTCTTCTGAGGTTTTTGACACATAGGGTGAAAAGCATAAGCTTTGAGCTTGGACGTATCTGGGTTTGAACCCCACCTCCGTAATTTACTGTTTGTTATCTAGAGCAAATTAACTGAGCTGCAAATTCATCTTCTATAAAATGGGGGAAATTATTGCTTAACTCATATAGCTATAGAATTAAGACTCAGGTAACTTACATCAAGCAGTTGGCATTCCCTATCCTACAATTTTTGTATTACCAGGCTGGTCATTTCTTGTGTCTCCTGAAAGGATGAATTTTTTTCAGTCCCCAATCAAATTCCTGATATACTGGATTTATTTTCAACTAAGCATTTACCTGCGGGCTGCTCCCTCCTGGGCCCAGGTCAAGTGGGGTGGCTCTGGAAAGGCACACATTGTATCTCCGGCAGGAAGAGTGAGCCTTGGGGGGAATGTTGGTTCCACTGCAGGCAATGCTGTGGCAAGGCAAAGGCCGGTTATGCAGGTAGGATTGGGGAAAATAAACACAGAGGGATCTCCTATGAAAACCCTCCCCAGTAACACAGAGGAAAAGCAGAAGGCAGAAAACACTGTTCTATCATAGATGTAGACAGCTCACTGAAATCACACCACGGTAATGATATAGTGTAGCAGGTAAGAGTTTATATTTACCAAGCATTCACTATGATGCCAGGAACTGTCCTACACTGACTTTTGGCGGCAGCCCTGTGACATAGGGACTATTGCCATCTCTGCTTTACAGATGAGGAAACACAGGGACAGAGGGATGCAATACCTTACCCAGGACAAAGCCAGTCCTAATGCAGGCTGCCTGGCTCTGGGGCCCATGTGAGAAGGCTATGCTGAGATGCAACAGCAACAGAAGAGCCACATTTTCCACTTAAAAGCAAAACCAAACCAAACCAGAACTACCTCCAAAGAGATTATCATTCAGAGTGTTTGGACACATAAGTAAGGCAGCGAATCCCAGGCAGTGGTCCTGTCTGTGCCTGCCTGGGACGGAGACCCTGCTTGCTGCGCTGGGAAGGGGAGGGGGAGGGAGGTGTGTCTGAAAAGATGAAAGGCAGACAGGCAGAACAGACTGAGGTTCCATAGAATTGTTTTAGAACAACCAGGCAGAAGTAATTAGTTGGGGTTTATTCCCAGTTGAAAGGGGAGTACATGTTGCATCTTGAAGGCTGTGGGATAAGATATTAGCAACAGGCTTTGGATGGTTTGGTTCAGTTAAAGAAAGACAAGAGCTCTTTTTTTTTCTTTTTCTTTTTTGGCGCCTCGCGGCTTGTGGGACCCTAGTTCCCTGACCAGGGATCGAACCCTCGCCCTCGGCAGTGAGAGCGCAGAGTCCTAACCACTGGACTTCCAGGGAATTCCCGACAAGAGCTCTTTAATAACCTTTTCGAGTAGTGATTCCATATTGTGAATAGAAAGGACAGATTAACGTATGTAACTGAGTGCTGTGTTAGTCGAGTTGTGGATTTTGCGAGTGATGCGTTAGTTTTGGTGATGCTAATGTGCTGGAAAGCGTTTGGGGGACTCCTTTTGAATTGCTTCTACGTCACAACCCGTCCCTGATGTGAAATCACATTCATTCGGCCCCGAGAGGGCACCACACCAACTGCTGTGAGAGCAAAGCTAGGACACCAGTCTCGCCCTAAATTCACTATTAGCAGTCCGATTACGGCACCAACATCCTATACCACTAAGTTCTAAGTGTGAAAGCGACAATAACACAAAAGTGCTGTAAACATCCCAGCACAGAAAGGACTCTGTGCCACTGGAGCCGGGCCTTGAAGGCTGGCTTTGAACAAGCAGAAGATGGGGTGGGGGGAGTGGGGGTGAGGGGGCAAAGCACAGTCAGAGGAACAGGTGAGAAAGATAAAGATATCCTCGGCTCCCACAAGTAACCGAGGTTGGCTGGAGAACAGTATGTGCTGGCGGGCACGGAACTGGGCCGTAGAGACAGACTTGGGGCTACACTGCTCTGGGCTTTGAACGCCTATCTGAGAAGTCGGCACATCAACTTCTAAGAAATGGGAAACCTCTGAGAGGCTTTAAGCGTTAGAATGACCGGAAATGTGCTTCAGGAAGATTAAAGTCCTAGTGGCACATAAAATGCATTAAGACTTCTTGAAGCTGACATCTGAATTTTGGAAGAATTCTGAACCAAGTCTGATGAATAAGAAAGAAAAATGATACGGAAGTGTGTATCAGTTTCAATCAAAACACAAGGTACTAAATAAAATAGGATAGACAGATTAGAAAAGAATCTACAGATAGATTGTAAGATAGATTTTCTTCTGTGGCTTATACATGGATCTGAAGGCACTTCCAAGAAGATTCAAGAGAAGATTTTGGAGTGGCGGCAACATCACAAAAATAAGTGTTTGGTCATCCCTAAAGCACCTGCTTTCAAGGAAAACACCCATTCCAGTGCATAATCAGTTTGCTCCTTTTAAAACAATCGGAATTAGTCACAGTTACTCCTGAAATAATCCATCACCAGAACTATAGCTTCTGTAAGTACAAGGAGACCTTCTTCTCTAGTATGTGTGTCAACATGGCAAGCAAGGGTCCATCCCCAGTTAGTCAAATGCTAACCTAGGTCCTGCTGTGAAGGGAATTGTGTAGATGCAATGAAAGTCCCCATCTGTTAAATCTAAGGGAGAGCATCCTGGTGGGCTCATCAGTTGGAGGGCTTTGAAAGCAGGGCTGAGCCTTTCCAGAGAGAAAGACACTGAATTCCACCTGTGGACAAGCAGTTTCGTCCCGTGCCTGGAGTCCCAGCCTGCCCGAAGGCTTCAGACTTGTGTAGCCAGCTCACCTCAACTGAATAAGTCAGTCCCATGTAATAAATCCCTTATTAGACACCACACAGGTGTGTATAACAAGTGTACATATATACATATATATGTCATAGGGCGATTTTACATATACACATATATGTATGTATGACTCATACTACTTCTGCTTTTCTGGTGGAATTCTAACACTCAGTTTACTTTGTTTATGAGAGCTGACAATCTGAGGGGAATGTACTATAAATTAATTAATTACAGAAACAACGCTGTTGGAAACTACTTGAGTTAAAAGGGAAGCCGTGTGCGTTACTTCTCTGAGGCCCACTACACACTATGCAATGGCTCCACTCTTACAAGTGCAGAAGTGTTGGCTTCTAATCTGATCCCACACAGCTTTAGTGCGGGGGTCTTAATCTGAGGTCTAAGACCCCCTGAAACTGTGTGTAAAGATTTTCCTCAGGTGAGCCTATATCCTTCACCAGATTCTCAAAGAAATCCATTTCTCCTCACGCTTATTTGGAAGATTATTATGTTATTTACACTCAGTTCCCCAATGACTGCTTGTTCACGCGCTATGAATGGGTAGTTGACGCCCCAGCTGCTTGCCTTGTTCCGAAATTAGTGCTGACATTTTACAGACATTTTTCAAGGTGGGGAGAACCACTTGCAACTAGTCGGGGAAATTCAGTTTAAGTCTTTCCTTGATTAAAAGTTTGTAAGTACATGGTGAGATAATCCACCTAAGAACTCTACCCATTAAATGTGAGTGTCCAACAGTCAAAAAAATCAGTGATGCAGAAAACCCAATTTAAGTCATCTTAGTTCATACTGAGACTTTAACAAAATTAAATGATCAATTAAAGAATCTCAAAATAATTATATTGCTAAATATTAACTTCTGTTGTGCGAAGAGAGATTTGTACTTTATACATAAATATCAGTAAGAATCACCGGTCTAAATTTACATTAAACACCCACATTAGGTCTTCCAACAAATTAAAAGATTTCAACCTGTAATATGTAAGAACTTTTTTTGTTGCCTTATCTAATTTTTTTTTTTTTTGGCTGTGCTGGGTCTTCATTGCTGCACGCCAGCTTTCTCTAGTTGCGGCGGGCAGGGTCTACTCTTTGTTGCGGTGCACGGGCTTTTCATTGCAGTGGCTTCTCTTGCTGCAGAGCACGGGCTCTAGGTGCACTGGTTTCAGTAGTTGTGGCTTGTGGGCTCTAGAGTGTGGGCTCAGTAGTTGTGGCACACAGCCTTAGTTGCTCTGCGGCATGTGGGATCTTCCAGGATCAGGGCTCGAACCTGTGTCTGTTGCATTGGCAGGCGGGTTCTTAACCACGGCGCCACGAGGGAAGCCCACCTTATCTAACTTCTTAGCAGTGTCCCACAGAGCTGGACATAATGCCACCCCCTGGCTTTCTTCCCCAATTTGCCAGGCCTTTTGATCTGCTCCCACTCTTCCACAGAAGTTCCAATTGTTTTTGGGGGGTTGTTTTAGCCGCACTGTGTGGCTCGTGGGACCTTAGTTCCCCGACCAGGGATTGAACCTGGGCCCACAGCAGTGGAAGTGCCGGGTCCTAACCACTGGACCACCAGGGAATTCCCCAAGTTCTAATTGTTAAATCCAACTGTCTCTCGACGTGTTTACTTGGTAAGTCACTGCAATCTCAAATTCTTCATGTCCAAGACGGAGGTCTTGATTTCCCTCCCTAACCTGGTTCCCTTTTATTCCTTCTCATGCTTAGAAAACTGCCTCCCCTCCACCCGGCAGCTCACACCCTCCTTCTCCTTCACGCCCTACATCCCATCAGTGCTTCCCCTTGGCTGTATCCCCAATCTTTGCACTTCATGTCTTCACACCGCCTTCCCCCGCAGCAGGGGCCACCCTGACCATCACGAGTCACTGTCTCCTAACTGATGGCTCCGCTTCCCACCCAGAAACCAGAGTGACACCTCAAAGCCCTAAAGGAGATTATGTCTCTCCTTTGCGTAAACCTCCCAATGGCCTCCCGCCTCACCTGAGAATGAAATCCCAACATCTCACCTGGACGAGGCCCTGACCGCTCTTTCTGCACCCACAGAGGTCTTCAAGTTGCTGCAACTCATCAAACCCTCCTTCTTTACGTACGAGTCTATCATGGTGTCCTGTATCCTGTTAGGTCTCTGAAGGCAGGACGCTTAAGGTGTACACACAGCATCTAACACTGTCCTGGACCCGAAAAATGTCTGCTGGATGAACAAGTCGCTGCCTCAGCATCTTTACCTTAATGTTCCACCTCTGTTAATTTTTCTGTCTATATGTATTTAGAAGCGTCATTTTATTTGGTTTCCCTGGTTAAAAAAAAAAAAAGACACATTTGAATGCATTCTCTCTTCGGGTAATTAATGCCAGACTCACTGCCTAAGCTCATGACATGGGGCATTTAGCTGCTGCTTCAACCACTTTTTTGTTACTAGGTCTTATATTGCCATTCCTCAAGCCTCTTCTTAATGTGTATACATAATAGAGCTGCAGTGCGTATGGAGGGTGCGTTTATCACTATTTCTTTTCTTAGAACACTTACTGAAACTGTTTTCTATGAGCCAAGACAACACATGAATAAAACGTTTAGTTAAATAGGAATTCTGTCTTTAAAATGTTTAAAGATGGCTAAGTCTCCTCTCAAGATCAGCCTAGTTAATACAAACATGAAATTGAATTAAATCTTTCAGTTATTTCTTCATTTAATTTCTCTACATTTAGTATCTTTTTATTTAATTTCTCTGCACAGAGATGTGTGAAACGAATCTGTACTTACATTTATTTAAAAAACAATTCTTTTTGAAAATTTTATTATTAAAATAATAATTTGTTCTGGTTGAAACTTATCTACAAAAAATATTAGGCTACAAATCCTTAGAGAGCAGCATTAGACTAGAGGTTCTTTTGTGGTTCTGATTCTGCTACAATTTTGGACAAGTCTTAACTTCTGTGAGCAGTTTTCTGTTAAAAAAAAAAGGAAGGGAAAAAGAGGAAAGGGAAGGGGGAAAAAGGAAAAGAAACTGGGCTGAATGATCTCTGAAGTCCCTTTCCACTCAAAATTTTTTTGGTTCAGAAAGAATTTGCCTTTAATCTACATAAGTCTGCAAAGCAGAATGGTAATAATAGCTGACATTTCTTAGGGGCTTGCGTACGATGCACTACATGAAAAGCTTTACATCTCATTTAACGGAGGCATGAGTTGATTATTCTCCCAATTTATAGGTAAGAAAACAAATTTAAGCTGAAGAACTCAGTCACACAAGCTTTGTTTGCTTTTTTTTTGTTTGTTTGTTTGCTTTTTAACAGACATGATCCTCAATTTCCAAAAAAAAAAAAAAAAAAAAAAGCTGAGTAGATGGGAAAGATCTATGAACTCAGAAAATGCAGATCCAAATGACACTTCTTTAAACAGAACTTTTGGCAAAGTCTGCTGTTGGCGAGGCCTGGGCTACATGCCACTGCCTGCAGGACAAAGTAAACGTGTTTATCCCAACCTGTCAGAATCAAGATCTGTAATGTCTTCTCTTCCGAAGGCAGGATTTCAGAACCAGACTAAGGAATCACACGTGTATCCACTCTCTAAATTCAAGCGCAAACCTGAGGTACCTCAAAGAAAGAATAGATAAAGCCAACATAATAAAAGGATAATTCGAAAACTAATCTTTAGGCAGGCATAAATGACATCTGAATTAGGAGAATATTTCCTGCATGTTATCCTATATTTAATATTAACACCAGGATAATCAATTAGAATTAAATATACTACAGAAACAATGTACCAAATCACATTTTTAAAAGGGAGGTGCGAGTTCAACTCAATCATACCCTCAGGAAAATTAAAGTAAAAAGTTAATGAGTTTTACACCAAGAATTGTCCTTTTTATAAACTGTTTGCTAAATTTTGCTTGAGTCTTTTTATTATACATAGTCTGAACTTTTTCAATTGGTATCAAATAAATTTCCTTTTTTTGACTGGTCAAGTGTCATCTTGGTGAAGCCAGCTTCGGAGCTAAGATGAAATCAACTCACAATAGATCCCTCCATTATGAGTTAACAGAAGGCCATGAGCAGTTTAAAAAACAAAAATATTTTTGAAGCACTTATACCTCAAACAGTTGGCCTCAGAAATGGCATGTGATACACTTGATCTTTGTATTTTAAACACCAATATCAAGTGACTGTAACGGAGAAACCACACAGCAAGCTAGAATTCGAAATAACCTAATGAGAAATGATATCTTTCATCACTACACGTAATCTGCCTTAACTACACAGAAAGGGGAGATTTCGCCCCACTTCTCTCTGTTATCTTTCTATGGGAGCACATGCTCTCTGATGTTGAGAAACATACCTCCAACTAGTAAAATATTCTTTGATACCACATTAGATAGATACCCTAGGAAACTGTAACGTCTGTTTTCTTAAATTGCTCCGTGATGTAAAATACCACATAAAGAGCACTTAGCAGAGCGTCTTAGCATTTAGTGAGTGCTGAGTAAATCAGGTATCGCTGACATATCATCAGTCACGACACTGAAGAATTACTAAAACGGTGGCCTCAAAAAGTGAATCTACCTCCCCCCAAATTCCAATAATTGTTTGAAAGGCTGAATTATATCTGTGATAGTTTTAGGTACTATACTGAAATTCATAGTTGACAGTTTGAGAAGTCTGTATTATTTTAACTATACCCAAACCGAAGCTCAACTGATAGAAAAATTACATGAAAATCCTCAAAGTAGGAAAAATATTTTCTATAGTAATATAAGGTTCTATTTTTTCAATGGGAAAAGTAATGATAAAGAAAGAACCCATTTCTGTATAACAAATATAAACTTGCCCAGCTACCTGCCAGGTATAAAAAAAATAGCACAAGGAACAGAGATAAATATAAATAGACTGAACCTAAAGAACAAGGTATTTCATAGAAAGTATTTTATCATCAGAACAGGATGGTTTCCTATGTTTAAGATCTATTTATTGTGTTATTTTTACAAGTAGCAAAGGCCCTCCATTTCCCCCAGTTTTATACATGAATATAAAAAGCCACTGACTTCCACGCTGCCCCCTCCCCCTCCCCCGCTGACTGGGTTAATAGGAGGTTGTGGACTATGTACGGCCTCCAGAAGCAGCAGTGGTTTCCTGTGTGACTTGGCCTTGAACTCTAGCATGCTAATCAGTCATCCTCTTGCTGATTCCTTTTCTGTCAAAGGAAACCAAGATGCATTAAAACAGCACATTCTAATTGGGATATTTGCTCAGCCAAGATCGCTTTTTCTGTCAGCAAGTATAATTTTCTAGAGGCCCTTAGCAAAAGATGTGGTTGAAAATTATCATGGAAAAAAACCCATGCCTTATGTAGTTCATTAAAGTAGTTTATCACTTTGGCTCCTGGGCACATTATCCTCAAGATATTTGAACATTTTCTTCTCTTTCTTCTTTATGTACAAATATTCCCACCCAGAAACACACACAAATACAAATACTCACCTTCCCCCTGGAGTACCCACAGGAGAGATCTGATCTGCTCTCAGCCCTATAACAGTATACAGTTCACCCTTGAACAACATGGGTTTGAACTTCACAGGCCACTTACATGTGGATTTGCTTCAGTAGCGAATACTACGGTACTGAGGACCCACCGCCGGCTGAATCCATGGATGCAGAACCGTGGATACGAAGGGTTCATTATAAATTATATGTGGATTTGCCCCTGGTTGTTTAAGGGTCAACTATACATACTTTCTTCAAGATTACAAGTATTATGAAAATTACTCAAACCATACACATAAAAAACATTTTCTGTCATTTTAATCAATAAATTAATCTTTCAGCTTACTTGACATATGTCATTATAAAATGACCTCAATTAGTAATTCTTGCCCATTAATTCCCAATCATCAAATAGAAGTCTACGTGGTATATAACTAAAGTGAAATATTCAAGAGTCAACTTGAAAGCAGAGCTGGCCAGCCTACGAAGTACACATAAACCTTACCAGTTTCAGAAAATCGATGAGTTTGTGAGCATCCTCCCCGGTGGAGAGGTCCACAAAGTCCTTGGGCAGCCGGCAGCTCAGGTAGGGACTCGGCTGAACTGTGACCTCGCTGTTGGTGCAACGGAAGGCCGGAGCATCCTTTACAAAGGAAAAGAAAAAGGAAAGTCGCTGAGAAAGTCCTTTTTTAAGTCTACTCTTCAAACTGAAAAAGATACCGACCGGTGTAGCAATTCCTACTCCATGTCCTCTTCTGTACTACGTAGGGAAGAAAATCAGATACTGAAGTAAAAGAAAGCACCAAGGTTTTAAAAATACTTCCACATGTTCACAAGAAAATACACATCTAAGGTATCTGAAGCCAGAGTCCCTGCGGGGGGCTAGGTGGTCCCTGAGTGCTGGGTGTGCAGCCACCATGGCCATGAAGGGCTGCGGGTCTCTCCAGGCCTGAGGCTGCCTCGAGTGGTCCCACACAGGCCAGCATGCTTTATAAACATTGTCGCTTTCCACAGGTGCACTGCTGGAAATACTCCTTAGAGAACAGAGTCAACAGTAAGGGCAAACGAGTGCTCCGAACCCCTAACGCTGCTGTGCTTTTCTCACGGCATTTTACAGACTTATTTGTAGATTCCTCTCAGCACCTATGTAAAACTGCAAATTCAAGGATCATATTTAACAAGTCTTCACATTCTTTATTGTACACGCTCTGAGTCTTGCATAGGATATTCACATGTTGCCTGGTGCTGAAAAGGATTTCAGAGCCAGAGGCCTTGTGTTTGGGCTTCATGGGAGGCAGAGACCTAGGTGAGGGATGGATCGTGTCCAGCACGTGGAGACAGGCCGGGAACTTGGATGGAACAGGACCATGGAGCCCTAGAAAGCAGGCCACACCTTATGACAGACAGACCAGCCATCTGACAAGTACTCATGAAACACCTGTCTGCTGGACCTTGTTCTAGGGGTGGGAGAAAAACTGGAAAACAAGATGGTAGACAGCCACCAAGCAAGCAAATAATAAATTAACAAGCTTGTTCCAGAGAGTAAAAAGTGTTATAAAAACAAAAGAGCAGGGCACTATGGTAAGAGGAGAACCATGCAGACTCCTCTTTAGAGGGGGGCCAGGTGGGACCTTGCTCAGGAGGCGACGTCTGGACTGAGAACTGAGAAGTAGGAGGAAAGCAGCCTCGTGAGGTCTAGGAATGAACACGGCTTTGGAGGCAGTGGAAACGACCAGTGCAAAGACCTGAAGGCCAGGCAGGGCTTTGTGGCTTCGAGGAACACAAGGAAGGCAGATCTCTTTGCGGTGGAGGACAGACGGGAGGTGATGCTGGGGAAAGGCAGGGGCCAGTTCCTGTTGCCCTTCTGTCATCCCCAACCTCCAATATGAGGTTGTTTACATTAAGAAGAAAGAAAGGGAGGGAGGGAGGGAAGGAAGAATGAATGAATTTGGATCATACAGTGAATCTTGTGCAAACTGTTTCTATCCAATAACTCTGTCCCTCATATTTAAAAATAACCTTGTGTGGGCTTCCCTGGTGGCGCAGTGGTTGAGAGTCCGCCTCCCGATGCAGGGGACATGGGTTCGTGCCCCGGTCCGGGAGGATCCCACATGCCGCGGAGCGGCTGGGCCCGTGAGCCATGGCCGCTGAGCCTGAGCGTCCGGAGCCTGTGCTCCGCAATGGGAGAGGCCACAAGAGTGAGAGGCCCGCGTACCGGAAAAAAAATAACCTTGTGCCAAATCTTCTTCCTTGACGCTCAGATTTAATGGCCCACAACTCTTAAGATGCCAGCAGGAATAAGATCCCTTCATTCACTAATTCGATCAAGCTTAGCTGTGCCTGGCACTGTGTGCAGCCCCAAAGACACATGGAGAACAGAGACCCCATCAATGGGCTCGGAAACCTACAGCCCGAGGCAGGAGGCAGGCAAGTCCGCAGGCGAGGCCCACACAGCAGGGCAAGCGCCTTTATGTGGAAAACCGGGACCACAGTCAGATCTAGAAAAACAAGGCCCAGGACGGCCTGGGACGGAGTAAGGATGAAAAGGACTATATCAGAGACAGACAGAAGGAAAGATGTTCCCACAGAGGGCAAGGCAGCAGCCGGAGAAGCAGGAAGAAAGCCGGGAGGCGAGCAGGCGTCACGGAAACCAGGGGAAAGGGTGTGACAGGAACAAGAGGTAACAGCTCAGACGCGGCCCAGCGTTAAGGAAGAGCAGGGCCGTGCACTGCTCGCTGGAATTCCTGACACGTTGGTGGAGCCCTCACCACAAACAGTTTCTTCGGAACCGGGGGTGGGGGGGCGAAGCGGGGGGAGCCGGGGGAGGCCCGGCGGCAAGCGGGCTGGGGAGCGGTGGCCACAGGACTAGCGAGTGGCCCAACAGCAGGAGAGGAACTCGCAGGACTCCACTGCCAAAATAATGTGTGCACGCGCATGTGTATATAAACAAAAAATGCCCAGAAAACCTTAACAGAGGTGGTAAGAATAGCCATTTCTAGGTAGTAGGATTTCAAGTCTCGCCTCTTTCTAATTCTCTCTGTGTGTTTTTAAACAACCGTGTGAAAATAAAAGTATTTTGTAAAAGACAGAAAACACTCACGAGAGAGTACGAAATGAAGAGCTCCGTGGACAGAACTGTAGACGCAGAGCACTCTCATTTACTTTAGAAAGCCTCGTGTGTATGTGCAGGCAGGTTACACACCAGAATGTTAACAGTGGTTCTCGAGGAGGTGGGATTATGGGTGACTTTAGAATTTCCTTTAAAAATGAGCAGGCATTACGGGGCTGAGGGAAGTCTTGCTTTCTATGACAGGAGGCGTCAGAACACGGTTACTTGCTTACAGAGAAAGGAAGAGACTGGAAAAAGGAAAGAAGACAGATGGTAGCCCCAGGAACCTGGAGAGACGCAGGGGCAGAGACGAGACTCGGGGGGGGGAAGGATGCAGGTAAGTCTGTAGGTTTGACAACAGTTAAATGGAGTGAGTTCTCACCGATGGATTCTCTTTTCCTAAGAGGGAAGACATGAAAGCAGCTGCTGAGGAGGACAGGAGTGATGGACGGAAGCTCAGAGGAGCGTGGAGTGCGTGGAACGGCCACCGTGGACAGCAGGAGGGGACGTTGGTGAGGGCGACAGAACCTGCGGTCAGAGCCCACAGGAAGCTGGGGGTGGTGACTGGGACAAGCCCCCTCCCCGCCCCGTCTGCGCATCGGGGCGACATCCCTCTAACTATGCGTGGCAGCACGGGGCTGGGACCAGAATAAACAGATGCGTGACCTGACCCACGGTCCGGATTCTCAGGTGGGCAGGACAGAAGAGCCAAGAGAAAGAAAAATAACCAGAAAAGAAACTATCAGATGATCATCTTCACTTTAGACAAAGTGAAGTGAAGGAATCAAAGCGCACACCCTTTCTCTAATACAACTATTTTGTGAAAGCCAGAAAACATTCACGAGAGGGTATGAAACGAAGAACCCAGCAAAGCATCTATGAGTAAATCTGTGTCAGCGCCTGGAGAACCAGCAAGCAATTCCTCAGTGGACTGACAGGCTTCCTGGGGATCTTTCTGATCATCTTACCTGCTCCAGGGCTTCCTCACTAAAATCACCCTTTAAGTTTCTTCCAGATAACAGTTCGTCCCAAGTAAACAGCAGCGCATCTGTGACTTCACCAAATGGATTAAAATCAATCAGCCACACCTTCCCCTGCAGTACAGAAAGAAAGATCAATAAGTATAAAATAAAGTCTGTAATCTGGCTTATCAGAAAGATCATCTTATTCTACCCAAAAGGTCATCTTAAAAATCACATCACTTCTTTCAAAAGACAGTTTCCTCCAGGCCCCATCTGAGAAGGGGCCACCTGTCTAAGTGGTGCAGGCACAGCGCCAAAGGGGAGGCCGCCCATAAAGGCGGAAGAGAGACCCTGAAAAGAAAGCCCGACGAAGACATATACGTAGACTTTTGCCTCCAATCACACGAGAATTTTATGTCAAAAACCCAAGCAGGGAAAGGAAAATCTCACAAAATGGTTCCACCGAAGTAGCATGACTGCAATGCTCTCAAGGGTGACTTCAATGATCTTTCATGAAGAGGCCAGCAGTTCTCAGCACCATGCCTGAGCCCTGAGAGGTTTCTGCAAAGGCTTGTTTTTTTTTTTTGGTTTTTTTTTTTGTGGTACGCGGACCTTTCACTACTGTGGCCTCTCCCGTCACAGAGCACAGGCTCCGGACGCGCAGCCTCAGCGGCCATGGCTCACGGGCCCAGCCGCTCTGCGGCATGTGGGATCTTCCTGGACCGGGGCACGAACCCGTGTCCCCTGCATCGGCAGGCGGACTCTCAACCACTGCGCCACCAGGGAAGCCCGAGGCTTGTTTTTTTTAAACACACAAAAGACATAAGAAAATGCTCAGCTGTCTTTCATTTCAATGTAATAACTGTTTTCTCTGCATGACAGAACTTGATGGTACATGAAAGGGAGATGAAGAAAAGAAATCAACCTTTAAAAGAAAAGCCATCTTCTCCTACTCTGAGAGTAGCGATGGCCAAAGTGATAGGTTCCAGCCTCAGGGAAAGGACACCTCTGACCCAAGTCAGACAGAGTCTGCACCTTTGCACCTTGGTATAAAGTGGCAGAGCACCGACGTAAAGGAGCTGGAGAATCTGTGAAATCCTGCCAGGAGATTAAAGTCAACACATTTGATCACGGAGACGTTATGTGACATTTTACTAGATAAATGTTTCGTTGAAACTTTCATCTTTGCTCCTTTTGATTTTTCTCACTGAGACATTTATTTAATCGTACCGTTTTGTTGTTGGTAGTTTTTTCTGTAAGTATGTAGCAATCGTGTCTTGATCAGCCGCACATGTGTAAAATTGAAAAGGAACTGGACTGCTAAGCCAGCATTACTAATATCTAGCACTGTTTCTCATCTGTGTTAAAGGAAAAGTTTAAGAAAGATGAAACATCTTCCTAGGATTGGCTGCAAACTAGAAACCTCTAATAAGAGGCAAAGAACTACTGCAGGAAGTTTCTACCATATACCATTGGCTAAGTTTCCTGGTTTCTACAATCCCCAGGAGAAACCCTGCAATTCCTTCTTGCCACTTGACTTGTATCCTCACTTCAGTTTGGTGCCCACTCGTACCTTCTCTGACTACGTGAAATAATGTCAGCCATCAATCAACTCCTTGGTATGATTTCAGCTTTGCTTTTTCAGCAATTACTCAGATGTCTCTGATATACTGTATGTTATTTTAACAAAATGAGTACTTTCTAAAATTCAAACCATTTCAACTTGAGATTTTATAACCAGTAAAACTATCTCCTTATTAAAAAGAAAGAAAAAAAAACTTTTGCACCTGTTAGCATCAGAATATTTAGCTGTATAAACTAAAAATATGCCACATTGTAAAAAACAAATAAAATCACCACTGTTAGGACTGATAGCTGGCAGAATTTGTTATGTAGTTCAGAAGCCATCCTCTAGTTTAAAGAAAAATAAGCCAGCTGTAATCAGGCATAAAACTATCAAGATAAGGATTTCAAACCTGTAATATGTTTTTCATGTCACACCTCGGGAACAAAACATCCTGAGAAATTCTGCTTTTAGGCAACCCATCAGACAAGAGTGGTCACACCGACCTTCCTAATATCAACCAACTGACCACCCCCCCATCCACCCAATTAAATCTCTATGCACCAAACACCGTGCCAGGCATGAGGGCATAAAGATCAGTAACACAGAGTCTACTCCCTGAAAGAGTTCAGTTCAGACCAGGACATGCACACATGTGCACACACCAGTATATGGATTGTTCACCATAGCACAGTGTGTAAAAGACTAGAGACAAGCTAAGCATTCATCCATAGGGAAGTGACTCATCAAACTAGACAGTACATCCACGTAACGAAATACTATGCCTTGTAAGAAAAGGGAAAGCTCTGCAAGATACACTGTTTTTAAAAAGTATAAAAAGCAAGGTGCAAGCGTATATCATATGCTAACTCTTGTGTAAGAAAGATGGAAAAAAATAAGTATCTTGCTTGTTTTTGCATCAAGAAATACTGGAAGGATACATAAGAAACTAACACCATAGGAGTGCAGAGGAGCAAGGTTAAGAATCAGACCTTCTATGTATATTTTCACACTAATGACATTAACAAGCTTAATCTAACAAATATCTAAAGAATACTTAGCACATTAGAAATTATACTTTCTTTCTCAATCACTCGTAAGACAGAAATAAAAAATAAAAAATGATGAGGCTGCAGATCCATTCTCAACAATATCAAAGATACAAGATGATATTCATCCCCAAAAGCAATGAAATTAATAACAAGACAATAACCATACCAAAAAAAAATACACAGGGGGACCCGAATCATTTTTCAAGTACCTAAAGTAGTTATTCTAAATTCTAGTTGTGCATTATCATCACTTAAGAAGCTTTTATTTTCTTTAAAAATAAACTTTTATTTTAGAACAGTTTTAGATTTATAGTTATTGCAAATATAGTACAGAGAGTTTTAATGTACTCCGCCCAGTTTTTAAATTTAGTTCTTGTTTGTTGTTGTTGAGTTTTAAGAGTTATTTGTGTAATTTTAGATAGAAGTTCTTTATCAGAAATGTGTATTGCACATATTTTCTCCCAGCTCTTGGTTTGTCTTTTATTTTTCTTAACTGTATTCTAATTTCCTTTTCCTGTTCTAGGATCTCATCAGCGATACCACATCACATTTAATGGTCATGTCTCCTTAGGCTTCTCTTGGTTTTCACAGTCTCTCAGACTCTTGTTTTCAATGACCTTGACAGTTTTGCAGATTACTGGTCAGACATTCTGCAGAATGTCCCACAACTGGGATTTGTAATACATTTAAATTCTTTTCTCAGTTTCTGCATTCCATTCTGGGATTCCCCCAAACTCCTAAATGATTTTTTTAAATTGGTATACATTAAGATTTATTCTTTTTCTTAAACATCTTTATTGGAGTATAATTGCTTTACAATGGTGTGTTAGTTTCTGCTTTATAACAAAGTGAATCAGTTATACATATACATATGTTCCCATATCTCTTCCCTCTTGCGTCTCCCTCCCTCCCACCCTCCCTATCCCACCCCTCTAGGTGGTCACAAAGCACTGAGCTGAGCTGATCTCCCTGTGCTATGCGACTGCTTCCCACTAGCTATCTATTTTACGTTTGGTAGTGTATATATGTCCATGCCACTCTCTCGCTTTGTCACAGCTTACCATTCTCCCTCCCCATATCCTCAAGTCCATTCCCTAGTAGGTCTGTGTCTTTATTCCCATCTTACCCCTAGGTTCTTCATGACCATTTTTTTTTTCTTAGATTCCATATGTACGTGTTAGCATATGGTATTTGTTTTTCTCTTTCTGATTTACTTCACTCTGTATGACAGACTCTAGGTCCATCCACCTCACTACAAATAACTCAATTTCGTTTCTTTTTATGGCTGAGCAATATTCCATTGTATATATGTGCCACATCTTCTTTATCCATTCATCCGATGATGGACACTTAGGTTGCTTCCAAAAAGCTTCTTAAAATACATATTCCAAGGCCTCGTCCCAGACCTACTGGATGGGGGCGCTGTAGCTCTGACTTCCCGGTCAGGTAGAAGCTCTCAACACTGAGTCCACCTGCCCAGTTGCTGTCAGAACGTGGACACATCAGAGTGTCACCAAGCCTAGATACACTTTGGTTATACTTCAGATCAGAGACAACATAAAAGAAGAGTTAACTTTCTCACAAGGGTAGCCATAAAATTATATATTCAAGACAATGTCTAAGAAACAGTGATACAAGTACCACTGAATGAATGCAAATGAGTTTTACATCATGGCTGACATCTCTTCTCAGAAACCGTCAGGATGTTTACACTGGCGTGTTTCCCAATTTAAAAGCACGCAAACTGCTTTCAGTTCTGTCAGATCAGTCATAATTACTGACGTCCATGTCCAACTTCACTTAAGACATTTATATAGCTGTTTCACCAACTCACACATGTGCACGGACCTGCCAGCCCTACTGAACCACAGCAGACCTGGGCATGTACCAGGGAAATACTGAGACACCCCAGCAAACCCCAAATTTTCAAATGCCATTAAATATAAGTGCATTAGAACAGAAATGCTTCAGACTGAATATCTGAACAATGGGAACAAATAACACAACTCACAGGGTGGTATGGACTAAGGGAGATGCTGAATTAAATGAGAATAAAGCTCTTCTGAGCCGCACATTCAGGGCAATGGGCTAGGTTCCCTCCCTCCCTCACTGATTCCATCCTGCTCGCTACCAGGCCAATCCTGGAACGCTTAAGTCTCGAAGATAAGCTCCTTGACAGTCGAGAGATCATCTGGTTGGAAGCTGCTTGTTAGAAGCCCAGCATCTAACACAGGACAGGCTCTCGATAAACAATGGTGCGTGACTGACTGGATGTCGCCGGGGTCCGGCTTTAGAACAGAGCCATGGGCGCACACCAGCTCAGGTTCCTACCCATTCTACTGTGCCAGCTCCCCGTCCTTTCTCTGAGATTTGTTTCCACTAAGCTGAAACTCTGCCAGGTGACATCTCTTGTACCACATCTCAGTTCATGCCTCCTCTTTCTAACTCTTAACAGATGCCATCACCCGTGAAGACACACACGTGGGAGGAGCTTCAAGATGGTGGAAGGGTAAGACGCGGAGATCACCTTCCTCCCCACAAATACATCAGAAATACATCTACACGTGGAACAGCTCCTACAGAACACGTACTGAACGCTGGCAGCAGACCTCAGACCTCCCAAAGGGCAAGAAACTCCCCACGTACCTGGGTAGGGCAAAAGAAAAAAAAAAACAGAGACAAAAGAATAGGGACGTGACCTGCACCAGTGGGAGGGAGCCGTGAAGGAGGAAAGGCTTCCACACACTAGGAAGCCCCTTCGCGGGTGGAGACTGCAGGTGGCGGAGGGGGAAGCTTCGGAGCCGCAGAGGAGAGCGCAGCAACAGGGGTGCGGAGGGCAAAGCGGGGAGATTCCCACACAGAGGGTCAGGGCCGACCAGCACTCACCAGCCCGAGAGGCTTGTCTGCTCCCCCGCTGGGCCGGGCGGGGGCTGGGAGCTGAGGCTCGGGCTTCGGTCGGATGGCAGGGAGAGGACTGGGGTTGGCGGCGTGAACACAGCCTGCAGGGGCTGAGTGCACCACGGCTAGCCGGGAGGAAGTCCGGGAAAAAGTCTGGAGCTGCCGAAGAGGCAAGAGACCATTGTTTCGGGGTGCTCGAGGAGAGGAGATTAAGAGCACCACTTAAAGGAGCTCCAGAGATGGGCGCGAGCCGTGGCTAACAGCGCGGACCCCCGAGACAGGCATGAGACGCTAAGGCTGCTGCTGCCGCCACCAAGAAGCCTGTGTGCGAGCACAGGTCACTATCCACACCTCCCCTCCCGGGAGCCTGTGCAGCCCGCCACTGCCAGGGTCCCGGGATCCAGGAACAACTTCCCCGGGAGAACGCACGGTGCGCCTCAGGCTGGTGCAACGTTATGCTGGCCTCTGCCGCCGCAGGCTTGCCCCGCATCCGCACCCCTCCCTCGCCCCGGCCTGAGTGAGCCAGAGCCCCCGAATCAGCTGCTCCTTTAACCCTGTCCTGTCTGAGCGAAGAACAGATGCCCTCAGGCGACCTACACGGAGAGGCGGGTCCAAATCCAAAGCTGAGCCCCGGGAGCTGTGAGAACAAAGAGAAAGGGAAATCTCTCCCAGCAGCCTCAGGAGCAGTGAATTAAATCTCCACAGTCAACTTGATGTACCTGCATCTGTGGAATACATGAATAGACAACGAATCATCCCAAACTGAAGAGGTGGACTTTGGGAGCAACAATAAATATATATATTTTTTCCCCTTTTCTCTTTTTGTGAGTGTGTATGTGTATGCTTCTGGGTGTGATTTTGTCTGTATAGCTTTGCTTTTACCATTTGTCCTAGGGTTCTGCCTGTCCTTTTTTTTTTTTTTTTTACTTTTTAAAATTTTTCTCTTAGAAATTATTTTTTATTTTAATAACTTTTCTTTTCTTTTATCTTCTTCTTTCTTTTTTCTGTTTTTGCTCCCTTTTATTCTGATCTGTGTGGAGGACAGGCTCTTGGTGCTCCAGCCAGGCGTCAGGGCTGTGCCACTGAGGTGGGAGAGTCAAGTTCAGGACACAGGTCCACAAGAAACCTCCCAGCTCCACATAATATTAAACGGCAAAAATCTCCCAGAGATCTCCATATGAACGCCAAGACCCAGCTCCACTCAACGACCAGGAAGCTACAGTGCTGGACACTCTATGCCAAACAACCAGCAAGACAGGAACACAACCCCATCCATTAGCACAGAGGCTGCCTAAAATCATAGTAAAGCCACAGACATCCCAAAACACACCACCAGACGTGGACCTGCCCAACAGAAAGACAAGATCCAGCCTCATCCACGAGAACACAGGCACTAGTTCCCTCCACCAGGAAGCTTACACAACCCACTGAACCAACCTTAGCCACTGGGGACAGACACCAAAACAACGGGAACTATGAACCTGCAGCCTGTGAAAAGGAGACCCCAAACACAGTAGGTTAAGCAAAATGAGAATACAGAGAAACACACCACAGATGAAAGAGCAAGATAAAAACCCACCAGACCTAACAAATGAAGACGAAATAGGCAGTCTTTCTGAAAAAGAATTCAGAATAATGATAGTAAAGATGATCCAAAATCCTGGAAATAGAATGGAGAAAATACAAGAAATGTTTAACAAGGACCTAGAAGAACTAAAGAGCAAACAAACAGTGATGAACAACACAATAAATGAAATTAAGAATTCTCTAGAAGGGATCAATAGCAGAATAACTGGGGCAGAAGAACAGATAAGGGACCTGGAAGATAAAATAGTGGAAATAACTACTGCAGAGCAGAATAAAGAAAAAAGAAGGAAAAGAATTGAGGACAGTCTCAGAGACCTCTGGGACAACATTAAATGCACCAGCATCTGAATTATAGGGGTCTCAGAAGAAGAGAAAAAGAAAGGGACTGAGAAAATATTTGAAGAGATTATACTTGAAAACTTCCCTAATATCAGAAAGGAAATAGTTAATCAAGTCCAGGAAGCATAGAGGGTCCGATACAGGATAAATCCACGGAGAAACACGCCAAGACACTTACTAATCAAACTATCAGGGCTTCCCTGGTGGTGCAGTGGTTGAGAGTCCGCCTGCCGATGCAGGGGACACAGGTTCGTGCCCTGGTCTGGGAAGATCCCACATGCCGCGGAGTGGCTGGGCCCGCGAGCCATGGCTGCTGAGCCTGCGTGTCCGGAGCCTGTGTTCCGCAACAGGAGAGGCCACGACAGTGAGAGGCCCACGTACCGCAAAAAATATATAAATAAATAAAATCAAACTATCAAAAATTAAATACAAAGAACAGATATTAAAAGCAGCAAGGGAAAAACAATAAATAACACATAAGGGAATCCCCATAAGGTTAACAGCTGATCTTTCAGCAGAAACTCTGCAAGCCAGAAGGGAGTGGCAGGACATATATAAAGTGATGAAGGAGAAAAACCTACAACCAAGATTACTCTACCCAGCAAGGATCTCATTCAGATTTGACAGAGAAATTAAAATCTTTACAGACAAGCAAAAGCTAAGAGAATTCAGCACCACCAAACCAGCTTTACAACAAATGCTAAAGGAACTTCTCTAGGCAGGAAACACAAGAGAAGGAAAAGACCTACAATAACAAACCCAAAACAATTAAGAAAATGGGAAGAGGAACCCACATATCGGTAATTACCTTAAATTTAAATGGCTTAAATACTCCAACCAAAAGATACAGACCGGTTGAATGGATACAAAAACAAGACCCGTATATATGCTGTCTGCAAGAGACCCATTTATAGACCTAGGGACACATACAGACTAAAAGTGAGGGGATGGAAAAAGATATTCCATGCAAATGGAAATCAAAAGAAAGCTGGAGTAACAATTCTCATATCAGACAAAATAGACTTTATAACAAACACTATTACAACAGACAGAGAAAGACACTACATAATGATCAAGGGATCAATCCAAGAAGATATAACAATTGTAAATATTTATGCACCCAACATAGGAGCACCTCAATACATAAGGCAAATACTAAGAGCCATAAAGGGGAAATCGACAGTAACACAATCATAGTAGGGGACTTTAACACCCCACTTTCACCAATGGACAGATCATACAAAATGAAAAAAATAAGGAAACACAAGCTTTAAATGATACATTAAACAAGATGGACTTGATATTTATAGGACATTCCATCCCAAAACAACAGAATACACATTCTTCTCAAGTGCTCATGGAACATTATCCAGGATAGATCATATCTTGGGTCACAAATCAAGTCTTGGTAAATTTAAGAAAATTGAAATCATATCAAGTATCTTTTCTGACCACAACACTATGAGACTAGATACCAATTACAGGAAAAAATCTGTAAGAAATACAAACACGTGGAGGCTAAACAACACACTACTTAATAACCAAGAGATCACTGAAGAAATCAAAGAGGAAATAAAAAAATACCTAGAAACAAATGACAATGAAAACACGACAACCCAAAACCTATGGGATGCAGCAAAAGCAGTTCTAAGAGGGAAGTTTATAGCAATACAATCCTACCTTAACAAACAAGAAACATCTCAAATAAACAACCTAACCTTACACCTAAAGCAATTAGAGAAAGAAGAACAAAAAAAACCCCCAAAGTTAGCAGAAGGAAAGAAATCATAAAGATGAGATCAGTAATAAATGAAAAAGAAATTAAGGAAACAACAGCAAAGATCAACAGAACTTAAAGCTGGTTCTTTGAGAAGATAAACAAAATTGATAAACCATTAGCTAGACTTATCAAGAAAAAAAGGGAGAAGACTCAAATCAATACAATTAGAAATGAAAAAGGAGAAGTAACAACTGACACTGAAAAATACAAAGGATCATGAGAGATTACTACAAGCAACTGTATGCCAATAAAATGGACAACCTGGAAGAAATGTTTTCAAATTCTTAGAAAAGCACAACCTTCCGAGACTGAACCAGGAAGAAATAAAAAATATGAACGGACCAATTACAAGCACTGAAATTGAAACTGTGATTAAAAATCTTCCAACAAACTAAGGCCCAGGACCAGATGGCTTCACAGGTAAATTCTATCAAATATTTAGAGAAGAGCTAACACCGATCCTTCTCAAACTCTTCCAAAATATAGCAGAGGGAGGAACACTCCCAAACTCATTCTACTAGGCCACCATCACTCTGATACCAAAACCAGACAAGGATGTCACAAAGAAAGAAAACTATAGGCCAATATCACTGATGAACATAGATGCAGAAATGCTCAACAAAATACTAGCAAACAGAATCCAACAGCACATGAAAAGGATCATACACCAGGATCAAGCGGGATTTATTCCAGGAATGCAAGGATTCTTCAATATACGCAAATCAATCAACGTGATACACCATATTAACAAACTGAAGGAGAAAAACCATATGATCATCTCAATAGATGCAGAGAAAGCTTTTGACAACATTCAACACCCATTTATGATAAAAATCCTGCAGAAAGTAGGCATAGAGGGAACTTTCCTCAACATAGTTAAGGCCATATATGACAAATCCACAGCCAACATCGTCCTCAATGGTGAAAAACTGAAACCATTTCCACTACGATCAGGAACAAGACAACGTTGCCCAATAGTGCTCTCACCACTATTATTCAACATAGTTTTGGAAGTTTTAGCCACAGCAATCAGAGAAGAAAAAGAAATAAATGGAATTCAAATCAGAAAAGAAGAAGTAAAGCTGTCACTGTTTGCAGATGACATGATAGTATACATAGAGAATCCTAAAGATGCTACCAGAAAACTACTAGAGCTAATCAATGAATTTGGTAAAGTAGCAGGATACAAAATTAATCCACAGAAATCTCTGGCATTCCTATACACTAATAGTGAAAAATCTGAAAGTGAAATTAAGAAAACTCTCCCATTTACCATTGCAACAAAAAGAATAAAATATCTAGGAATAAACCTACCTAAGGAGATAAGAGCTGTATGCAAAAAATTATAAGACACTGATGAAAGAAATTAAAGATGATACAAAGAGATGGAGAGATATACCATGTTCTTGGATTGGAAGAATCAACATTGTGAAAATGACTCTACTACCCAAAGCAATCTACAGATTCAATGCAATCCCTATCAAACTACCACTGGCATTTTTCACTGAACTAGAACAAAAATTTCACAATTTGTATGGAAACACAAAAGACCCCGAATAGCCAAAGCAATCTTGAGAATGAAAAACGGAGCTGGAGGAATCAGGCTCCCTGACTTTAGACTATACTACAAAGCTACAGTAATCAAGACAGTATGGTACTGGCACAAAAACAGAAATATAGATCAATGGAACAGGATAGAAAGCCCAGAGATAAACCCACGCACATATGGTCACCTTATCTTTGATAAAGGAGGCAAGAATATACAGTGGAGAAAAGACAGCCTCTTCAATAAGTAGTGCTGGGAAAACTGGACAGCTACATGTAAAAGAATGAAATTAGAACACTCCCTAACACCATACACAAAAATAAACTCAAAATGGATTAAAGACCTAAATGTAAGGCCAGATACCATCAAACTCTTAGAGGAAAACATAGGCAGAACACTCTATGACATAAATCTCAGCAAGATCCTTTTTGACCCACCTCCTAGAGAAATGGAAATAAAAACAAAAATAAACAAATGGGACCTAATGAAACTTAAAAGCTTCTGCACAGCAAAGGAAACCATAAACAAGCCGAAAAGAAATGGGAGAAAATATTTGCCAATGAAGCAACTGACAAAGGATTAACCTCCAAAATTTACAAGCAGCTCATGCAGCTTAACATTAAAAAAACAAACAACCCAATCCAAAAATGGGCAGAAGACCTAAATAGACATTTCTCCAAAGTAGATATACAGATTGCCAACAGGTACATGAAAGAATGCTCAACATCATTAATCATTAGAGAAACGCAAATCAAAACTACAATGAAGTATCATCTCACACCGGTCAGAATGGCCATCACCAAAAAATCTAGAAACAATAAATGCTGGAGAGGGTGTGGAGAAAAGGGAACCCTCTTGAACTGCTGGTGGGAATGTAAATTGATACAGCCACTATGGAGAACAGTATGGACATTCCTTAAAAAACTAAAAATAGAACTACCATACGACCCAGCAATCCCACTACCGGGCATATATGCTGAGAAAACCATAATTCAAAAGGAGTCATGTAGATGAGGATGATTATAATTTTTGTGACTTTCTGTTTGAATTAAAAAAATAAAAATCCCACAAGGACTCAGAGTCAAAAAATATACAAATCAATTTTCACTGCAAAGTAAAGGAGCTGTTACAGTGGAGGATTACTGGACTGAACGTCAATATTATGACATAGTATGAGCGTGTTTCATATTTGGTAATTGCAATCATTGTTGCTTTTGTTGTAGTCATCCATTTACAATGCTTGGTACCAGTTTATTTATCTCTTGTAAAAATAAAATACAGTGTGTGTGTGTGAGTTGTGAGCAAAAAAAAAAAGAAAGCAGATCCACATGAAAATGAAGTTTAAATGATGACCAAATGGTTTGTTTAAGGTATTGGCCAATTGTGCATTATTTTGTTACTCTTTGTGTGTATTAAAGTATTTGTGTCAAATTAAAAAAAGAAAAAAACCCCAAAAACCTAATAGTACTACTACTATACTATATAAATACATGTTTTTATATATTAAATATAATATATATTTAATATAAGTACAAGTATGATATAAATATATAATACATATTTTATAGAAAAAAAAAAGAGTCATGTACCAAAATGTTCATTGCAGCTCCATTTACAATAGCCAGGACATGGAAGCAACCTAAGTGTCCATCAACAGATGAATGGATAAAGAAGATGTGGCACATATATACAGTGGAATATTACTCAGGCATAAAAAGGAACGAAACTGAGTTATTTGTAGTGAGGTGGATGGACCTAGGGACTGTCATACAGAGTGATGTAAGTCAGAAAGAGAAAAACAAATACCGTATGCTAACACATATATATATGGAATCTTAAAAAAAAAAAATGGTCATGAAGAACCTAGGCATAAGATGGGAATAAAGATGCAGACCTACTAGAGAATGGACTTGAGGATACGGGGAGGGGGAAGGGTAAGCTGGGACAAAGTGAGAGAGTGGCATGGACATATATACACTGCCAAACGTAAAATAGATAGCTAGTAGGAAGCAGCCTCATAGCACAGGCAGATCAGCTCGGTGCTTTGTGACCACCTAGAGAGGTGGGATAGGGAGGGTGGGAGGGAGGGAGATGCAAGAGGGAAGAGATATGCGGACACATGTATATATATAACTGATTCACTTTCTTATAAAGCAGAAACTAACACATCATTGTAAAGCAATTATATTCCAATAAAGATGTGAAAAAAAAAAAGACAGACATGAAAACAGAGTAAGTGATGCTTTGGCTTGATAGAGATGAGTAAACAGTTAACAGTTATTTTGGGATATGACCATATGGGCCCCTCCTTTTGTCCAAAAAATGATTCAAAGGTATCACAATCATCACTACAATGAGGCGATAGGAGCGTGGAGAGGGAAGAAGAAAAATGTGAGAGACATTTAAGAAACATAGGGGTCTAATGTTTAGAAAACACACCTGCTGTCCTCTGAACAGCTAAGTCAGTGAGCACTGTCACAGGACACCTAGTGACCCAAATTTCTCTGAAAAGATTGCATGTCCTGATAGTGAAATCTCTGCTGCAGGATGTACTAGGTCAGGTTTTTGTTTTCTTTTCATTACGGAAGTTGCCATCACTTCAAGATTACAGAATAAATACAAACTACTCGAATCCTCGTCTTCAGTCTAAAGATGCAAGTGACTCGAATCACGCTAAGGGCCTTTCAGGTAACTGAAAATAATAACTTCTAAATATCCAGTGACAAATTCCTGGCCACACCGAAGAGTACAAACTCAACTATTTTAAGTAGGCCCAGGCCCCCGACAAAAGGGGAAAGGAGGACACAGGGTGGCCTTAGCCGTCTGTTAAATTAATAATCCTTGAATTTGTGACACATAACAATGGAAGATATCCTGTGTTCTACTGTTAAGGATATTTTAAGGGGAGATTCTTGGCCATGGTGAATTTCAAGCACCTTAGTTGAATTGAGAAAATATTTGTTGAGCGGTAAGCCCTTCCATAGAGAATGCCTATGTATTTAAAGCATATGAAATGTCATTTTTACTTACCCTACTGTCTCTATATATATCGAATACAACTGCAAAGGAGAAAAAACCTGAAGTTAGTAATGAACTTCTATTTTCATGATCTACACCTCCTTTTGAAAATTAAAATGCGTTTTATTATTAGTTACTCAAAGGACTTCCTGCTTCTACATCTCAAAACTTCAAACATAAAAAGGCATCCTGCAATGTTTTACTTATATAATTTTGTTTTCCTTTTCGCGATCCTCAGCCATAATCCCTTACGTTTAAAAATTCAAACCAAACACCAACATCGTCTCAACCAGTTCACAATTAGAGACAGGTTATCTATATCAGAGAAAGGAGCATCAATCACTAACTGCTTGATGGGGAATAAAATGGGTAAAATCTGCAATAGAAAAGCACACTATCTAGCCATGCTTAGGGCATGATTCACCTTTTTTAAAAGTCAAACCTGCCACAGACCCCAGGCTTGGCAAGTAGAAAAACAGAAACCATAGCAGATATAATTTGACAATGCATGAAAACTGTCTCATACACAATACTTTCAATACTTACTGTCAACTCTTAAAAACAACTCACAAATATCTACTTTGTAACTGGTGCTGTCTGATCATTCAAATAAAAATCTAGAAAGGCAGATCAGTCAACTAGCTAATTTAGTCCTAATAACAGAAGCATGTGGTTCTCTGTAGATAGACCCTTTGAAATGTATAATAAAATACCTCAAACGACAGGAGAGAGAACCATCTCAGTATTAAAAAGGGACTCTGGTTAAATAACGTAAAATTAACATGCAAACCCATCAGCCATACTATCATATAATAAAATGCTTGAAATACAGTATTTTGAATCCAGTTTTAAAATATGTACCACCGTGAAATAAGGTTCGGTAACATTATGCATGTCATTTCCCTGGGCCAATAAAAAATACTCACAGTCTTCATCTAAGAATTTATACTGTATGTGTTTCTTGAAAAAGTCTTGTATGCATCTGCAAATCTCTTCCTTTTGTTTAGAAATATGATCATAATATTGTGTGTAGTCCCTTTGAGAAATACCTGACAAGAAAATATTTTGTATTTCATTATTACACAATATTCTTTTCAAAAACACCAATATGTGATTTAAACCTCTTTTTGAGGAAACCATTAAAGTAGATCGAATGAATATGGCATCATACATTAGTCAGCATTTTATATAGATATAAAGCTTATCAGTTGTAAATGTTCAAATGGCTAGCTGAACCCTACAATTCCATATTGCCATGCATTCTTACTTTAGAAACAGTAGTTATTTTTATTGAGTACAATGGGAAGAATTCAAAGTCATAAAAATGTTTCTTACGTAAAAAATGAAAGAAGCAATTTTAAACCTACCCACATAGTCAACTGCTGCTTCTTTGATTTTTCCAATGAACTGTCTAAAAATTGGCATTCTTTCCCACTTTCTTTGGGAAAACGTAAAATACCCCTCACCATACGTCTTCCATAATCACACTGCACTTCACGGTCTATTTTCCTTGTTCATACGTGCTATCCTGCCTTCACAAGCCTGATGTTTCAAGCCATGGAAAAGTAAACATTCCTTTCTTCAGAGTGACTTGCTGACATTATTCCAAAAAGACTAAAGGGAGTATTGTAAGAACTCCTTTAATCTGCTCTAGACCTAAGAAAAAGTTCTCTGCTCTGAAAGAAGGGCTTCCAACCAATTTCTTAATCACATGCCAATATGACTCCCTTCTTTAACTGTACTTAATACTGCAGTGTTTCTTTCAGAGATATATAACAATATTATACAATAAATTCAAACAACCCCAGTGTATTTCAGGTAAGTTAAATGTCAACATCACATTCAATAAATAAATAATGTTGATCTGATTCTGTTCAAATCACACTTTTCTTGGTTGAAAATCAATTCTACCTCATGGAAAATGTGCTTAGACAAAATAAGAGCAAATTATCTACAATATTTAGCTTGAATAAATCATAGCAGACAAAATAATAACCTCAGAGGAAAGAAAATGGGTGCCTTTTAAAGCAATGTACTTCTTTGCATATTTTCTCTTGCTAGAATAATAAACAGTGCTTCAATAATAGAAATAAATGTTCAAAAACTGGGCTTTTTACGCTGCTTAAAATAAGCAGTGTATTGCCAGTAATACCTAGGAAAGCCCCAGAGAGAAAGCAGGTAGTATTACACACATCCTGAGAACAGTAAAGGCCACCACTTTCCTCTCTGGAATCCAGATTGACGTGATTCATCAACAAGACTATTTTCTGTGGAAACAGAATCTGGCCTCAGGACCCTTGTCGATACAGCATTCCAGAGAGTCAGTGCCAATTGGTTAGAGGTAGCATCTGAGATAAAAACTGATTGTTACCCTTGTCTTAATTACTAAGTAATTTATTTCCATCAAAAGCTTGTCTTCTTTTAACAATTACTTTCAAAGGTTTAAAAAAACAAAAAAACGCAAAAACCTCACCAATAAGCTTATTTTCCTTGACAAAACAGCGGAACTCAGCACCAGGAATTAATTCACACCATTTTCGAAGAACAAGCTGTAGACAAAGGAAAAAAGGGACACAACTATGTAACAAGAGAATATTTACTAGTCTAATAAACAATTTTATGTTGAGACCATATCTTAACAATTGCCATTATCAAGTGTTTTGGTTTTTTTTTAAAAAAAAGGCATCATAAAACATGCCTGACATGATATGTAGGGAACAGAGCTATGATCTATTAGTCTAACAGAACAGGGGAAATTGTATTAAAACTCTTTATGACAAAATGTGCCTTTGTCATTTATTTACCATTTTGGGAGTTCTGACATAACATACAACTCAAAGGATGATATAGTCACATCTTATCATCGTTGGGCCATAAGTTTCCCTATAATTCATATGTTCCTCACTCCTTTAAGAACATCAAAAAGTAAAATAATTTCCAAGTTATCTACCTTAAGCATCATTCTGTAATACTCTGATAAAATTATTACGGCTTATCACAAAGACTCACTAAAATCCTTTCATGATTTTCCCATTATTTTAAAGTAATACAATTCTACCAATGGCCCAATTCATAAATGGGTTTATTACTATAACATTATTTAATATGTGCAAATTCTCATATTGTTGTAATTTATAAATAGTACAGTTGACAAATGTATGCTTCTGAGTCTGGTTTTAAAACGTTCTTTGGAAAAAACTAGTCCTGTCCTTTTGAAGTATTAATTGTAATCAATGACAAGAGCCCCCAGCCTCCCGAATCCTGGCATACACCTCTTTGCCCCTCAAGACCTAGGAGATAGGACTTGAATTACTCTAGGCCCCATTCCAGGAATCCCCCCAGTGGGCTCTGTACCTTCCCATGCCACCCAGTTTCTTGTACATAACATTCGAGAGTAAGCCCATACCCCATGTTGTACTAGGATAATCTGACACAAGTCTCTCTTCTAAGGGTGAGCAGCTGGGTCTTATTCACCTTTGCGCTCCCAGCACAGGTATGTAATGCCTAGCAGTGCCTAGGAAATGTTTGTCAAGTGAAACATGGAATGGTAAATATTTAAGAGAAGCAGCCACTAAAAAACATGATATAAAAAAAATTTAATGAACTGTGAAAATGCTCATACTATGTCATAAGTGAAAAAAAAAAGTGGCACATAAAGCATCTTATGGAGAGTGTGTATATGCGCACAGGTGTGCACACGCACACACACGCGCACACACACACACACACACACACAAATATCTCAAGAAAGGGAAGTTAAAGGTCAAGATGCTAATAATACTGAGGATATCTGGGTGGTAGGCTCCTCATATTTTCTTGTATTTTTAAATTTTTGATAGTAGGTTGCTTTCCTTAAAAAAAAAACCGTAGTGTTAAAATATGTCTTAGAAATTTGAAGTGTGCTGATTCCAATTTTCGTTATTGTGAGCTCTTGGTCAAGCTCTGTATGTGCCACCTTTTGAAAAAGAACCTAATTATTAAATGAAGAATCCCACACTAAAAAATTACACTGTTGTTACCTATTAAAAATTGATACTGGCAAATATATTTTCTGACAGCTACAGTAATTTTTATGTAAGCAACAAATAAATACGCAATTATTGCAAACTGACATTAAGTTTTCGGAAAATTTGCATTATCTATTGAAATAACGTTTTGGACAGGTAATACAAACACTGTACTTGGTTTTTTAAACAAGGTAAAAGGTGAGTCTTCCCCCCAAACAGTGTCTGTCCTCCTCCTCACAGGTAACCAGTGCTGACAATTTCTCATACATCTTTCCAGAAGTATTCTATGAATACATGAGCATATAGTAGGTATCTTTTTAAATACACACAGACGCAAGCACATGATACCTAGGATTTTGCTTGCCACTTTTTTCATTTTAATTACTTTCAATTTCCTGGGCTTTTAAAACTGGGTTTTAAACCCTATGCACTAACATGATGATGGCATATTCCCCAAAAAGCAATAAAAGAGCAAACTGCCGGTGAAATCAATCTCGGGGACAGATGATGACATTACAACAAAGATTACGTCGCAGGGCAAGACTAGGAAAACAATCTTTTTCATTTTTGTGTTTCTAGCACAAAGTAATAAGATATAGCAGGTGCTTGATAGATGTTTGTTCAGTGAAACAATAGATATGAATGTATTACATACACACGATTAATGTTATAAAAAATGTTTAATGACCTGGGAAAATGCTAATATATTACATACCCCTCACAAATGGTATGTAAAGATCTCAATTACAAGTGCTAAAAGATGTAGGAATTGTTTGGTGGCTTGGTGAAGAGTCAATTACCTGTTCACAGAAGATATGCCACTATATACACTCATCACACTAAGAATTACTTAGTACAGGAAGTCAGTGGACAACTTTTGAAAGCATGTGTATATACAAGTGACTGGAAGCAAATAGATGACGAAGAAATTAAACTAACAACAACATCCAAGAACACTGCCCACTTCAAGGGTGTGTGTGTGTGTGTGTGTGTGTGTGTGTGTGTGCGTGTGCGTGCGCGCGCGCGCGTGCGTTGTGTATACCTTCAAACCAGGAAAACATGGGTTTGCTATTGGGGGACGGGGGAGGGAGTTGCTATGTTTCAACTCTTATTACTATTTCTAATAAAGTTTTCCACTGTCCTTTTGTTCTTACTTCTATATGTAATCTGTAAAGTGAGAGAACCATAGAAAAAATAAATAAAAATGGTAAAATGGTGGTGACTACTTTTCCTTGTAAATCAGGTTAAAAAGCTTAAACAGGGGGCTTCCCTGGTGGCGTAATGGTTGAGAGTCCGCCTGCTGATGCAGGGGACACGGGTTCGTGCCCCGGTCCGGGAAGATCCCACATGCCGTGGAGCGGCTGGGCCCATGAGCCATGGTCGCTGAGCCTGCACGTCCGGAGCCTGCACGTCCGGAGCCTGTGCATCCAGAGCCTGTGCTCCGCAACGGGAGAGGCCACAACAGTGAGAGGCCCGTGTACCGCAAAAAAAAAAAAAAAAAAAAAAAAGCTTAAACAGGTTAAGCTGGATGGCATGAAGGTGTTTGCTTCATTTCAAAATATGTATAATATTCCATAGTATGTACATACTGTGTATATACTGTATGTGTATGTACATAATACATGCATTTTATGTGTATATTTCATAAATTTAAAAATTCAATGGCTCTAGGTTCCCAGAGAAATTAGTCCAAAAATTTGATTCATTTCACTTAAGAACAGAAATTCTCAATACGTCTTCATCTAGAATTATCAATTTTATTCAAGATCAAAAAAAAAAAAGATTCTTACCTCATATTCCATACACGGATCTGGGGAATCATCAGTACAATGAATAAATCTTTGAGGGAAAGAAAGGCAATTGAATCTTTATTTTATGGTTGTCAGTTTATGCATACACATTACTTATATTTACTTATATTTAAAGTGGGAGTAAGGTTTTACTAAAAGCTTCCAGAAACACGAGACTAATTCAAATTCAATGAACATTTATTAAGCACCGTTCAGTGTCAGGCGTTAGCCTAGGCACCCTGAAATGTTATTTGTTATTTCATTTGTCCTCAAAACAACCATATGAGCTACTATAATCTCCATCTTTCTGTTAAAAAAAAAAGGGCTAAAACTAAGGAAAGAGCACATTTAGTGACCAAGCCAGGAGTATAACGCAAACCCACTCTAGACTCCAAATGAGGGTGAGATGGCACTGTTGTTTTATAATTCTCACTGTGCTCTTCATGGCTGAACCAGAAGTCTAGTTCTCTGCTGACATTAACTCTGCCACCTAAAGCCACAAAAAGTTCATCTAATCCTTCTCCCACATCCCATTTAAAAATAGCTGACAGAAGAATTATTCATTCCGCCATTAAATATATTGCTTCCTCCTCTAAAAATCCTCAGTTTCATGGACAATTTTTCACATCCTTTATTAAACACCCACCTATACCAAGGGCTGGCGAGGCACTGGAACACCAAAATGACTAAGAGTCCCTTGTCCTTTAGTCTGGTGAGGAAAGCCTAACAAGTACCCAAAGAATTTCAAAACACTGAAAATAAAAATACTGTGATGGCACAAAGGAAACACTGATTAGCTCTTCATGTTTGGGGGGAGGGGCTTCATTTGACATGAAGAGAAGGGTCTGTGTTTGAGGCAAAGGGAGAGAAGTGAGAACTATGCACAGGACTACTGGAGGTCAGTACTGATGGGTGTGGAGGGAAGAACTGCCAAAAGATGTGGCTGGAGAGAAATTCTGGACAAGAAGGACTATCCAGATCATGAAGGGTCTTGTTTGCCTACGCAGAGAGGTTGTGATTTATTATACAGACAAAGGGGGGCTAAAAACGTTTCTAAACATGTGAGGGAGATCATTGCACTTAGGCTTTAGAAATATCACAGGTGGCAACGGTGCTGGAGAGCCTGGGGGAATGGGCGGCAGGTTGGGAGGCTGAGAGCCCAGTTAGAAGGCTCATTGCAACAGCCCCAGCGAGAGACGAGGGGCCAACTAATGCGAAGGCAGAGGAGAGGGAGAGGAGAAGCTCTATACAAAGATATTTAGGAGACAAAGTCAGGGCTACTTGGTGCCTGATTGAAAGTGCAGGATGAGGGAGAAAGAGGCCAGATGACTGGGGTGGCTGCTTGATGACTCGCTGGATAATGAGGCAAATACTATTCACTAAGAAGGAAGAGCAGGTGATGTGGATGAGGAAAACATGGGAGCTAACTACGTTTGGGTGGGTAGTGTTGGAGAAGTCCTGGGAGAACCACAGAGAATGTCTAGTAAGCAACTGGAACAAGGAAACTCAAGAGTGGGTGGAGGTGAAAATAATTATCTGGAAGTAATCGTCCTACTGGTATAAGAGCTAAGGTCAAGGATGGAGACAGAAGTGATCAGTCAGCTCATTCAGATAGAAACCTAGGGAATACCAACAATTCAAGAAGCAAAACAGGTGGTCAAGAGACATTTTCATAAAAAAATACACAAGCAAAACAAAAAATAGTTTTAAAGACATCTTAAGCAATTTACAAGTAGAATTAAATTTGAAAAGCTTTTAAATTTCCCTGAATGTTTGATTAGGTTGGAATTCTCTGCAATCATTTATGACTTATACTACAAACAATAACAACACAAATAAGGTGGTTGGCTAAAGTCCTCAGAAAATAAGAACTTTTATTGCCACTAACAGTTGGGCACTAATGGATATAATCTGAATGATAAAGAAAGATACACACGGGGAGCTTTGTTAAAAGGCAATGGGCTTTCTCCGTATTAGTGAACAGGCACCAGGTGAAGCATGTACATCTGCCATCTCATTCCATCCTTGCAATAATCCCTGAGAAAGTGCTATTATTATTATCCACATTCATCGCACAAGGAAACCAAGGCTTCGAAAGGTGAGAAATGAAGTCAGTGGTGGGAGGGCACTAAACCACGTGTGGAACTGCTCCTCTCAGAGGTGGAGGTTCTAGAGCTGTTTGTTATTGCTCTCAGATTTCAGAGAAACCACAAATACCAAATGGATCCAGAGAAAACGTAAGTCCTGGATCATCTCCTTTAATAGCTCTACATAATATATTCTTCATTATTCTATTTTTTTTCAATTTTTAAAAAATTAATTAATTTTTGACTGCGTTGGGTCTTCGTTGATGCACACGGGCTTTTCTCTAGTTGCGGCAAGAGGGGGCTACTCTTTGTTGCATTGCGCGGGCTTCTCATTGCGGTGGCTTCTCTTGTTGCGGAGCATGGGCTCTAGGTGTGCAGGCTTCAGTTGTTGTGGCATGTGAGCTCAGTAGTTGTGGCTCGCGGGCTCTAGAGCGCAGGCTCAGTACTTGTAGCGCGTGGGCTTAATTGCTCCATGGCATGTGGGATCTTCCTGGACCAGGGCTCAAACCCATGTCCCCTGCACTGGCAGGCGGATTCTTAACCACTGCGCCACCAGGGAAGTCCTATTCTTCTTTATTGTAAAAGAGTCCCTCACCTTTTTTTTTCTGGTTTAACAGCCTAAATATTTTAATTAGCAAAAAACACTAATTCATTTATGAATTCTATTATAAAAATTCATTTTATCCTTAAAACATTTTCCCTCAACTCCTTTCTAAATTCTAAATGAAAAGATGAAAAGTGTGTCAAAAATCCAGACAGTGAGGAATAAAAAATTGTGTGGTAAAAGAATTTTTCACAAGCGAGAAAAGCGTTCACAATACAGTATACTTTTAAATAATAAAAAAGGTCACAAAACTACACAGTACAAGCTCATATTTTAAAACATACATGAGAAAACATAATACAATGTTAACTATTGGAATGTTCACAATGATTCTTTCCCAGCAGTGATTGTTCATTTCTTCTGCTGCTTTTCTGTAGTATTTCTAACATTATGTTTATCACATTAAATGTATATTACTTTAACTTTTAATTTTGAGGAATTAAAAAACACATAAAAGTACAAAGTGGGGACTTCCCTGGTGGCGCAGTGGTTAAGAATCCACCTGCCAATGCAGGGGACATGGGTTTGAGCCCTGGTCCAGGAAGATCCCACATGCCGTGGAGCAACTAAGCCCATGCGCCACAACTACTGAGCCTGCGCTCTAGAGCCCGCGAGCCACAACTACTGAAGCCCGCACGCCTATAGCCCGTGCTCTACAACAAGAGAAGCCACCCCAATGAGAAGCCCACGCACCGCAACAAAGAGTAGCCCCCGCTCGCCGCAACTCGCCCACACGCAGCAACAAAGATTCAACGCAGCCAAAAAAAGGACAAAGTGTACATTACATATAGCACTTTTATAATAAGAAACCAAGTTTACTTTAAAAGTTAATATTTTACATTTTGCAGTGTATACAAAATATCAAATTATGTTGTATACCTGAAACTAATATATACTGTTAGGCCAATTATACAATTTTTTAAAAAGTTAGGACTTCCCTGGTGGCGGAGTGATTAAGAATCCACCTGTCAAGGCAGGGGACACAGGTTTGAGCCCTGGTCCGGGAAGATCCTACATGCCGTGGAGCAACTAAGCCCGTGCACCACAACTACTGAACCTGCGCTCTAGAGCCCGCTCGCCACAACTCCTGAAGCCCACACGCCTAGAGCCCGTGCTCCGCAACAAGAGAAGCCACCCCAATGAGAAGCCCGCGCACTGCAACGAAGAGTAGCCCCCACTCGCCACAATGAGAGAAAGCCCGCAACGAAGACCCAACGCAGCCAAAAATAAATTTAAAAAAAAGTTAATATTTTAGCTTTCAATTAACCAGTAATTCTTATCATGATAAAACTGAACTGCCTATCGTTTTTTAAAAATTTAAATGCATCTAAAATATACAAGGGAGGGCTTCCCTGGTGGTCCAGTGGTTAAGAATCTGCCTGCCAATGCAGGGGACTCGGGTTCGAGCTCTGGTCCGGGAAGATCCCACATGCCGCGGAGCAACTAAGTCCATGTGCCACAACTACTGAGCTACTGAGCCTGTGCTCTAGAGCCTGCACGCTGAGCAAGCTCTGCATGCTCTGCAAGAAGAGAAGCTACCGCAATGAGAAGCCTGAACACTGTAACAAAGAGTAGCCTCAGCTCACCACAACCAGAGAAAAGCCCGCGCCCAGCAACGAAGACCCAACGCAGCGAAAAATAAAATAAAATAAATTAAATTAAAAAATATATATATATATATATACAAGGGAGATGGGAGGAGAGAAATGACAAAGGAATTCGAATAAACACTTCCAAAACACAGGTCTTCATTATCTAAATTTTTTAATGCTTCTATATTCCTACAAATATTAATTTCAACCCTTGGTTAATCCTCATTTGCTACTTTAAAATAGGTATACATTTTAATACACATTTGCATTCTACCATCCCATAACATTATTTTTTAAGTGGTAATGGGTTTAACATTTAATGTTAGTTAAAAACCTTGACTAGTTTCAGAAGATAGATGTGAGAACATATGTGCTACATGAGATTACTGTACAAGGCTTTTTCTGATTAAGATGATTAATCAGATGGTCAAGTACAGTCTCTGAAAGGAGAGGAAAGTGCAGAGCCACCTAATTAAGACTGAATGTGAAGGTCAACAACATTTTTAGGAGCTCAGCTGAACTACCGCAAAAAACACTGTGTATGAATATTTAAATTCCATTTATATTCTGGAGGAAGTAGATTTAAAAAGCAAAAATGTGTTAAGATATTTGGAGTATTAACAACACTTGAATGCTTACAAATCCTTATATAAATTACGGTTCAAAAATTCCAGGTTACATCAAGAAAGGAAAAAGAAAGAAATCCTTAAATCAAGGCTTCTTACTACACTGAAAATATTAGTAGAAACAATACTAGCAGCAACAAAGATTCAAGGATACTCATAGAAAATATGAGTATCCTAACAGAAATGATAAAATATCTTCATTCATATGGAATATAAAAATGTTTGTATTATTCTCTTAACTGACTGAACCAAGAACAGAGATGATCCAAACACTTGCATCTGCAATGGAGAAAAAAAAGCTCATTCTCTCACTTCCAAAAATAAGTTTCTTAATTGCTAAAAGAAAGCAGGACCTCAGAGAGGTAACAGCAAGTTAAGATCAAGGAAAGCAATTTACAGAGAAAGAATACTGAATTGCTAAGTCTACTTTAGCTTTTGTTTCTATGAACACGTAATTTAAAAGTCATGGTAAGAACTAGTATAAATTCTCAAATCCCAACTCAGTATATAATATAAAATTATAATACATGTTATAATTTATGAGCAAAAGCAAGAAATATGTCATAATACCTAACACTTCCCCTGTGTTAACGAACACATTTAAATAACACTTGAAAAATTTGCCTGAATTATGAAATAATATGGAATCATTCATGATCACCTTGGAATTTGGGCAACTGTTAGAGAATTCCTCAAGTTATAACCCGAAATTAGTCTAGGTCCAGATTGATAAGTGTCCCATACAGATGAGAAACAATACAGGCATCTGTATTGTTCTATATCCATCTCCACCCTCCAGGACCCAGGCCCTTCCCAGCAGAGGTAGGACTAGATGAAACAATATTCCTGTTGAGAAACCTGCTGACAGTTTTACTGCGGTTTCTTTCCACAAAATTTGCCTTTGCTCTCTGGTTGTTGTTGGGTTTTTTTTTTACATCTTTATTGGAGTATAACTGTTTTAAAATGGTGTGTTAGTTTCTGTTTTATAACAAAGTGAATCAGTTATACATATACATATGTTCCCATATCTCCTCCCTCTTGTGTCTCCCTCCCTCCCACCCTCCCTATCCCACCCATCCAGGTGGTCACAAAGCACCGAGAAAGCCCACGTACAGCAAAGACTCAACGCAGCCAAAAATAAGAAAAAAAAAACCAAAAACTTCAAAATAAACACAGGTATTATTGGGACTTCGTTGGTGGTCCACTGGGTAAGACTCTGCACTTGGGGAACTAAGATCCCACATGCCAAGTGGTACGGAAAAAAGCAAAAACAAAAACAAAAAAGACAAAACCCACAGGTGTTATTAAATAATTAATGTCATATAATCTACAATGTAAATTACAAAATAAAAGTATTCTCGGGTACAATCACAGTAAAGACCGAAAAAAGCAGAAAAACAAATAACCAAAGGTCTACTCTGTTGAAAGCTACTATGAAATTATGCCAGTATATTTTTTTCTTTTTTTTTTCTTTTCTTTGCGGTACGCGGGCCTCTCACTGCTGTGGCCTCTCCTGTTGCGGAGCACAGGCTCCGGACGCACAGGCTCAGCAGCCATGGCTCACGGGCCCAGCCGCTCCGCGACATGTGGGATCCTCCCGGACCGGGGCACAAACCCGTGTCCCCTGCATCGGCAGGCAGACTCTCAACCACTGCGCCACCAGGGAAGCCCCACCAGTACATTTTTAATATATTTTGCAGTGAACCAGTTAACAGGAATTTTGGAGACCAATATGTTAGATACAAAGTTTTAGAAAGAAGAAGAAAAGAAAGAAAGGGGAAAAAAAGATCCTAGCCTAAAACTGTAAGAACTGTGCTTAACTGCCACTGACGACTGACAGGAATGTCATCTTTCTTGTCTTTTACTTCTACCCAAGCTACTTTCCAAGTCATTCCCTCAACTTAAACTTCAGGTTGCATGTCCTACCAGCCAAATGGTCTTACTATAAATAGGCACATTCATGATGCCCTGAACATGTCTTAAGATGGACATACTCTTTTCTGTGAACTTCTTAACTGTGATCAACACATAGCTTTTATCATGACGTTCCAACTATTTCACACATTGAAAGAGAACAAAGGCGATACGTTCAATGGTAAGGATGCCCGTGTGTGGAACTAGGGGAATGCAGACAATGAGAAAACTATGGATGTAGTATATGCTTTGTTACAAGGAAAGAAGGATACGTGTATCTGATGAGCTGTGCTACATTAAGAAATACACTGAACTAGAAAGAGCTCCATGGAAGTAGAATCCAAGAGACTGCTCTAGTGGAGAACACTGGAGTTAAAGATGAATCCTATTTGTTACGGGCGAGGTGTTAGACTCTGGCATTGGAGGAGCAGACTTACAGTGCTACCAACTTAAATTGTGTGAGTTCTCTAGTGCGGGCCAGTCAACGTGGCAGGAATGGGGGAAAGAGAAATCACAGTATTAGTAAACTCGGAGAGTAATAACTACGTGAACTGACTCTAGACAACTTAGGTACCGCCTAAATACGCTAAGATCACAATTCGATCATTCCTATCAGAGAAAACATCATCATTAAAGCTTTATAAGGTGGCAGTACACAAAATCACAATGCTTTAAAGTGGCAGACTCTTTACTGCCTAGCTATTTACTAGGGCACATCCTCATTCGTAAGCTTTCCTAAAACGTTGGAAGGTTATGGTATTATACCTCACAGAAAACAACTCTTAAGTATATAAGGAAAAAAAGTTATGTCAAGGGCAGAAATAAAAAAGAAAAACATGGCACCCAGGGAATATTTAGCATCAAAGTTCTGGTGCTGAAGATTTTACTGCTCATTAGGATCTAAAATGAGAGTTCAGGTACACAGATTCCATTTTTTACATCTCACTGGTGGAAAAGGAAAGATAAAAAATGATACTGAATTAAGGGTGATTGGGTGAGTTCATTAGAATTTTCATAGAATTCTTCAAAAAGAGAGAAAATATGCTCTCTAAAATTATAACAATCTAACAAAACATTGTAAATCAGCTACACTTCAATAAAAAAATACAATAAAATTATAACAATCTAAAGTGAAAAACTGTCACCTAAATAAATGGGCCTTAAAAATCACAAGGAATAGGTTCTGTTAGGTCCAACTTAGGTAGAACATTTTACTTTTGAAACTGTTTTGCTGCTGAATTTTAGGATTAATAACCAGTTTTGTGATAATCTTAAGAACAAAATGTATAAAAATTGTGCTGATCATAACTGTGCTTGAATTACTAAGACAAGTAAACTTTCCTGATCTCTAGTAACTCTAACTTCCTTAGTCATGAGCCTCTCAGAGAAACAATTAATGGATTAATTCTCTCTCAGCCCTTTCTTCTAAATGCCGATTGAATACCAGATATTTTTTTTCTGGCCTTGGCCTACTGAAGTGACACCTAATCAATAAAATAACCAGTGAAAGCAGCCTTCTGACTCAACAAGTCTAATTACATAGAAAGTTTATCTGGGCAAATAATTCACTCAGCAAGTATAATGCAGACAGATTATGCTAATGGTGTCAATATTTCAACCTCCACTTTTTAAAGCTTCTTGGGTACAATAACCACTTGACAAACAGAAAGAATAAGAGTACTTACTAGTCCATGTCAAATTACAACTGTGGCAGACAGTACTGGTGGTCTACCCTCTAGCTATTCCTAACCTTTATCCTTGCCAACAAAATTCTGTGACTGTTCGGAGGAGGACAGGTGGACCTGTGGAATCCCAGGGATGCACGTGTACATCTAAGCGCACAGCCCTCAAGGCGCGGGCCTGCACCCGCAGCAGCAGGGTCACCTGGGAACAGGTTAGAAATTATATTCTTGGGCCCCACTCCCAGCCTAGTGAATCAGAAACTCTGGGGGTGGGGACCAGCAAGCCGTGTTTTACCAAATTCTCCAGGTGACTCTAATCCGAGCTAAAGTTGGAGAGCCTCTGCTCTAAACCAATCATGGCGTCTCTGTTCCCTCTGCCAACTACTGGATGAGGCTGAGTAACTGTGTGACCGTAAGCCTATCAGGAAGTCTCCTGGGAAGCTTCCAGAATGCTTTACTTGCTCACAGACAGAGAAGAATGAGAGGAATTAGATGCACCCCCTCATATTTTTGACTAAGATATAGTCATCTTCATGCCATACCTGCAAAATACCAGCCACCTTGTAACCATTAGGTGATAAACCCAAATACCAAGCCAGTAAGCCAAGGATGACAGAGAGAAAGACTGAAAGAACCTGGTCCCTGGTGACCCTGATGAGCTGTGACTTAACCATTATAGATGGAAATAGCCCATCTCCAGACTCCTTGCTAAATAATGTATTTTTAAAAACACTGTGTGTGAACTCTTTTTGGTTGGCCCTCTGTTAACCTGTAATCCTAACTATAACATCTTTGTTTCTCTTGTTGAAGCAAGCTCCCAAAGAGTATAACATAATTTTCATAACATTACATAATTTTATGTACATAACTATATACTAGAATATTTTATCTTTTATCACATTCTATAATATTTTACTTTGAAGCATTTAGAAAAGAAGGAATTTATAACTTTATTAAGTGAAAATACAGAGAACATTTAGAATGACGTTACTGAAATTATATTCTGGTTTTGGTTCTATTAACTAGTTGATGGAAACAAATTACTGAGCAGATTCAGGCCTCAATTTTCTAACTGAAGAGTCAAATTAAATCACTGATAAGATCCTGTCCAATTTAAAGTATTGTATTCTTAATCTTTAAGGGGTCCAGAAAGGCCTCTGTGACAAAAGTTCATATTTCATTAAAGACCCAATCAATAGGGATTTTTCTGGAGTAACAAGACTCATTGTTACGCAACTGACTACCGACAAAGATTTCCAGAAAAGGTGACTGTGAGTACCACCGGTCTGAAAGGCTGCAAGCCCAGGGCTTGGTGTTTATCCTGCCAACTCCCAATTATTTACATGAGGAGAAAGATGGTATTCTGTGGATAAACACTCCTAATCCAAGGCCTCAAATGTACTTGCTGATTTAACTTCTTCCCCATGCAAAAGTCAAAAAGTACAAAACGCAAAAAGACTGACTGGTATTTCTACCCTTCACTGGAATCGGGGCTAAATTCATGTAAGACAAAAAAGGAGAGGCGGGCTAAGAGGAGCCAGCAGGTTGCTAGGGTGCAAAGATGATTTAAAAGCCATCAACCACAGAGAGTTAGAAGTGATTTATAATTTTTGGAGAGGAAATGTCCTCATATACTCACTGCAACTAATATCAAAGGTGCATAAAAATCCATATCAAATGAATTAACAGGTACAGAGTATTTTAACGTAATATATTCCAAGGCCTCTTTACAAAGGCATTCAATATCGAAAAGCCCTACAATGGCAAAAAAAAGAGAGGGCCACGACTTCCTCTAATCAGAGGGTGTCTCCCAGAACGAAAATGCTGCTGCATTATTACTAAAGCAAACACCTCATAACACCTGTGCCAACACAACCATAAAAGGCTGACACCTAAATGTCAGAACAACATAAAGCTTTTTCTGTAAGTGAACCAGAAAAACCAATACAGGTAAAGTCCTTTTATAATAAACTAGCGATACAATCACACTCATTTATTATTACTTAACTTCGTTTTCTTAATTTAATACTAAAACCATATGCCCAAGCTGCAGAACCAGATGCAAAAGCGATGATGCACAACTGACTTGTAGGGAATGTATTTTCTTTATGCCAGGCTCCTCTTCAAAAAAGGATTTGAGGCTGAAAGGGGATGAATGAGCAGGGCAAACTGAACTGGATGGATGGGGAGGAAGTGGCATGCATACATGAGGTATGTATGTATTCACCTGTGTACCTGCTTAGTTTCTAGATTTTTTGATATGCTTTATTTTAAAGATCAGATAAAAGGTTAGTTTAATTGATATTTTGGATCTAAAAATTGGGTAGGATAAGAAATCTAGAAGAATAACTGCTGTTTGATGACAGAACAAAAGAAGCATAAAGAGATCGCCTACAGTGCAGCAGTGCAGGTGGGCTGTCTGCCTATGATGAAGGATTAGTTACAGAGTAACTAGCAGAGGGAAGAAAACAGCAAGTCCATGTCTAGGAATTTATCCTAAGGAAAAAAAATCAGGAAAGCACGCAAAGATTTAGCTCAAGGATATTCACTGCAGGACTAAGAAGAAGAGAAAAGAGACAAATAAGAAGAGAGAACTAATGAAATAAATGATGCTATAGCTGTCCAGTGGAATACTCTGAAGCAAGTTTAAAACAATGATGTGTTTAATATTTAATGACACATAAAGATGTTTAATATATACTGATTAAGTGCAAAAGCAGCCTCATAAGCAATTTGAACTATATGATCCCATTTTTGTTTTAAAAAACTGGAATACAGTTAGAGACAGGTGTATCTATATTATACCTATGCACAGACAGAATCCTGGAAGTATATAAAACCAACTGTGGCGAGATCATGAACGCTTTTACATTTCCTGTTTTTGTTTAGCTATAGTCCCCACTTTTATTTTTCTATGATAAGCATATATTAGCTTTATAATAAGAAAAAAATTACCACTATATTTACTGGGCAGATACACAGAAAGCCCTTGATATTTAGGGATATTCATTGTACAGCATTAGCTGTCAATGGAAAAGAAAGGTTTGCTTTAATAGGTCATTTGAGAAAATGAAACAGCCTTGGTATGTGGATCTGTTGTTTACAATAGTACTAGAACTAATGGAATTTCATCTGTAGAAAAACTCACAAGTACTGAAACTACTGACATAAGAGAACAAGAGACATACTTACGGTTGGGTGAAGTCACGAGTGATGAAATCAGAACTCTTGAACAGTAGGAAGATGTCGCTGAGAGTTTTACATTTCAGAGAACTATTCATTGCTATCCAGTATGCGTCCTAAATAACAGAGCACATGTTACTTAGTATATATTCCAAGTTAGTTGCTATAAATGAAGTTCAAGCCTATAGCCAAAATCAACAATGCATATAACCTGAAGAGGTTGAAGAAAAAAGTCAGGTAAGAAATTTTAGCTATACTGTCAAATGTCAAGTTACAGTTCTAAACAAGTAACAGCATCACCACTGCATGTCGGATACTCAGTTTTGAACCAAGATGTTCAGGTTCTCACCTTTCAGCTCAGGCCTAAGCACTGCCCTATGTCTTCCTCACTGATGATGAAAGAAGGGGGATAAAGAGATATCAGAAATGCTGACACTTCAGCTAGAAGATTCAGGAATGAAAAAACAGCCTGACCAGCGACTAAGAAAATAGAGAACCTTCCTTTCTTCCCGTTTCTGGGGAGAGACGGCTGGAACCCTGAAGTTGGATGACTGCAACAGTTAAGACCCATGTCTATCAAATCTGGGAGGGAGGAGGTGACATATTCTGAACCATCACAATTTTAAATGGTGAAAGCCTCAAATATATGCACCAAAAAAAAGTAAGAAGAGCAGACACAGGAGGCACAAACCTCAGCGAAATATGCCTAAAAATGATAGAATAATTAAGTAGTTTAAAAAACGTACTTCTCCCATAGACAGATCAGACACAGGACAGTAATTGAGAAAACTAATGATTGCAAAAAAAATGTCCAGTTACCCACACTGTATGAAAGAAAGCACTGGAACACAGTCGGCACTCAATAAATAAAAAATAAATGAAGGAATAACTTAAAATCACAAATAATCTATGCATTTTAACTAGAAAGCCTCAAGCCAGATCAGTAGTCAAGCACAACTCAAATTACTGCTCATAGATAAACTAAAAATGAGTTTCAATAACTTCTTTATAATAACTTCTTTAAAATTTCTCCAAATGAAAAAGGATGATGAACTTCTGGTTAAAGATGGTATACTGAACACACAAATTTAACTCCACTAAAACAACAGTATATACATAGAAAACCATGCAACTGAATAAACAAGACAGTTATTAACTCCAGGGAAAACAAAATGTTGAATAAGAAAACACAAGCAATGTACGGTATATATCAGATATGGACGTAGTGTTTGCATAAACATAATATGAGAAACACTGAATACTTGTCTAATCAAAGTATGCCATTCTGATGATGAGGACAGTGGAACAGAAAGCAGTGGGGACAGGCCTTCCCTGGTGGCTCAGTGGTTAAGAATCCGCCTGCCAATGCAGGGGACACAGGTTCAAGCCCTGGTCCAGGAAGATCCCACATGCCGTGGAGCAACTAAGCTCATGCGCCACAACTATTGAGCCTGTGCTCTAGAGCCCGCGAGCCACAACTACTGAGCCTGTGCACCTAGAGCCCATGCTCCACAACGAGAAGCCACTGAAATAAGAAGCCCATGCACCACGACGGAGAGTAGCCCCCGCTCAATGCAACTAGAGAAAGCCCGAGCAGCAACAAAGACCCAACGCAACCAAAAATAAATAAATAGATATAAATAAATAGATAAGGTAGATAGATAAATAAATAAATAAATAAAGTAGTGGGGACAGGAGATGAAACAGAGCTGAACCTTTCTGTTCTAAAGCAGGAAGTCAGTAATAAACATCTAAGACAGAAGAACAGAGAAGTAGAGGAAAATAACAGAAGAAGGTACTAAAATATTTGAAAACAGCTGCCTCTGAGCAGTGGGAAATAGTGAAGCAAAACGGGTGTCAGAACTGGCTGATTTCTGTAGGAAGCTTCCAGATCTTCTGAAAATTTAAACTATTTTGTATATGTAATACAATGGAATATTACTCAGCCATAAAAAGGAATGAAATAGGGTCATTTGTAGAGACGTGGATGGACCTAGAGTGTGTCATACAGAGTGAAGTCAGTCAGAAAGAGAAAAACAAATATCATATATTAATGCACATATGCGGAATTTAGAAAAATGGTATAGGTGACCTTATTTGCAAAGCAGAAATAGAGACACAGATGTAGAGAAAGGGGGAAACAGGTGGGGTGGGATGAACTGGGAGATTGGGATTGACACATATACACTGTTGATACTATGTATAAAATAGACAATTGATGGGAACATACTGTATAGCACAGGGAACTCTACCTAATGCACTGTGGTGATCTGAATGGGAGGGGAATCCAAAAGGGAGGGGATATGTGTATTTGTATAGCTGATTCATTTTGCTGTGCAGCAGAAGCTAACACAACATTGTAAAGCAACTATACTCCAATAAAAATTAATTTAAATGTATATGTGTCGCTAATTTTAATAAGTAAAAACAAAAATTAGATTAAGTACAATTTATCATTCATGTTAGAATAAGAAAAGATAAGCACATGAGATGATTTTTTGAAAATGCAGGTAAGTCTTGATTCCTTAAATGAGCCTTGCTGACATAAAACTGTTTTCTACTGTAGTAGAAAAAATAACGAATTTTCCTTCAGACCTTAACTTAAAAAAAAATCTTGTCAATGAAATGTTGAAATGATAAAACACAATTTAAGAAAACGTCAGGTGATCTGTCAAACCGCTGTTTCTAGATCCTACAACATTTTAATTTTTATTACCTTTCAATAGAGAAAAATCTCTGTCAAACTGAACAGGTGAAGTTTTGAAAAGGGTAGAGAAAGGCTTTTCTCAGATTTCTAGCGCAATCAGCAACACAAGAGGTTGAAACTGTCAATTGGCAAAATATACAGCATTTCACAGACCCAGGGAAGTGCACTGCAAAATCAGGAAAATAAAATAACAGGGGGAAAATAAAAATAAATTCCACGGAATTCCCTAGAATTAGGAATATAATCAGACCCTCTGTGAGGATATAAAGTGAAATGGAATAGCAAAACAAATAATATTCACACAGTGAGAGATTTACTGATGTGTTCCTACCCTTGGGGCACTCCAGTTAAGCTTTGGAAATACACTGCCCCCCAGGGAATTGATAGCTTCTTGGACTTTAGTGGTGAACTCAGGAAATTCTGGTGCCTACAGAGAGAAAGAAGAAATATTTGGGCAAGTCAGTATCATCACAACAAATACAGAAAACAAGATCAAAATCTCAAAGTTCAACACTTCAGGGCGTAAAAAATAATTCAGAATACAAATTACTATCAGAATTTCTGAACTCAGTTAAATAAAATCAATGATCAAATAGCATTTATCTGAAAAGGAAAAAAAAATAACAAGTGCCAATGGCACTTTCCAAAACAATCAAGACCACAAAGCTGAAGAGACAGATGTTACAAGGCACCTGGGGATGTGAGGAAGGAATGAATGGTTCTCTTAGCACCTATAAAACCAGTATCTATTAAATGAAAAGAGACAGATAGAATATCACCTGTGCATATACTCCAATTCTCAGAAATAATACCTCGCACTTAAGGGCCAGAAGCCTTTCCATTTGCAGGAAAAGATTCTTGGACGTTTCCCCAAAAGGCTTCATGAGAATAAGAAATAAATTATGTGGTTAACTGTATTTAAACGCTGCTATTTCCGGATAAGTTTTAATATAAACAAAATTTAAAAATAGGACCTTGGTGAAGTTAAAATGTTCTTTCCTTTCTGGTTGATTTTAAAATGTGTATTTTTTAAATTTTTATTTATTTATTTTTTTTGTGGTACGCGGGCCTCTCACTGCTGGGGCCCCTCCCATTGTGGAGCACAGGCTCCGGACGCCAGCGGCCATGGCTCATGAGCCCAGCCGCTCCGTGGCATGTGGGATCTTCCCGGACTGGGGCACGAACCCGTGTCCCCTGCAACGGCAGGCGGACTCTCAACCACTGCGCCACCAGGGAAGCCCTATTTTTATTTTTTACAAATTTATTTATTTATTTTTGGCTGCATTGGGTCTTCGTTACTGCGCGTGGGCTTTCTCCAGTTGTGGCGAGCGGGGGCTACTCTTCATTGTGGTGCGCGGGCTTCTCGTTGCAGTGGCTTCTATTGTTGCAGAGCACAGGCTCTAGGCGTGCGGGCTTCAGTAGTTGTGGCACGTGGGCTCAGCAGTTGTGGCTCATGGGCTCTAGAGCGCAGGCTCAGTAGTTGTGGTGCACAGGCTTAGTTGTTCCACGGGATGTGGGATCTTCCCGGACGAGGGCTCAAACCCGTGTCTCCTGCATTGGCAGGCGGATTCTTAACCACTGTGCCACCAGGGAAGTCCCTAAAATGTGTATTTTATATTGGTGAGTAACCAAAACATTCTAAGTGTTGTTTCAACCAGGAAGTACGTAGAAATACAGTGGTGACAGAACGTAAACGTAATTACAATTATGCTCTCCCTCGAGCCTTCTGTCACCATCAGGAGCACATGCACATAAAGTAGAGAAAAGGAGAGTAAGAGAGATGGAAGTGGGGCCTGCAGGAGAGACAAGAATACAAAAACACTAACACTGATGCTCTGCAGTCACTTTTTTCCTTTATATTTGCTGCCCCCTACTGGCAACTGCAAATACTGAAAAAGTCCAGTCATGACAAGTTCTTCCACAAGGGGAAAAAAAGTTACAATAGGTCTAGAATAAGCTAAGGGAGTGGGAGGTACAAACTACTGGGTGTAAGAGAGGCTACAAGGATATATTATTGTACGACACAAGGAATGATGCATTATTTTGTAAAACTGTAAATGGAGTATAACCTTTAAAAACTGTATAAAATTTTTTAAAATTAAAAAAGTAAATGATTATTATTGTTTCAAGTCACAAAGTTTTAGGATGACTTGTTATTCAGCAATAAATAATCAAATACCAAAAAGAAAAATGGCTTATGCTGATCCCCAAGATCTAATCCAGTTATGACAGAGAAAAAACTATGACTCAAGTCACAGAGACGCAGACCAAAAAATGAAAGTTAAAAAAACAAAAAAGGTAACATATTCCCCAGACAAGATACCAGCTTTAAGCAACAGGCTAGTGAGTGCAGGCAGAGATCAAGGGCAGGTTGGACTTCCTTTCTTTCTGCTGCAGGTGTACATGACCTCTGGACTAGTCAGCAGCATCTTTCAGTTAGTTATCTGACAGCCTGCCTCCGTCTCCATCCTCTGTTATTCTTCTTCTGCTTAGATACGTGAAACTAAACTGCAGCCATTTAGAGAGGTTTACAAAATGAATAACAGCTTTGAGTCCTTTATCTTCCATTCGTCTCTCCCTCATTTCTGTTAAGGCAGTAATTTCCTTAGACTCCCCTGAAGTTGCTGGTTTGGCTACCCTAGAGCTCTATCCATAAAAAGTCATCTAAGATCTGCATTAGCAATATTTTTGATAAATGGCACAGTTACACAAATTGTACAATATGAGGGGTTCGATCTTCAAAGACAAAACAATTTAATTTTCCTATCCCATAAAACTTCACATATAAGGACTGCTTTATAGTTCTGTATTACATTTTTTCTTTACAAGTTATAGGTATACAATATAGTGATTCACAATTTTTAAAGGTTATACTTCATTTATAGTTATTGTAAAGTATTGGCTATTCTGTATCATTGATACATTTTAAAAGAGGCAATCGATTCCCTCAAATCCTCCAATTATTCAACTTTAAGAAATCCTGCCATAAGGATACTAAAACACATTTAAATGACGAAAAGTTTATGTACTGTACAGAAAAATCTGTGCTTTCAGTGAAAGACTATGCATTCTATACATACAGCACTTTCCGGGTTACCTGATTCTATCTGGGTCTGCGAGCCAGTTTACAACTTGGTGAATTATAGGTAAGTGAAAACAATGAGAAGTATTTCTTACAGACGTGAAAATTCTATCCTGTCTGGTGGAAATCAGCTATCTTCCCTCCCACGTATTCATCTCAATACTCCTAATCTATAAATGTGTCTGTCCTTTGGGTTCTCTTTTGAGACAGTTATAACATCTGCCTGGTTCCCTCATGAGTTAAAAACAGCCTTCAACGTGTTGTCATTATTCTACCTTTTCCTGAAAATTATCTTTTAACAAATTTAACTAGTAATAGGGTTCTTTTAAGCTCACAGTTCAAGTCGATTTTAAATTCGCGGAACACCTCAGTTGTCTGAGAAAAGGTTCCTGTTTTAAGTCAGATAAAATCCACATTTTAAATCATATCCATGGACTTTCTATGATCCAAACTCACCTATCTTTCCAACTTTACCCACCACAGCCCCCCTGTATCACACCCATCAGAAAGGTTATTTCTTTAAAAAAATGTTTTAATCATGAAATAAATGTTTTAAATATACAAAAAATATATACCTGGATCCATACATTCAACAGTTTGACATGTCTGATCCAGACCTTTAAGTTTCTTAAGGAAAAAACATCACAGATACTAATGAAGTTCCTAATCTCCTTGCTCTCCTCCCTAATGCTTCCCTCTCCTCACAGGCAACCATCATTACAGGAGTGGGCATATTCTTCTACAGTCCTGATGTTATACTACGTGTGCCTGTCCATAAAACATTAACATTTAAAAAATTTAAAGTAACTGTTGTCACTTGATATCTATACTTTTGGCAACTTGCTCTTTGAAATTCACCATTGTGCCTTTGGAATTTACCCATCTTGACTACTTGGTTCCATTTTTAATTTGGCATTTCTGTCACTACACTAATTACTAATTACTTGCAGTAGTAATTTTCCCTCCTGGCTCACATTCCTCTTCTGAGAGTGCTCTTCTGCCCTGAAAGCTCCCCTGCCCAACATCTAGCTCTCCCCAGTGAAACCCAATCACTTTTTAATTTTTTATTTTGAAATAATTTGAGACTTTCAGAAGCATTAAGAGAAGAGTAACAAGAATTTCGACACACTCTTCACTCAGGCACTTTACCACATTGCTTTATCATTCTCCCCCTCAACTCCCTTTCTACATATAAGTAGGCAGGGGTAGGGGTGGGTGTGTGGGGGTGGGGGGATGTGGGGTGTGTGTGGGGGGGGATGTGTGTGTGTGGGGTGTGTGTGTGTGTGTAAGGCAGTAACTTTTTTTTTACATAACCCAGCCAAATTATCAAAATCAGGGAGGTAACGTGGCTACAATACCATTATCTCATCTATGGATCTTATTCAAAATGTGCCCATTGTCCTGATAACGTCTTTTATAGCAAAAGAAAAATGGAACATTTTCCTCTAGCTCAGGACCCAGTCTAGAATCGAGCACTGCATTTCCTTGTCGTGTCTCCTTAATCTCCTTTCAGCTGTAACATTTCCTCTCTTCGTTGCTCTTTATCTTTCATGACCCTGACGTTTTGGAGAGTACAGGGCAGCGACTCTATGTAATTTCTAAAACGTTCAGTTTGCTGGTTGTTTCCTCATGACTAGATTCAGGTTGTGCATTGTTGGCAGGTGATGTGTCCTTCTGTGCCTTGTACGAGGAGACAGGCGATGTAGGTCTGTCCCATCACTGAGAAGGTTAACTTTGGTCACACTGGTGCCAGCTCTTTCCACTGTGAAGGTACTGTTTTTCTCTTTACAACTAGTAAGTAATTTTTGTGGACATAACTTTGAGAATACTCAAGTATCCTCATCAAATATTCACCCATGAGTTTTAATATCTATTCCATCAATTATTACTATAATGGTTGCTAATGGTGATTTCCAATTCTATCATTCCTTCTACAATTATCAGTTGGTATCTTTTCTACTATAAAGAAGGGCTTTCTCTTCTGCTCCATTTATTTAATTTAATCATTTGTTTATGTCAATATGGGACCATGGATTCTAATTTTAGTCAATGGTTTCCATTACTATTATTGTTTTGTTATGATGTTCACATATGGGACCAGTGGGAGCCCATTCAGGCTAACTTCTGGGTCCTCTGTGTCATGACCCATCATTCTTACTTTCTGACACAAGTTGTTGCAGGCTCATCTTTACCATGCCACCCCCATTCTTTAATTTCTCAAGGAGCTTCAACTCCTTTTAGTGGAGAATGCTATTTAGACACCAAGATCAGGGCACTAGGTGTGCTCACTGCCACCATGATGTCATTATGTCACTTTTAGAGCTAAGCAGAGTTTGGTAAATACACACACACACATTATTAATTTCTGTATCTATCTATCTATATTAAAAAACACGAGTTGATACTGATCATCCTTACACTTAGCATCCAGGCCAAATATCACTTCTCCCTTGAATTATTTCTAGATGCCCTTGGTGGTAACCATCCTCTTTTTTTTTTTTTGCGGTATGCGGGCCTCTCACTGTCGTAGCCTCTCCCGTTGCGGAGCACAGGCTGTGGACGCGCAGGCTCAGCGGCCATGGCTCACGGGCCCAGCCGCTCCGCGGCACGTGGGATCTTCCCAGACCGGGGCACGAACCCACGTCCCCTGCATCGGCAGGCGGACTCTCAGCCACTGCGCCACCAGGGAAGCCCTGTCCTCTCTGTTCAACAGCACTTTGTCATCACCCCCAAATTGGAGCGTCTTTCCTCACTGGTTTATATACTCCCTAACGTCAGGAATCAAATCATAGTCATCTTTATTTACTTCATAGAACTTACTACAGGGCACTGAATATGGGCAAAAGCTAAGATGTATGCTGAACTGAACAGAATTTTCATAAAAGGAGAGGAACTGACCTGAGTGATATCCAGAGTAAAATAAAACATGTAAACTTGCCTTTTCTGCATGTGTGGGCACACTTTTTATACCTAAGGAAATGTTTAGGCACCTGCCCTTTTTTTCCCTTGTACCCTGGACATCATATCTCTTCCATCAAAATAAACAGAAATATCTCCTATTTAGAACTGCATTAGAATATACCCTCCTCTACAACTAGTTTCCTTTATTGTGCCTTTACATTTATTTGTAAGCAATTTTACATAAATCTTTCGCTTTTATCTCAAAGTATGAGAAGCTTCATTTGCCTCCCATATTTTTAGAAATACTCTCATTCCTTTAAAAAGATTTTTGTTCAAACGTATTTTAAGTTGAATTTGACAACACTCTTAGCCTGAAAGACTAAAACATGCTCAATCAACTTCTACAGGGACTTCCCTGGTGGCACAGTGGTTAAGAATCCGCCTGCCAATGCAGGGGACAGGGGTTAGAGCCCTGGTCCGGGAAGATCCCACATGCCGCGGAGCAACTAAGCCCGTGCGCCACAGCTACTGAGCCTGTGCTCTAGAGCCCACATGCCACAACTACTGAAGCCCGGTGCCTAGAGCCCGTGCTCCACAACAAGAGAAGCCACTGCAATGAGAAGCCTGTGCACCGCAACAAAGAGTAGCCCCCGCTCGCCACAACTAGAGAAAGCCCGCGTGCAGCAACGAAGACCCAACGCAGCCAAATATAAGTAAATTAAATAAATTAAAAATAAAAAAATCAAAGGGAGGGGCTTCCCTCACCATCCGGTGGTTCAGACTCCGTCCTTCCAATGCAGGGGGCACGGGTTCGATCCCTGGTTGGGGAACCAAGATCCCACATGCCATATGGCATGGCCAAAAAATAAAATAAAGGTGTACTTTTTATTTTTATTTATTTATTATTTTTAAAGGTGTATTTTTTTAAAAAATGAAAATAAAAATAAAAGGGAAAAAAGGGCGCACCATGTTTGCCTGTAAACAGTGATTTAAGTTATTTTTCAAAATAATAAATAAAAGCTTGAAAAGGTGAGTAAATGGGGATTTAGAGTGATCTGTGTTGAAACCCGGAAGCACCCCAGGGGGACAGCGCGAGGTGGTCCCCACACCTCAAGGCTCTTACCGTAAGCGTGGCTGTGTTCTCGTCATCCGACCACTGCATGGAGAGGAGGACAGAAACAGAACGTTAAATGTGGCCAGTGTACTGGGCTTCCAAAAAGCAGTGCCCCATCTAAAAATCACCCATACACAGGAGACAGCTTTTCCTGAACACAAAGTATGTGTCCAAGGGAAATTTTCATGTAATTTCTCACTTGATTGAATCCATGCTAAGATCTCAAAGCCAGAACCATTTCAGAGAACATTTCGATTAGAACACGTTACGGAACAGTTTATATTATTTTGAACCAACCTGTATTTCTTCTGCTTCATTATCACTGTCTGGCTGAGAACATGTTGGCGGATCTTCCCTGGAAGAACATAAAATTTAAATTGAGCAAGAGAAAGCTTTGGTGCTGTGCAGTCATAATTGCAGGTGTGCTGAGTATATATATTTTTAAAAAAGCCTTAGAATTGGAGGGTAATGTTAGGAAAAGTTCACTTTTTGAGACAGAAACTAATAAAAACCAACAAGAAATTAACAAGAGTACACGTCCAATAAGAGATGGCGGAATAAAAACTTCCTGCCCTCTTCTCAGAAATCACTACAAACAAGGAAAAGAAAAACTCAAACTCCACCTGTGAGGACACTAAGAATCCAGTCTCAATCCCGATATAAGAGAAAGTGCTGCCCAAGACAGGGAAGACCAGACGGGATGAAGGAAGCCACAGAAGGAACTGCCGGAGGAGCTGTTCCGGGCAACCGCTGGACACCCTGCAGGCGCAGCCAAAAATCTTTTGTTTACATAGTGAAAACAGCGCGTGTGGGCGGGTGGCAGGAGTTACCCTGGATCTGGACTGGCACCACTGGAGGGCATGGGGGAGGAAGAGAAAGACATACTCAGACATGCTGTCTTAGAAGGAGCCAGTGGGCAGAGTGGGTGTTGAAAAGGGCCATTAACAGCCAATCCTTACCGCCTGGGGCGAAGCAAGGGCTGAAAGACCGCAGAGGGAGCGACACTGCCCAGGCCTATGAAGAACTCCCTCTTGAAATGCTACTAAAATGATTTAAAAGATCCCAAGGGAAAAAGCACCAGAGAGGAGACAACTGCAGAGAGGAGACAACAGAAGTCTGGAAAACAGAAAGCCAGTGACGGGGGGACCCAGTTGGCAACAGGCAGACCCTGGAGCCATCATACACGATGGGACCACAGCTCCGGCTTCAAAAGGGGTGACCTGAGTGAAGTCCGTGAAGGGGGCAGGGAGGCACGCCGAGCTGTCCTCAGCTGGCACACCCCAGCAACTCAACCTCCTCCGTGGACCAAACCGGGTAAGGGCTCCGGTCCTTAATGCCCTAGAGGAAAATCGGGGTGAAATGCTAGAATACGACGAAGTCATAAGTGGAAGTCGTGTTAACAGTGAGACTTCTAGTCCCCTTCCTCCCTCCCTGCTCCCCCAATACAGACAGATTAGAGGACTCATCTCTGTAGACACTGGAAACCCCCCGGGGAAAGACTCACAAATAACTGTCATCTGAGAATCTTCCATCAATACCTGCTGACTGCTGGCACTCTTAGTCAACAAGCCCCACCCGGGCACACAAAGTTTCTGCGTGTGTGTGTGTGTGTGTGTGTGTGTGTGTGTGTGTGTGTGTGTGTCTGTCCATCCCTCACTCTTAAATATGAATAAAGGCCTAGAATCATGAGAAAACTAAAGAAAGGCTCCAAGATGAGAAAAGAGTTTTTAAAAAGAGAGAGAAAAGGTACATGGATGAAATAAAGACAATACAGGAACCAGATGAAAAATAATTTTTTAAATCATAAATATCCTCAAAGATAAAAGATACTGCATTCATGAGAGGAGGCCAGAGGACAAGGTTGGACTTGTAGAAACTGAAAACGTGGTAGCCGAAACCTAAAAATTCAACAGAATGAATGGCAAAATCAAGGAAATTTTCCAGAAAGTAAAACTAAGAAGACAGACAATAGGGAAGAAATGATAAAATTCAGAGAATTAATCCAGTAGACCCAGCCTCTAAATAATAGGAGTTCCAGAAAGAGAAGCAAGAAAATAAGAGGAAATGATCAAAGACATAATATTTTTAACTGTTCTAGAACGAAAGAGCCCACCAAGTACACATCACGATGAATGGGAAAAACAAAAACAAGAAACTCTGATGATGTATTTACAAAGATGGCCACAACAATTCTTCCCATCTTGACATGCCCCTTTGCAGGGTGACTTTGCCACTCTTCCCATCAAGAAATGGCATCTGTTTTCCCGCCTCTTTAATTCAAACTGGCTTCAAGACTCATTGTGACCAACAAAATGTAGCACAAGCGACACCATGTGATGATGAACCTAGGTGTCAAGTCTTTACAGCTTCTGTGCCCCCGTTTTTGGAATGTTGCCACCACCACGTAAAGGAGCTGAGGCTGAGGCTGAGAAATCACAAGGAAAGAGAAGCCCAGGTGACAGTCAGCGTCCGCTGCCAGACATGAGTGAGGTATCTTAAAACCATCCAGTTTTTATGGTCGAGCCACCAGACAACTACAGCCGCAAGAGCGACCTCAGCAAGACCGACAGAAGACTTGCCCAGTGTCGAGCATTACAGAGGCTCTGAGATTTTACCCCACTTGCAAGCTAACAAGTTAGCCTGCCAGAGTCCATGGACTCTGGCGGAAGACAGGGGACTCCTGGGTCAGAAACAAAGGACTCTCACTCACAGTACAAAGCATGAGCTCCATCTTCGAATCAGTTCCCTCTGGCCCCTCACGCCCCGTGGGAGGTCAAGGAGTGACCCACGTTTGTGTTACAATTGAGGAACCCTGAACTTAGAGAATCTCATCTTTTATAATGAGCTGCAGGTAAACCTGGCTGGTCTTTGACCCAAGAGGTGACACTGTCTTTATCTGTACTAGACAGTAAGAAGCCTGCTCTCTGCTAGGGAGAGACACTATCTCTATCTTCCAAGGCCATCTGCTGCATAAACGTCTTTGAAAAAACAATCAGGAACAAAAGCTGTCAGTGCCTCTGCTCAAAAGACATGCAGAGACCCAAGGAGAAGTGTCTCTCAACACCCAGCTGAGCAAACATTGACACATAAAATGGTCACGTTTTAAGTCACTAACTTTAGGCAATACAGATGACTATCATGAAATAACAACACAAAAGGTACTCAATGAACTTGAAAATGCATTTATCACTCTAAAACACCACTTTTGGTTTTTGTTAGTATAACAAAATACATTTTAAAAAAACATATTTGTAATCGGTGTATTCATACAGTTCTTCAGAAAAACTGATTGCAATTCCTACCATGGGATGTGTCACTGAAATGGAAAAGATGATGGAGTGTATACACTGGCAAGTTCACCAGACTTGCTTTCCAAGGTAAACCTCTAAATACTGAGGACTGAGTTGATGTTAATATTTAGAAGTATTCTCTGTTTTCTATATCACAGCTAGCACTGAGCTGGTACCTAAAAGCCATGGGAAATGTGAGAGCACTGGCTTTGGAGGCAGACAGACATTGTCAGAATATGTCAGTTCTGCCTGTTAGTCGCGAGCGTGGCACCAGAATCCCATCTATAAAACCAGGATGACAGTAGCTACTCTGCAGAGTTGTGAAGATTCAAAACATGAACGAATCGAACATGTGTTTTATAATTGGCATCTATTGTCATTCTCCTTAAGGGAGACGATCAGGAAAGAAAGAACTCCCGGGGCCAAAAGGGGACAGTGAGGATTGGCACCTACTCGGGAGCGCTGAGTCAAACCACCTGAATCCGACCCAACTTGTGAGCCCAGGTCAGGCACCACCTCTTCTGTACAAACTCCCTGCATCACCCCAGCTTACAGTGATTATTTCAACTCCAAAAACATGGCTTAACAGAACACTGGGTGCTTTTGTTCCAAACACGGGCACCTATTTATTTACATCTTTGACTTGGCGACTAACTAAGCCTGGACTCCCAAGGCAGGATGTCCCACCCATCTTTTCTTGTTTGTTTGTTTTAAATGGAAAGTTTATTTGCTCAGTACACCAGACACCCATCTTGTTATCCCAGTAGCATGCTCAGCACCCAACTCATGGTAGGCACCCAATAACGTGCAATGAAAATGAATCACTGTCTACACCAGAAATGCGTGCTACCAGCCTCCTTTCCTACACCAACTGCAGGCAACGATAACCAAACCAAGCACGTCAAGATCTTCCCTGCCTCGGAGCCCTCCTTAATGCTGCTCCCTCAGCCTTGAAGATTCTTCCCTTTGCCCTTCAACTGACTGCTTTCCACCCAAACTTCCTAACTGAGAGGCTCGTAAGTTAGCTCTTTGGGGTATTCCCTGACCCTCCCTGAAATCCTCAGCCCCAGCCCACTCCCAGTAATTTAATACAGCAGTGATCACCCCATTTCCTTCACAGCCTTTACCACAATTTTCACTTATATATTTACTGGTGTGTTTGTTTAATGTGCGGACTGAGATTAATGATAATGGTGAGAACAGTTAGTATTTCTTAAGAGCATACAATGTACTAGGCATTATTATATTTATAAACATTAAATATTTATGGCTAAACATTTTATGCATTATCTCCTTTTATCCCTGCAACAACCCTATTTACAGAAGAGGAAACTGAGGCACAGAGAGCTAGAAATGAGCAAAGATAGGATTTAGCCCTAGGCAATGCGACTGACAGACCAGCACTGTGCTATTTGACTCCTATAAAATACAAAGCTGAACTGTCAACTCCAAAAAGGCAGGGTCCCTACCTGATTTGTGCGTTACTGGAGAGCAGAGTGAAGTGCTGTGTGCTGTATCACACTGCTTAACAGTGTTTAACAGGCCTGCCTCTGCCAGAAGTTCATGCACACATCTGGCCAACGAAAAACATCACAGGAGCTCTTCCACAAGCTCAGAGCACTGAAATCTACCCAGGCCTTTCTAACAGCGGGAGGCATTTGCTTTACACTCCCATTTACGTAAGCTTATTAAGTGTTCTATATTTAAAAATAATAAAGTTACGTGTGTAAACATCCCAAGGTTGAGACTCACCTACCTATTCTGTTTCCTTATCCTGCAATTATTCCAAGTCAATGAGGCTCTAAATTAATAATTTTCAGGTTATTAAGGGGTTGAGAATACCAAAAACAGAACTATAATCTAGAAAGCTACACAGAAGATCCATCAGACCAAAAAATATATATATATGTATATATGTGTGTGTGTGTATATATATATACATATACACACACATATACATATATATATATATACATACACACACATACATATTTATGGTAAAATTAGTGTTACTGAAAACATACACAATTCTAATTATATTTCTGAGTTCATTTACTGAAGAAACGTTCATCAAGCACCTCTTGTGTATCAGGCACTGTTCCAAGAGCTGGGAACACAACTGTCCAAGTCCCTGTTCTCATGAAGACTGTATTCTAATAGAACCACTAAGGGAATGATGTCAGATGGAAATAAGTATTATACTGAAAAATAAAGTGAGGTTAGGAGATAAAAAGTGATGCACCAAAATGTGGTAATCCATACAATGGGGCAGTATTTAGCCTTGAAAAGGAAGGTAATTCTCACACATACTGTAACACGGATGAACCTCAGGACATTATGCTGAGTGAAATAAGCCAGCCGCAGGAGGACAGGTACTGTGTGATTCCTCTTGTATGAAGTATTTAGAGAAGTCAAATTCACAGGCACAGGAAATAGAATGGTGGTTGCCAGGGGCTGGTGGACGGGAGCGATGGGGAGTCAGTGTGTAACTGGTACAGAGTTTCAGTTTTTCAAGATGGCAAGAGTTCTGCAGATGAATGGTGGTGATGGTTGTACAACATTATAACTGTACTTAATACCACTAAACTGTACACTTAAAAATAGTTAATATAGTAAATTTTATGTTATGTATATTTTATCTCAATAAAAAATATATTTTTTAATAATTCTAAGGGAAAATTATTTCCAACCTAGAATTCTATTAAAAAAACGAGTGATGTTATCAGTAAGGGTTACCATTAAGCTACTTCAGAAAGGAAAGAGAAGGATGAACACTTAGATAACATGACTTCTGAGCAGAGACTTGAATGAAAAAATAGGAATGACATTAAAGTATGATTCTTAAACTTTTTCCAGTTTGCACTAAAAACACTGACGCATGGTACTTTCCTTTATAAACAGAGGAACTACTTGAACAAAAGGAATAGTTATCATACACATTTTCTAAAAGTAGAGATGAAAGGAATTACTCAATTTCACAACTTGTAATTATTAGCAGAGGAAGTACTCAATTTTGAAAATCTTATCAACTGAGCATTGACAAGGAATACAGAACAAAGATCAGCAAATAATTTTAACTAGGGAAAAAAGGGAGAGAATGGGGCCAAAGCTAATGTACTTATTTTACATGGTAATCGCTGAGATTTAATCATTACAAATTTCTTTATGCTAAAATTTAAAGAACTTTTTTCTGATATGCCTTACCTTCCTGACACCACCAGAGTTCCATCATCAAGTAAATAATCCTTCACATTCTGAGGAAGTGGAAGAATGACACTAAAAAAAAAAAAACAAAAACAAAATGCACATACCAAAAAAAAGGGCATCAATTTAAAAGACCAACCATAAGCAGAGAAAAAAAGATCAAAACTCAATTTCTGATTTACTTGTTCCCTTTATTTTAATATGAAGTGGGAAATGTTAATGATGGACACTTGGCAGCAGCAGACTGGAAATTAGGATAATATGAATAAATACTGTGGTAAACTAAATTAGGTGCATATAATTACCCCCATTGTCTCGGTGATAAAGAGACAAAAACCAGCCAAATCCAAAGAACTGGACTGAAATCACAGTATGAAAGCAACAAGCTCAGAAGAATTCTGAGTACAAGGGTTATGTGCCTTTAAGAAATTAGAGCCCTGCAGGTATTTGCAGCAACACAGGAAATGAGCAAACAAATCAGAAGATGAACAGCATCTGACCACCTTCTAAGGTATGGGGAGGAAGCAGGCTTAAGATGTGGAAACCATTCTTTGGTTGGCAATGAGTGTGTAAGGCTAAGAATTCACGGTAAGTTTGGATGTGCATTCTATTCACCTGATCACCAGAGTACACAGCTGCTTACCTGGGCATGCTTCAGTTGAATTGGTTTCAGACAATCATAATTAAGGAATGGCAAAGCCTATGTGAGAAAACTAGAAAGTTGCATGGGAAGGCATCAAATGCCTAAATAAATAAATGAATAAACTTTACTCTTTATATTTGATATACAAGCCTCATTTACCATCATCTTGTCTATTTAATAATCACTGATCATGTTATAAACATTCACTTGTGTTACTGTTTATTAAATACGTTTTTTTCTTTTGGGAAAAAAAAAAGGGATGGCAAAGCCATACTTGATATCACTTGAAAAAAACGTATGGGATAATTTGGTTTTTTATTCTGTAATAATCATCAAAAATCCTGCCACAGATACCTAAAATGCTATTACTTTGATCTTGAGGCATGTATTTTTTAAAAACTGAAAACGATTATGGCCTGCTCTCAGAGAGACCATAATTGACTTATAACAGTATGTTTCATTTATTTATTGAATAAGTTTTTTAGCACATTACAGATGGATTTTGTGCACAGGAAAGATTATTCATGAGCTACTTCAGTTTTAGAAATTAATATCTGATTTATCAAAATTACAATTTCACATTCAAAAGCTTACTTCTTCTTCAGGCTTTTAAGTTCAACTACCAAATCTTATTCTTCTATTTGTAAATCTGCTAAATTTTAATGAAATTTCAAGTGAGTCTTTGAAACTTAAAAGTTGCTTTAAATTTTTTAACTCATAAAAATAATCTATTCAACTTTCTTCTTAAATATGTCAATTGTCTAATTACAGGTAAGCCTTTCCAAGTATTTAACTCTTACAAAACCAGTGAATTAAATTGTAAGTACAGTGAATCTAAGGTTCTTGCAAACATTCCAATTGAAACTGAAAAACTTAAAAATTTTTCTTATATCTTTTAACATATCACAATTCTAAACCAATTACACAATTTAAATTGGAAACACAGGCTAACCTGTTATACATATGCCAAATGTTCTCAAAAAGGCAAATTCTTAAGGATATTAAATAAACTTAACAGGAGAAAAAACCCTCAGGTTTGAATTATTTCATCACCTCTATATATAATTCTAGCTCTTCCTGGGGTTAAAGATACTTACCCAACAATGTCAGCCCAAGAGAATTAGACATGACCTTCCTAAGAGAATTTGAAGTTTACCTTCTCATGGGCCTGAGACTGAGAAATATCGAAAGGGATGCTGGTTCCTAGACATTAGGGTGATTTTCCTGACCACAATAAGAGCAGAGAGAGCCCTCTTCTATGCCAGTAACATCTCTGAGTCCCCAAATCGATGATTTCCGAGTCCATGTCCCTTGTTTCTGAGTTACACTAATTCTCAAGTCTGATGTGAATCCTGACTTTCCCTCCAGGTTGCATCATCCCTTGACTGGATTTGAAACATCTATTTACTGTTTGATTCCATTGTGAATTCTCTGCATATTTTTCCTATTTGGAGGGTCTACAACTCTTACATGTATGAGCCTCACCGAGTTAGATTCTGCATCATTCTCATGAGTCCCTGAGTCCTGCTGTCACAGTTCTAAAGTCGCCCTAATGATGTGACCTTGCATTATGTTACCTAAGTCATGGAGGAGTCCTAGATGACTCCATTAAGAACTGAACGCCTAGGAGTGGGAAAAGATACAAAAGAAAAATAAAAATCACAGTACAATATGATAAGTGCTGTACCAAGTGCAGATGTACCAAAGGCCACCAAAATTCTGAAGAAAAGGGAACCATGCCTGAGAGACTGAGGCCATAAATAAGTCATGGCCAGGCGTACTTGACCCAAAGCTACTGAGGCTGTCGAAAAAGAGCTTACATCAGTCACTGAAATCCACGATGCAGGCAAGACTCCATGAGGCCCAAACGAAAGATGTAAAAGATTTAATGACAAAGTACCTATCCCATCAAGTCGATATAATTCTATACACAAAGACAAGCTAATCTAATGGAATGGAGGTTGAAGGGGCCTTTAAAAGATTATTTATAACTTTCATATTTGAAGAAACATTTAGAAAGGAGAGTGGATGGCCCAAAGTCATCTAGCTACTTATTCTTAAGCCTGAGTCAAAGTTCTAGAACATGTCAAAAAATGATTCTATATTCTTTCCTCCATAATCATCTCTGAACCTTGATTAATAAACACCAAATAATAAGGCTGAGTCAATAACCAGAATATGGTTTCTCGGCATTAAAGTTGACAATGACAATGACAAACCTAACACAACTCCACCAGAATGACCTGGGTCGTGGAGGGACATCCTGCCATATGTTGGGTTCCAGTGATGACACCACAGAACTAACTAGAGTTACAGTTCAAAGACAGAGGAAAGAATACTTTCAGGCAACACAGCTTAGTTGTGGACTGGTTAAAAAAAAAAAAAAATCCCACCCCTTGGTTTATTTTTCACTCCCAGCTTCACATGAATGGCACACATTTTAAGTGAACTAAAATTATTTTGCTTCAATGGAGCTTTGATTAAATCAAAAACATTAACAATGAGCAGCTTTTTGTACTATATGCCAGAAACAGTGGCAAGCATTTTTAATGCTTTATCTCATTTAATTCTCATGACAATCCTACTATTTTCTCAATTTTCCAGATGGGGCTTAGAGAGATTAAGCGATTTGCACAAGATGCTGGTGGAACCAAAATTCCACGCCAGACAGATGGCCCTGACTCTGGAGTCCAATTCTTAACCATTATACTTTACTGCTGAAGGCAAAGAAAAACTCCGCCAGAGGTGACAAAGGTGACTGCACACAAAGCACAAGGCAGTTTTGAGTGAACTCCATGTGAAAATGTCTGACAGGCTCACAAATATACCTTCTATCACACCAGTACAAAATAAATAATTCTAGCATCATCTCAGACCCTAAGCCTCTTTCGATTATGCAAGATAATGAAGGACTGGCACATCATATAAGAAGATAAAGTCCACTGCTGCTGTTGAAGCTCTTCCTTCTGTTTTGGTGTGCCTTCAACCATCTTCAAATGCAAAGCTCCTGCGAGATGCTCTAACCTCCATTACACCCTGGATAACTGGGAGCTGATTCTATGTATGAATAACAGGATAGAAAAGAACTGTCTTTTGAATAATCTCCTTGGGCTTGTCCAAACACTCAGGATCTCAAAAGTTTCCCTCTCTGTATTCACACTCTCTGCACCGAGAATGAAAAGGGAAGATGCATATCTAAAAAAGTGGCAATGTAGGCCTAAAGGGGGAGCGCCAAAAGACAGAAAATCCTACCCGTGGATACGCAGCTCTTTGATCTATCTGCCTTAGTGTGGGAAAGCCTATCCTTGCATCACGCTCCAGATGTCACGACTGCTTTTGAACATTTGAGGATATTCTCCGAGCTGCTTTGCCTACATTACCTCGAATGACCGGGTGAAGGGTGAAAACAGTTAATCCTCTGCTTGCCCTGCAAACTGGTCATAGATTCCTTGTTGTGGGCCAGAGAACTAGAAAACAAATACTGTTCCACTTCTCTTTCAGACGGCTTCCATCCCTAACAACACATAAGTATACTTTACTAATGCTTTCCATCTACACTATCATGTTGGAGCTTCACAATGGAATTTGAGGTTGGGTCTGTATCATTGTTCTCATTTGATAGTGACCAAAAACTATCAAGTCCCCCAGCGGGTTAGTCAGTGGCAAAGCCCAGACTACCCAGTTCTGCTGATCACCTCCCCCCGCTGGCAATTCTAAAGGCAGTTAAGGTGAACTCCCAAGCCTAAACTAGCTTCATCTGCTCCTCAGAACGCCTCTGACCTTCACTGAGCCACGACACTGCCCTTCTACCTCCCCAGCACCCTCCCTGATGCACAACAGGGGGCACAGCAAACATGGATCGACTTCATTCATCTCCCCACCCGAAATACCACCAGGAAGTCGAAATCTCGGCCCTGGCGCTCCCATCCAGGCCTGCAGTTTTTTTATGGAGCTGGGAGTCGCCCCAAATGTCGCAATCCCCTTTTGCCCATTGCCTCGGCGTAACCCCTCTCGTCTCACCTCTTGATGGTGAGGCTTCTGAACAGTGGATACCACGCGGAGAACTGACAGTGCAGCACATGCTCCTTCTTCATCCTCCAGCCGCCCCCGCCGCCGCCGTCGCCGCCGCCTCTCCCTCTCCTCCTAGAACCCTCCCGGAACCCTGGTCTCCCGTCCCGGAAGTGCCCGCCGAGCTGGTTTGGTGAGAGGACACTTCCGGTCTATTAAGCAAGGAGGAAGGAGCGAAGAAGGAGCGGAAAGAAAGAATCTTGGGGCGTGCTTTTTTAGGGTACATTCACAGGCACACGCAGACACACACACACAGAGTTCTGTCCACGGGAGAGGAATTCCGAAACTGTTGAGACGAGGATTGTAAATGCAGGGCTCCTCTTCTCGTCTAGCCGCGCACTGCCCCGGAAGGTAATCCTCTGCGGCTAGGTCACCAGCGGGGGTGCTACGGGTGCCGCGAGGGGGAGAGCGCGCACCCTCGCTCATCAACGCGAGGCGCGCCTGCGGCTCCCGCAGTAGCCCAGCATCTCCTGAGACTGCTGCCTTGGACCCGTGCTTTCTCCTTTCCTCCCCCTTCCTAAAGGAGTACCCATCCCTTCGCCCCACGCCTGGGAGTAGGTAACTCGGCGCGGGCCAATCAAGTGCAGGGTCTCTTTGGCGGGGGAGGGAGGGAGCACACCTGGAGCACGCCGGCAGCGGAGCGCGTCTTCCCGGCTGCGAACCCAGCTCGCGTCCCGCGAGGCGCGGAAAGGAGGGCAGGTTCAGAGGCAAACCAGGAACCGGGGTGGAAGAGCTGGGCTACTCGGGGTACAGAAAGTAGGAAACATCAGTGAAATGTTAGCGTGAGTGCAGTGGTGGAGGCATCTGCAAAGGGAGGCATGGCCCCGCTTCTCTGGTGGGGGAGGGTTGTGAGAGAGAGGGAACGAGCCCGTCTGTAAGGTCCTGGGGAGTTGGACTTTGGAGGTGAATAGAGGAGATAGATTTGAGAGAACAGAGGAAAGGAGAGGTGTCGCCTTTGAGCGTCAAGTTTATTTATTCTAGCCTCTCAAAAGTAGCAGCTTGCAAAAACACAGCCAGATCGTGTCCGTACCCATGCCATGCTGGATTCACAAGACTGTAAGGAATGCTAGTCGAATTTGTTATACCATTCTTTTTCCCTCTTCTTCGTCCGTCGCCTATCACCCTATCGTCTGTTTTCCCTACTCCTTTCGTAAGGGCATATCAGATGGCGGTCAGAAAGTGGAGTAACGAAAAAGTTCGCTTTTATTTATTTCTTTAAATGAATGAAAAGAGAAATGATTAGGTGCTGAGAAACGCCTTTTAAACCTAGCCTTGCTTCGTACAGTTACGTGCCTTGGGCTTGTCCCAGGCACCTTTGCCTAAGGGCGCACATTTCGGATAGCTCCTTAAAATTGCACATTCTTACTGGCTCATCTTAAGTCGTTTTAAATTAGAAAGAGGTGAGAACCCCACCGATTACAAGCCTCTTTAGAAAGGTATTCATTCGTATAATTACAGGATTCTCTGCCCATTAGGCGTTAGAACCCCGCCCCCACACACACCGGGAATATGCGTTGTTTCCTGTTTTGTTTTGCTCAAAAAGTGTTCCTAAGTGGTTTAATTGGGAGCAGAGCTTTTAAACACACATTTTCAAAGCAGAGTATGTTGGGGCAGGGGCGGCGGTAGTGGGTCGGTAGCACTTCTGAGATCCACGATTACGCAATCCTATCTGTTTTGATGGGGGAAAGAAGCAATATTCCATAGATGCTGGGAGAATGGTGCCAGGCTGCCAGATCTAAGAGAGACTTGATACCGGATGGAGTGGTCACTCAAATATTTGTTTTTGATGTGACCTAGAAATAAACAAGTTGCAGCTGAAGGCAATGTTAGCACTGATGGGGTTAATTTGGGTAAGGTATTTTCTGTTGAAGATAGGAATTAATAGATGTATAGGAGAAAGTAGAAACTGGGAACGTAGTCAGTCTGGGAGGAAGCCCAAGAAACTTGCGTGTAGAGGTTGAGGTGAGAATTGCAGTTATTTGTAAAGAAGCAGCTAAGTCTGTAAACTTAAATATAGACACTACAGGGAAGGGATTTGATGCAGATGTCTTTTATTCAGGCTATATACTTTAGAAGTGCTGACATTTTAGTATTACTCACAGCTGATTTTAAGTAACTTGTTACACATTTAACCAGCATCGAATAAATTGATATTACAAACAGACACTCCAGTATTTTGAATGGGTACAGCTAAATTCGCTTTCTTTTTTTTTTTTTTTTTTTGCGGTACGCGGGCCTCTCACTGCTGTGGCCTCTCCTGCTGCGGAGCACAGGCTCCGGACACACAGGCTCAGCGGCCATGGCTCACGGGCCCAGCCGCTCCGCGGCACATGGGATCTTCCCGGACCGGGGTATGAACCTGTGTCCCCTGCATCGGCAGGTGGACGGACTCTCAACCACTGCGCCACCATGGAAGCCCCGCTTTCATTATTTATTAGCCACCATGTTTACCTTTTCTTCATTTAGCCATCAACTGTTTATATTAATCGAGTTTCTTCAATGAAACCTTTACAACAGTGGAAATTGTTGCTTTTTCTCGTGAGGGCCGAAAAATATCTGTAACCAAAGTGATAGGGGGGTAATTGAGCAATTCCAAATTAAATAATGAAAAAACATTTCCTTCTCTGAATCCATAATATAATTAATATTTAGATTAGTGTTTCCAACTGCCTGTTGGTTTTCTCCACTTGGGATATCTTACCGACATCTCAAACTCAGTGTTTCCAAGTTTGAACACTGTACCACCCCTTTCTCCCAGTTTTCTTTAATATCATCTCCTTCTTGGAATTAGCTTTGGAAACCCCTTCCCCAGAAACTGTTTTAGGAAAAGTAAAAAAGTCTCATCTGCAAGGAATTAAATCTGCTTGCTCCTGGTCCACCCTCGTCCAAACCTATGTTATCTCTTTCCTGGGCAATTATGAAGAGGTTCTTTACTGGTCTTGTTACTCTGTGGCTGTAACCAGTTAACTTTTCCAAGGGGTAATTACAATCAGTTCACTCTTGCTCAACCAGAACTAAAGGTAATGATTGTAAATCACTTGGTTAATGATCATAAATCACCAAGTATAATTTCAGTAAAATGTCAGTCCCTCCCTGCCCATCCAACCCCTACACCTACAAGAAAAGAAAAGAAAAAAAGAAAGCTTTCAGTGGCTTTGCATCATTGACAAAGCAACTGCAGGAAGTTATGTGAGGTTAATTGTCAGCAAAGAAAAGCTCACTTGAAGTTAATCCATTTGATGTGGTTACCAAAATTTTACCATAGATGGTACAAAAGAAGACTGATCAAAATATTATCTTTAAAAAAACTAAAATTTTTGAAGCTTTATGATTTTAACCAAGATTATGAAATATAACAAAACTAATGGTACTTCGTTCATTATAAATCAAGAGGCTTTTCTGTGTAATTTTTCTGAAAGACTGTAGAATAGCATTTTAGACATGCCTATTAACAACACAATCGTTATTTTTTGCAAAAATTGATCTCCCACTTAATTTCTTTCAAGTTGCCTTGTTGATTTCTCTATTCAATTATTAAACTGTTCCAACTGCCTGACCTTCATTTGTCAATCAGAAGTTTTGGCTTACGATTTGAGCTCCTACATCTTTGGTTGAGTATAGATGGTGTTTACAATACTCAGCTGTTAGCTGGGAGAGATTAACCAATGTGTGATTTCTCGCTCTGATTTTTGCTTCACTTTGCAAGCTCAGCAAGCTGCAGGGACTCGGGTATCGCAAAACGTGAATGATGAGAGCCTGGGCGCAAACCCTACAGCCTGACTTTTGCGGTTCTCAGTTTAACTTCTTGAATCTTACTCCCACTTAACTTTAATCCAGCTGTTGTTCCTAATACTCAAATACACAAGTTTGTGAAAATGTGATCTTTTATCTTCCTCCCTTCAGTGGAGAATTGTAAGTGCTAAACCCAAGAGGAACGTGCCTAGCAGCAGGAGTTTGTGGCCTGCTGGTTAAGGTTGTTGAGTGCTTTGTTTGCCAGCAAATTTGGGGGAAAGGGGCGGGCATCCAGCCGAATCTGTGTAAGCCTTTGGAAATGTGTTTGTTAATATCATCCATTATATGTGGGGTTTGTTTGGGTTTTTTTTTGATTGTTTGTTTTGGAGGGCGTAGGGAGGGAAAAGTTGAGGGCCCCAGGGCTTGCCAAACTCTCCTGTGATTTCTCAACCCTTCCCCCAGTTAGTATCTCTGCTTTTGTTCATGTGGTTCCTTCTACTCAGAATGCTTGCCCTGCCTTCTTGGTCTCTAAATCATATCTTAGTATCAAACTACCTTTTAATAGTAGCTTTTTAAAAGTCTTTTCTATTTTCCCTGCCTCCCAAGTGGATGTGATTTGTGCCTCATTTAAAAAACCCTGGTATTGCATTATCTTTCTAGCAGGCATTTGCCCTTCTGGTTATTTGCATATAAGGTCCCCAGGGCAGGAATAGTGGTCACTTTGCACTTGCTGTATACTTGAACTTTTGAACTGCCCACGCTCACAAAGCTAGTTAGACGCTGCTGCCAGACACTGTACAGGAATTCAAAGAATCCTGTGACATTTTCCTTCACTGGAGTTTTTTGTGCCCTGGAAAAGTCACACATCTGACACATCATAGACCTTCTCTGCTCAAACCAAAGTAGGTTAAAACAGATTATGTGAATTAGAACACAGCGTTATGTACATGGGGGTTTTTTGTGGGGTTTTTTACGTATAACGTACACCTATTAGCAAAATGTAGATGACCTTAAGTTCTAGCTAACGAAGTGGATAACATTTTTTTTTTTTTTTTTTTTTTGCGGTACGCGGGCCTCTCACTGTTGTGGCCTCTCCCATTGCAGAGCACAGGCTCCAGACGCGCAGGCTCAGCGGCCATGGCTCACGAGCCCAGCCACTCCGCGGCACGTGGGATCTTCCCGGACCGGGGCACGAACCCGTGTCCCCTTTATTGGCAGGCGGACTCTCAACCACTGCGCCACCAGGGAAGCCCAAATTAAATTTTACTTTTAAATCTCGACGTAGCATGGGGTTGGCTTAGGAAAGCTGTGTCACAGTGGTGTTGGAGACAAGCAGGCAGCCGGGCGTGGAGAGCTGTCTGGTCTCTGAAGAGCTGTGCTGGTGACCAGCCCCACACTGCACTATTTAGCTTCTGTTTCTGAAATGGTACTAAGAATAATGTTCTTTTTCTGTTTCAGTAATACTTTTGACGTGCTTGCACAATCCTGAACATTTTGGGAATCGCATGGTAAAGAATAGACTTCTGAAATCACTCTTTAATCCCATTTTTGTTTTTAACACAGTTCATAGATTGCCAGAGAATACTGTTCCCCCTTGGGGCTGATTGCATTCCAAGTAATTACCCTCTAGAGGCCCAGCCCTGTTAGCCACTTTTTTCTTTCTTTTTTTGTAATTTATGTCTGGAGCTTGTTTTTTGTTTTTCTAGACCTCTAACATTTTAGCTTAAACATTTTAAAATACAGTCTGTTTGAAACAACTGCTTATAAATAGTTTAGCATTTGCCAACTGAGGGTCGATTTTTGATTACTGGGACTGTTTTGTACTTGAGTTTAGCTAATTTAGATGAAGAGGGGTGGATGGGGAACCATCCTTCAGAATAGGGCTTTTTCACCTTTTTAGCCCACTAACAATCCCTTTGAAAATCTGAGGGCAGCTGTAAAGACCCAGCAGATAACATAAATGCCTTAAAGTGTCGTGTAAATCTGAAGGAACTACATGCCCCTTTGCCCCTAAAGATACTCACATGGGGGTCATAGGAGGACCTCTTGTTCTAAATTAGGTGTTACTGACATTTTGTCTCCTGGGAATCCAGATTATGAATCTTTTCGTAGAGGTTATCTTGCTCTGCCTATCTGCTCTTCTGTTGGCACGTATACCTTTAAGGACTGCAGTTCTCTGCTTTTAAGAAGTTTGTGTCAGACAGGGAGATGAGCTCGGTGCTTTGTGTCTACCTAGAGGGGTGGGATAGGGAGAATGGGAGGGAGACGCAAGAGGGAGGAGATATGGGGATATATGTATGTGTATGGCTGATTCACTTCGTTGTAGAGCAGAGGCTAACACACCATTGTAGAGCAATTATACTCCAATAAAGATGTTTAAAAAAAAAAGGAAGTTTGAGTCGGAATGTCATTTTAAAGGAGGTAGAAATTTTGACTTAATCCGAGTGTTTTGTACCGTTCTAGACAGATTCTATATTGTGCACTAAATGGGGTTGCTTGGTTGCCTGAGAGTTACTTTCTCTTAAATGTCAGAACAAGAAGTAGAGGAAACTTTCCTTCTCTGATGTATATGTTGTTAATAGAAGGGAATGGAAATCTAGAAGATAAAAATCTAGGTGGATAAAGTTCTTTTCTCTGGATGTAGAACACTCAGGTGGAGACGGGTAGCCAGCCGTTTATGTAACTAACCTATGGTTCGTTTTCATCTGGGGCAGCACTCTACTGTGATTGCCTGTAATAATGTAAACTGTTTGTCTGATGTAAACCAATGCCAGTTAAAAGTTTACCTAATAAATTACCGTCTGGGGTACTTTCAGAGGAATAGCTGCCTGTTTCCTTATGCTGTATGCGTATAATTCATATGCTGTCTCTAAGTATGTAAACGTACGTGTACCTTACTACTTTATTACTTTCATGCCTCTGTTCAACTGTCACCGAATTAAAGAGGCCTTTCCTGATCACTCTGTATAGATTAGCACCCTTCTCCCCCCTTCACTCTGCTTCAGTGAGTGTGAAGATGTATAGGCATTTCTTTCTCTCATCCTCATTAAGTGGGTATTTTCATTTCTTTAGCATATAGTCATCTTTCCTCACCTCAGGCCTCAAATTTCGCTTCTTTGCCAGAGTAATTCCTGAGTTCGCCCACAAAATAATGTGCGAGCAACAATGTTCATAATGTTTTAATAATACAGCATAAATACGTACTGAGCATCAGACAAAATGCGCACTGAGCGGACAGTAAAATGGTTGCGTGGTTTAGCAACGCAGTGTTGTTGAGTCCAGAGCAGAACTCTGCAAACTGTTCTTCCGGGCTTTGTCAGCCTTTGGACCCAGGGTGACAGTCAATAACCCAACTATCCTACACACTTACCTGTTGGGAATTTTAAGACTGCAATGGTGGTGGTTGTTAATTGAGATGTCATTCACAGACCATAAAGTTCACCTTCATGATTATAAAATTCAGAAGGTTTTGTGTATTCACAAGATGTGCCACCGTCATCACTATTTAGTTCCAGAACATTTTCATCCAAAGGAATGCCGTACCCTAGTCCCTCCCTCCCCCAGTCACTTGGTTATATACCTATGAGTGAAATTATTGGGTCATATGGGAACTCTGGTTAACCTTCTAAGGAACTGTTTTCCAAAGCAGCTACACTGTTTTACATTCCTACCAGCAATATATTAGGGTCCTAGTTTCTTCACATCCTCACCAACACTTGTTATTATCTCTTTTATTATAATCGTCATAGTGGGAGTGAAGTGGTATCTCATTGTGGTGCTGACTTACATTTCCCTGATGGCTAATGACGTTGAGCATATTTTCATGTGCTTATTGGCCATTTGTATACACTTCTTTGGAGAAATGTCTGTTCAGATCCTTTTCCGATTTTAAATTAGGCTATTTGTCTTTTAATTATTGTGTTGTAAGAGTTTTTTACATATTTCACATACAAGTCTTCTATCAGATTTGCAAACTTTTTTCCCATTCTGTGGGTTATCTTTCTACTATCTTGATGGTATCCTTTGAAGCACAAAAGTTTTACACTCTGATGAAATGCAGTTTATCTGTTTTTTCTTTGGTCACTTGAGCTTTAGGTGTCGTATCTAAGAGACAATTGACTAACCCAAGATCATGAAGACTTAAAGTTATGTTTTCTTCACAGAGTTTTATAATTTTCGCTCTTACAATGAGGGCTTTGATCCATTTTGAGTTAATTTTTATAGATGGTATTAGGTAAAGGTTCATTTTTATTCTTATCTATGTGTATATCTAGTCCCAGAACAATTTGTTAAAAAGACTGTTCTTTTCCTCCAAAATTCTCTTGGCCCTCTTGTTGAAAATCAGTTCACTGTACATCTATGGGTTTAATTCTGGACTCTCAATTCTATCCATCTATATGTAGCCTATGCTTGTGCCAGTACCCACACCATCTTGATTACTGTGGCTTTTTTTTTTTTTTTCTTTCTTTTTGCGGTACGTGGGCCTCTCACTGTTGTGGCCTCTCCCGTTGCGGAGCACAGGCTCCGGACGCGCAGGCCCAGCAGCCATGGCTCACGGGCCCAGCCATTCTGCGGCTGTGGGATCTTCCCGGACCAGGGCACGAACCCGCGTCCCCTGCATTGGCAGGCAGATTCTCAACCACTGCGCCACCAGGGAAGCCCTACAGTAAGTTTTGAAATCAGAAAGTGTGAATCTTTTAACTTTGTGCCAAGGTAATTTTGAAATTGAGTTTAACTTAATTAGATAAAGACCAGTAGACGAGGAACTCTTCTTCAGAACAAGCCTAAGCAGGCCCCACACCAACCTGATTCTCAGAAACAGGTTGCTCTCTAGACTTAGCCAGCCAGTTGCACTCTTTTCCTTCATTCATTTATGTGTCAGTGATTTTAGGGAGTTTTTATAGTAACATAACTGTGAGCAATGTTGAAAGTTGGATAATGTAAACAAAAATCTAGTGTCTGGGAGATAGTTTTGGAAATCATTTCATCCCAAGTGGGAGACATTAAGGTTTTTAACCAGAGCAGGGATAGTAGGGGTAGGACACTTTCAGAAAGTGTTAGAGGTAGAATTTCGAGGACTTGCGATGGATGGGTTATGGTTGGTAAAGGAGTTTAGGGATCGGAGGTACTTGTATTTCCAGCTTGCGGATGACGTGTGGGACTAGATAGTGATGGCCTGAGTAAAGATACACAGTAGTGTCATCTGGTCTTTCAAGAAGTCCTGCAAGGTTGGAGCAGAGAACAGGATTATGAGAAGGTTTATTTAAGTTTTGTTGGTTGTGTTTTAGGGAAACTTGCTGTTTAATTATCACTTTAGGTCCCAGAAGAAACAGAGCAGACACTTTTCCTTCTAAGATGGTTGGTAAGAGAGTTGTTGTTTGATGGTTTCTATTTTCCCTGGAGCTAAAGTTTGGAGCTGGGGTAGGTTAGGAACTGTGGAACTTCAGGGTAGTGAAGGGTTGGAATAGACACTGAGAAATGTAGATAAAATAGCAAGGAAACAGAAAATAGGAATGAAAAAGACAAGACAGAGGACCGATTCAGGAAGTCCAACAGCTAAGTATTATTTCCTGAAAGAGAGAAGAGAGAAAACAGAGGGGAGGAAATTATCAGTGAAATAGTTGAGGAAGCACAGAATGAAGTTTCCAGATTGAAAGGACCCACTTGAATCCCCTAAAATAACACCAACATCACCGTGAAGATGTAAGTAACTGCAGGTTTCCAGAGAAAGAACACCGGTCACTTGGAAAGGATCTAGAATCAGAGTGACTCCAAATTTCTTAGCAGTAGCCAGTTTGCTTTTTATATATATATGTGTATAAATTTATTTATTTTATTTATTTTTGGCTGCATTGGGTCTTCGTTGCTGCGCGTGGGCTTCCTCTACTTGCGGTGAGCAGGGGCTACTCTTCGCTATCGTGCGCAGGCCTCTCATTGCGGTGGCTTCTCTTGTTGCGGAGCACGGGCTCCAGGCACGCGGGCTTCAGCAGTTGTGGCTCACGGGTTCTAGAGCGCAGGCTCAGTAGTTGTGGCGCACAGGCTTAGTTGCTCCACGGCATGTGGGATCCTCCTGGACCAGGGCTCAAACCCGTGTCCCATGCACTGGCAGGCGGATTCTTAACCACTGCAGCACCACCAGGGAAGCCCCAGTTTGCTTCTTAGAAGCAAGACCCTGAACAGTGTCTCCAAACTGCTGACAGAAAATGATTTTCAGCTCATAATTGTATATGCAGCCAGATTATCAATCAACTTTGAGGGTAGAAAAAAGATGTTCAGACATTCAGGGTACAGAATTGAGGGAATATGCCAGGAGAAAGTAGTAGCCCATGGCACCCGGGATGGGGCCTGCCCTTTCCTAACACATCTTGCTTCTAGTTAACTCATTATGTGCAGTTGTTACGTTGACACGTTAAAACTTTGAATGGGCCACTGAACTGTTCAGTTTTAAATTATTAGAATAGTATATCCATTTAACACACACACACACACACACACACACACACACACACACACACACACAGACAAAGGGGAGGGAGAAGCAGCCAGCCAACAACTCAAAGTTTCGCTGATAAGCGTTGATAAGGGACAGCAGTTGAGGGGCGGGCGTTGGGAATGGTGTACAATCTTTGTACTGTTTCCCCGTGGAAAGCATTTTAAAGGTGGAGTCAGGAGATCTCAGGCTGTGTCTAAGGGCCAGGTCTGTGCATAGCAGGGTGTGGGTCGGTCTCACCGGGACGCTTTCTGTTCTTTCCTGGCGTTTCCGAGGCCTTGCGTTTCCTGTTCCACCTGGGGCAGCTCTCCCAAGTCTTCACGTGAGAAACTCAAGCTTTGATGACACAAGTTTTTCCGCCATTTAAGTACTTTGACCAGTGACCTATGGACAAATGTGTAATTCAGAAGAATTAATGTAGCCTAAACACATCTCATTCTCTTACAGCCTGGGGACTATAAAGTGAAAATGGAGCAACAAGAACCAGCAGATTCTCAAAATACCAAGCAGTCTATTATTTCAGAGGAGGTATACATTGATTTTTACTTCCCTTCTCCTTCGCCATATTAAGCTGAGTTTAAAAGAAATGTATAGACTATTTGCTGTTTCAAATGATTGCTTTTCATTCTTTTTTTTTTTTTTTTTTGCGGTACGTGGGCCTCTCACTGTTGTGGCCTCTCCCATTACGGAGCGCAGGCTCCGGACGCACAGGCTCAGCGGCCATGGCTCACGGGCCCAGCCGCTCCGCGGCATGTGGGATCCTCCCGGACCGGGTCACGAACCCGTGTCCCCTGCATCAGCAGGCGGACTCTCAACCACTGCGCCTCCAGGGAAGCCCCTGTTTTTCATTCTTTAAGACAGGTTTTAAACACTGTTCCCGCTCCCTTTTTAGGACTTGGGCATTTTGCTCTTGTGTGGGAGCAGTGGTGTATCATTCTTAATTATATGTATTAGCGAAATTGAGGCTGTTTTTAAAGTGAGTTTTGACTGTTGATTTTTAAAATTCTCAATTTTTATTTTTTTCATTTATTTTTTATTGGAGTAGAGTTGATTTACAGTGTTGTGTTAATTTCTGCTTACAGCAAAGCGACTCAGTAATACACATATATACATTCTCTTTTATGTTCTCTTCCAGTATGGTTTATCCCAGGACATTGAATATAGTTACCTGTGCTATACAGTAGGACCTTATTGTTTCAATTTTTATTAAAAGTTTCTCTGGGTAGAAGAATAAATCATGTGAGTTTTAGGGCTTAGACATTTCATCCCTAGGTATCACATCTTGGTTAGATATTTGTGGTCTCAATATGCGTGTTTAAGAAGAATAAAAACCTAAGTTGTTAGTTGTGGTCTAAATTCCAGAACTAATGTATGTCTTGTGTGTTATCCAGTTCACCTTTTAAAAAGTCTCTTCCTACAGGAACCATTGTAGTGGATAAACTTTAAATCCTTCATCTTTGGAACTCTGAGCTTGACACCTTTCTGGAATTCTTTTTTTTTTTTAATTTTATTTATTTATTTATGGCTGTGTTGGGTCTTCGTTTCTGTGTGAGGGCTTTCTCTAGTTGCGGCAAGCAGGGGCCACTCTTCATCGTGGTGCGCGGGCCTCTCACTATCGCGGCCTCTCTTGTTGCGGAGCACAGGCTCCAGACGCGCAGGCTCAGTAATTGTGGCTCACGGCCTAGTTGCTCCGCGGCATGTGGGATCTTCCCAGACCAGGGCTCGAACCCGTGTCCCCTGCATTGTCAGGCAGATTCTCAACCACTGCGCCACCAGGGAAGCCCTGGAATTCTTTTTGATTTAAAAATCTTTCTGTGTTATCTGTGAACAGATGTGCTGATAACTATTAGGTTGCTGCTGGCGACAAGTGACAGAATAGTAAGAAAAAAGCTACTTACTGCCTTATGTACACAGTGCACCTTTGTGCTCAGTCAGTATAGTCTGTAGGTAAGTTAGTCCTGGTAACCTAACCTTGGCATCCAGGCAAAATGATGCTGGGTGCCCCTCAGACTGGGTGGTAAACCCATGTGTCATTATGGGAAATGTAGTCATTGGCCGTGGTATCCCTGTATTCAGCTTTGCTGTGTAGTCATTGACAGTCAGATGCCACTGAGTTTTCACATCCTAAACACACACATGTGACTGGCACCCAGATCAGAGGAGAGACGGTTAGGAGCATCCCAAGAAACCCCTCCCTCCCTCCCTCATGCTCCCTTCTAGGTACCCCCGTCCTCCCCTCTCCCAAGAATTTGTCAACTCTCATTTCTTTTCACCTCTTCAGTCCTACCTCCAAAACTCACAGGACAGCAGGCCCACCATCAGAAAAACAACTTTCAATTCTTTAGACACAAAGAAAACTTGGACACAAATTTTGGGGAGGGAAGCGTGATCATTGAGAGCCACAAAAAGTTTGAAAGGAAAAATAACTAAATAAAAAACAGCTCAGCTTGAAAGTTTCCCAACTTACTATCTGATCTTTTAGTTAATTTCAGAAGGAAAATGGGTCAAGCTTGAAAGAACAACTTACAAAGATCCTACTGGTAAAACAAGGTAAAGTATTTTTTTCTTCTTTTTGTAAAATGCTGAGGATTTGGGTTCTCAGGGTCTCTATTTAGTGTTTAGCATAAACTTTGATATTTTCCTCACTGTAAACTCTGTCTTAAGTAAAGAATCTAGTTAAGCTGTTTTAACACCATTCTCCCAAGTAGATGAGGGTGAACCTAAAACTTTTGGGCCAAGCCTAATTTAGGCTAATAAAGCAGCAGAATAATTAACAGTACAGGTGACTTCCTTCTATTAAACCAGTTTTTGTCTCTGAATTAGAATTTAGGAGAAATTGCTACTGGGTTTGAGGTAAAACTTACAGGCTTACACCTTGCTCATGGAAATGAAAATTGGGGGGGAAAAGTTTTGTAAAGCATTTCACACTGTGTACCAGTCGCCATAAAGACATATGTGGGTGAGGGCCGGGAGGGAGTTCCTGGGGCCTGGCACCCGCGGTGTCTGAGACTATGCTGAGAAAACTATTTGGGATCAGATTTATGCATGAAAAACGTTCATCATAAATTTAAAAGACAAATAAATTGAAATTCACCTCAACATCTTAAAAATAGAGAAATAATTGTTACAGTGTATTCATTTGTCAGAATCTAAGCAGCCGTCTCCACAGCAGATCATGAAGACAACCCAGCAGTGTCAGAAAAGTTAATAAGCTGGTAACAAAATAGGATATTGGATATATGGTTTTTAAACCCTGCCAAATAATATGTAAGAAAAGGCTAGAAGGAAAACTGTAGCAAAATATTAATGGCAGCTATGTGACTAGCCTTTTTCTTCTATTTTCCAACTTTTCTGTTTAGTAATTCTGTATATTATAAATAACAGAAAAAATGTGCTAAACGTTTACTTATGAAATACAAAAAAGGAGTAAAACAGAATGAGAAGATAGGAAAATGTAAGTAAATTTAGTATCCAGGTTATATGATATAAATTCATTAACATAAAAACTCTATTTGCTAAGTGATCAAATGAGAATAAAGTTTCTTCGTAAGGAAATAAATACATCTATCGTCAGTGTGAAAGTACATGGACTTGCCAGTGATTTAAACCACTTTTGACTATATCTACTAAAGTAGCAAAAAACAGTAATAAGGTTCAATGTTGGAGAGCCATGGGGAACGTTAAGATATTCATAGCACTGGTAAACCCAAAGTAAGAAAGCGAAATTTATTAATTCCTCAGTTAATAAACAGGAAGGTCCTACTTTCTTACATTATGTAGCTGAAGTGACAGCTTTTAAAATCTAAGAAAGCTTACTTTGGGTAAACCCAAAGTAAGAAAGCTAACTGGTTTAACACACACTACGCCCCATCCACAGAGTGGGAGGGGGTACCTGTTACGTGCAGTGAGCTGTGTGTGGTGAGGCCCGAGACTTGGGGAACACGACAGGTGCACACATACTTACACTTGTGAAAACGTAGCCAGAGCTTAGAGCCTAACCTACCATGACACAGCTTGGTTCTCCTTCCTGTACAGTTAAGTTTATAACACAAAATAGAGCCCTTAACACTAGTTAGTGTGAAGAGTACGTGTTGGTTGGGGCCCATGTGGCTGTGCACCTGCCCCTGTCCTCTCTTCCTTCCAGCACTTCTTCATCAGGGATGTGCCTCGGAATCACTTGGGGATTTGTTTCCAAATACTCAGGATTCGGTCTCACCTCCGGAGAGTCTGCTTCAGTAGTCGGGAGTGGCCTCAGGTCTCCCAGACTCCACACTGTGTGGCCTGTTTACAGCACGGTCTTCCGCATCCGTCCATACGTAGGGCTGCCCTGCAGCCTCCGGAGAGCGCCTGTGTGAAACATTAACATTGCACACCCGAATGTCAAGCTTTGAAGAATGAATCTCAGTATTTTACAGTACTATTGCATGTACAGAACAGTTAAGTTGCAGCTAGAAAATCCTTTGTTCCATTGTCTCGTTCATGGAAGAGGGTATGGAATTGATTTGGGGAGAGTAAAGATGTGCCGGCTGTGTGCCCCTGTATTGACATTCAGGAGAGAACTGAGCTCCCCCTCTGTCACCCTGCCTACCTCTTGGAGTTGGTTGACTAGAGGGAAGAAAGTAAAACAGGCTTTCCTTATAACAAAGACTAAAAACGGAGTAACTCAACGAGAATCAGAATTCTAAAGCTACAAGAGGCTTTTAAGACAACAATCAGATGGACGTCTCTCCTCTCTGAGTCCCTCTGAGATGACTGGAGCTCTCGGGGGGCGCTCTCGTTCTACTGTTTCTTATAAATACGTACCTATTTTATGGCTCCATACTGCTTATTTAATTCAGCGTAACCACTATAATGATGCTCCTCTTTTTGCTTCCTTTATTCCTAGTGTGTTGGGGATGGGACCTTCAGTGCTTTTCCCAGCACTGTCTTCTTCAGTCTTTAGGACTCTAACCCTAGGAGGCAGCAGAGAGAACTGGGCCAGAAGGTGTTTCGTCACTTGCGAGTTACTGACTGATCAGAATGGCTTGTTGGTTGGCTTCTTGCTACTAACAGGAATGTGGGCAGCTGTGAGTCGTCCTGGTAGTCTGGTTGATTTTCACAGGTTCATTTTTGACATATTTGCACTTCAGAATTTGGGTGCAATACTAAAAGATCTACAGTTTACCGAAAGGTTTTTTTTTTTTTAACCAGATTAAATTCTGACACTTTTTAATAGAAATGTGGCAAGGTCCAAGCCTCCAGGACAACCAGATAAAAAGTACGAGGTTTCCTCCGAGGAGCACCTCTTACCCTCAATCTTACTGTAGGGAGACAGATGTCAGATATGGGTGCTTTGCTTTCTTTCTCCGGAGCCATCCAGATGTCTTCCTTTTTTTTTTTTTTTGCTGTACGCGGGCCTCTCACTGTTGTGGCCTCTCCCGTTGCGGAGCGCAGGCTCAGCAGCCATGGCTCACGGGCGCAGCCGCTCCGCGGCATGTGGGATCCTCCCGGACCGGGGCACGAACCCGTGTGCCCTGCATCGGCAGGCGGACTCTCAACCACTGCGCCACCAGGGAAGCCCTGTCTTCCTTCTTTTAAACCAAAATTGTTTGCTTCTTTACTCCCATCTCTAACCGCTGCTTTTTTTCTGTTGAAGGGCTAAGAGTGAGGAGGAAATTCCCTCATGCGCCCTTCCCCCTTTAAACAACACGGTTGTTCCAGTAACTGGATTGTCAGCACCGGGTTCCCTGAAACAAATAGCTAGTCAGGAATAAAGCTGTGAGGGGGCACCAGGAGCCGCTCACCCCACTTGTTCTTTTAGGGACCATTTTCCCTTTAGACAGGATCTCACGCATGCAAAGCAGAGTACTTACCTAAATTTATTAATTCCTCAATTAATAAACAGGAAGGTCCTACTTTCTTACATTGTGTAGCTGAGGTGACAGCTTTTAAAATCTAAACTATAAATAAACGTCTCAATGGTTTACATTATGCAGGATATCATTTGGAATTTGCACAGGGGCTGGATTTGCACTGACTGCTTAATCGCCTTTAAAGCTGTGATCGCCCGCTGTGCTGCTCACGCAAATTTATGATCCAAACAGAAGTGTTTTGAGTAAATGATTTGAAAGGCAGCTCAAGTGATGAGCAGGCCCTCTGTTTAGATGTAGAGAGTTAGATGTGGGAGGCAGTGGTTTTCTCTGATAATTTTTGGAGGCTGTGGGAAAGCACAGTTGGCTCTTTTTTTGATACAGATCTTCATTGCGTGGTGTTCCTGGCTGCTGTCTTTAGCACATTTGCATGCTTTGCATCTGTAAGGTGCTGGTTATACACCCAAAACCTAAGAAGTCTCCTCTTGAGCACTAATGCTTTTGTTTTTTCTTGTCTGCCTGAACAGAACTTGGGAAACTGTGAAACGGACAACGAGGAAAGGCCAGTCGGCTGATGGTATGAGTGCAAACCTGTTAGAACTCTCCCGAAAGGAAGTCCCACACAGGACTAGGAGACTGGGGGTAGGAGGGTTTTTTACTGTAGCCAAGACCTCAGAGCAGGGTTATCTTCAAGTATGATCTTTTATCTTTAACTCTGGTGTTCTATTTTGCAACACTGTAACTAAATCAAGCTTTCTTTATCAATAACTTCCGGTTCCTGTTACCTAAGCTCAGAACAGTGTTTTTGAGGGGAAGATGTCATCATACTTAAGGCCAAACTTAAGTCAGTGTAATTTGAAGCCACATACTGTATCTAGATGTGTTATGACTTCTAGAAATCTTTTGCGTTCTGGTCAGAGGATCTGGGTGAGAGCCTTTCGTTTGGAAAACTTACTTGGCATGACTTGGCGCTTTCTGACTGCTTGCTTTTATAAGTTGATGAGGAAACGACTTAGGAAAAGACTGTTCATTCAGTTCACTTTCCCTTCCAGCCTGGATGCTTTGCCTGCAAAGATCCCAGAAAAAGTCCTGAAAACCACCTCTGGTCTAGGGGAAGTTGGGCAATAAGTCTTCCTTGTTTTTCCCTTTTTTCCATTTTGTTCTGTGTTCTGTTTTTCCTGGAAGTGGAGCAGCTGCCGCAGCTGCTGTGTTTTCCTACTGGGAAAGCGAGAGGAGCCGATGGTCCCCCTGGGCAGTTGTGTTTTCCAGAATCCAGTGGTTTTTGGTTTTGGTTTGGTTTGAAGCCCAAGTAAACTTGGGAGAAAGGGTCTTTTATCCTAAAACAATGAAGTTCAGTCTAGTTAGCATATACGACAAACGTTGGAACTTATTTGATTTATTGCTTAAAGGAAATCGAAGAGCACAGAGATCAATGTAACTTCGGCAGCGGCCTGGCTGCAGCAGGGCGAGAAATGATGTCTGTAGCGGTTTGTGTAGACCAAAATTTGTCCTGGACCCTGGGCTAAATGTTTACTTCTAGTTTCAATTTTATTTTAAAGAAATTGTGGCAATAAAAACAAGCTTTTTATAAAAAGAAAAATTAAATAATACGGAAGTGTGATTATTTTTTCCTTGCTTTTTTTTAATGAGAATAACTTCCAAAGTTAACTGCCAGTATTGTAGCTTAAATTAACTTCCTATTGCTAATGGCAGATACAAGACAGATTTCAGCTGCAGCATTTCTTAAAATGTGGGCTTTTATCAATAGTTAGATTGCTGTAAACAAATTCCTGGCGTTCCTGACCTTTCATTGGGGTTTCCTGGTTTTATTTCCTGCTGGCAGGTGTGGCGGTCATCCCCGTGCTGCAAAGAACCCTTCACTATGAATGCATCATTCTGGTGAAGCAGTTCCGACCCCCGATGGGGGGCTACTGCCTAGAATTCCCTGCCGGTGAGTAACTGAACACTGGGGAATAGAATGGCCCCTCAGGGACTGTTGGACTGGGCCAGGGCAGAGCCTGAGAACGGCAGAGCTTAGACATTGAACACCTTTTCATCTGTCCATGCGGTTTTAAGTAAAACAAAACCACTTCTGCAGTGAGGCACCTCCAGGCCACACTCCAGTGATCCTGTAATCCGTAGCGGTATCACAGCTCACCTTTCCAGGCCACCTGCCCTCCTCTTTGCAGCGTTCTTTCTAGCCTCTTTTGAGTCATTGGCTTTTCCTAATTTGTCAAGGTATTTCGTTTTCTATCACTAATGATCTGCCTCTGGCAAATTTACAGTAATAACTAGGCCTGGCTCTTAACTCCAGAAACTGTGAATGGGGAAGAACCATGATCCTCCTGTATGTATACAGGCCAAGGAAATCATCTTAATTTCAACTAGAATATTTTTTCAGTTGTACAGGAAGTATCTAGAATGCAGTGCATCCTTATAGCACTTAATTGGCTTGTTCCCATCTGAAGAGGTTAGATCTCAGTTATCATTAGTGGTTTAAGTTCAGTATTTTCAAAGTCCATCCCATAGTAACACATAAGTAACAGCTTTATTTTCTTTCTCACTTCCTTGCCATTTCACTGAAGAAATTAATAACTTTAAAAGTAATTGAGGGCTTCCCTGGTGGTCCAGTGGTTAAGACTCTGAGCTTCCACTGCAGGGGGCACAGGTTCAATCCCTGGTCGGGAAACTAAGATCCCACATGCCGCTTGATGTGGCCCAAAAAAACAACAGAAAAGTAATTGAATAGCCCATGTTTCACTTTTTCTTTGCATCCTGTAAATTCCTTTCAGGAGAAAGGATCTGCGATGCTGCTGGCCTCCTCCCACTCGGCCCGTTTACTCCCTCCTCACAATGAACTAGTGTTACCCACAGTCCCCTCCCTCCTGCTTCCCTCCTTTCCGATCTTCTCCCTCCCAGGTGACGTTTATCCTAGCATTGCATTCCAGAGCCCTCCATATGGCCCTGAGGGAGGAAGGCAAGATGGGAAACACTGTCCCCAACTCGCATGTGAGGAAACAAAAAAAAGCACAGGCTTCCTGTGCTGTAGTCACATGACTAGTCTAAAACCGGGGCCAGTTGGCCACCACCAAGCCACTTACCCGCCCAGGAGATCCGTGCTGTACAACAAGCTTGATGTTGAGATGCTCACAAAAACATCTAGGTCTAAACACGAGGAACAGAACCTACTAAATCTGCCCAGGGGTGTTCTTTTGTCTTTAATTTTTCTATGAAAGATCAAAACCGGAATCAGTTTTATCTGCACGCCCACTTCTCCCAAACCTCTTGCTTGATTGTTCACACGTAGCTCGGCAACTTGTGTGTTAGAAGAAGGGGGCTCCCTGTCCCACCTCTCACATGACTGGGACTTGCAGGTCTCATCGATGACAACGAAAGCCCAGAAGCAGCTGCTCTTCGGGAGCTCGAGGAAGAAACTGGCTACAAGGGCGACGTTGCTGAATGTTCCCCAGGTTCGTGCTGCTTCCCATGCGTGTGCTTGGGGACAAACTCTTGAAAATTAGCCAAGCAGTTGATTGTTCTGGATGTGAAAGGGACGATTCTTTGGGTGTTCTTTATGGTCAGGGATTTATTTATTAGCTAATTCACTGAAGAGAAATCCTTGATGAGGGTTGGTCACCTGAGAGAGAACCTCCCTGCCCCATGAGAGCACGGCTGAGCAAAAAGGGCTGAAGTTGGAGAAGAATTATGAGATTAGGGTGCCTTTCGGGGTTCCCACATTCTAAGCTTTATTTCGTACTCATCTCGTCCGTATGCCGCGCTCCTCACTAGAAGACTTTCTTGATGTGGTGAAAGGATATTACCGCATCTAACCCCTCAGATTTACCAAAATTTCCTCAGGAACTCTGGGGAAAATATGAGTACTAACTACACATGTGTTCTGCAGACCTACAGCGTATATACTAAGGGAATAGGAGAAACCACTTCCCCTGCATAACTTCTACGTAAACTATGAGTTACAAGCCCACTCTTCCTCCAAAGACATTTAAGTGATGAAACGAATGACACCTGACTAGTGTCTGGAAAGGTGATCTGCTGCTTCTCTCCCCAGCTGTCTGTATGGATCCAGGTTTGTCAAACTGTACCACACATATGGTAACCGTAACTATCAATGGAGACGATGCTGAAAACGTAAGGCCTAAGCCAAAGCCAGGTAAGCATGTGTTGGCTCCGTTTACAGTGGTTGCGTTGTATTAAATTTCTTTTAACTTGCTGCTAGTTTGATTTTTGTTAATAGAATAATGGTCTTTCAGAGATGCTTCATTGGTACTCTTGGCTATTTTCCTAATCTTATGTATTTCAGCATTTTTCTCTTAGCACTTCATTGATTTTTGTGCTTGCTTTATATAAAATGTGCAGTTACAAATTTCCATACCTTCTATATGGAGTTTATTCCCGCTTAGTAATAAGGACTACAGGCCTTAAATCATAAACAGTGAAAATCTTCGAAATCACTCTGATTTCTGTCTCCATCAATATTGTAAGAATGGCAGAGGTGCTACAGCACAGCACCGTATTAACTGTTTTTGTTGAGTTCCATATTTAGTGAAGCTTTGGGGAAATTCTTTGCTCCACATTTCTTAGCAAGTTTGGATTCAGAGGCTTTAATGCCTCTGCCGGTTCCATGTGCTCCCGCAGCCCCACTAAAAGGTGGTGGTGACACAGACACCACCGTAAATCATGTGTTGGAGTGGAGGTCTTCCATTTCCCGTCCCTTTTAGTTGTTCCCAGTGTTCAGTTTCCCACTGCAGCTAATTTTAAATGCCCAGTTTTCAAACTAGCGAATATAACATGCTGATGAAGAGTTTGGCAGTTCCTCAGAGAGTTAAACATGGAATTAGCAGGTGACCCAGCAATTCCACTCCTAGGTAAATACCCAGAAGAACTGAAAGCAGGGCCTCAAACAGATACTTGGACGCCAATGTTCATTCAGCATCATTCACAATACCCAAAAGGTGCAACAACCCAAGTGTCCATTAACAGATGGATAAACAAAATGTGGCCTACTCTTACAATGGAATATTATTCAGCCGTAAAGCAACGAGGCATGCTGATACATGAAGCTTGAAAACATCTTGCTCAGTGAAATTAAGCCAGACACAGGAGGGCAGATGTTGTGTGATTCCACAAATGTGAGATACCTAAAATCGCTACATTCATAGAGACAGAAGGTAGAATAGAGGTCACCGAGGATAGGGAATTCTTGTTCAGCAGGTACCACCTTTCTGTTTTGGATGATGAAAAAGTTCTGGAGATGCGTAGTGCTGATGATTGCACAACAATGTGACTGTATTTAATGCCACTGAATTTGTACCTTCAAAAATGGTTGAATTGGTAAATTTTATGTTATGTATATTTTAACAAAGTTTAAAAATACATATATGCATATCACAGAATATGCTTTAAACTTGGCCATTAAAACATTTGATTTGGAGAACAATAACTTTGTACTGTTGGAATTGTTTTACCACGTGTATAAATTAAATTAGTAGAGACCCAGGTTTCTGTTAAACTCTTATAGCCTTTTTGATAACGTCTTGCACAAAAGCCTTGCAGCGTTTGACCATTCCGGGCCTTGCTGAGATGTCCCGCTTCTGTTTGTTTTCAGGAGATGGAGGTATGTGTCCCGCTCGGGGGCTGGCCTTGAGTGCCGTGTGGTGCAGCGGGAGCGGCCATGGCATTGTGAGTTGCTCAGTTGGGCTCGCCTGGTGTCCGGCTTTATTTTCACTTGCACTTTGTTTGTTTAGAATTTGTGGAAGTGATTTCCTTACCAAAGAATGACCTGCTGAAGAGAATTGATGGTAAGCATTCTTGATTACCCCACTTGCTCTGTTTTCCCCATCCCCACCAACGGGGTACTAAATATAATTCTATTTCTTCCTCATTAAACTCAAATGCCTAGAAACTGTTATATAAGACTGCAGTTGACCTACACAATAAGTTTCCTTTCCAGGTGGCACAGAGTTTGAAAATAAGAGCAAAACATTCCACGTCAAGTGAAAGCTTTCATTAGGGGCTTTTTTAATTCTACAGAACAGTCAAGATATAGGCCTGCTGATTAGCCAAAACTATTCTATACCTTCAATCTTTAACCCCTGCCATGCAAAGGTATAGTAAATAATCTCTTAACTGATCCTCAAATATGCCAGTATGTTGGACGGTTCTTTGTGTGGGGTCTAAGTTAAAGATTTTAACAAATATTTAGGCATCTAATATATACGCAGTGTGATAAGCTGATATAATGAACTAACTAGCAGCGTGCCCCTTAGTAAACTACTTGTCATGTAGTTACATGTGGTTCCCAGTCAGCCCGTCTCATAGGACTTTGTAAAAATTAGTAAGGTTCCATGGACCGATGTCCTCCAGTAACCCTACACAAGGAGATACTGCAAAAGACGTGGCAGGGCCTTCGGGGGCTCCTCTGCCAGCTGGGTTCGTCTCCAGTCACTCATGACAAAGAAGTGGGTGATCTCCTAATTTGAATACTATTAAGTTTTTATTTCAAAAATTAACTTGAAGCATTGTTTGACCTGAAGCTTTGGGAGCAGTCTCTTCCTTCCTCCCGTGAGTACCAGTGGCGTACAGTTTTATTTCTGACGTCTGTGTTTGAAAAGTCAAGGGGATCTTTCAAAACCTGCTGGTTTGAAAAGTCAAGGGGATCTTTCAAAACCTGCCCAGACAGCCTCCATCCCTACGTTACCTTTTTATAGACCAGACCTAAGGTAGAAACCACCTTAGGATCCCAGGGTCAGAGTTAGAAGTGCTCGTCGTGAGGAGATGCAGTGATTTGAGGTGTCTACTCGGGGAGAGCCATGGCCACCCGTCACAGCACAACTCTGAGGCCAACAGGCCTGGCTGGATTGAGGCTCAGTCAACCGTGTGTTAGTTACAGCTGAGAACAGGCTCCTAGCTCTTCTCATTAAACGGGAACAGTAGGACAGCCCCTACCTCTGAGGAGGCAGGAGTAAAATTAAATGGGATAATGGTGACACACAAATGCTTGAAGGTTATGTGCTATTGTTTTTATTTGTTGTATTAGAAAAATGTCCTTTTAAAAAAAATTCCTTCCTTCTCCTTTCCAGTAACTTCCCTTCCAGCCTTAAAAGAGGGGGGAAAATAGGGAGGTAGAAGGATCTATATATATAGGAAGAGGGAGGGGCAAAGAAACAGTGTTCCTGGCTTTACTAGCATCACGATATAGTAATCTAATTATTTATTCCACACGTACCATTTGAGGAGTAGGAAGGCACGTGGAGTTCAGTTTTCTATGAAGAATAGCTTTTAGCACTCGCCCAGCACCTGCTGGCACAGATGAGCAGGACAGAACTCTGTCTTTGAGGGTCAAACCGACTCTGAGCTTGTTCCTAAACAAGTGGCTGGGAAACAAGGGGCAGATTGGAAATCTGGGGGCCTCCACCTGAGTAAAACAGAAGTTCTCATGAAAGGCCCTTGTGGTCAGATTCAGAGACCTCATCCAGTCCATCCGAGCACACAGCTGAACTTGCACATTGGAACCTGTGTGTCCCTGACAGTGGAGAGGATGGATGAATCATCACTGTGTAGTTCAGCGCAACAAAGCCCTGTAGTGAGCAATCTATGAAGTAACAGTTGCATCTATAAACTTAAAGCTTTGCTGTTTAATACACAGAATCATCACCTGGTATATGTGCTCTTCTGTCTTTAACTTTTTCTTGTTCTTATCTCATGCTGGAAACATAGTCCTGCTTTTACATCCTGTATTCTTCTGCTAGAGTAAGATCCTTGAAGGCAGGAAACGTCTTGTTCATCACTATACCACCAGCATCTAGCACAGGAACTGGCACATAGTAGCCACTCAGTAAACACTGATTGGCTGATAAGGGGTATTATCCGTTATCAACTTCATTATCTGACTTGTATTCTTCACCTCCTCTAGATCTGGTAGCTAATGAACATCTGACAGTGGACGCCAGAGTCTATTCCTACGCTCTGGCGCTGAAACATGCAAACACGAAGCCGCTTGAAGAGCCCTTCCTGAAGTTTTAAGGCCAAAGGACAGTCGCCTTGTTTCTGTAACCAGGACACAGGCCTCCTTCATTAAGACTTTGTATTCAGCTTAGTTTCAATGGAGATTTGAAATTAGTTTTTTCATAAAATAAAAGCACAGAATGCATGTGGTGGTATGGAATTGTAATTACAGGTAGATTATAGACTTCATTTAAATGCTAGACTCCACAGCTAACATTAAAGAACAACAACATAAATGCAGGTAATGTTTAATCCAGCTTTTAAAAAAGAAAGCTCAGCTGTTAACTTTTCTACTCTAATCCAGGAGATACGGTATTTTCATAGGAAAATAGCCCTGAATTCCAATTAGGTCAACGCTTCCCAACCCCACTGAAAAATATGTAGTGAGGTATGCAAACAACCGTTTACGGCATTAGAGTTTTTTTAACAGACAGACCTATATAGGGACTTTCTTGGCCTCTCCTAATTATCTGCTATATGGAATTAATCTGCATAGCACAGGATATAAAAGAGAATAACATTCGTAATAAGCAAATGTTTCCAGTTGGCTAGTGTCCTTATAGCCATCTAACTACTGGAGGGTGACCAGCTCTTATGTAATGAAAAACGGTCGGTTCATTCACGTACCAAGGTTCAGAGGCTAATGAAAATACAGGGCCCTTCCCTCAAGCACGTGTATATACTTCAGAATCTCTTTTCCTATCCATACCTCAAAAAGTACTTGAAGTTTCTAAAAACCAAGCCCACAGCAATACGATTTACATGGTTTGGGGCACTGTCTTGGTGTTAAACCGTGAGTATAGCCAGCACAGTTAGCAAGGACCAGAAACCCAATACAAGCTTCTTTAAAGGAAAATATGGATTGTTCTGGCTCATGCCATGCCCAAACTTCCCCTGCCCCCAATCCTCAAGGTCCACCGGTGTCACCGGCCATTTTCTTACCTCTTGAGCTTGGCTGTTGTGTGGACTTCTGTAGCCTCAGGGGCTCCAGGATTACTGCCTCTTTGGTGTAGAGGTCTCTGGATGGTTCTCATTGGCTACCCCTAAGTCATGTTTCCAGCCCTGGACCAGGGGTTAGCCAGGCCCCTCAGAGCCAGATAAGATCAGGGGACTAATGCCAAAAAGGCTGCAGTACAGTCTGCTTGTCTGCAGGTTCACTGACTTACCTAGAGATATTTTTATGAGCAAAAATAGATCTTTATATTGTACTTCCTAAAAAGAATGGAAAGAATCATGCAACTAGAGAACTGTATAGATGAAGTCTACTCTCCCTGTGAATACTATGAAAATTTAGCCCCAACTAGTTGCTCTAATAGTAGCCTTCCCCTGTGCCTCTTAAATCCTTATTTTTAATCATGGGCATCATGATTCTCCAGGGACTGTAATCCTCTTCCCTGAGCACCCAAGGCCCTCGTTACTGCTCTTCATCAAGAGACGCCAAAGCATACAGAGAATGCACAGGCTCAAGCACACAGAACTAGTCTCCAAACAGCCTCCAACTCTTGCAAAACCACTCCCCATGCCAACTGATAAAGCTACACAAACGCTGATGGAGGACAGAGATTTGTAACCCCTGCCTGTCCTTTCTGCCTTCTTCTTTTCCTGAGTGCAGTTCAGAAGTGACACCTAAATCCTAGAACATCGCCTAATGCAGTTTATGTTCTCTGCAAATATCAAAGGCTATGCTTTGGAAATTCGGCCAGTTTGAGAACTGGCAGTCTGGATGCTTTCACTGGCTGGCCCTATTAGTGTATCAGTATTTAAACGTTGAAGGTTTATTAGTACTTTTTTGAAGGTTTATTATTAAAAGCTGTATGTTCACCTTCTTTGGGGAAAAAGAGCTGTAACACTGGGTTGTATTTCCATGGTAACAGTGGTCTGAGGCCCTCAGGAGATGCTCTCCAGTGGACATGGCGACTCTCCTGCCTGCCTGTATTTCCTCTGCCTTCCTCCTGAAGTTAGTTGGCTTTGTGATCCTAAGCTAAATAAGATACACGTCCTGCACTAAGAAAGTAAACAACGATAGAAAACCATATGAATGAGAAGGACTTCTTTGAAAAATTAAGTTTGATCTTTTGGGCAATAAAGCACATACCTTGAAAAATGAATTAGGGAATTCCCTGGCGGTCTAGTGGTTAGGACTCTGTGCTTTCACTACGAAGGATTCCTGGTCGGGGAGCTAAGATCCCATAAGCCATGCAGCACAGCACCCCCCCCCCAAAAAAAAAGAGTCATTTATAAAGAACTGTGCTATAGCAAATGGAGGCTGGGATATTGTGACCATTTTTTTTTCTGGTCTTTCCAAATGTTAGTCACAAAACTGAGCACCCTTTTGTTGGCCACTCACTGTCCCTCAATATTTTTAGGATTAAACTAATACATTTGCAATAGATATCTCAGGATGAATTCTGTATGAATATAATGAACCTATATAATCTTAGAAATCATTTAATACTAGATTTTATTTTTCCAACACAACCAAAAGTTTTATTAAATAAAATTTTATTGTCTACTGTTTACACTCATGTTGCTGCTATAAAGTACAACAACATATACAGATTCCTAGCATGAATTACTCATTGTTCACCCCCACTGAACTACAGACATTGCTTGAGAATTAGATCTTTGCTTTAGGGATTAAAAAAAAAAAAACTGGGGCATAGTATCTTGAAGAGTATTCTCAAGTGACGTGTTGGAATTCCAAGGCATAGCCGATACAGTAAAACAGCACCAACTGTGCTGTCCCTGGGAGGAAAGGGGAATGGAAAACAGGCAGAGTAATTATAAGCAGTTGTTTCTGGTGACAGATTTGACTCTGAAAGCTTGATTCTGCTCATCTGGGCTAAGTGGCTGCTTTGAGGAGGAACAAATAAAATGGGGGAGGGTGGGAATGTGGATACTATGAGTTAAAAAAGTATAAAAAGTAATTATATCTAAAATATAGATTAGATATAAATGATCCAGAACTCATTAAATAAGCTCAAAAATACTGGAAAGTGGCAATTTGAACTGCATTTATTTTTAAACAAATGGGGGGAATACTGAGTGTCCTGAATGTTGTGTGCAAAACTGATCCACGTCACCATCTCACCGTCACAACCGAACATGGCAAGGCAGGTACATTGGTTTCCAGCATCACAGGCAACACTGCATGTAGGTTTTTTAATGAATAATGTAAACTTTAATGTTAAGGCAGCTGGTACTAATGCTGCACACAGGCTTAGCTCCGTGCCCATTTCAGGAATGAGACGGTCAACACTTGAAAACAAACTGTGAGAGAAGAAAAGGGGAGCCAGCATTATCTGACAAAAACAATGAGTCAAAATATTTTCCCTTTCACACACACAAAAATACTGGAACATTTAGAAAAACAAAGCACCCATCCCGCCAACTTCAGCCTGTTCCTTAACAAATATTTCAAAATACTGATAAATAATGGTGACTGCAAGCAGAATTCCAGTGCCCGAGCCAATGGCCCCGAGGAAGTCGGCCAACACCGACAGGGCGCCGATGCACAAGCCCCCAAACGCAGCCGCCGTGGGGATGTACCTGGAAGACAAAACCCCGAGTCAGGCAGGGGAGGCCCACAGGAAGGGGCAGCAGGAAGCAGCAGTAACAGGCAGAAGAAAATTGAACTAACGCGCCAGGGAACTGTCCGCAGTACTGACAATTCGTCCAGGGCTGTGCACAGTTATGTGTTGATGAAAATGATGAAAGGAATGATGACTCAAGAAATGATCTGATTTCAAGAAACCAGTTAATAGCCAAGAAAGGCAATACATGATTTTTACAGCAGAAGAGGAGAATCCTCAACTGTGATTTAAGTATTGGAATGTTTAATATTGTTTGTAAGTGGGTAACCTTTAGCTCCCTCTCGTAGATGAAGAGTAAATATCAAAATGCTTTCTAAGTATCAAATTTATGTGACAAGATTTGGATGACCCTATTCAATAGTAATTCAACCTTGGCCACATGTTAATATCACCTGGAGAACTGTTAAAAATAATGGGATTGTATTTAAAATACTCCAGAGGGGGAAAAAAGATGGGGGCGAGGGACCATGGATGGGGAAGACAGTAGATGAAACAAGAATGGGAGACGGATAACGACTAAAGCTGGATACAGTTGAACGCAGGGGTTCATTATACCACTCTGCAATCTATTCCATGTTGTAAATAAAAAGTTTAAAATACCAATGCCTTTTCAACAAATGGTTCTGGAACACTTGGCTATCCACATGGAAAAGAAGGAATCTGGACCCCTATCTCACATGAAACAAAAATGAGCTCAGAGTTGTCACAGACCTAAACATAAGAGGATTAATCTTTGTGACCCTGGCTTCTTAGATACAATACCAAAAACAGCACAAAGAAACCAAAGAAGAAATAGAAAAACTGAATATCAAAATTAAAAATTTGTGCATCAAAGGACACCATCAAGAAAGTGAAAAGACAACCCACAGAATGGGACAAAATATTTGCAAATCATTTACCTGATGAGTTACATCCAAAATATTTTTTTTACCCTTATAAACAGTAATAAAAAGACAACCCAATTAGAAATTTTAAATGAGCAAAAGAAGAGACATTTCTCCAAAGAACATATTTGAATGGCTAATTAACACATGAGAAGATGCTTAACATCATTACTCATCAGGGAGACGCAAATCAAAACCACAATGAAAAGGGAAAAACCACAATGAGATACCACTTCATACCTACTAGGTGGCTAAAATCAAAACAAGAATTAGTGCTGGTGAGGACGTGCAGCAGCTCCAGACACTGCAGCTGGATGCAGAATGGGGCAGCTGCTCTGGAGAAGGGTCTGGCAGTTCCTCAACACGTTCAACACAGTTACTACCCAACCCAATAGTTCCACTCTGAGAGAAATGAAAACATATGTCCACACAAAACCTGAACAAGTACGTTCACAACAGCATTATTCACGACAGCCAAAAAGTGGAAACAACCAAAATTTCCATCAACTGATGAATGGATAGACAAAACATGGTACATCCATACAAGGGAATATTATTCACGAATAATGAATGAACCCCAAAAACATTATGCTACGTGAAAAAGACAGTCACAAAGGATCACATATAACTCCATTTATATGAAATGTCCAGAACAGGCAAATCTACAGACACTAGATAAAAAGCCTGGGGCTGGGAGGTGGGAGGGTGGGTAGGAATGGAGAATAACTAATAGGTACAAGGTTTCTTTCCAGGTGATGAAAATGTTTTAAAAATTATATTGTAATGATTACACACTCAGAATATACTAAAAACAAAACCCCACTAAACTGTATATTTCAAATGAGTAAATTACATGATATGTGAATTATATCTCGATAAACTGTTATCAAAAAACAAAAAACGGGGGTTTCCCTGGTGGCGCAGTGGTTGAGAGTCCGCCTGCTGATGCAGGGGACATGGGTTCGTGCCCCGGTCTGGGAAGATCCCACATGCCGCGGAGCAGCTAGGCCCGTGAGCCATGGCCGTTGAGCCTGCGCGTCCGGAGCCTGTGCTCCGCAATGGGAGAGGCCACAACAGTGAGAGGCCTGCGTACAAAACAAAAACAAAAACAAAAAACTGATGCCTGGGACCCACCTCAGACCAGATAAATCACAATTCCTAGAGGCGGGATATCAGTATTTTTTAAAAGCTCCCAGGTGGTTTTAAGTGCAGCCAGACGAGGACCTCTGACCTACAGCATTTTAACACTGGGCTGAGCAGTGAAGGGAACATAATTTCAATTAAAATAATTTAGGTGTCAATTCTGATGTGGAGAACAATTCACTTTTGTGTTAAATTTTGGTTCTTTTGTGTTAAGTAGAAGAAAAGTGCTTCAAATATGAATTTAAATAACATCTGAGAACAAATGATAGATTGAAAAACCAAGAACACGTGTGTGTATGTAACACATTCTCTCTCTCTCCTATCCAAGACTGAGTCTAATGGCCTTCCTTACCTATTAAGCTCATGAACCATAGAGGTATCCCTGTGGCCTCTCATTACCATTTGCTGTTCTTTAAGCTGTTTAGCTACCTGCGAAGAGAAAAACAACTTTTAAAATCAAACTCTATTTCACTGTTTACTACTAGGTTCTGTGTGAAGTGCTCTCCACAGAAAATACAGGAAGACTGAAGTAGACACTGTCATATCATAATATTCCCTGAGGCTACAATGCTGCACAACCACATTATCCATACCTTAAGCCAGGGTTTCTCAATCTTTCCTTAATTATCACCTCCCTAAAGAGAAATTAAATACTAAGGAATAAGACTTTGTCCGGTAGAGTTGAGCTTTGGATGGTCACAAACCATTGTAAAATCTAAGAATTTTTCACTTTCCAGGAACTACCTGTAGTTTTTAACTCCCTGGGGATGACATTACCTCATTAAGAATGTATGAATTTGAGTTTAAAATTACAAAAGTAATTAAGTGTATCAATTACCATTTGACACCTAAAAATTATGAATTTTTTTTTTCATTTTCAAACAAACCAAATACTTACATCTTTGGCTGAGGAACCAGACACCTCTATCCATGTCTTAGAAAAGAATGCACATGATCCCAACATGAAGATGATATAAACAACCACATGGACAGGATCCTCAAATATGGCGCCCATGGACTCAGGAGGAGAAAGGTAGTAACAAAGGCCCCCCACTGGGTAAGAACGAGCAGGTCCTCCCCCACTGACGTCCTATAGAACAAGAATAAAAAGCACAAATGGTCACATTTCTGTGACTTCAAACTCCTCAAAAATTATGATGATGTTTTAAGCTCAAAGCACCTACAGCTAATGATTCTATGTAACTTAAAGGATTTACTTTTGTGTCTGATATCTTCACCCTTACAAAATTATATAGTGAGTAAAAAAAAAATTACATAGTGAGTGTCTATTACATAAGACATTGTGAATATATTAACAGAAGAGCAATTTTTAAAAAAAATTATAATACTTCTACAAGAAGAATCTTCTCTTCCTGAAGACAGGAATAGATCACATCGATCTCTGATAATATTTAGAGTCAGAAATTTTCTGAACTATTTAAGAGTACATACATATTCTTTCACTTCAAGGTATGCTATTAAGAATGCAATCAACTGAAATATTAACAGAAGACTAACGACTCACTACCTAAACTTTATATGATTTGTATATTGTAAAGAGTAGTCTTTTAATAAGTATAAAGGGATTTTTTAATCCACACAAACATTTAAGAATTTTTATAGTAAAAGAAATGGGAATAACATGTATTTGCTCATATTAAATAGAAGTTCTGGGCATAGATGGTGGGAAAGCAATTTTTGGATGCAATGATTAAAATGTCTGGTTCCTGAATTTACAATTTCCAAATGATTCATTTACTGTGCCCCTAGAATCACTGATTCTAAATCAAAAGCCCTGACAAATTAAACTTCCCAATAGCTCTCTCACTTTAAAAAAAAATCTCATTAAGATCACAACACAATCTATACAACCACTCAGTGCATTTATTACTGTGAAATTATCATAGTAATAATGACTGCCAGATTATTAGCTCATGAGGGGAGGGACAGTCCCTCCCCTCACCACAGGCAATCCAATTTCTGTTAAATGAATGGAAAAGGAGTCCAGCTGACCCTTGAACGAGGGGGTTAGGGCACCAACCCTCCATGAAGTCGAAATCCACATATAAGTTATTGTTACTCCTCCGCGTACACGGCTCCTCCGTATCCGCAGTTCTGCATTGCAGGATTCAACCTGCTGCAGACCATGCAGTACTGAAGTGTTTACTACTGAAAACAACCTGCGTCTAAATGAACCCGTACAGCTCAAACCCATGTTCAAGGGTCAACTATTCTGGATAAAGGGAATCATACTTCCTTCAACTGCCTTTCAAGAATTACTGTTTCATCCTATTAAACTTTACATTTTAAAAATGGCCTTCAGTAAATGCAGAAAGATACGTCGCTACAACTTACAATACAAAAGGTAGCACGTTAAGACAAATGCATAGAATAAGCACCGTATTTCAGGAATGACTAAAAAAATAGTTCTTTGGGGGAATACAAATTCTAGAATTACATATTCTGAAAACAATAAAGGCTCTTACTCTTCTCTAATTCTGTAGTTTTAAGGGGGAAAAAACACTCCTTGGTCAGGTGAAAATTTAAACCAGTCAAAATTCAATCCTGGACTTCCCTTGTGGCCCAATGGTTAAGAATCTGCCTGCCAGTGCATGGGACATGAGTTTGATCCCTGGTCCGGGAAGATCCCACATGCTGCGAAGCAACTAAGCCCGTGTGCCACAACTACTAAGCCTGCACTCTAGAGCTCACACGCCGCAACTACTGAAGCCCGCACGCTCTAGGGCCCACGTGCCGCAACTACTGAGCCACATGCTGCAACTACTGAAGCCGGTGCGCCTAGAGCCCGGGCTCCGCAACAAGAGAAGCCACCAAAATGAGAAGTCTGCGCGCCGCAACTAGAGAAAGCCCATCCCGTGCGCAGCAACGAAGACCCAACGCAGCCAAAAAAAAAAAATTCAATCCTACAATAACTCACACCTCAATCACAATGTGGCTGGATTGCTTTAGGAGCTATGATGAAAATCTAAAAGAGGAAGGCAGAATTTACTGGATTCCATTTCTAGCAACTGTTCTCTCTTCAATATAGTTATTATGTGCCTTTCTTATTTACTGCCATTTGGGCCGTGAAAAATGGCGAGGGAGGCAGGAGAGGATGATTTCGGTATCCTATATAATCAGCAGATAGCTTCTTGGAAAAAACCATTATTCTAGACAATAGAGGAATAAGATTACAAAACAGGGAATCACTTTCATAAGAGCAACTGTGATTTTAACCTAAAAGGTCACTCAAACGAGATGTGAAAATGCTTCCTAGACGTAAAATAGTACAGTACTCGGCCAATCTTAGTTTTACAATGCTTACAGTTTTACAACTCTTCCAAATAAATGATAAACTGGGCTACAGGTAAATGAATCTGGAAGTGTTATATATAGCAACTGCTTCAATTATGGCTCATCTCTTTCAGTTAAAAGCATGAAATGCAAATTACAATAAATTTGAATACTTAGAATAAATAATGAAATACTCACAGCCCACTGTCCTAGTAAATTTACTAAAAAGTTGCCACTAAATCGAACTGACAGCATCTGGGAAATAACATACAGGTTGGACACCAGGGCCGACTGCAGGATGATGGGGATGTTGGAGGTGTAGAAGAGCTTGATGGGGTAGCTGCTGTACTGCCCTCGGTACCGGGCCGACTTAATGGGCAGGTCCACACGAAATCCCTGAAAAAGGAAGCTTAGGAGTGAGGCGGAGAGGCTGCACGTACCACGACTCCAGACGAGGCAAACAGTCACAGGAGGGACTTTGCAAAGACAATGCTAACAAACTTTCCCTTCCACAGAGACACACAGAAATAGAAATCCTTTTCTACTTCATAATTGCTAATATTTTGCACCTCAGAGTCTAAACGATGGAATTATTTGCCTAACTAGATTTTGAAACACTGACTTAGCTGCTAACATTTCAAATGGTATTCTCCTCTTTAAGAGCAAAATAAAAATCCACACTCCACTTAACTTCAGCGAAGAAAGTATACTTACCTGAAAATATATAACAACAGCAAACACGAAAACTGTAGCAATGAGGTTCATGAGATTGGGTAAATTCTGACGATAGAAAGCCTCCCTTAGAGCTCGAACTTTGTCTGTCCTGGTGGCCAGTAAATGAAAGAGAGCTATGACTGCACCCTCAAACTCGGTACCTGATAAATCAAGATAGAAATCGGCTGTAGCTTCATTACCCAAAGTTGTCCCAAAAGTCAAAAACAAATAACCTTGAAGCTCCAGTACAAGGCAGAAAATATGAGTCCAGATAATTCATCTATGTTTAAGATACAGCCATGTGTGGAGCTTCTAAAAAATATTTACATCATTGAGGCAAATATGTCTCTTTTTTCCATAAATCTTAAGTTTTCTCAAGAGACTATTCTTGATGAAAACAAAGTAGAATAAACCAAAGCAAATATTTAGTTCATAATGATTTGCCTCACCTTTACTTTAGGGAAGGGAAAAGAACATTCAGAGGTGGGGTGGGGGGAGATGGGGAAAAGAAGCAGCAAAGCAGAATAAAGATGTCAGAGTTGAAAGACAGACATTACTCTACCAAGCTTGCCTTTAATTCATTTTACTAAGTATATTAATAAACCATCACCGCTATTTTCTTAAGGCTGGGACCAGGTTAGATGTTAACCATTACAAATCTTGGATGGCATTTGAGAGAAGTGGAGATGGGTAAGGGGAAACACAATGAAATATTTCATAATTTAGGTGCTATTACAAAGCCAAGGAGAACAGCAGCAAAAGTACTAGTACTCCCTGATGATGCAATAAATGATGTTTTTTTAATCTGAAATCCACTACCTTTTTATCCCTCGAGGAATGCTGAAATCAGTCAAAATCAATGACTTCTGCAACAATGGCTTAGGCAAATAAAATTTTTTAAATGTTTGCAACCACTGAAATTTTAAATGAGCAGAGGCTAAATTTTAGATACTATTCTTTCTGAAGCAACAGTTCATACTCCACCAATCTCTGCTTATCAGCTTTGGAACACCTGACATCCGCCGTCGCCTGGGACAGCAAACCAGGGCGTCTGTCGGCAGTCCCGCTCCACCACCTCATGCTCCTCTCAGCACACACCCGGCCAAACCCGTGCAGTTGTGTCCCTGTGCGTTGTACCTCTGCCAGTGTTAATGGTAGTGGGACTAAAGGCCTTCCAGACAATGGTTTCACAGATGTTGGTGGCAATAAAGAGGGAAATCCCAGACCCCAAGCCGTAACCCTTCTGTAGCAGCTCATCTAACAGCAGCACAATCAAACCAGCAACAAACAACTGTGGGGAAAGAAATGCAAGTAAGCTGAAGCAAGAATAAACTCAGAAAGGGGCAGTGAACACCATTGACTACTTTCAAAGTACAGGCATTTTCAACACTAAAACCTAGTCGATGCAGTATCACTATTATGACACCCTGCATCTAACCCGATTTAGTTTCATCAGAAGCCAATTCTGAAAATGAGAGGACTGGAAATGTTACATTATAAAGCAGACACTTTGACTTTTAAAGTATATTTCTATTTCTCTTATAATGTTTAAATAAGACCTATTGAAAAGCACCCTAAAACAAAAATGTTCACAAAGTTGTAGCATTTATGACAGCAAGAAACTGAAAAGCATTCCAAATAGCTTCAAGTAAGTAAAAGACCAAATGAATTATGATACAGTAACAAGATGCAATTTTATAGGCCATTAAAGGAAAAGCATGTGAACTATGCAGATACATTTTTAAGTATTATAGATTTTATATATGTGTATAATATATAAAATATACAATAGAATAAGTCAAAAAGTAGAGCACAAATATGTACACAGATTATAACAATGTAAAAATGCATTCAATACATACAGTGACAAAAACTGAATATAAACCTGAAAACAATTAAGGGTTCACCAGGTTCTTAAGTTCATGATTTTTTTTTTTTAAAAAAGAAAGCATACTAACTTTATGTGAAATTGAAAATTCTTAATTTTCCTCTTGGAGAAAACATCAATAAAATTATGTATCAATTAGAAATAATCCATAGCTTTACAAGTGACCTCTTTGGTCATGTGACTCCTTCCCCACACTTCAGTAACCTAATCAAGGGGGGAAGAAAATGTGCTTCTAGGCCCCCAATCTCACACCTGTCCCCACTTCAAAGACACCCTCCTACAGACATGAGGAGATGCTCCTTCCATTCCTCCCAGCTCTGAAGCCTCCCACCCTCGTTCCTTACTCAGTTCACCCAATATCCCTGTTAAGAAGAGAAAACTACAGTACACTATTTGAAGCATGCTTACCTTACCGTGTTTTTTCTTTTCCTTAACTGTCATTTCAATGGCTGTACAGAGCCTAACTTGTCTGTTTACAATCTTTAAATTTGAATTTCAATGGACTGTAAAAAAGGTAAAATTCTCAAAACTCCTAAGAGAGCTCACAAATTCTTTACTGTTTGAAAACCAACTTTACCAATTTGACAAGATAAAAGACAAGTTAGGACTTAACTACTGAGATTTTATTTTGACCACAGTTATGTAACAAGTACCTACTCCCCATCAGAAATACAGAAGCCCACCCTCTACAGGGCATGATAGCTGTCCACAAACCATCAGCCAACCAGTGTTTCCATGGACTTCTAATTAAATGACCTGTCCAAGGTCACACAGGCAGCTCTGAAACAACGATAATTCTCCAAACCCCTGTTCACACCAATGTCCATCAGACTAGAGGGTGATTCATTTATATCTGGTGAAAATCAAACTCGTGCTTCTCTAACTGGACAAAGGAATTACAGAGAAACCTAAATGAGAAATGGTTTCTATAACTAAAGGAATAAGAGATGGTAAAAAGCATGCATGCCTATGCAGGGAATGAGAAATCAGAAACTGACAGCATCTCATTGACTAGAACAGTTGATAAAAAAAACTGAATATTAATTGCATGCCTTCTAGAATGTTCAATACATATGAATCTCTAAAGTATGTATAAAAATAACACTTAAACATTTCAACCTTGCTCATGCGTGCACGCACACACACACAACTCAGTTTGACAAAATAATACTTACCTCTACTATGTGCCATGCACACTGATACTCTCTCTACTCTTTTTTAAAATTTTAATCAACACCCACTATTTAGATTCCCAAACTCACTAGTGGAAAAACACTGACCATGTGAATGAAACAAGAATAATTAAGGTGAGAAATACCTTACATAACAGCATGCAAACAGTTTTCAAAATCTCTAGGTGGAAACACACTGATCTAATCACATCTCTTTAGCAAATCTACACATTGTCAATGTTAGCAAAGCCTTAAAAAGATGCAATGGGTCACTACCCACCTATGATCAAATGTGAAAAATTTCTCTATACATTAACACTAGAAGGATTAACCACAGGACAAATATTTGTGCACCAGAATTTATGTAAACAACTTAGTATATACCCACTTCACTTGTTCCATTCCAGGAATTTAACTATTCCTTGATTTCTGGTATGGAAAAAAAATTACAATAGCTTAACTCCATTTTTTATCAATTCAAATTCATAACTGACTTCATAAGAAGTCAATACTTTCACTAACTAACCCAAAACTGGTCAGCTGAGGTTCCTTAAGAATATAAATACACCCTTACTAAAATACTAGAAAAATTTTACTGATGCGTAATGTTCTTAGAGCAAGATGCCAATTTTGAGTGTCTTTTAGAAAGCAGGGTTATTCTAACTATGGGTCACAAAGCAAATGCTGTAAAGAAACAAAATAAGGCAAAAATTGGTGTATCAGTATCCTCATGTCAAAGAACTGAAAGATACTAAAACCAATTTTCAGAGGATCTTCTTTCCCATCCATTGCAACTCTTCTTCCTCTAATTCCCCGGGGTTGTAAATTTGCCAGTCAAGGTGTTTTTTATTTTTTTTTTAATTTTCTTACTTTTTCTTTTTGGCCACACTATGCGGCCTGTGAAACTTCCCTGACCAGGGATCGAACCCGTGTCCCCTGCAGTGGAAGCACGGAGTCTTAACCACTGGACCACCAGGGAAGTCCCAAGGTGTTTTTTAAATGGAGAAATAATGACAAAGTTATCCTTTAAAGAAGTGTACCTTATACCAAATGGGAACTCACTGGGGCTCAGAAAACTACCTAATAGTCCATTAAAGATTCCTCCCCTGGTTAAAAGATGAAATATTTCCATTTCATTAGAAAAGCCCTGTGATATGTGATATGCGTTAATGATGCCCAATAAACACCTCCACAATCCCATTCTCCTTGTTCTGAATCATACTCACTAAACAATCTTCTTACTATGATTTGTTTCCTATATAAGATTTCCTATAAAAAAAAAAGATGGTCAAGCATGCCAATCCGAAATGGTTGTATTTCTCAATGTATATATATACTAATAAACTGGTGTTTTAGTTTTATTTTAAACTATTTTTCTGACTTTGATCCTTTTGACCATTAAAAAATTTTTTTCCTAAATTAATCCTAATTTCGTAGAGTGAACAAGAGGCATCTCCAAGATAACCAGGACTCTAGACGTTTAGTGTTTAACTTAAGCAAGCTTCTTTTCAAAATCCAGTAAATAACTATTATATAACTTAAGTACAGTCCATTCCTGGGTAACTTCTCTAAAGGATTTTTAATGACTACATTAGAGAAATATCTTCCAAACTTTACACATTTTAAGATACTCAGTAGAGGGAAAATCACGTTGGCCTTCAAAAATTCCATTCCAAAATATCCATTTAAAAAATCCATAGGATATACATGTGTGTTTATATGGTATTTCACTTACTGTAAGATACTATTATTTGTAACACTATTATGTGTGTCATTAAGAAAGAAAAAAATACTTCAATTAAACTATGACACAATAACCTATTACAAAGAATTTTTTATTTTCTACTTAGAAAAAAGTTTAGACTTAGACATAGATGTTTATCATCTAACTTGCTCTTTCTGTGCCTCTGTTTATACACAATAACTCTTCATTTCAATAACAAATCACAGCAGACTGTTGGAAGACATTTTAAACAGCAGTTAAACTCAACGACATGTTTTATCAACAATGCATATAACCAAGTGATATAAGGACGATATAAACAGCTTTGACCAAGTTGACGTACACATGCAGGCAATGCCTACCATCACGACCGCCACCTGGCTGACCGCACGTGTGACTGCATCAACTCTAAGAAAACATCCTGATTTCAGAGACATCAAAATGTGAAAAATGTGCATCTTAGAATCAGTGAAATACAGTTGATTGATCCATAATTATTAGACATCTACGGGGCTATTACATTTTAATTTTTAACATCGAAACAACTTATACATGTCACTTCAATAAAGTAAGAAAATGAGTATATCAATCACCTAAAGAATTGTTTCAAAAGAAAAGAAGGAACAAACTTTTTTGTTATCCATATGAAAAATTGTATTTCTTACCTGAATGATGATAAGGAGACAGATTCCAGCACCCATTTCAGCGGGATCCCCATACATGCCCGTCATGACATACACAATGGCTTGCCCAATGGTAATGATCATACCAAATACTGACAAAAATTGGGGGAAAAGGAGTACATGCTTATAACCAAAGACAAAAAAGACTAGAAAAACATCTTTGCCACAAAATTCTCAAATTTGGAAAAGGCTCTTTATTAATTGTACTGATGCTCACGTTTCTGGGCTCCATTGAATAGGGCTCTATCTTTGGGTGTATCTCCAACTTCAATGATTTTGGCTCCAGCTAACAACTGCATAATCAAACCAGATGTTACAATTGGGGAGATACCCAATTCCATTAACGTTCCTGTAAAGGAAGGGGAAAAAAGTAAATAATCTTTACGATATCCAATGCAGATTAATTTAGAAGAGTCCCAGTCCTTAATTATGTCTATGAAATACATGTTAAATGTTAACAAGCAAATTTTCATTTTCTAAACATTAACTGCTAAAAAAAACCCTCTCATTTATTAACACAACCTCACAACAATGCATTAATCAAAATTACTACAAATACTACAAAAATGTAAATTTCTGTGAATTCTAAACTTAAATTGTTAAAGAAATCCTTTGAAAGAAATTGTCCAAGATTTCTGTCCAAATCACTATTTTTAAAATGTACACTAAACATTTTAACGCAGGATTTTAAAAGCCCAAAAATTAAATAACAAGTTAATAAAAAGATGATATTTAAGAATATCTGTGGGGCTTCCCTGGTGGCGCAGTGGTTGAGAGTCCGCCTGCCGATGCAGGGGACACGGATTTGTGCCCCGGTCCGGGAAGATCCCACATGCTGCGGAGCGGCTGGGCCCGTGAGCCATGGCCGCTGAGCCTGCGCGTCCGGAGCCTGTGCTCCGCAATGGGAGAGGCCACAGCAGTGAGAGGCCCGCGTACCATACACACACACACACAAAAATGAATAGCTGTGACTCTCCTAATTCAAAATATAAAATTATATAGAAAGTCATCAAAATCAATGTTGTAGAATGTTGAGTGGCATGAAAAATGTTAATGACATAGTGGATAGGAAAAATATTCAAAAATAGCATGTACAGTTTGATTTCATTTAAATATTTAAATGGAAAATCATTTCCTGTTATTTTAGTCTGGTTATCAACATGTTTCTATTGTTAATGAACTTATCTACGAAGCGGACTCACAGACATAGAGAACAGACTTGTGGTTGCCAAGGGGGAGGGGGTTGGGAGAGGGACGGTTTGGGAGTTTGGGATTAGCAGATGCATACTATTATATAGAGAATGGATAAACAACAAGGTCCTACTGTATAGCACAGGGAACTATATTCAATATCCTGTGATAAACCATAATGTAAACGAATATGAAAAAGAATGTATATATGTATAACTGAATCACTTTGCTGTACAGCGGAAATTATCACAACACTGTAAATCAACTATACTTGAATAAAATAAATTTTTAAAAAATATGGCATCTTAAATGGATTCTTCATGTTTTCTCAGATACTTCCTCAATGGGAAAAGATAAAAATATGTTTTATCATTAAAGCTAGTAGGCAGGTAGGGAGATTTCTTTTTATATTAAATCACCAAAATTTAAAACTGTCAAATGGATCTAGTCCAAAAATTAATCCAGTCAAGCTTTAATGAACATTTCATTTAGGAAATATGGCACTTCCACTCAATAGGGAAAAGAAGGATAAATGGACCTTGGCAAATAACTGGCCAATATAGAAAATTAAGCCTAGATTCCTTATCTCCATGACTTACATTAAAATAAAGGCCACAGATTTAGAAAATATAACCATAAAAGACAAAATACAAAAGTACCAGAAGTGAGTATGCTTATAATCTTGCAAAAGAAAAAGCCTCTCTAAGCCTTTCTATAACAAAATACATAAAGGCCACAAGCAAAAAATGGACGATATGATTAGATACAACTGTGAAACCTCCATGTGGCAAAAGACAGGGTAATAGTTAAAAGAAAAATGAACACAAGTAACAAAGAGCTCGTATGTCTAAAGGGCAAAGAATTCTTACAAATGAATTTTAAAATGAACAAACAGCAGTGAAATAAGTCAGAGAAAGACAAATACTATATGATATCACTTATAAGTGCAATCTAAAAAATACAACAAACTAGTGAATATAACGAGAAAAGAAGCGGGCTCACGGATACAGAGAACAAACTAGAGGTTACCAGTGGCGGTGGGCGGGGGCAATATAGGGTGGGGAGTGGGAGGTTAAAACTACTAGGTATAAGACAGCCTCAAGGGTGTGTTGTACAACACAGGGAATATAGGCCCCCCCCCCCGCAAAAAAAATAGAAAAATAAAAAAGATAAATGGCATGGCCACTCCCAATAATGCTCTTTTCTCAGGAAAATACCAACAACATAAGAGGAAACCCCAGCACCCAAATCTGTACTATGTAACCCTGAAACTGTAACCAAAGCTGGCTGGGTCTGGTGGAAATCCTGGTAATTTCTAATTCTGAACTGAGAACTGAAGAACCCAGGAGTTGTTGAAGCTAGATCACAAAGACAAGGTTCCCTGCCCCTGCTGCTGAGGTCTGAAAGCTGGTTCTCTCTCCACAAGGCTTAGTTGTTCTACCTCCTCTTTGGGTTCCAAAAAATGACTAGTATCCTTCCAGTAAATTCCATTTTTGTGTTTAAACCAGTCAGTAATTTCCTATGACTTATAACAAGTCCACTCATAGAAGAAATAGAAATATTCAATAAAAATATAAGATGATGTTCAAGCTCACCAACACATAAAGAAATACAAATTAAATACCAGATACCAATTTTTACTTGTCTAACACAAAGACTAAAGGACAAATATTATCCACTATTGGAAGCGAAATGGTCATTCTCATACACCATAGCAGAGTGTATAAAATAATTCAAAGCTTTTGAAAGACAATTTAACAATATCTATCAAAAATTTAAGTGTACATTCCTTGTAAACAAGCAGTTAAACTTCTAGAAATTCATTCTATTAAAAACTTACAGAAGAGTATGATAGTAGTCATGGTAGCATTGATTATAATGATATAAAATTGGGAAAAAAACTACATGCATGACAGATCCTACAGGCCTTGGGGTCATACCTAAAACACACTCCTTACTGTCTACAAGCCTCATAATCTGGCTCTTGGATTCATCTGCAGCATCATGTCCTACCACGTTTCCCCTTTCCTTTTTTCTTCCAATCACACCATCCTCCTCATTGTTCTTGGAACACATTAAGCATACTCGCACCTCAGGGCCTTTGCACTTGCTATTCCCTGGGGGAAGGTTCCTCCCCCAGATCTTCACATGGCCTTCTCTCACGTCCTGCAGGTCTCTGCTCAAATGTCCCTTCCCCCTCCCAAGATACAGTTCATGTAGAGTCTACCTCCCCAAATAGAGTAACATAAACTCCACGACAACAGCATCACTGTCTTGATCACTGCTCTAATCTCAGCACCTAGCACAAAGCTCCACTCATAGGAAGAACTCAATAAATACCTGAATGAATGATTAAAGAAATCGTGGCACATCCATATAATGGAATAGTATATGGCCATTCAGTAAAATAGGTCATCCAAGATATTAAGTAAACACACCAAGTAGCAGAATAGTTATATAGTAGGTCTTATTTTTCAGTTTTTAAAAAAAGTATATAAATTCATATATATGAATATATATTCAGATAAAAGGTCTAGACGGTTATTCACCAATCTGTTGTCTTCTCAGGAGTTACCCCTGAGAAGCGAGACCTTCATTTTCAGCTTTATACAAATCTGAAATGTTGGTGCATTTTTTTTATAACAAACAAATGTTACTTTTTTGATGTAGAAAAAAACCCACCCCAAAAGCCCCTCCTGATCCAGGCCCTCCCTATCTCTCAGCCTCACTGATCAGCATCCCCCACCCGAATCCCCAGCCTGCACCCCGTGTCCTCATGCATGTGTGCTGTGACTCAGGCTTCCCTCTCCCGACGGTCCACAGGCTGAATTCCAACCCAAATGCTCTCCCAGCATCATCTCCTCCCTGGCACCACAGATCAGTCTTTCAGTCCCATGAGAAACTCAAGAATACACTTCAGAGAGTCCAGGAAATCTCCTGAGATTTTATGAAAAATCTGCACGTGTGAATGTACATGCATTTTTCTAGGGAGAGTACAGATAAATTTAATTAGATTCTCAAAGGAAACATGACCCACAAAAAGATGGAGAACCAAAGCTCTAGACAATGCTAATCACTCCATTCTGTCGTAACTCTATACTCTGTACATACTTCTATTATTACAATAAATACACAGGTTTGTAATTATCTTTATGTTTGTCTCTTCTCCTAGGCAATGAGTTTCTTTTACCATATACTGCCCCTCCCCATAGACATCAAAAAATAGTTGTTTCCACATTTTCACATCTATTTGATGTCAGTACTAGCATGGAGGCAAAAGAAAAGCAGCATATACCTCTGTTGGATGCAAGAATAACTCTCATCCAGTAGAAAGGATCTGCAGAATCTGATGACATGATTCCAAATAGTGGTATCTATAAGATTACATAAAATATTTTATAAAAATGTATTATATAAATTAAGTTTGAACTTAATTTATAATGCATTCACTTAATATTTGCAATACTTAAAAAAACCCCACTACTTCTCATGTTCAATAACAAAACAAGCATACTTTAAAAGTAAAGTTCTTTAATGAAAATAAAAACAATGGGAATCATTACTTACAACATTTCACTAGTAAATATTCCTATCAGTATGGAGATATGTTACACAACAATGTGAATATATGTAACACTACTGAACTGCACACTTAAAAATGGTTAAGTTGGTAAATTTTATGTTTTTGCAATTAAAGAAAATGCTCCTATCAGTACAGGATATATCTACCACGTCACAGAATAATCTTGGAAAGCTATGGGTACTAGTGACAGCCACGGCCATACTCCAAATGTAAGACTGAAGACGAGATATACAGTAGAATACTATGCAGCCATTAAAAATTATACTATGAAGCTTGTAACAGTATGAGGATGTGCTTATGTTGTAATATTAAGTATAAAACAATGGTTCTCAAGCTGGGGCAACTATGCCCCCCCAGGGCACATCTGGCAATATAGGAAGACACTTTTGGTTGTCCCAACTTGAGGGGGGTGCTACTGGCATTAGTGGGTAGAGGTCAGAGACGCTGAACATCCTACAATTTATGGGACAGTCCCCCACCGCAAAGAATTATCCAGCCTAAACTTCAGTGCCATTGTTGAGGAAACCTAGTATAAAAAGAATGGTATGAAACTGTATAAATAAAGTAAAAGATCAACACTGTAAAAATATGCATAGAAGAAAAAACTAGGTGTAAATTTTTTTAATCTTGAACAGTGATTATTCACAGGCGGTGGGATTACTGTTGTTTTTTTCTTCTATATTCTTTTCAGCATTTATCATATTTTCTATAATGAACACATATTACTTTTTAATCAGAAAAAAAAAAACAAACCTTAACTTCAGAATGCTTCCTATTATACGACCCATGTTCAGAACACAGCACTTGGCCATACCCCCTCCCTCACCATGTAGGAGAAAAATACACTTCCAATTTCATAAACCTTCCCTATATGAAGTTGATTTAAAAAAAAAAAAAAGTTCCAAAAGATGCTGCCAGCAATTTTAAACAGGTCATCTGGTCAACCTAAACCTCTTTGGACATCTGAATATATTAGCTGGGTTAGCAGAAGCAAGAAGCACAATATTTTGTGTGCACCCTATAGATGCAAACACTCTTCAGCTAATGTGAGAGATGGGGAGAAAGGAAGTTATTGAATAAAAACCAATTAACACTACAGGATAGTCCATATCACAATATTCCCTAAGTGGGGGAGAGACCAATCAATCAAATTACCTTCCTTAATTGAGTCTCGTAGAGATAGCCATTACCTCCATGATTAGATGCTTTGCGGGATAACAAACAAGAAAGTCAGCCAACCATCCCTAAGTAATGGTATTCCCTCCTTCCCGTAGTCAACAGGATTAAACTCAGTGTCTAACTTTACTCCTCTTAGTAAATTCCATAGTTACAGGACCACGTCCAACAAGGGCAGCAACAGGAGCTATTTTCTATGACTCTCAAAGTTGCAGACTTTCAGGCTTTGCCCTATATTACATAAAATAATCAGTTTCAACTTCACAAAATACAGTATACACTTCAGAGAAACAAGCATTTCATGCTTGAATGGAAACCCTGAACCAATCAGATGGACAAATAGAAAATTAGTAGTAGGGATCTCCAAACGCAGTGAGCACTGAAACCAAGCAAGATATTTCTGGGCTAAAATGGCAAGCCGTGAGTGATCAGGTTACAGAATTTCCCTCCCCAATACATAAGAAAACACATTTTTCAAAACATGTAAAATAGTAAAAGAATTTAAAAATCTAAAGGAAAAATATCTATAAAGCAGCCAAACAAGAAAAAGAATCATAAACTTGATGGTCATAGGCGGGGAGAAAACAACAATCGAGGAATAGGGACTCAGCATGAAACTGCTCCAACCATCACAAAGGGAAGGGCACAGAATCCCCACAACACTCCAAACCTGGAGAAGAGCGGGCTGCACAGATATCCTCATCTCTCCTGCCTCCTTTGGCAGCTGAGAGGAAATGGATGAGAGAAGCCAGGAACGGGGCTCTCTCTGGTGCAACTGACAATTACAGGGCTACACTGAGTCAGGAACTGGGGAGCAATCTGAGGTCAGTAATGGAATAAAGCCCTCCTCAGTCAGGTGGTGAGGACCCTCACAAGACACATAACAAAAGTCTAGCAAGAGAGCAGAGCCCAGGTGGCATTTATGGCACTTCTCTCAGTTGATCTCACCTCCCACCAGTTCCTCAAGCTAAAAAAACACTATGGAGAACACGAGACCCCAAACCCTTCAACTGTGGCTGGGAGGGGAAAACTGTGGCTCTCTCTGTTTGAGATTCAGTGGAAAGAGAATCAAGAAATCACCAGCCCTGGGCCAAACTGCCTAAGCGTGAGAAAGACAAAAAGGTACAGCTTGGGCTTCTCTGGTGGCGCAGTGGTTGAGAGTCCACCTGCCGCTGCAGGGGACACGGGTTCGTGCCCTGGTCTGGGAAGATCCCACAGGCCGCGGAGCGGCTGGGCCTGTGAGCCATGGCCGCTGGGCCTGCGCGTCCGGAGGCTGTGCTCCACAACGGGAGAGGCCACAGCAGTGAGAGGCCCGCGTACCCCACACACATAAAAAAAGGTACAGCTTGACAACCATGTAAACACATTACAGAAAAAAAATAATGAGGTAACATAAAATGCATAAATTAATTTATGGCATGAAAGAGTCATGAGAAATGTCACACTTTAAGAAATGTAACTCAAGTTATGTTTTCTTCTTCTTGGGTTTTCTTGGGTTCCAGCTGCAAAGCTGCAAATATTTACTATCTGGCCCTTTACAAAAAAAATGTTTGCAGACCCTTGGATTAGAAGATTCAATATTAAGATGGTAATGCTCTCTAAATTGACCTATATATTCAAAGCAATAAAAATCGTAATGCCAGGAGACTTTCTTAAAGAAAATGACAAGCTGATTCTAAAATTCAGATGGAAATATGAGTGACCTAGAATAGACAAAATCATTTTGAAAAGAAAGAACAAAGTTGGATGACTTTTACAACCTAATTACAGGACTCAGTTTAAAGCTACATTAATCAAAAGAGTTATGGTTTACCATAACGATGGAATATGATCAATGGAACAGAACTGAGAGTACAAAAATAGATCCATGCTTATATGGCTAACTGATTTTCAACAAAGATGCCAAAGTAATTCAATGGAGAAAGGAGAGCCTTTTCAACAACTGGTTATGCATATAGAAAAAAATGAACCCTAACCTTACCTCACGCCATACACAAAAATTAACTTGGAATAGATCATAGACCAAAACATACAAGCTAAAACTGTAAAATATTTAGAAGAATACAGGAGAAAATCTTCACAACCTTAAAATAGGCAAACATTTCTTAGATAGGAAACAAAAACCATGAGCAATCAAAGAGAAAGATAAAATGAACTTCATCGAAATTAAAAACTTCTGCTCAAAAAGTTTTGTTAAGAAAATGAAAAGGCAAGCCATAGACTACGAGAAAATATTCACAATACATATATCTGATGAAGGACTTGTATCCAGAAAATATTTTTAAATGCATATAATTCACTAACAGACAAAAATGCAATTTTTTTTAATGGGCAAAATATCTGGGGAAAGAACACTTTACAAAAGATAAATACCCAATAAGCATATGAGAAAGCTGCTCAGTATCATTGACCAGGGAAATACAAGTTAAAACCTCACCATGGAGAAAAGAGAACCTTCCTATACTTTGATGGAAATGGAAAACAGGAGGGTCCTTAAAAAATTAAAAATAGAGCTACCATAAAATCCAGCAATCTCACTCCTAGGTATATGACCAGAGAAAACTCTAATTCAAAAAGATACATGTGGGCTTCCCTGGTGGCACAGTGGCTGGGGGTCCGCCTGCCGATGCAGGGGACACGGGTTCGTGCTCCGGTCTGGGAGGATCCCACATGCCGCGGAGCGGCTGGGCCCGTGAGCCATGGCCGCTGGGCCTGCGTGTCTGGAGCCTGTGCTCCGCAACAGGAGAGGCCACAGCAGTGAGAGGCCTGCGTACCGCAAAAAAAAAAAAAAAATATATACATGCACCCCAATGTTGACAGCAGCATGATTTACAACAGCCAAAACACGGAAGCAACCTAAGTGTCCATCAGCAGGCAACTGGTTTAAGATGTGTGTGTGTGTGTGTGTGTGTGTGTGTGTGTGTGTGTGTACAATGGAATATTATTCAGCCATAAAAAAGAATGGAATATTGCCATTTGCAGCAACATGAATGGACCTAGACAATATTATACTTAGTGAATTAAGTCAGGGAAAGACAAATATCATTTACATGTGGAATCTAAAAAATAACATAAATGAATCTATAAACAAAACAGAAACAGACTGACATAGAAAATAAACTTTATGGTTACCAAAGGGGAAAGAAAGATGGGGGAGGGATAAATTAGAAGTACAGGATTAACAGATACAAACTGCTATACATAAAATAGATAAGCAACAAGGATTTACTGTTTAGCACAGGAAGGTATATTCAATATCTTATAATAACCTATAATGGAAAATAATCTGAAAAAAAAATATATATATATAACTGAATCACTTTGCTGTACACCTGAAACTAACACAATATTATAAATCAACTATACTTCAATTACAATAAAAATGAAAAAAAACCTCATCCATTAGAATGGCTAATATTAGAATGCTGAACAATACTAAGAATAAACAACGATGCAGAGCAACCAGAACTCCTATACGGCTGATGGGACCACTTGGAAAAGAGTTAGTTTCTCACAAAGTTGAACATACATTTACCATAAACCTTAGCAATTCTACTCATAGGTATTCACCCAAGAGAAATGAAAACAAATATCCACAGAAAGCCTTGTACGGGAACGTTCATAGCAACTTTATTTGTTATAGCCAACATGTGGAAACAACCCGAATGTCCAACAACAGGTGACAAGATGAACAAACTGTGATACAATCAACATGGATACAATCAACACCATGGATGAATCTCAAAAAGCTGATGAAGAAGTTAGACACTGTATCACTCCATGTACATGAAATTCTAGAAAAGACAAATCAAATTATAGAAATAGCAGATCAGTGGTTGCCTGAGAATGGGGTGAGGTGGGAACTGACTAAGAGTACAAGAAACATTCTGGAGTAACAGAAATGTTCTATACCCACTGAGATAGTAGGTATGTAGATGCATACATTTGTCAAAACTCTTTAAAATGTACACTTAGAAATGAGTGTATTTTGCTGTACATAAATTGTACCCTTAAAAAGTTGATTTTTTTTTTTAATGGAGGGGAGGGGAATTTCCAAGATGTTAAAACAAGATGGTAGGAATATGGATGATTCTTTTTTTCTACTTGTCTGTGTTTTTCAAAAGTTCACTCTCCCTGACCACGCAAAAGAATTTCCAACAAAGTATAATAGTAAAATATTTTAATGATCAAATAGTTTCACTTTTCAAAAAAATAAATTTGGCTTTTCCCCAGATTATGGACTTTATTTGTTCTACTCCTTCCTCATGTAATTTTTTTAAACTTTCTTATATGTATATTGGCACTTTTCAAACTCTCAAAGAACTTTACTTAAATTATCTAATTTAATCCTCACAATACAATAACCCTGTGACATGGGCAGGTCACATTTTATCCTCATTTTATGAACTTAATCTCTGTGAAATTTTACTAAAAAGCATCATTGAACTTTATTAATTTATAAACACAGAATATCCCTAGGATTCTAGAATTTGGCTATTGGGGATTTTTTAATTAATACATAAATTTACAACATGATTAAAAGCAAACAAAGTGGAAAAATATTTGCCCTATACATGTCAAAGATTTAACACTTTTATATATAAAAACCTGTCATAGGGGCTTCCCTGGTGGCGCAGTGGTTGAGAGTCCGCCTGCCGATGCAGGGGACACAGGTTCGTGCCCCGGTCCAGGAAGATCCCACATGCCGCAGAGCGGCTGGGCTCGTGAGCCATGGCCGCTGAGCCTGCGCGTCCGGAGCCTGTGCTCCGCAACAGGAGAGGCCACAACAGTGAGAGGCCCATGTACCGCAAAATAAATAAATAAATAAATAAAAATAAAAAACCTGTCATAAATCAATTTTAAAAATCTCAAGGAAAAAATAGGTAAAGATCATTAACTGAAAAGGGGAAAAAAGAAAATATGTTCAAACCCACTAGTAAACCAAAAGAAATACACAGTAGAAGATAACCATTTTCACTATCAACTCAGATTAAAATGATGATGCTCCTATTTACAAAAGCAATCTAAAGGTCCATTGACAGATGAATGGATAAAGAAGATGTGGGGTGTGTGTGTGTGTGTGTGTGTGTGTGTGTATTATATACACACACACATATAGGAACATATACACAGACACATATACTATGGAACATTACCTAGCCATAAAAAAGAATGAAATGATGCCATCTGCAGCAACATGGATGGACACAGAGATTATCATACTAAGTGAAGTAAGTCAGAAAGAGAAAGACAAATACCATATGATATCACTTATATGTGGAATCTAAAATATAACACAAATGAACTTATTTATGAAACAGAAACAGACTCACAGATATAGAGAACAGACCTGTGGTTGCCAAGGGTGGGGGGAGAGGATGGATTGGGAGGTTGGGGTTAGCAGATACAAACTATTATATACATAATGGATAAACAGCAAGGTCCTACTGTATAGCACAGGGAACTATATTCAGTATCCTGTAATAAACCATAATGGAAAAGAATATGAAAAAAAAATATGTATATGTATAACGAATCACTTTGTCGTATACTAGAACTAAGATAACATTGTAAATCAACCACAGTTCAATTAAAAATAATTTTTAAAAAATGATGTTGCTCAAAATAATTCAGTATATTTACTATTTGAACTAAAATAAGTTTCTCAAATTCTAACCAACCAAGACCTTAGAATAACAGTACAGACATTTGTTTAATGTTTGGTTACATACCTGACAACATACTAAGAAGATGAAGAGAGTTATAGCAGTCCATAGTACCTTCTCTCTAAACTGGATCTGTGCAAGAAAACAAAGAATGATCAATCAAAACCAAGAAATAGCAAATATAAAGAAAAATCCATATTAAACCTTAACCAGCATTCCCCATCATGACATGCTCCTATTATTTACTCTTAAAATACTCTCGCCCTAGTCAGTAGCAGCTAAAGCAAACAGCTAAACTTCTCAAACATCTTCCTTTACTTTTTCCAGAATTAAGTACAACTTAAATACAGGCTGGCCTCAAGGCACTGTACCACATTAACTGAGACTGAAAAGGATGAAAAGACACAGATCTAATACGCACACATTTCAGTTAACACTGTATTGTGGAAAGCTAGGACTGCCTGTAATATTATTCTGTGAATGTTTCATAGAATATGAAAAGCTAAAGTTTCTTGGGATGCCTTACATGTAACTGGAACAACTATTTTTATAACCTCAAAGCAATAAAAAAAGAAATATACTTCTAAATAAACAGTAAGTTTAACAGAAGTCTTACTTTACTCTTTTTAGTCCCTATTCTGGTTAGTTCCATGCGAAATTGAGCATACAGTAAAAGAGCAATGTCTGGGAACTGACCAGTTTGGGATTAACAATATTTCTGGAATAGAAATGCCTCAGTTCCAAAGGCGTACAATGATGGAAGAACAATTAGATGTGGTCAATATCTTCCGAATGCATTTCTGTGATTTTTTTCTTTGTACTGAACGAATCAAGAAATGGGAGGTATATTAACTGCACAGTTGCAATCCATTTATGTGCAACAGTTGTACTCATCAAAACTGACCCAACAGACTGGGTCATTCCTAGTGCGGTAGACCACAATGGACAGGAGAATACTATATCTTATAACACACAGACCAAAGAAACACTTGGTTTGGAAACGTTACAACTTAAAGAACAGTCAGTTTTGAAACCATGAGATAAACTAGATTTAAAAGGTCTACACTAGTTTTATTCACTTTGTGCCTCTTGCAAGGAGAAGGAACAGGTAATATTTTTCCAATTACAACCAGAAAAACATTGGGGAAAATAAATCAATCTAGATAGTTTAACAGAATAAGTCATTTAGCTACCCTCTATATTACTAAAATATTATACTTACTTTCCTTTCAGGTTTCTGAATTTCTGGTAGAACTGCACAGAAAGGTTTGATAACTTCTAAAAATTTGACTGTTAAAAAATAAAAAAAGAATAAATGTCCCTATTACAAAGTTTTTAAAAAGAGATGTATCTTTCCAGAGTCAAATACAAATGTTTTCTTTTAATGGCAATCCATCCCATCCACACACCCCAAAATGAATTAACCATAATGCTCTCCATTTCAAATACATAAGGGAAGAGAAATAATTCACGGGACAAAGGAGCCCAAAGGGTTTAAGGGCTGGTCAGCAGAAGCAAAGTAATACAAGTATCCTTGTACCACAATTTTGCTTCCTCATGCTTGAATCTCACCCCTTTTATATATACAGAAAAGGAATAATTCAGTGAGCACCACTACATCAAAAGGAGTAAATGCAGTGTACTCACAAGACCATGCATTACAGAAGGAAATAGGACATATCAGAGAAGGAAAGTACAACAGGAAATGGGCTGTAACTGCAGGACTGACTTAATTGGGGACTGAAAAATGCTGAAATGCATAAATGAGAAAGATCACGGAACAACCTTCTATAGGTAGGTTTTCAAAGTACTGTATACAATCTCTACCTCATTTCACTAAGTCGCTATTCATTGCTTGGTCACTCTCCCACAAAAGGATCTCAAAGTACTTGTGTATGTACAATCATCAGCCCAGAGAATGACAACTACATTTCATTAGAAAGTACTGTTTTCCCAGACAACTCATAATATTGAAAAGATAAACCAAGGTTCTTTAAGGATAGGCACTCTCTTCTGGCACGGCTTAAGTCAAAGTCCTGCCAAAGAACTGAAGGATGAAGATGATAATCTCTCAGTCTTTGCCAGCGTCTATAACGTACAGAAACACAAAAAGCCACAACTAGGTATTAGTCATGATCATCTTCCCTTACAAACACTGTATTCTGTATATATGAACATCAGGATATCATTTTTAAACTGACATGGGTAATTACACTTCAGCAGTTAGCCAAAAGTTGACCACACTATATATTTTTTTAATTTATTTTATTGAAGTATAGTTGATCTGACTATATTGTCTTTTTATAAAACCTCTCAAAATGATGGCAGCCACTGATGTTTGACAGAATTCAGAAATTCTCATGGGCAGATGTTTTGTTACCCAAGTACCATTTCAGACGATCTGGAAAGCAAATCTGAATTATGAAAGTGTTCATCTCTAATGTAAAACCAATGTCAATCACATCGGGAAACTTCCTAGAACCCCTTTACCCCTTTTCCTTCCCACTTCCACCCAAGCTACCCTCCCTGATCTCCTGGCTTAAGATCATCCGTGTTGGAGTATTTATGTAAAAAGCAATGCTTTTTTGTCTGCCACTTGTCTATTCTTGTGCTGCAGAATTTAACCCATTATACCGCTAATTCAAGACCAAGGGTCTCCTCTACTTCCTTTCCAGCTTCCCCCAAATGTCCACTAGTTAGCTAGCTGGCCAGTGGGCGCACAGCTTGGGTTTGCGGGAATCCACTAATACAACAGTCACCCCAACAGCGATGTGAAGGTTCCTGGTGTTGAGGGTTTGGGAGAGGGCCCTCAAAAGATCCCCATTATGCAAGGCCTTGTCCCTAAGGCTTACACAACCTGAGACACGTTTAGTTTTCAGTACACACTACAGAATGACTGAAATGAAAATTTTAAAGAAAACTTTATGCCACCAATCGCCTCCTTTCCTCCCCGAAACTACACGCCATGCATCACTTTTTAAAAAATGAAACAAGTCAGGGACCCTCATTCATCACAACTAACATGCCAAAGAACGGTGATTTGGGACTAAAAATATGAGTTTCCTAAGCTCCTGCCTGAAAAATTAAAAGTGGTCCAGGTTTCCCCTGGTTCCCTAACTCCCCGCCCCCAAAACCAATGGCCTCTCCGCGCCGTGTGCCGCTCCTCGCCACCCACCAAGATGCGCAGACCCCGGACCTCCGGGTCCCGACCCCGCAGCCGGCCCGGGCGAGGCCTCGCACGGCTGGAGGAGCCTCCGCGGAGGCCCCCGGCTCGCGCCCTCCTCAGCGGCCCGGCGCAGCCCGCGTCTCCCCGGCCCGCGGGCTAAGCGCTCCCCGGCGGTCGCCTGCCCCACCGCCCGCGGCCCGTCGGCGCCCACGCCCCCGGCGAAGGCCTCGCCGCCGCTACTCACTGCCCATGGCGGCGGCTAGAGCGGCCCGGCGGGGCCCTGCGACCTCGGCGCGGCCTTCGCTCGGGTCCCGCGGCTCGGGCCTCGGCACCCGCTCCCGACACGCTCCGGCCCGCCCCGCGCAGGCTCCGCCCCGGTCCACGTGACCCGCGCGCCCACCCAGCCAGGCCCTGGCAGGCCCCGCCCCCCGACAACAGCCTGGCCGTTGGCCGCCGGCGCAGCTGACGTCCGCCGCGTTGCCATGGCCACCGCCGGCTCTCCCGTGGGCGTCCTCCAGTGGGTTCCGGGAGCTGGGAGCCTCTGTGAGGCCAGGGCCACCAGGGCTTTTCCGTTCTGAGTATCTCTCCGAGCTCAGTGTCCAGCAAGGGCCGTCTCCTCGACCGCGGCTCCCGAGCGCCCCGCGGGGCAGGTCAGCACCCAGCCAGAGAGGCCGCCCCAGGAGCGGGGGCCGGGGTTCGATACCCAGGACTGGGGCTGAGACGCCCCCAGAGCCGGCGTGACCCAAACCTTTTTATTTTGCTTCCATGTTATTGGAACCACTAGGAAGTTTTCAGAAATTTGTGACTCTTTGTCTATAGTTAATAGCTTCTGAACTCTCCGCTATCTAGTACTTTTTTTTTTTTTTTTGGCTTCGCGGAGCAGCTTGCAGCATCTTAGTTCCCCCACCAGGGATTGAACCCACAGTGGAAGCGAGGAGTCCTAACCACTGGACCGCTGGAGAATTCCCTCCACTGTCTACCACTCACGCTCCTTTAGCTTCTCCGAAATACATCAGGATTTTGTCCCTCTGGACTAATCTCTTTTGTCTCCTCTTGGACGGCGTAGTGTAAGGGAACGCATGCAGTGTTAGGAATCTAATGGCCGTACATTAGATTCCTAATTCCTAATGTATTAGGCCGTACATTTTAGTCCCTCCTACTTCTTAATGGCTTTGGGCAATTAATTTTTTCTGAGCTACATCAGTAAAATAAGGATAGTGATAGCCACAGCCTACAAGTGTGAAAACTAAATGAACGAAGAGATTGACACATGGAAGGCCCTCAAATTTATTTTCTTTACTCAAATTTTAAACCCCTGCAATGTAACTTCTGCTCTAACAACTGCTGAAACAAGCTATTTCAAAGGACACTTAATGACTTATAATCACCAAATCCAATGATCTGTTCTAATGCTTAGATGTATGTCTAAAAAAGAAGCAAAGTACACACACACACACACAGAGCCTCCCTTTGACCACACTCTAGCTAGGCTCCTCTGAGCCCTTTCTCCACTAGGCCTTACCTTGACCTATAAAGAGGTGGAACAAGCACCACACAGTTCCACCCTAGGCTGTCCGTAGCCCCCTTAAAATATCTGCCTGGGAAAGCTCAAGGCTGCCAAAAGAATTTACCGTTTCTTCCAGCCAACACTTGAAGGCAGGATCTCTGGCTCCCAACCTCTGTGGAAGGATAGAAGCTTAACTTCCATTAGCACCAGTTAACAAACCTGGATGGGTTTCACATGGACCAAATCTTCCAGCTTTTTTCACTTAATTTTTCACTTTCCTGACTCTACTGAGCCTCCACTCACTGCCCTCTTCCTATTCTCTCACTCTCCTCTTAAAAGGCCAGTCACTTTTGTCCAAATCAAAGTTGGGTTTAATTCACACTGGATTCTTTTCCCTAATGCAACACATAGTATATTACTGAATAAAATCTGTCCTTAGCACTTTAGTGTCCAGCTGTGTTTGTCTTTAAACAAAGTTATGTACATATACATACATGCACATACATATATATATATATATGGCATATATATATGGCAATTTAGGCTGGGCTTGCATGAGTCTCTGCTCCACTTGGGGTCATCTGCAACAGGTCCAAGGCTGGGGACTTGAATTATCAGAAGGCACTCTCACAAGTCTGGCATTTGATGCTGGCTGTCAGCTAAGACCTCAGCAGAAGCTGTCAGCTCCAACATCTCCACGTGGCTTCTCCATGTGGCCTGGGCTTCCCCACAACATGGCAGCTGGGTACCAAGGCATGTCCTTGGAAGTGACCCAGCATCACTTTCAGTGCATTGCATTTATAGAGGCAGCCACAAAGTCTTGCTCAACTTCAAGAGGGAAGGGAAATAGACTCCGCCTCCAGGTGAGGATGTGGTAAGATTCTGGAAGAGCTTGTGGGACACAAAATACGACTCTGGCCTTTTGGAAAATGCAATCTGACATAATCATCACTGCACATCCTGTGACTTCATTCTTCTCTCATTCTACTTTGTTTAGTCATTTTCATACTTGCCTAATCTCCCCTAGTACACCATAAACTTCTGGATAGCAGGGAGGGTCTTATTTAATTTTTGTATCATTTTCAGTTACCTGCAAGTGTTTGACTTAAATACAGTTTTGACACTAGATTGTGAACTAATTTCGTGAATCCTTTCAATAAAGATGAGCTAAATTGAAAATCTAATTGACAGAAGGAGAAGGGTGGCCTGTACCTCTCTCTCTCTCTTTTTTTTTTTTAACATTTACTTGCATTTATTTTTTGCGGCATTTATTCCCGGGCCATAAGTTTTTGTTTCTTCAGTTTCTTCTGGGATATTTTTCTTCTGGGCAACCTCCTCTTCTGGTTTAGGAACAATCTGTTCTTTTTCAGTAAGGATCATCTCAATGTGGCAGGGAGAGCTCATGTATGGTTGATCCAGCCATGAGCTCTGTAAGTCCTGCACCACATCGTTGGGGCTTTGTTCGCCTGGATTTGCTCAGTGACCAGAGACTCTACATCTAAGCCCTTAAGTTCAGCATTACTCTCTGCATTTTTGAGCACGTGCAGTAAAAATTCAGCACTCTTTTTGGGCCACCGACCCTGGGTCCAGCCCCGCTCTTTGGCCTGGACACACCTACCAACTCCGCCACTGTAACAACGGAATGGCACACATTGCTTCGTTAAAGTGATATCCTTCAGATACTTGGTGGCTTTTCGGATATGCATACCTTAATGGCCTGGGCGGTTTCATGAGTGTTCTTAAAGTGAACATGAAGATTTGAACCTCTTGACTTGCATGATTTTGTGGGGTTTTCTGGGTTAAGTGAATAGCAAACCATTTTTAGAGGTCACCTCAGGCCCCTTACCCGAAAAGTTCTCTCTTTACTACCTGTTTCTGGGACAGCTCGCTGGTTCAAGGAAAAGCCTGGGAACAAGCTGGGAATATACCCTAGATAACTTTTGTGAATTCCCTTTCCAAGATTCTTCAGTCTTTCTGCGACTACTTGCCACTCAGGACTTTTCCTTGCATAACGTCAAGACACCACCTAATCTACATCTATCAGGAATATCACTCTATCATGACCTTCCCCCTTGTTTTAAGCACATTCAGCAAGAATCTCTCTCTGCATGTAAAGTATTTTGTCTTCTCAGATTATTAGTCCATTGGGGCAGTGGGCAACCCATTTTATCTCTAAATTTCATGTGTTTCTAATGTCCAGAACAATGCCATATATGCAACACATGTTCAATAAACTATTTATTGAGGAAATACCATTCTACTCTTACAGGATCATATCTTTGTTCCATTATAGCTGGTTCTTCACGTGAGTCAGAGAAGACACAGGGAAACAACACTAAAGTAGTGTACTTTTATTAACAGTTTGCTAAACTTAACTGATTTTGCAGCTAGCCATGGGGAAGTAGCAGCCTGCTTTAGATTGTGCTTTATCAGATTTAAACACAAACATGACAGTGAATTACTACTTCCATAGAATAATTTAGGAATTGTCTACTTGTGTAATAGTGTTACAAATATTGAGGATTTAAACATTTTGTCCAAATTTCTCCAAAATTTAATAGTTTTAGCCTGAATCCTCTGAGAAGCTTAAAAATGTAAACCAAATATCCAAGTACATCTAAGAGAAATTAGGTAAGGCTTGAGGAACCTCAAGACCCAAGTCTTGATTCTTTCTTTCTTTCCTTCTTTCTTTAAATCTAAGTATAGTTGATTTACAGTGTTTCAGGTGTACAGCAAAGTGATTCAATATCATATATACATACATATATATATATGTATATATATATACATACATATATATATTCTTCATATATATATATGAATGAATATATATATTCATATATATACATACATACATATATATATGCATATATATATACATACATATATATATTCTTTTTCAGATTTGTTTCCATTATGGTTTATTATAGGATATTGAATACAGTTCCCTGTGCTATAGAGCAGGACCTTGTTGTTTATTTATTTTATATATAGTAGTGATATCCATTAATCCCAAGCTCCTAATTTATCTCTCCCCCACCCCCTTTCCCCTTTGGTAACCATAAATTTGTTTTCCAGGTGTGTGAGTCTGTCTCTGTTTTGTAAATAAGTTCATTTGTATCATATTTTAATTCCACATATGAGTGATATCATATGGTATTTGTCTTTCTTTGACCAAAAGTCTTGATTCTTAATCTGTGACTTCCTTCCTGTGTAACCCTTAATTGCTAAAACCATATTTCTTCAATTTTGCAAAAGTGATACTGTTTCTATTGCCAGCCGAGGAATTTTTTAAAATAATAAAACTTCAAAGGTAATACAGTCAGCCCCAAAACGGCTATGCTTTAGAATATTTTTGCTTATAGTATGTGTATGGAAAATATAGGAAAACTGAGCAAAATTGTTCTTATAAAAAAGAAAATTTGGGGGACTTCCCTGGTGGTCCAGTGGTTCAGACTCTGTGCTTCTAGCATAGATTTACATTAATGGGATATTAATACCACATTATCAATTTTTAAAATATTTTACTTTATTATTGATATATTTATCCCATTCTTTATTATGTGAGTATTTGATCTGGAATTCCTCAAATGGCCTCTTCCTGCAAGGTAATTCAAAATGCTGATCCACGTTGCACTGGTGATTGAGAGTAAGGTTAAGATACAGAAGACATTTCACGGCTCAGGTTGGAGATGTAACAGGAAACAGACTCGTGAGGTGTAAAGTTAGAAATCTGGAGAGATCTCAACTAAAAAAAAAAATCTGGTTTTCCATCTCATTTTGTGCTCAGACTTTTGAAATGTTTTAACTCAAGAAACCGAGAGATCTGAAAAAAAAAGGCACTGTGCTTTTATTTTTTTTCTAGTTCAATATACAACATTGATAACCATTCTCATTAAGCAGACCTTTGTAATTTTACTGGTTGACATGTGTGACACTAAGTTACATGATTTATAAGGCTTGCACTAAGTTACATGATTTATAAGGCTTGGCGAAGGAAGAAAGCATTCACGTGTATAGGAATAAAAGGGATGTGAATATTACAGAAACGGTAAATCAGTACACTAATGTACACGTTTAAGATATGAATCACGAATCTACTGCTGTGGCCAGAACAACCTATACATTGATTCTGAAAGACATTAAAAGTTGCCAGTAAAAGTGGAGAGGGTGTTACAGGGCCCCGGTACTTCCCCCATTTCTGAGAAAAACAGTGTCCCAGCACAAGCATGGTACATGGCAGTGCTCTGCAGCACCAAGCCAGGTAAGTGTACACAGTTTGCTGATATTTAGTTATACTTCCAGTTATAAGCGTAATTTCAGAATAAGGGAGTGGGTTGGTGACCTCTAGAAATCCAGAAAGTGCCTGATGTTGGGAAGTTCCTGCTATCAAAGTTAAAGTGACCCTTAAGTATCACAAATTAACATCATATGACAGCAGGGACTTTTAGAGGCAAGGCTGATGATCAACCAGGGGCTGAAATCCCCATATCAGACACCCAGAGGTAATTAAAAATATTAAGGTATCGCGGCAAGAACAATTTAAGGAAAAAGAAAAAAGATACTACGGCAAAGTAGACCACTAATCAATTTCATCGTAACTATAACTCAGCTTGATAATACTGTGCTAAAGGATCATACACCCGGAGGTTTATATTTAATAAGACCTATATTTAAGGATAATGGGTAAAATAGTGATCTTGAAGAACACAAATCAGGAATAATACAGTTTTGCTATAGTGTTACATAATGTGTTACATAAAATAGATTGCAGGGAGATCTATGCCACAACTGAAAACTAAATTCCAGGCATGATAAGGTGAGACATATTCTGGAATCTGCCCTATTCTTAGGTAACTGTTAGTTGGTTTTAGCTGTAGAGTTTCCTAAATTAGAACTATTTACAGGTGAAAATGATTTGGTGAAACATTTTTCACAGTGGCTGGAAAGCAGTACCAGAGATGACATAAATTGAAAATACAGGTAGTCAGGGACTTTGAATAAAAAAGGGAAAATTCATGAAAGTCACATGCGTCAAGAAAATAGGGAGGTAATGTTGAGGTAATCCCTATGCAACTATAAATTCAGACTCAAGAACTTTTCCTGGGTACAGCTAGTTAATTAGAAAGAGTCGAGTCTGGAAACATCCGGATAAGGACCTAGCTCTACAACCCACGCAGGTCTAACAGAATATAACACTATAGTACTTTTAAGGACGAAAGTGACTTGTAGGATTCACGTCTTGATGAACAATTCCTTTGGCTGTTCCATGTATTCTTCCAGATTAACCTCTCCTCTGTCCTCATCAATCCCAACATCTTCGAGGAATACATTCTTTTTGTGGCACCTAATGGAAGGAGGAGAGAGTGGAGGAGGCGAGCCTTTCTTTTTATGGCAGTTTTCTTACAAGTAAGTAGTGTTTCTTTTTAGGACATCATTGGGTGAAGGTCTTGGCGAGGACTTCTTCGTGCTGCTCTAGATGAACGCTGCCGATTCCTACAGCAGGTACCGGCAACGCGGGTCGGCTCACCAGACGGAGCTAGCATTGGAGCAGAAAAGAAATACAATGACATTTGGACTAGACCAGAGCTCTGATTAGCTCGTCCAGGGATGTGCATGTATTTCTCTGAAGTTGTTTAACTATAAATCACCTTTTTGAAAAATAATGTGTTACATAAAATAGATTGCAGGGAGATCTATGTCACAACTGAAAACTAAATTCCAGGCGTGATAAGGTGAGACATATTCTGGAATCTGTCCTATTCTTAGGTGACTGTTAGTTGGTTTTAGCTGTAGAGTTTCCTAAATTAGAACTATTTACAGGTGAAAATGATTTGAGTGCCTTAAACTGGTATCAAGTGACCTGAGTTTTAATCAAAGCAGAATAGAAAGATAAACAGAAGCACAACTGTTCTTCTCCTTGTTTTCCTCTTCCTAAAACATAACAAAGAATTTGGCCTCCGATGTCTACCAGCTTTGCAGGTGGGCCTGGAATAAGTGTTACTGTAAAACAAGCGAGCTCATCGCTCTCCTCTCCCGGGGCTTGGATACTGACCTTTGGGACAAGAATGCTGAGTAGGCTAATGGGAACGGTAGACGACAGGTAGGTGTTCTACCTTTTCGAGTATAATCATTGTTTTTGTTTTGTTTTTTAACATGATACTAGTAGCTACACATATACATCTTGCTAAACACTCAGAAGTTTAGTCTGAAAAAGGAGCCTAAAACTAGGTTTTATATTTTAGTTTATCTTTAGAAGCTTTGGACTGATAATAGGGGATAAACCTATTTGGTGGCACTCCAAAAGGAGAAAAGGGACACACACAAAACACTGCAAAGGAGAAAGAGCTATCACCTTGCAGGCCAGTTGCTTTTCAAACCTTGGAGAAACAAAAAACCAAGGACCCATGTTCTGAGGCTCCTCCTGACTCCAAATAAAATCTATGAAAGAAGAAAGTTCATCTCAGTACCTCAAGTAAATATATACAACATACTACACACACAGACACACTATATGTGCATGTGTGTGCACATACATACACATACGCATACTATACATGTTATATATGTATATAGACACATATACACACATAGTTACATATATATACATACACACACACATACACATATATCCTCAAGTAAATATATTATTACCTTTCCAATATGGCACAGTGTTGTCTTTTTTTTTTTTTGAGAAATGCATAGTCATGTATCCATCACCACAATCATGATACAGAACAATTCTCTAAACCCCAAATATTCCCTCATCCTGACCCTTTGTGCTCAGCTCTTCCTCCCACCCCCAACCTCTGGCAACCACCGATCTTTCCTCTATCCCCGAAGTTTTGCCTTTTCCAGAGCATCAGGTAAGTGGCATCACACAGTATACAGCCTTTTGGTTTGGGCTTCTGTGAATTAGCAAAATCTCTTGGTCATTTTGCCGCTAGCAATAGTTCACTCTCTTTTACTCTTAAGGAGCATGATACTGTAGGGATGCACAATGAGATTGTTTCTTCATTTACCAGTTGAAGGATGTTTTGGTTGCTTCCAGCTTGGGGCAATTATGAATACAGCCACTATAAATAATCACATATGGATTTTTCCTTTCTCTTGAGTAAATACCTAGGAGTGGGACTGCTGCGTGGTAAGGAAACTCTGTGTGTAACTGCATGAGAAACTGACAAAACTGTTTTCCAGAGTGGCTGTACGAGTTTGCATTCCCACCAGCAGTGAATGAAGGTCCCAGTTGCTCTGCATCCTGATCAGTCCTTGACTTTGTTTTGTTGTCATTTTAGCCATTCTAATAGGTATGTAGCCATATCTCATTTTGGCTTAATTTGCATTTCCCTATCACTAATCATGTTGATGATCTTCTCATATGGGTATTTGCCATCTGGTTCTTTGGTAGAATGACTGTTCAATTCTTTTGCACCTTTTGAAAAACTGGATTATACGTTTTCTCACTGTTGAGTTTTCAGAGCTCTTTCAACATTCTGGAGAGTCCTTTGTCAGATATGTTTTTACAAATATTTTCTCCCAGTTTGTGGCTTGTCTTTTTTATATTCTTTGCAGTGCAAAAGTTTTTCATTTTGGTAAAATCTACTTTTTCTTTTCTGGAACGTGCTTTTGGTGTTATGTCTAAGAACTTCTTGCCTAACCCAAGGTCAGGAAGATTTTCATCCACTTCCTTCTAGAAGTTTTATAGTTTTACATTGAGGTCTATGATCAACTTTGAGTTAATTTCTATATAAGGTGCACATAGATATCTAATCATTCCAGCCCCATCTGTTGAAAAGGCTTATCTTTTACAATTATACCGGATGTATCATAAACGATTGTATAGCACTGATTCCCTCCAAACTCAAGAAATTCGATGTCTTATATGAAAGCGGGGGAGAACGAAAGGGACACCCAAAGGGACACCAAAAAAGACATAGAGACATTGGCTTCAGTTGTATTACTTTCATATCTCCAGATTCCATGAGATTCAACTTTCTAATAACTCTCACTGCTCCCGTACCATCTTTTTATTTGAGATAGTTCAAATCGGTTTCAGGTAACTTAAAACCAAAAAAGTCTAATAAGAAGGACCCTTTACCTCTAACATGTTTGTATTTGCTCATCTCTTCCTGCAGCGAATCCAGTGGGAAAGGGCAGAGTTCTTCCATTCGGATGATAGCAAAGTCATGCTTCCTGGCCTCCAAAGATTCTCTTTGCTTCAGCAGGGCATAGAAATGTTTGCCGCAGCAGAACACTAAACTCTTAACCCTGTTGGGTAGAAAAGGGACAGCGAGGCGGGGGAGAAATATCTTAAAGTAAGAACTGTAGCAGAAGAAAGGGGGAGACCACAGAGATTTCAATGCTTCACCACTGAAGCAGCAGGGGCGTTGTAGTGGGGTTCACTCATGCTGTGCCCTGGCCAACCTTCTTGAGCAACATATGCCTCCAAAATTCACTCTTTTGTGCATATTCTAACTCCTACCCCATGAACTTAAAGGACTTATATAAGGATAGAGAAGATTTGGGTCGCTTGGTTCACTTAACATGAACTAGTTTTCCCACTCACTACAAATCTACTGCAGAGTATGAAAACAGAGCTCCACGTCAGATTACTTTTTCGGATCCACAGATGAATCACCAATGACTGGTTTGAATGCTGTTCCTGGTGCCATTTCTTGAAGAGTTGACACAGCTGCCTAAGGAAGGGGAGGGGGAGAAAAAAGCCACAAATCTATCAACCAAGGGCAAGGACCTGAAGATGCTTTTATTTATCAGGGATCTTTCCCAAAATCTAGTATCAAAATTCTCTCCTGGGGCTATAAGTAAACATATGTACTATTAAACAAAATATCTTTCCCAAAAGTATCTGTTCTGTTACTTCAGAATAAAATATTTTTCTGAGGTTAAATAAGATCGCCTTTTGTTTGGTGCCACAATAAATTTTAACAGTCAAAATTTCAGTGTGGAGGACTTCCCTGGTGGCACAGTGGTTGAGAATCTGCCTGCCAGTGCAAGGGACACGGGTTCAAGCCCTAGTCCGTGAAGATCCCACATGCTGCGGAGCAACTAAGCCCGTGCACCACAACTACTGAGCCTGAGCTCTAGAGCCCAAGAGCCACAACTACTGAGCCCACGCGCCTAGAGCCTGTGCTCCGCAACAAGAGAAGCCACCGCAATGAGAAGCCCGTGCACCACAACGAAGACCCAACGCAGCCAAAAAAAAAAAAATTGCAGTGTGATGACTCAACTTTATTATCAATAAAAACTACACCTTAACTTTTTGGAATTGGAATCAGAAACAACCTTTTATAGAATTTATATTGTGAACCGGAATAGCTGAGTTGGGCAATTATTTCTGTCTTTAGGATTTTGACTATAATTTATAAACGAAACAGAACAAGTAGGAACAACATATGACTATTTCCACGATGAAAAGAAATGTTATTACTGAGCCCAATTTAAAGAAATACTTGGGAATTCCCTGGCAGTCCAGTGGTGAGGACTCAGTGCTTTCACTGCCAAGGGCCCAGGTTCAATCCCTGGTCAGGGAACAAAGATCCTACAAGCTGCGTGGTGCGGCAAAAAAACACTTGTTGCAAAGAACTTAAAGTAGAAAACTGATGAAGCCAAGGTGAGGGATTTGATCCCTTTTGCTATCATCTAGTTAGTTTCCCTATAGTCTAGTCTCAAATGGGTATATGACATTTAGACTAGGCCATTGAGGGCAGCCATACTGATGCTGGGATATTGTATATAACCTAAAAAATTAATATTAGCTATTCAGCTATGCATATTAGTAAATAATGTGTGATAGAGGCAATCTTTCTCCCTTCTGAACAGAGCCTTTTGTCAGTCCCCACTTCCTACAGCAGGAATCAAAAGGTTCAGAGTTCAGAGTTCAGAGTTAGGTGGGAAACTGGGGTGGGATTTTGGTACCGCTTGACAGACAAACTCCCTGTACCCCTGAGTCATGTTTGCTACATGGCAAGTCATCTCTGAGTGGGCCATGGATAGAGAAGGCTGGCTATTATATTCTGCTAGATCACTTGTACCAATAATCCAATTTTCAGGAAGAAATCAGAATTCAATACTGGTTGTACTGACTTTCCATTAACAAAAGGACGTACATGTTTAATGAAAATATTTGACTACTTAATAAGAGTAGTTCTTCACTTGAAAGTCTATAAGATAGCTGTTGATATTTTTTAAGCTCCCCAAGGAAGGCTTCACTTATTTAATAAGTTGTATATTAGACTTGGGGAGAGGGGTGGAGCATTAGGGCCAGAAAATGAACTCATTTTCAGTTTCAAACAGCAAAAGAAATTCTCAACAAAACTTCTAATAGTTCACTCAATACCTAATAATATACATGCATTATATTTAATATCATTACACTCCTTTTAGTTATGATTGAGAGAGCAGGTGACAATGTTAGGGATACAATGAAAGTTGGGTTCAAGAATCCCAGATCAGGACTTCCCTGGTGTTCCAGTGGTTAAGACTCTGCCTTCCAATGCCGGGGGTGCGGGCTCGATCCCTGGTCAGGGAACTAGATCCCACATGCCGCTACTAAGACCCAGAGCAAAATTATAGTAACTTTACATTTTGACTTGGCTCCTTTCACATTGCTGTTTCAAAATATCGGTGTCAAGGCAGCCCCATCAGAAAGATGGTGTAAAGGGACTGAATTTGTTTGTCTTGAATGTCCCATGATGCTCATGAAACCATCTCAAAATTCATAAGGTTGTTCACAGAGAGAATAAGCAGACCAAACAAATGAACTTTCAGCCATTGGTGAAAGAACTTGAAGTGCATTTCCTCATTATTGACCCCTGAGGCTGGGGTGAGACAGGTGAGGGGCCTGGAGAGCAAAATTTAAGGGGGCGCTCACTCTGGGATCACTCAAGTACCCTTGACCGACTGTGAGAACAAGGGTCACCTTACTCCCCTCCAAATGCTAGAAGCGCCAAAAAAGGCAACCGGTGAAGGCAAATCACTGGCAGCTTCCCTCAACACCCCTCACTTCCAAATACACATTCTATAAGCTTTGTGAGAAGCACAAGATCATCTCAAACAGCCAAGTCCTAAACGACTTAGCTCACCTCAGCAGTGGCAACCAAATAAATGCAGAGGTTTTTTGAATGTTAATCCTAATTCAGACTCTCATACAAAACTGACAAAAATTATAGCAGGTGGGATAAATATATGCTTAGCAGTGTTTCTTATCTTGAACTCTGCCACTTGAAAACTAGCATATTTGTGTGATTTAAAAAAACATGTGCGCTTAACACTTAGTTCTGGTAAACCAAGAGAAAATATACTCTTGTAAAGCCAGGTAGTGATAAGCTATATTGTTCCAATGTTTGAAATGGAGGCTACCGGTGATAAATCATTTAACAGAAAAAGTCTAAATAAAAGTCAATGACTAAAACCACTCATTTTCATCGAAGTACTTTCAATTCCCAACTTGCAACTATCAACACAGCAGTGCTGAGACCATTTGGACTTTGAAACTTTTCCTGAAAGATTATTTCTGCTCAGACTGGGATGCCAGGGTTATAATAATTGCTATGTCTGTCCTTCATGACAATGAAACTGAGAGCGACTTAGATTTCTAGTTATTCTTGAAAGGTTAAAAAAAGAGAAAAAGGGAGAGACAAAGCAGCATGGCCAACTAAAACCAAAGAGATGCTTCTGTCATTTGCATCTACAATCAGATACAGACAAGAGACGAAAATGCAGGGGAAAAAAAATGACAGGAGAAAAAAGACTAATAACCAGCTTTTTCTACTTACAGGGAGTCTGAGCAACATCTTCGGAGAAGCAAGGATGAGGGGCTTCCTGAAGTTCCGGACCATCTGTCTCCGTAGCAGGTGAAAGTACTGGGCGGGCGTGGAGGGGTGAGCCATGCACATGTTCACGGTATCCCCGTCCACGCCCTCCTCCACGCTGTCACACATCTGGGAGGGAAGTGAGAGGCAGGGCAGACAGTCGGGTCATCTCACTCCATCCTAAGGGCACAGGCTATCCTAAGGGGGACACGGGGCTCTCAATGAGCAGGAGAAGAGATGTGTCTCTTCATTATAGAAAAAGACCAGAAGGTAAATTTATGACCTGTGAAGAATTCACCAGAGGAGAAGCCTGATGGCTCCCCATTGGCCGAGTCTGTGTGTTTTAACGTGGTTCTTTCCAAACACAGCTGACTGCAGGAAGCATGTGGAGGTGGGGACTTCCCTGGTGGTCCAGTGGTTGGGACTTGGAGCTTTCACTGCCAAGGGCCCGAGTTCTATCCCTGGTCAGGGAACTAAGATCCCACAAGCCGTGTGGCATGACCAAAAAAAGCTAAAATTAAAAATTAAAAAAAAGAAGCATCTGGAGGAGACTTTTTGAAAAGTACAGATGCTGATGACTGTGGAGTGAAGATGTTGGAAGGATGCACTATCTGAATCTCACTCTCCTGATGGAGTAAATGTAAGTGTAGTTTGTCTTAGAGACAAGAACGAGAGCAGCTAATGAGGTTGAAAAATTGAGGGCAAGGAATGAAATCTCAGAAGATCCTGCTGGGACAGAAACTTGAGGCATGTCTCCTAACCTGATCAAGAAGCAGTACAGAGGAAAGTAAGTGAGTTGACAAAATCCTGAGATTTTTACTGGGCTCCTCCAATTTGGTGACAGGGTGTGAGTGGCACCCTGGGTAAAAAAAGGCAAAATCTAGGGCTGAAGCCCCTGCAGAATTCAGTGGAGGCAGATGGGGCTGCCAGGCTTGCCGCTTCCAGGGCCAGGACATGCCAAGGAAAGAGAGGCCCACGGAAGTGATACACAGCCCTGACCAGGGAGTGGACCCTTGTATGGGCTTAGCTATTGAATCTCAGAAGGGACACCGGAATTTAGCAAGAAAAACCCTCTGTCCAGCAGAGCTATGTCCTCCCACGCCATGTCCTCAGGCTTCATGTACTGGAGACTATTCTCAACTGCTGTTCTAAGAAGGTAAATTGGTACCAAATGGGAAGGAAAATTAAGGGGAATTCACCCACACCCTCTCAGGGAAACTATATGGTTTTGAAGAATTGCCCTAAATAATCAAAGACAAGATGAAATAAAATGATATAGCAACAATGTAAATATTATACAGCCCCTTATAACTTTTTATAAGGGGGGGGACAAAAAGAAAGGAACATAGCAGGCAAAAGGCAGCCAATTTTAACAAAAGACATAAGTATTGGCAAGGATGTGGAGAAAAGGGAGCCCTTGTACCCTGTTGGTAGGAAAGTCAATTGGTATAGTCACTACGGAAAACAGCTTGGAGGCTCCTCAAAAAACTAATAACGGAATTACTGTATGATCCAGAAATCCCACTTCTGAGTATTTAACCAAAAGAACTGAAATCAGGATCTCAAAGAGGTATTAGCACTCCCATGTTCATTGCAACACTACTCATGATAGCCAAGATGTGCAAACAACCTAAATGGTCATCTATGGATGAATGGATAAAGGAAATGTGCTATGTGGTATACAGGTATTTTTATCTATATATGTAATATTACTCGGCCTATTCAAGGAAGGAAATCCTGCACTTTGCAGTAACACAGATGAGCTCTGAGGACATTATGCTAAGTGACATACAGATACTGCACAATTCCAGTTATATGAGCAATCTAAAATAGTCAAACTCAGAGAAGCAGAAAGCAGAGCAGTGGTTGCCAGGGGCGGGGAAGGGGAAATGGAGAGTTGCTAGTCAAGGGGTATAAGGTTTCAGTTATGTAAGATGAATAAGTTCTAGAGATCTGCTGTACAACATAGTAGCTACAGTCAACAGTATTGCAATGCACACTTAACAATCTGTTAAGAGGGTAGGTCTCATGTTAAGTGTTCTTACCACAATTTTAAAAAACAACAGTGTTTTAAAGGGCAGATAGTCTTAAAGATAACACAGTAGAATTAGATAAGAAAGGTGAGTGCAATGCCAAGAAAACCAAGTGAGAACCAAACTCAACCATTACAAACCTAATAAATAAATAAGAAACATCAAGAAGCAGAACAGACAGGACGAAAAAGAAATGGCATGGGGCTTCCCTGGTGGCGCAGTGGTTGAGAGTCCGCCTGCCGATGCAGGGGACGCGGGTTCGTGCCCCAGTCTGGGGGGATCCCGCGTGCCGCGGAGTGGCTGGGCCCGTGAGCCGTGGCCGCTGGGCCTGCGCGTCAGGAGCCTGTGCTCCACGGCGGGGGAGGCCACAGCAGTGAGAGGCCCGCGTACCAGAAAAAAGAAAAAAAGAGAGAAATGGCATGAACAAAGAGCTTGAGATAATCACAGTGAAAGAAGATGAAGTAAGCAAGTGCTTATATACACAGCAAACACTCTTCACTTTACATATCGATATATTAATTCTTTTGCAGGGCTAAAAATAAAATTAGTAGTGTAAACAAAGAGCTTGAGGTAATCCCAGTGCAAGCACAGGAAACGATAATAATAAAAATAATAAACAGCAAACATATAAATGTCGATTACTGTTCTAAGCATTTACATATATTGACCCTTTATGCCTCACAGTAATCCTATGAAGTAGGTTTGAGAAAATTATTAACACGGACTTGGTAATTTTAATGCATATGTAGATGGTCCTTTCAAAACCCTGGCAACTTGGTTCCTTGAACTCCTGTCCTCCAATCACTCTGTCCTCCATCCTACCTCAACAACCCATTTCCATGGCTACATCCTGGTTTCAATGACAGGGATCTCTCCATAAGCTCTACTTTATCCATTCCACTCTGACCACCACTTCCTACCTTTCTAGCTCAATTCCCTTTAACACTTTGACTCCATCAATCCTTCAGCCTCATCAATACCACCAACATATTGATCCTATCACCTTTTCACGGGCCTTCACCCTTCACATCTCCTCCCTCCTCCTTACTTAAGCTAAATTCCATAGTCAATCATTATAATCATTCTTTTGCATACACCCTTGACTCCCTTGACATTTTTTCACTCCAAACCACAAGCCGAGTTAATCTCAACTTTCCATCTGTCCCATTTCTGCACCTATGCAGGGAATGAAGCTGGAGAAAACACACAATCACACTGATGGATCTCACTTTAAAATCTTGACCAAGAATCTTAAGTGGGCCCTCAGTGCTCTTAGACTATTATCTTCTATTTCCCTAATTCACTCATTCTCCTCCTCTTCCAGATGACTATTTCACAGCTTTAACCCAGGATCTCCTCCTGCATCATCACTCTCGGGTAATGACCCAAGAGTATCTCCTCAGACCTTCACCACAACATCTCCCATGTTCTATCATCTGGCATCGTATTCTCTGCCTTCTGGTTATCACCATAGAGGAACCTGCCATGCTGCTGTCTAGAGCTGATCCAATCCCTTGTGCAGTGGACACCAGCCCATCCTGCTTTCTCAAGGCCATCACTCCAGTCATTCTACTCTCTCTCCTACATCAATATTTTCTTCTCTACTGGATCATTCCTATCAGCATACAAACATGCTGTTATTTCTCCTATCTTTAAAACAAAAGCAAGGGCTTCCCTGGTGGCGCAGTGGTTGAGAGTCCGCCTGCCGATGCAGGAGACACGGGTTCGTGCCCCGGTCTGGGAGGATCCCACATGCCGCGGAGCGGCTGGGCTCGTGAGCCATGGCCGCTGAGCCTGCGCATCCAGAGCCTGTGCTCCACAACGGGAAAGGCCACAACAGTGAGAGGCCCGCATACCGCAAAAAAAAAAAGCAAAAAGAACCTCTCTTGGTGCAAATTTCCCCCTTCCTTGTTCTATTTGCAGCAAAACTTTTCAAAAGAGTTAAACTTTCCTCCTTCCATATACTCCTAATACCACTCTACCTAAACAAACTGCAGTTACCAACCACCAAATGAACCCTTTATTGCTAAATCCAACGGCTAATTCTCAGTCCTATCCTGACTGGCCTTGATACGTCCTCCTTCTTAACACGTATCCTTCACTTGCTTTCTAGGACCTTCCTCCAGCCTCACTGGTTGCTCCTTCTCAGCCTCCTGTGTTCTCCTTCCCTGCAGCCTCTAACTGCTGGTCTATCCCAGGGCTCAGTTTGGGGGCAACTGCTCTTCTCTAACTACTCATTCTTTTGATAATTTCATCCAGTCTCATGACTTTAAATATCATCTGGAAACTGATGACTCCCAAACTGTATCTCTTGCATGCTCATTCATATATTTCTTTGAAAAACTGTAGTTTTGTATTTCACAGCTAGTTCTTTAATTTACCTCCAATTTATTTCTGTAATCTAATTTTTATGAAATGATTTCTCTGTCATTATCTACCAACCAACCAGTTATATTCATTTATCTAGCTACTGTTCTATCTACCTATCTACTAATCTATCACCTTTCTATATATTTTATCTGCCTGTATGCTAAGATAATTAATGATATTCATGTACTTAGGGTGATGTGTACTGATGTCTCCATTTACTTTCAAATGCATCCAAAAATTATATGGATTTATGGATAGAGGGATGGCAGATGAATAGATACATGATAAAACAAATATAATAAAATATTAACGGTAGAATGTAGCAAGTGGGCATATGAATACTCTCTGTAAAGTTTTTTCAACTTTTCTGTATGTTCGAAATTTTTCATAATAAAATATTAGAAATATGCGTAAAGAGGCATTGGTAATGATTCTTACCAAAAGATAACAATGGTAATTTCTCGGTTGTTGTTTAACATTTTTTAATGGTCACGAATCATTTTATAAAAATACTATCACTACTTAGATCTGGGGTTGGTCACTGTATCTCTGTTTATAAAAAGCCCCTAGATGACTCCGATGATCAGCTTGACTCAGAAACTACTGATATTTGCCGCATAAGAAGCACTTTCAGGGACTTCCCTGAGTGGTCCAGTGGGTAAGACTCCACACTTCCAATTCAGGGGGCCCAGGTTCCATCCCTCGTAGGGGAACTAGATCCCGCACGCATGCCGCAACTGAGCCCGCGTGCCGCAACTAAAGATCCCGCATGCTGCAACTAAAAATCCCGCATGCTGCAACTAACTCCCAGCACAGCCTAAATAAATAAATACTAAAAAAAAAAAAAAAAAAAAGAAGAAGCACTTTCATTGCTGTAAAACCGTGATACTAACATGCTTGAGGCATCACGTTTCCAAGGAATATTGATTGACATTGCATTAAATCTGTTTCATTCAAATACTACAATGTCTTAAAGTCCAAGGTTCACATTAGGTATTTGCAGGAGGCAGTTCTATTTCAAAGCACCTAGAAAGCAGGGAAACATTTCGTGGAATCCAGAAGGCAGTGGACATACCTGCAAGAAACGCTCTATTCGACAAGATGAGTGCTCTGGTCCAGCCCCATCATACCCGTGAGGAAGGAGGACCACGATGCCGCTCTGGAGGAGCCACTTGGCCTCACCTGCAAAGCAGCAGCGGGAGTAAGAACGCTATGACGCAGGTGCAGGACAGCCCGGGCGACTGGGCGGTGAGACACGTTAGTTTGTTGCTGGACCCCCAAAACCATTTTCATTGCACCATTCATCACTACAGCCAAGCACATTCCCCAGGAGACACAGGCCCTCCTGCTGACAGAGGACTTACGTGCTCTTCCTAGCAGCTTACTTAACTGCCTGATAGCTGCCATGCCCCAGTGGATGACAGAACAGGCTCCCAACTCTCGGAGTGGGGGGATGCCGTGGTACACAGGAGTCTCATAAGCAGTTATGGCCCCTTTTCTGTCATTTGTCCCCGTGAGGCTGGTGCCACACGTCCACTACACACCCATAGGCCAACACCAACCTCCAGAGATGAACGTGTCAAAGATGATCTGGGCACCGTTGAAGAAATCGCCAAACTGAGCCTCCCAGATGGGCAGTAGGTTAGGGCTTTCGATGCTCATCCCATACTCAAATCCCAAGACGGCCTCTTCCGACAGTGGGCTGTTGCTGACCTAGGGCAAAGGAGGAGAACAGAACCGTCGTGCAGGGAAGATGGGATGTGAATCAGTTAAAGTAAAGCATCATATTGGTACCAACTGCTCAAAAGGGAGGAGGGCCGTGAGGGCAGCTGTGCTTTCGTTCATCCCCGCATCCCTTTGAGAGAGGACATCTCCTGCTCTCCATGAATGATGTGTATGGGAAAAGTTGGGGCAAACAGAGGAAGACATACAAAAGGTTGGAATATGGACATTAAAGATTTTCTTGAAGGAGAAGCAAAATTAACTTCTCAGATGCCCCACCTTTGAAGCTGAGAGTAAAATGGTGTCATAAGAGCTTTTTAAAAAATGTCACAAAACAAAGTGGGGGGAGGGACTTCCCTGGTGGTCCAGTGGTTAAAAATCTGCCTTCCGATGCAGGGGACGTGGGTTCGATCCCTAGTCGGAGAACTAAGATCCCACATGCCATGGGGCAACTAAGCCCTCGTGCCGCAACTACTGAGCCTGCGCTCCAGGGCCCACGCTCCACAACTAGAGAGAAGTCCACGCGCTGTAACGAAGAGCCCATGTGCTGCAACTAAGACCTGACGCAGTCAAAAATAAATAAATAAATTTTTAAAAATCTAGAAAAATGGTATGGATGATCTTATTTGCAAAGTAGAAATAGAGACATAGACATAGAGAACAAATGTACGGATACAAGGGGGAAAGAGGTGGAGAGGGAGGAATTGGGAGACTGGGATTGACACATATACATTATTGATACTATGTATAAAATAGACAACTAATGAGAACATACTGCATAGCACAGGGAACTCTACCTAATGCACTGTGGTAACCTAAATGGGAAGGAAGTCCCAAAGCGGGGAGATATCTGTATGTGTATGGCTGATTCATTTCTTGTGCAGTGGAGGCTAACACAACATTGTAAAGCAACCATACTCCGATAAAAATTAATTGAAAACAAACAAACAGACAAACAAAGGGGGGGAAAGTTACTTGAAAAAGGCCTACCTTTAGGAATCCATTATTCTAATATCCTGTTTGCATGATAAAGCAAAAGAATCATCACCACATGTTAAGATTTAAAAAGCAGAACATAAAATTACATCTCTGAAGAGGCTAAAGAGATGTGACAGTTCAAGGCAGCACAACTCTGAACTGGGTTTGTGGACCAGATGTCTTCATGTCTCAGTGTTAACTTCCTGACTTGGATGGTTGCATTGGGGTAATGTAGGAGAATGACCTAGTTTGTAGGAAATACACATGTAGGGCATCAGGCTGGCAACGTGATGTTTCCATCTGGATGGCTCAAATGTCTCAGAATGAGAAAAAGTTCCTTTTGCATTATACATCCAACTTTTTTGTAATTTTGTGTTTGTTTCAACATTTTTCTAAAAAAATTTTTTTAAGTTACTTTTTTTTTTTTTTGGCCATGCTGCAAGGCATATGGGATCTTCCCCAACCAGGGATCAAACCCACGTCCCCTGCAGTGGCAGCGCGTAGTCCTAACCACTGGACCACCAGGGAAGTCCTTAAGTTACATATTTATAGAATAGTACTTGGCAGCAAAAAGGGATAAAATACTGACACATGCTACAACAACGATGGACCTTGAAAACACAATGCTAAGTGAAAGAAGCCAGCCATAAGAAGCCACATATTTATGAGTCTGTTTATATAAAAAGGCCAAAATAGATAAATCAATGTAAACAGAAAGTAGATTCGTGGTTTTCAGGGGCTGAGGGAAGGAAGGAATGGGGTGTGACTGCTAATAAGTATGGGTTTCTTTTAGGGGTGATGAAAATGTTCTAAAATTAGATAGTGGTAATGGCTGCACCACTGCATACACTGAAAACCACTTAACTGTACACATTGAAACATTGAATTCTATGAGTTTTATCTCAATAAAGCTTTTAATAAAAAAAAACTCTGGAAAAAAATTTCATCTCTACTATGATTACAACCATAAAAATGCATGATTTATATGGATAAGCACTCAATGACAACAACAAAAAATGAAAACAGATAATGTATTAGTATGGCGGGATTATGCATGTTACCTTTCCTGATTTCTATTTGATTTCAATTATGATCTTTATAAGACATTAACTTGAAAAGAGACACTGTATTTCTCAGATCCATGAGTCTGTGGTCAACGGGATTTGAACTGAGTGCTTTACTTGCACCTCTGTGTCTTCACCTCATTCCCCATCTCCCTTCCTACCCAAGGCTGACACACCCACTCATATTCTAATCCATACCTTTTTTCTGCTTCTTCACTCGGCTCATCACCAAACTCCTTTTTTCTGAACCTCTCCTCACTGGCTTTCTCCTCTTGGCAAATGAACAATCAAAAGCTTAAAAATAAAACAAGAAAGGACTTCCCTGGGGGTCCAGTGGTTAAGACTCTGTGCTCCCAATGCAGGGGGCACGGGTTTGATCCCTGGTCTGGGAACTAAGATACCGCATGCCACGCAGTGCGGCCAAAAAAATAAAAACAAAAAACAAAGAATATTCCCCTGGCCAGTGCTCTCTAGCTCCTGCTTCCTGTAACAGTCAGGCTTCTAGAAAGAATTATCTAATCTAGTTGTCTCTACCTCCTGAACCCCTATCTACACTTCAACTAGTAAAATCTAGCTTCTGCTCTCCCCACTCCACAGAAATAGCTCTAGAGGAGGTCAACCTTGACCTTCCAGTTGCTAAATTGAATGGCCATGTTATTCTTCCTCTTTTCAGATTCCTCCCTCCTTAAGTTCAATGACACGGGGACTCTAAGTTCTCCTCCTGCCTTTCTGGATGCTCTTTTGGGAAAATGCTTTCTCTGCCAGCCCTTTAAAAGTTGTTTTTCCCAGGACCCTATCTGTTCTCATTCTGCTCTCTCAGAGAGATTCTCCACCCCTGTGGTTTCAAACACTCCTGCACCCTGATGACTTCCAAATAGACATCCAAGACCAGATTCCTTCATTAACTCCAGACATACATATCTAATTACCTGAAATATCTATGTCAAAGTTTAACGCCCAAAAGTTAGTCCATCACCTTTCCTTACCACACCTGTTCCTCTCCCTTACTCTTTATTTGGGTAAATGCCATCATCTTATGCAAGCTGTCCTAGTCAGGGAGCTAGGAGGTACCAGTACTGGTCTTCTTCACTCCCTACACCTACCACTGAGTCTGATAGCTGTTGTTTTCTGACTAGTTCTCAAATCTTGGCCCCATCTCCCCTCTGCACTGCTATTGCCCTAATTCACAGCTCCAGGATTTCCTGCCTAGATGACTGAGAAGGCTCCTTAGAAATTGTCCTAAGTCTCACCCTTCTTCAGCTCAGGCTTCCAAAGTATCATCAGGAGTGCTGTTTCTAACATGGAAATCTGATCGCCTGTTCAAAATTCCTCCATGGTTTCTCTTCTACGTAACACTCAAAGTCTTTCACAACGTGGGTAGTCCTGACTGGCCCGTCTCTTCCTTTACTTCTGTATCCACTTTGCAGCTTAAACTCCAGTCACATGAAGCTATAGGTAGTTCCCTGAGCATGAGGTCAGGGCCTCTTACTTCACAGCTTATGTATGCACTACTGTGTCCACCTAGAATGTTCTCCCTACATTTACTAGACCAGGCAGTTCCAAATGTCCCTCAAGTCCCAGCGCAAATCTGGCCTCCTCGCTAAAGCTCTTCTTTTTAATTCCCAAGTAACCTAGCTGCCCCTTCTCCTATGCATCTATTGTACTTCATATACTTGTATACCCTTATCTACATTAATTTGTTGAATCTATTAATGCTTTCATTTATTCCAAAAATTATTTAAGATGGCCTGTAAATATAGATAATACACAAAATGATAGTTTAAATGTAAGTGGACAGGAAAGTCCCTGGTGGTCCTGTGGTTAGGACACCATGCTTCTTTTGCAGGGGGCATGGGTTCAATCCCTGGTCAGGGAACTAAGATCCCACATGCTGCGCTGTGCAGCCAAAAAAAAAAGTAGGTGGGCAGAAAGAAAATAAATAGATTGACACACCCAAGAGCGTTGGGGAAAACATACAACCTGGTAACCTACTTTCTTGAGGCTGCCATGGCCTCTACCCCTTCCCAGAAGCCATTATTGATAAGGGGAGGTTGATCGGTTGCAGAATTTTCAATGTACACACAATAAAGACGAGCCACTGCTCAGGGAACTACAACTACTCTCAATACCAAGATCAAGCAGGAGTCCCCCCTAGGGTCTTCATATAAAGGACAAAGTGTTGGGTAATAAATGAAATCTTTGACAGTATCCCCATAACAGATGTGAGACGTTTACTTGGGGCTTTCTAAATAGCGATATTCAAAATTAACTGATACTATATATCAAATCACAAATCAATAAAAGACATCGGGTGGAGAAAATACGAAATGTTTCAGTATCTAGGTCACCAATCTGATACTGATCAAGGAGGGGATTTTAGACTAACTTAAAGAAAAGATGAGTTGCATGTCCTTTAAGTAATTGTCCTGGAAGCTTGCTTTTCACAAAGTGAATTTTTAAAAGAAATATCAGTATTTGGCTTCCCTGGTGGCACAGCAGTTAAGAATCCGCCTGCCAATGCAGGGGACACGGGTTCGAGCCCTGGTCCGGGAAGATCCCACATGCAGCGGAGCAACAAAGCCTGTGGGCCACAACTACTGAGCCTGCGCTCTAGAGCCTGTGAGCCACAACTACTGAGCCCATGTGCCACAACTACTGAAGCCTGCGCGCCTAGAGCCCGTGCTCCGCAACAAGAGAAGCCACCGCAAAGAGAAGCCCGCATACCACAACGAAGAGTAGCCCCCACTCACCACAACTAGAGAAACCCTGCACGCAGCAACAAAGACCCAACACAGCCAAAAATAAATAAATAAAATAATTTATTGAAAAAAAAAATCGAGTATCAGTGAACCCAATACTCTCAAATGGCTAGAGTAGGAAAAAAGATGACACACCACTAATTGTACCTTAAAGGATAATTTCATAAACTCCATGTGCCAGGCACTATGCTAGTTGTTGGAGAAACAAAAATGAAAAGACCCAGGCCCTGCTCTTGACTCTAATGAATCTAACTCAGCAACTGGCACAGAGAAATACATGGCAATGGATACATTCATCAAGCCCGCTAAACTCTAGGGAATAAAGTAACCTTAAGTCAGTGGGTTTTTTTTTTAAGTTGGCAAGAAATGTTGGCTTATTATCCACATCTTCGACTCACTTTGATGAATTCAGCAATGAGCAGGTTATATAATCAATTTTGGATTCACAAAATGAACACCCATTTGACATTTACATGATTACAGATAAGTAGCCACAGTAAAACAGCTCTAGTCTACTCGCTAGTCTGTTACTTCCATTCCAAGTACATAGACGGGCATTGTCTACCCAGTCGGCATCCCTTTATCTCAAAAAGGACTGAACCCAAAGTTTCCGACATCTGTTTCTAGTTGGTCTAAGAAGCCTGTAGTTATAATCACCAGCACCTGAGGTTTATACTAGATAATAAAACAGCCTACCTCTAGAAAGCCCTTTTGATTAGGGTCCATATGGTTCAGGGGGATATAGGTGTCATCGGTCTTCTGGCAAACAACCATTGCGTGCCTCTGGCTAAAAGTTCCACGGCCAACATCTTGGCCACTCAGACGGACGTTAAAACCTTAAAGCAAGCAAGAAGGAAAAGAAAAAAATCCAGATTCCCATGAATAACCTAAGTAATAATAAGGCCTGGTGACCCTGAATTCTTATATATCGGCTCATCCTGAGAACTGTCCTTAGGACAATAGATTATCCTTCTTAAAATACACCTGTCCTGGGCTTCCTTGGTGGCACAGTGGTTGAGAGTCCGCCTGCCGATGCAGGGGACGTGGGTTCGTGCCCCGGTCCGGGAAGATCCCACATGCCGTGGAGCAGCTGGGCCCGTGAGCCATGGCCGCTGAGCCTGCGCGTCCGGAGCCTGTGCTCCACAATGGGAGAGGCCGCAACAGTGAGAGGCCCATGTACCACAGAAACAAAACAAAACAAAAAAAAAAACCTGTCCTATATTCAACACTCCATAGTCTAATTAAGAATGAAGAGTCATCATTCATCCTACAATTTTTAAAGGAAAATGTCTTTCCAATACATCCAGCACTGAGTCCTTTGTTTCCATAGTCTGTTCGCTGATGAAGATTGTCAACATGACATACCAAGATTAAATAATGTTTTCAGGTAAGAAACGTTAACACGTTTGAGAACCTCTCTAGTCAATAAAAACAATACAAGGTAGTTGTAACTCAAAACTGCAGGCGTCACATCTAAGAAATGTTATATAAAGCACCCCGTACCCTCTGTGCAGCTACACAGAAACGTCTTACCTTCAGCAAGTAATGAGCCTAGGGCAAGAGCTTCTGCTGTGGCCCAGTCTAACTTTGTTCCATCCATCACTTTCTCCACTCTGGACTGTAAAATTGAATGGGAGGGGAAAAGAAAATTTTAAGAGTTCCCATCCTTTTTCACATTGAGTTCAAAAAATGTAAGGCAACAATGGTTAAGAATCAAAAACATAACATTAAATATGACAGATAGTGCAGAAGGAAACATCGGAGTATGACAGCAAGTACATGACATATGAAAGCAGGCGAAACAAACCGGCACTCTGGTGAGCAGTTAACCGGGCAGATGGATGGGAGGAGGAGAGGTCAGGGAGGGGAGAAAGGAACGGTATTGGTAATATTCTATCAGGGAGGGGAGAGAGGAACGGTATTGGTAATATTCTATCAGGGAGGGGAGAGAGGAACGGTATTGGTAATATTCTATGTCTTCAGCCTGATGGTGAGTACACAGATTGTTTTAATAGTCTCTATACCTATAATAGAAACTTATAAACGAAGTTAGTGTTTTAAAAATAATCCAGAGTTCATCGTGTCTTCATCCAAGTTCAAGAATGATGAAGACCTGTATCTCCTTGCTCTCCTCCTGCTTTTAGTGCTGAAAGTCCCACGTTCTAGGAAACCACAGGCAAACCATGACAGTTTGTCAATCCATCCTTAACATGAGACAACATGTAAAACCTCGACATGCTTAAGGGTGTAAATGGTTGCCTTTCGGGAGTGTGTGTGCTGATTTTTATTTATTTTATTTAAGCCAAACCCAGACCACCTTCCTCAAAATGGAAGTGTCTTCTGCTCACTGCTCAGAAAAACCACAAAGGGCATTCCTGTACGGCTGTGTTTCTAATAATGTGCACGCAGTACCTGTACATATAATGTATTAATGAATGACTGAAAGAATAAGTGGAGGAAAAATAGAAGTAGGTTAAAAAAAAAAAGAAAGAAAAAAAAAAGTAGACAAAATTTGAGTTAATTGACGAGCAGTACCAAAACACCGCTAGGAGTGGTTCACAATAAATACTTGCCAAGTGCATTAGCCAAGCAACAAGACCAGACCAACAGCAATTCCTTGCTGTGAGAGATGGACAAACAATACCCAGAGATTCCCGGGCTCCCTACCTGCACGTGCATCTTCAGAAGGTGACTGTGTATTTGGAGCTCCTCCGGCACCTCCACAGACTTCCTGCCAATAAACCGCAGGAGGTCAAGGGGCACACCTGTGTTCCAGGTGGTGATGCAAGCTTCTGGCTGAACCAGGCCCTGCCAGTGGGCCTGCAGGTTCGTGGCAGGGGGGCTGTAGTGTGCCATGTTAGTTAAATGGCCATTTAACTTCGCGTAGTAGGAGGTTTTGATTTCCGACACCTCCTCCTGGGTCATGAGTCCATTGGCCACAAGGTACTCTGCATACGTGTCGGGGATGCTCTTCCGGGCTCTGTCCAAGGAAAAGGGAAACAAAAATCAGTATGATTTGTAAAAATCAAAGAGACAGATACAGGAATTCCCTGGCGGTCCAGTGGTTAAGACTCCACACTTCCACTGCAGGGGGCACGGGTTCAATCCCTGGTCGGGGAGCTAAGATCTCACGCACCCTGTGGTGTAGCCAAAAAATAAAAGGTCCATTTTATGTCATGTGACTTTTACTCCAATAAATTTGTTTTTTAAAGGCAGTGGTGAGTATCCACCTCTTTCAGGCAAGCAAGTGAAAACAAATTTATCTTTTTTCTTTTTTTAAATTTATTTATTTATTTGTTTTTGGCTGTGTTGGGTCTTCATTGCTGCCTGTGGGCTTTCTCTAGTTGCAGTGAGCAGGGGCTACTCTTCGTTGCGGAGCGTGGGCTTCTCATCCTGGTGGCTTCTCTTGTTGCGGAGCACGGGCTCTAGGAGCATGGGCTTGAGTAGTTGTGGCACACGGGCTTCAGTAGTTGTGGCTCTAGAGCACAGGCTCAGTAGTTGTGGCACACGGACTTAGTTGCTCCACTGCGTGTGTGATCTTCCTGGACCAGGGCTCGAACCCGTGTCTCCTGCACTGGCACGTGGATTCTTAACCACTGCGCCACCAGGGAAGCCCACAAATTTACCTTTATAAGCTTTTGTCTACAGTCAGGCAGAAGTAATGAGTAGTAGAGTTTTCTTACAAACTGTTAATTCTGGACAGTTATTTACAAGGCTGACTTATATTGTCTACCTATTCTGCATCCCTTTATTTCAAAAAGGATTGGACCTATAAGTTGCCGACATCTGTTTCAGGTTGCTTGAAGAAGCCTGTAACTATTCAGCATCCGGGTTTTACAACAATAGAAATAACGATGATGCTACTCTGCATTCGCTTAATACGTTAAACTTGCAAGTCTGGTCACATTGATCATTATATTTAATCCTGAAAAAAGTGAGAGGTAGACAGGATATATTTTTAAAAGCAGGGTCCTGAGTCACATCAAGTCATTCAGGTGCTAAGTTCAAAGCTAAATGGAGAAACCAGATTTGTTCTTCCAAGGGCAGTCTGCTACCCACGACCAGAAAGGCCCATAAAATATCACCAAGTTTATTCCTCTGCTTTAATTTATGTCTATGAGGAAATAAAGCAGGAAAGAGGGATCTACTTTACTTCCTAGCATCTGAAAAGGAAATCCTGGTACTTCCCTGGTGGTCCAGTGGCTAAGACTCCGTGTTCCCAATGCAGGGGGCCCAGGTTCGATCCCTGGTCCAGGAACTAGATCCTGCGTGCCACAATCAAGACCCGGTGCAGCCAAATAAATAAATACATAAATAGGAAATTCCGAAGGAACACACTCCTCCCCATCACGTGAACCTTCTGACTCGGCACTGTCCCACAGAAATGTAACGCAAACAATGTGTAATTTAAAATTTCCCTGTGGTCACATTAGAAAAGGTGCAAGAGGTGGAATTAATTTTAATCATATATTGATTTAACTCAATATACCCAAAATATTGTCCCTTCAATACCTAATCAATATAAAAATTATTATCAAGATCATTTACACTCTTTTTTTCACACTAAGTCTTTGAAATCTGGTGTATATCTTACACTCCCAGCACATCTCCTTCAGGAGTTGGCACATTTCAAGTGTCCAACAGCCATTTATGGCTCGAGGCTTCCACTTTGGACAGTGTAGTTCAGAACTTCGTTAAAATCCATCATGTAACCTCTTGCCAAGGCACAAAGCAGGTCCACGTCTATAGTTCGCAGAAGTGAATCGCGGAGGTTCTGTTTCTGCTCCTGTCAATGTCGCACTGAGCAGCTTCGGGCAAGGTTCTGCCTACGTCTTCTGTTCAGTCCTCCCTCTGCTAAGTGAGGGGGTGAAGTTGCCCTTTGTCTATTCATTGAGGAAATATGTAGAGTTGGAAGAACATGGGGCGCTTTCCTGCGACCCATAGGATGACCATCCCAGTGTGCCCAGGTCTGTCCCAGTTTGAGCATTGAAAGTTTCATGTCCCAGACACACTGGGAAAGCTGGTCACCCTACCGGAGAGTGTCTAACACAAATAATAATGTGAGCACTGTGGGGGAAAGGGCACATCGCATGACGGTTCATCCTTGTACCTGATGATCTGGTACATGACCGGGTTGGTGAAGAAGGGCTCGTCCAGTTCGTTGTGGCCCCACTGCCTGTAGCACAACAAGTCAACAATCACATCCTTCCGGAATTGGCGCTGGTATTCAAATGCCAGTCGCGTGGCCCGGACCACTTCCTCTGGGCTGTCTCCATTGACGTGGATGATGGCGCAGCCCACAAGCTTCCCTGAGGCAGAGGAGCTGGAGATGAGACCGGCTAGTCAACCCATGAACCTACCCCCAAGTCCTGTTGCCCGCATGGGGAGACAGCCCTTGTCCTTAGGGGTAGTTTGGCTTGGGTGTTAAGAACCTGCACTTTGGGAGTTCCCTGGTGGCCTAATGGTTAGGATTCTGGGCTTTCACTTCCGTGGCCTGGGTTCAATCCCAGGCCAGGGAACTGAGATCCTGTAAGCCACACGGTGAGGCCAAAAAAACAAAAAGAACCCGCACTTTATGAAAAAAAAAAAAAAGAACCTGCACTTTAGAGGCCAGGTGACAAACATGAGTTCAAGTCCCAGCTCTGTGTGATCCTGGTAAAGTTATGAATCTCAGTCTCCTTGTCTGTAACACTGGGATAATAGCTCTTACCTCTTAGTGATGTCCTAAAGAGGCAATGAGTTAATGCATATAAAGTGCTTAACAGAGCCTGGTACATCATAACTGATACTTATTTGTTATTATCATCATGACTATTATCTTTCTTCCTGAGATAAAAGGGTCATTAAAGGATGTATCCAAGAAAAAAATTGATTTTCTCCAAAGAGAAGATTGAGAATGAATTTTCAAATCTCTACCTAACTAATTACAAAAAATTCATATAGGTAGCCCCAAAAGGCATCCAGGCCAGGCTCTGGGTATAAAAACAGAGCAGTTCTTACCATCTAACAGTTCTGGAAATTCTGTGAAATAGGGAATGAATAATAAAAAGCCCTGTGTTTCTTTGAATACTACTAGTTTCCACAGGTTAAAACAAGCTGACTTTGCTTCTTCACATCTGATTTCTAACCAGACCACTTGGCCAAGTTTACCGGTTGAACATATCCTCTTTGACTGTGATCTTGGGTACTCCAAATCTGATTATCCTAAAGACAATTGCTCTAGCTGTACTAATTGTGTTATCTCTGGATTCCAGCAGATCATTCAACTAGATACTTCAGCATTTTGAGATTGCACCCTCTAAATTCTACTCTTGTTTTATTTCCTTGGATTTTAAGATCACACTCAGACTTTAAAAGGAATATTAACAACACTGTTGGTGACCACTGGCCATATCTGATCCAAAATTTAAAATGGGACCAGCAGTGAGGCTCACTGTTCTGAGTGAACTAGAAGTTTCTCCAGGAATTCCTTGTCGGACTCCAGAGCATCAACTCTTCCCTGTGTTACATACCAATGTCACTACAGTATAAGGAAGACCTTCCTCTTTCTGCAGGAGTGGTGTAACCCAGCTGGTTATTGACAATCAAATGGACACTCCCACCAATTCTGAAATGCGGGATATTAGAGAGTGTAAATGTTTCAGGAACAATCCCTTGACCACAGAAAGAAGCATCACCGTGAACCTAGATCATGGGGGAGAAAAAAAGAAAATGAACGTAAGGGATGGAGAAATTTCGGTTTTCAATAGTAACAGGAATAAAAACAATCATGCCCTCACTGCTCCCCTGCCCTCCTAAAAATCTGCCAGTTATAGGATTTCCTAGAATGGTTAGGCTGATCTCAAGCAGCTTTCAAAGATGCTAAATCAGCCCTTTTCCTCCTGCAGCCACCACCAGTTGACCTATTCCTTCCGCCCCACATCATCACCTACACCCATCACTTCTCACATCCCCATCAACATGCTAGTGTTCACAGCAGCACCACAGAAGGGTGATTGGAGGTGTAGAAGGAAAATCAACTCTAGTAAAGCAATCATGAAAACAGCCTGCAAGACACTAAGACCAATGCACAGCTTCGAACTCTCACTCTTCCCCAATCATTTCCCCCCCAAAACGAGACTGCGTGTAGCTCACATCACCTCATTCCTACTGGGTGTATTAGCCACCACTGTGAACATAAATGAGAATGATGTGACAGCAAAGACAGGAGCATGGGGGTGTAAGTATATCATACACAAGTGAAAGGAGGCTTTGGGGAAAGAGCAAAATACTATTGTAAGAGAATCTCTGAAATGTGCTTTTCTTCCAGAACTTGTGAAGTCTGCTAGATCATAATAGCACAAAACCTGACAACAAGGTCCTACTGTATAGCACAGGGAACTATATTCAATATCCTGGGATAAACCATAATGGAAAAGCATTTTTAAAAGAATGTATACATATGTGTATAAGTGAATCACTTTGCTTACAGCAGAAATTAACACAACATTGTAAATCAACTATACTTCAATAAAAAATTAATTAAGAAAAACAACTGGTATGGGCTTCCCTGGTGGCACAGTGGTTGACAGTCCACCTGCCGATGCAGGGGACACGGGTCTGTGCCCCGGTCTGGGAAGATCCCACACGCCACAGAGCGGCTGGGCCCGTGAGCCATGGCCGCTGAGCCTGCGCATCCGGAGCCTGTGCTCCGCAACGGGAGAGGCCACAACAGTGAAAGGCCCACGTGCCACAACAGTGAGAGGCCCGCGTACCGCAAAAAACAAAGAAACAAAAAAACCGGTAAACGGAAAGTGGTAGAAAAGGGGGTAAATTTTTTTTAGAAAACTTGAAAGTAAATAATGAGGGAATTGCAGACCTTAGGAGAAAGTATGAGCTCCACTGACTTCATGCTGTATAAAAGGCTGTTATATCAATAAGGTATATGTTGTACACCTTAAATTTACATGATGTTATATGACAAATGCATTTTAATTAAAAAGCTATTAAATAAAAGGCTACTATCATAAACAGCCAAAATGCTCAGCTAGAGAATAGAATGATCTGATATGGGGAATTCCCTGGTGGTCCAGTGGTTAGGACTCGGCGCTTTCACTGCTATGGCCCGGGTTCAATCCCTGACCGGGGAACTAAGATCCTGAAGGCTGCACAGCGCGGCCAAATTAATTAATTAATTAATTAATTAAATAAAATGACCTGATATGGTAACCATTGTGGCTCTAATAATAGCAGAAATAAAAGACCTAAATATGAATGAAGAAAGAATCCTTGGGCTTCCCTGGTGGCGCAGTGGTTAAGAATCCACCTGCCAATGCAGGGGGGGACACGGGTTCGAGCCCTGGTCCGGGAAGATCCCACATGCCGCGGAGCAACTAAGCCTGTGCACCACAGCTACTGAGCTTGAGCTCTAGAGCCCTCGAGCCACAACTACTGAAGCCCGAGTGCCTAGAGCCCCTGCTCCGCAGCAAGAGAAGCCACCACAATGAGAAGCCCGCGCACCGCAACGAAGAGTAGCCCCCGCTCACCACAACTAGAGAAAGTCCGCGTGCGGCAACAAAGACGCAACACAGCCAAAAATAAATAAATAAATAAATAAAAAGAAGGAATCCTTGGAAGCAGATTTTTTTAATGACAGTGAAGACGTCCTAAAAGAGTAATTTGTATATAGGTAAAACATTTTGGCTAAGAAAGGAAGCACTGTTTTGCTTAGCGAAATCTCCAGCCCACACCTTCCCATTGCTAGGGCCTACAGGGATGACTGACGTTTTGGAATATCCAGACGTAGTGATAACATACCCTTACGTCACCTCCACAACGCTATGTACATTATCTCCATTGATCCATTCAACAATCAGGTGTAGGGGCCAGGTAAGGGAATCGCCACTGTTCTTTTCACAGATGAGAAAACCAAGGTTCAGAAAGAGTACGTATTTCACGTGCCAAGGACTAGACCTTCTGTGATGCCTCCATTTTTTTTTGGCCACGCTGCATGGCACACGGGATCTTATTTCCCAAACCAGGGATGGAACCTGTGCCCCCTGCATTGGAAGCGTGGAGTCTTAACCACTGGACTGCCAGGAAAGTCCTGATGCCTCCATTTTTTGGACTTATTTCCCCACCCCTCCAAGCCTTTCGCCTGGGTTAACGAACTTACTATGTTCTCATTTAATCCTCAGAACACTATAAGGAATGTAACCTACTCCCATTGACCTCTGAGATTCAGAGAACCTGAGGAACAGAACCAAGCACGCCAAGCTAGAAGGCAGCAAAGCCAGGATCTGAACTCAGTGCTTCTTGGTTCCAGAATCCTTGTCTTTTCTACACCGGGCTACACTGTCAAGTCCAACCCTCAGCTGCACGGCGGTCCACACAGGGTCAAGGGGTTCCTAGCATCTGAACACTCCACACCCTTTGGCCTCCTTGCTGATGGGACTTCCTGTGGAGTAATGATGTAAAAGGAGACCAGTAAAGCAAGGAAGAGAGCTGGGTGTCTCTTCCACTCCTTTACAAAAGCGTTTACAGGAGAGGCATTGCTGAGAACATAACATCTGTTCATAACTTGCGTCATTTTATCATAGTCTTAGGGTTCTTGGCACTAAAGCCATGTGTCATCTGCTAATTTTATTTCCTGTCTTAGAAGAGAAAACACTCCATGATGCCCATAAAGCTTTGCAGGAGTCGGGTCCATAAGCCCCAAGGAATGCTGTGGGCGGTGGAAACTGCTCAGCCAAACACAGCAGGGGGCTTGGACACACACAGAGGATCACATGTGACGATCCACTTCCACCACATTCAGGACCAAGATGAACAGAAGACAGACGGCAAAAGTAGTATCCGGAGTCTCACCCACCATGATTTTATAGACTCCGAATTTCAAGTTCCCACAATAAATTAGAATTTTGAACTTGAGTGAGGCAAGACCCAGGCAGACACAGCAGGGCAAAATGTCTTGGGAACACAAAGTAGAGAGAAGAGGGCAGTTTCTTTTCACTTCAAAGAAAATGGCACTTTCACCTCTTCCTTCAGGAATCAGCCTTAAGATCAGCTCAATGTACTGGGGAAATGTGAGTGACTGAAATATTTTAGTCTCATGAATTCAAGTGAAAGGTGAAGAGAATGTCTGGCTAATGATTTGAAGATTTCTATTTAGAAATACTATAACATAATCAAATCCAATCCTGCTTACCCCCGATTTATTTACTACAAGTTTCTGGCCCATGGAAAATTAACAGTAAGATAATGTGGTTATTTGTATATGTAGCCAAATATTCTACTGCCTTGTAGATTTACTTAATTTCCTTTGGGTTTGAAGACTCAGTTACTGATATCCAGGATTAATTAGTAGTTATCCAGTAGTTAAAGGTTCATATTTATGTTTTTACTTTTGTGGCGTGGTATGTGGGATCTTAGTTCCCCGACCAGGGACCAAACCCTCGCGGCTTGCAGTGGAAGTGCAGAGTCTTAACCACTGGACCACCAAGGAAGTCCCTAAACGTTCATATTTAAATGAATACTTGCAGAAGAAAAATGTGACCCACAATCTAAACCTCTAAAGTATACCTGTTGGGCTACCAAAAAGTGGAGGGCAGAGGAAGCAATACATTATATAATTTGTATTGTTTGCCTTAATGCCAAAGACCTTCATTGGAAAACAAACAAACAAGCAAATAAAATAAATCCAGACTCTTGCAGTCTTGTTAGACAGACGGATACCACGTCGTTTCCAAGAGAGTTATAATTTCAGAGAAGTAATGACATCTGTCCTCTTAACAGTAGCAGGTATGCCGGTCTATATCCCCTTAATTAATTCATAACTCAAGAAAGGAAAAACACAGTGAAGACCTCCATCAGTTGCCTTGAGCGGGGAGGGATAAATTGGGAGATTGGGATTGACATATACACACTACTATACATAAAATAGTTAACTAATAAGAGCCTACTATATTGTAATGACCTATATGGGAATAGAATCTAAAAAGAGTGGATATATGTATATGTATAACTGACTCACTTTGCTGTACACCTGAAACTAACACAACACTGTAAATCAACTATACTCCAATAAAAAAATTAATTGAAGAATTTTTTAAAACATCAGTCAAAAATAAAAGTCAGTTGCCTTGAGACTACACCACCTCACATCTGCTATTAATTTTTTAAAGAACCCCAAAAATCTTCTTTTCCCAAAAGTTCATCTCAATTTCATCTGGAACATCTGCCATCTCCTGTCGTAACTACCATCCTGGACATTCTTACTTCCTGGTCTTTCCAACCTCAGGCCTCACTTCCTGAAGCTACTAGTACCTGTAAGCAAATGACCTTGTCCCCAGGCTGAGCCGAACCGTCTGGAGAGTAGTCCCCATCCCGCCTGGACTGCTGTCTCCCGCGAGTCTTCCCAACAGCCACAGGGTTAACGGCTTCCAGGTGTGAGGGGTTGGGCAGCATTGTCACGTGGAGGGGATGGTGCGCGCCAAAGTCCAGGTCAACCGAGGACGTCAGGTGAGACAGGACATCGCCAGCGGCTGAGACATTTTCCGGAAATTCACTTAAGCCTCGCATTTTACGGAACATCAGCTATGCCGAATAAACGTACAAGAAAAAATGGTAAGAGGTGGTTCATTTAAATCACACAATAGGGACTTCCCTGGTGGCACAGTGGTTAAGAATCCTCCTGCCAATGCAGGGCACACGGGTTCGAGCCCTGGTCCGGGAAGATCCCACATGCCACAGAGCAACTAAGCCTGTGTGTCACAACTACTGAGCCTGCACTCTAGAGCCCGTAAGCCACAATTACTGAGCCTGTGTGCCACAACTACTGAAGCCCATGCACCTAGAGCCCGTGCTCCGCAACAAGAGAAGCCACTGCAATGAGAAGCCCACACACCACAATGAAGAATAACCCCCACTCGCCGCAGCTAGAGAAAGCCCATAGGCAGCAATGAAGACCCAACACAGCCAAAAATTAAATAAATAAAGATAAGCACACACTTGTAACTGCTCGAATGCACAGAACTATTTGGAGATGTTCAGTCATATGAAGTTCCAACACTTTCAGAAGAGTCTAGCCTGATGCAGATGGTAAGATACTTCTGCCTTGCAATAAGCAAAATATTTTTTCTTAAATGCACCTGTTATTATGTATTTTCCAAAAGAATCTGTATTATTCTTGTTAAAGGTAGAGAGGCAAATAAGAAGTTAATCCCATTTAGTCAGGGGATAACATACACTGCTTAGTGCAAGTGGCATCTTAAAAACTATATTGTCCAATTCTCAAAGGACTTCTCTGCATACATTCTGTCACCTCATCTTCACAGTCTTCTATGACATAGATGTTACTACCCATTTTAAAAATGAACAAGCTAAAAAACTAAAAACAGAGTTGCTAGAGTTGCCATATATCCAGAGAAAACTCTAATTCGAAAAGGTACATGCACCCCAACGTTCATCGCAGCCCTATTTACAATAGCCAATATACAGAAGCAACCTAAGCGTCCATTGACAGATGAATGGATAAAGAACATATGGTGTGTGTGCACACACACACACTGGAATATTACTCAGTCATAAAAAAGAACAAAATAATGCCATTTGCAGCAACATGGATGGACCTAGAGATTATCATACTAAGTGAAATAAGTCAGACAGAAAAAGACAAATATCATACGATATCACTTATGTGTGGAATCTAAAAAAATGATACAGGAATTCCCTGGCAGTCCAGTCATTAGGACTCTGCTCTTTCACTGCCAAGGGCCCAGGTTCGGTCCCTGTGAACTAAGATCCTGCAAGCCATGCGGCACGGCCAAAAATAAAAAAAGAATAGGAAAAAGAAATGATACAAATGAACTTATTTACAAAACAGAAACAGACTCACAGACATAGAAAACAATCTTATGGTTACCGAAGGGGAAGGGGAGGGATAAATTAGGAGTTTGAGATTTAAAAAAAAAAAAAAATGAATGAGCAAGAGAAATTAACTAGATGGTTTAAAGGTCCTCGGCTAAAAATCTGGGTCTCAAACCAAGGTATTTACCAAAAACAGCATGCTATTCTCTACTGGCCAAATGGTTTGAATGACCCAAAAGCTTCTCCAGTTCACAAAAGCTTCTTATTTCCCTATCTGCAAATAGGAGCATACAAACTCACACAGTATAGGGATGGGTGTGTTTCTCGCAAATATGATCATTGATAATCACTTCTGTGTCTTTCAGTAACTGTCTTGTCTGGGATATTTTAGGAATGCAATTTTTGGTTTAAGAACTTCTGCAGGGGAATTCCCTGGCCGTCCAGTGGTTAGGACTCTGCGCTTTCACTGCCGAGGGCGTAGATTCCATCCCTGGCCAGGGAACTAAGATCCCACAAGCCGCAAGCCGCATGGAGCAGGCCAAAAAAAAAAAGAAAGAGAGAGAAAATTTCTGCAGGTATCTAAGCACATGTCTCCATCTGTCCATTACTTTATTCTGTCATATTCTACCTTTACTAAGGTGTCTTTTCAAAGCTGGTTACCAGTCTCTTAGCATCAGAAACACTGAGGTACGAATATTAAAGGTAAAGCTTGGCCCCTAGACATAACATCACATATATTTTTTTCATTAAAAAAATTTTTTTAGAATTGAGGTATAGTTGATTTACAATATTATATAAATTTCAGGTGTACAACGTAGTGATTCAAAATT